>NC_136059.1:1095634214-1096234214 GCF_964261635.1 Lissotriton helveticus
ATTTGTAATGTTATCAACACTTTGGCAATCACTACCTACATAAGGCTAACACCAGGAGGAATATGGTTAATTTTGCACAGTGGGAACATTGTCCCGCTCCTGTTGAAGGCAGCTCCCCTTCTCTTTTAAAGAGGTTCACTTACTTTACTGATTTTAATCAGTCAAATCCCAATGCATTTTACTTTAAAATGACCGAGTAGTCAACTTCCAAGGTTAGACTTACCCATACGAAATTATTGTATTCAAAGTCCTTTCCAGACTAATTGGCTGTTGGGGCTATGAACTGTGGAAGGATACTATTGACATTAAATCTGCTTGGGGTTCTAAAAGTTGGCAAGTGCAAGGCACTGAGGCTTTGCATCGTGCATGTCTCATCCCGAACCATATGTTGTTTTTGAATTCTACAATTTCACAAACGCCTTGCTTTGGATTGGCTACTACTAAAAAATGAAATGCTCCTTCTTTTCCTGAATTAGAGGAATACTCCGGTTGGGATAATAATACAGATTTTTTAATTAGGGAGTTACAGACGCTGTTACTGAATTCTACCTTTAACATATCCAGTTTGGATCCTAAGGGTTGGTTGCTGTGGCACAAAAGTGCAGATTCTTGCCAGCATCGTTTTCTGGGTTTAGTACAAGGCTATACACAGGTTAGAGTGGATCCCCGTTTTGTAAGTGGCAATTCTGTGACTACCTATTCTGTAGGCAAATTATGTCAGAGTTGTCTCAAACATTCCACTTAAGCGTCAGTTAAGCTACATTTATCTAAATTGCCTGACGATGTTGATTTGAATGATTTTGTCAAGGGTCCGTCTTCCAGCAGATCAAAAAGATAGATATATGCTATTTACAACGAAGTTTGGAAACTGTCCCAGATTGAGGCTGCTTCCCGCATTAGAGCAATAGATCAAGCAAATTTAGAACAAGTGCTAGCAGTTGTAGATTATAGCATTAACACGCTTTCTTCCCGCATTTACACATCAAATAATATCGTTTCATCTGTTGTTGTTATTGTGCAAGAGGATGTGTTTGTTTCGTACCATGTTCAAAATCAATTGCGTTCTGTTATGCAGTTTGCCTGGACTTTGCCGACATTGAAATCAGGAAAAGTGCTGTGGCACTACATGAATACTTAAGCATTGTTTGCCCCTTTTAATTTGACTGAAAAACAATGTTTTATGTCTATGAAAGATGCAACTTTTTCTATGTTACATATTGGAAACTTAGAACCGTTACCATTTTCTGTGGCCGAGACAAATTTGGCTGTGTGGCTCATCCACGGATTGATAACTTTACCTACGCAATTGGCAGATATGAGCCTCTAGGCACCGCTTATCTTCATGAAGCTTGGTCACTACCATTTACCTATAGGTGACTTAGGGAGGGAAAAGAGGTTTATTTGAATGGAGAAGATTGCACTACAACACCAGATCACTCATTAATGTGTAGGAATATCCAATTGCATGGCTCTTGTAATCAGAATGAGACAAATTTAGCCTGTATTTTAAAGGGTACACAGGCACCTGCTATCATACCCACATTCACATTACTAGCAAACAGTAGTTATTTACTTTTAAATAATGAGGATTGTTGTGGGATGGTAGCCGGCATTCCTTACGTGGTTACAGTCAGTGAACGTGTAGTCTGCTGTAAAAATGTAATGTTTCCTCCTCCGCATGGGAAGCTCGATGCTTCCATCTGGCCGTCGATTCCGACCTTGAAAGCAGAGTTCAACAAGATGAGTCGCATAAGAGCTCTTTTGTCTCAGAAAGAAGTCGCCCTCACATCTGCTCATGAAACATGATCGTGAAACATTTGTCCTTCACATGGCAAACACCCGCATAGAAGTGCACACTTTATTAAATAAAGATTTGCCCTTGCATTTCGGTGAATTAATTCACACTATATTCAATGCGTCCTCCACCACAGGGCTGGCTCACTTTTTAAAAATTGTTAGCAGTGGCCCTGTGACTTCTTTTCAAACTATATTTGGTGTGTTCCCTGCATTTTTTCATTCGATTTTTCCAGCCTGTTTGGTGGATTTCCCTTAATGCTCGCTCTGGTTGCAGGCGTACTTCGGTTGTTTTGTGTATTTCAAAATGGATGCACGTCCTGTGTTGTGAGAAGATGTATCACGGCTGTTGCTGCTCCGCAACCGAATGCTTGAATATTATGGAGCGCTGCCTCTTGCAACATTGAGTGCAGCTTATTGATTATCGTTTCGATTTTCCTTTTTCACATGCATCCAGCCTGTCTTTCATTGCCTGAGTTGCGATTTCGACTGGGCCCTGGATTTGTGTCTCTGCAATACGGTGTATCCCAATGCGGATTATGATCAACTTATGAGCCCCATAGTTGCTCATGAATTGCTTTGTTCTGGAGGAGGGATTATGGCCTTTGCAGCGATGCATGGAGTCCTGGGACGCTGTAATGTTTTCGCAGCGGCGCAAGATTTCTCGGCACGCAGTTTCATTGAAGAAACACCGAGTTGTCCTCTGATTGTACTAGGGGCTCCGGTAATTGAGAAACATGTATGCTCCTTCCCATTGCTGAATTGGATGGCTGAAATGTTTTCAGATGAGAACAGTGACTTCCTATTGGAGGCTGTTGCGACTTACTTTGCATATACTTTGTTGGAGTGAGATATGTCATCGCTTCTCTCTCTTCCATGGCCGAGGTCACATGTTGGACATTCATTTTTTTTTCCACCCAGGCCTATCGACTTCCTTATGCCCGTGGCTAAAATTGCTTGGTTTGAAGTACTTTCAATTTATGGAGTTTGCCCTCGTTTTTTCACTGCGGCAATTTGAACTTGGTTCTGACTGATGTTCTTGAACTCTGCTTTCCAAATTTGCCCCCTTCTTATCCGTGCTCAGATCAAGGGAGGGTGTCGTTGGGCTGAGCCGTTGCATTCACACTGTGTTAAGTTGACATGAGCCTATTAGAAGTTTAAACGACATTTTTCCTTTCTGCTGCCTTTTGCACACGGCACACACTTTATTAAATGTTTAGAGTTTAGCAGAGTGTTTTACTTCACACAAGAATAATATGTTTTTCTGTATTACCAGCCTTGCTTGGTAAGCTTTGTCTGAACAGTGAGTGCCGAGGCCTTCAAGGTTATTTCAACACAGTGGTTGTTGTTCGGACTGATCAGCGCACGTTCTAGACATAACATAAATGCAGCTGTGGCCACCTCTGATTTTGACGCGTTTAATAATGCATGCTCAAACACACTTGGAGAACATTTGTATGCTGAGAGCTTGTGCAAAATTTGATGTGATTCACTTCTGCTAAACACCAGAGGTATGGGGCCGCCTACGTAATCCCAAGAGACCTTCTGTAGATAAAAAATAACCTACTAGCATGGGAGGGTGAAATATAGGTATATTTTAAACCTGTTTCCATTTAGCATTATAACATGCTTTCTCCCTTTGTATTTATGGAATAATAACTATGCTGATAATCTTGTTGCTTCTAATATGTCTGCTTGTATTAGCTAAGATACTGCGCATGAGAACATGGCATTAGAAATAAATATTTCAAACTTGCATGTGTCTTCTTTTACTCCCTGTTTTGGACTGGTATGATAGTATAACGAAAGAGTGTTCACTCCACAGAGCCCAGCAGTTGACTAATCTGCAAGAGTGACGCCCTGAACGAAGAGGACATGCACCTTTCCCTGCAGCGGCCGGGCTTGGCTCCGCCACTTTGTTTGACTCGCCGACCGGCCGGGCTTGGCTCCGCCGGTCGGACTCCACCTCCCAGCAGCCTCCAGGGGGAGGCGGCGACGACATCCACCAGCGCGCCAGGCGGCGCATAAAGCCCCGGCAGGGGCCGAGTCCCCTGAACTCCACAGAGCCCAGCAGTTGACTAATCTGTAAGAGTGACGCCCTGAACGAAGAGGACACGCACCTTTCCCTGCAGCGGCCGGGCTTGGCTCCGCCACTTTGTTTGACTCGCCGACCGGCCGGGCTTGGCTCCGCCGGTCGGACTCCACCTCCCAGCAGCCTCCAGGGGGAGGCGGCGATGACATCCACTAGCGCGCCAGGCGGCGCATAAAGCCCCGGCAGGGGCCGAGTCACCTGAACTCCACAGAGCCCAGCAGTTGACTAATCTGCAAGAGTGACGCCCTGAACGAAGAGGACACGCACCTTTCCCTGCAGCGGCCGGGCTTGGCTCCGCCACTTTGTTTGACTCGCCGACCGGCCGGGCTTGGCTCCGCCGGTCGGACTCCACCTCCCAGCAGCCTCCAGGGGGAGGCGGCGACGACATCCACCAGCGCGCCAGGCGGCGCATAAAGCCCCGGCAGGGGCCGAGTCCCCTGAACTCCACAGAGCCCAGCAGTTGACTAATCTGCAAGAGTGACGCCCTGAACGAAGAGGACACGCACCTTTCCCTGCAGCGGCCGGGCTTGGCTCCGCCACTTTGTTTGACTCGCCGACCGGCCGGGCTTGGCTCCGCCGGTCGGACTCCACCTCCCAGCAGCCTCCAGGGGGAGGTGGCGACGACATCCACCAGCGCGCCAGGCGGCGCATACAGCCCCGGCAGGGGCCGAGTCCCCTGAACTCCACAGAGCCCAGCAGTTGACTAATCTGCAAGAGTGACGCCCTGAAGGAAGAGGACACGCACCTTTCCCTGCAGCGGCGGGGCTTGGCTCCGCCACTTTGTTTGACTCGCCGACCGGCCGGGCTTGGCTCCGCCGGTCGGACTCCACCTCCCAGCAGCCTCCAGGGGGAGGCGGCGACGACATCCACCAGCGCGCCAGGCGGCGCATAAAGCCCCGGCAGGTCCCTCCTCCCGCGAGGACGCGCGCGAGATGCGCCGGGGCTAAGCCCGGGCAAAGGGCGGGCCCTCTGTGGCCCTCCGAGGCCTGTAGTGGCCGGGCTGGGCCACCCCCCCTTAAATCTACATCGTGAGACCACCGGTACCAGGATAAATCTACATATCTAACAAAAGGCACTTGGGTATAAGCTCATAGTTCAAGGATGACCAAAGTACAGAAAACCCCAATGGCAACGAGATCAACGACGAGATTAAAAACAGTGAGTACTCCATTACCCACTATAACCGCCATTGATATTATGTTGCAAAAAACGATAAGCGTAGTGGCGGACGCTATTCAGAACACTGAGAGACGACTCTCCCTGACCCCAGATATGTGTTTTCCTAATTTATCCATGCATACCCACCAATAATACAAACACTATGGATGAAACTTTACATTCTCAGGAATCCATACTGATGCAATCATTTACAGATTTGCCTAGGTCACACATTAAGGATAACACCTCAAAACCCCTGTTCACATTCCCCACAGGGAATACAATGGAGAGCAGCCCCATGGTATCATCTAACTGTGGTTGTAACATCTCCTGTCTGCATACCTCAACACAAGATCCTGAGGTTCTTCTAATTGAAAACCACATACCCGCCACCCAACCGGCACCTACGCTAACTCCTGAACAAAAAAGTAAAACTCAGTGCCACAAGAAAAAACGAAAGATGAAACACCTTATGAAAAAATCCCACTGCCTCCCACGTAAATCGAAACGTTCAATCAAAGACATGTGGCAGAAACTCATGCAGGTGAAACCCTCTGAAGTATCTATGACAAGGCCTCTGCTGATACCCTCTCAAGACCTGGGCACCCCTCGACCTGACAAGAACAACGCGGGGGGTAGCTCACCTAAAGAACAGACAAGGCAAATGGTCCAGACTCTTATAACAGAAACACCTTCACTGAGTGATATAGAATCTATGATTAGATCTCTCCTACACCCCATCAACAAAAGGATTGTGAATATTGAAAAAGCCTTAGGGAAATTTGAGAGAACACAAAATGAAGTATCCTCTAGTATTCTTAAATCGCTAAAAATGTCTGATAAAACCTCTATTTTTGTTCCAGCTAGTACAAACCTCAAAGTAATCAACTCAAAATCTGTAAAAAACATTAACGACTCAGCAGATAGTATTGTCAATGAGATAACGTTACAACCTCAGGAATCCTCTTCTATAGCAGGCCCAACACTAACTACACAAGCAGCACCTACTTTAGTGAAGGTAATAGTTGCACCTACTAATAATGCACAAGTTACTCAGACAAGGGAGGACACCGAAGATAGCGAATGGGCTGCGGAGGGTTACACACCAGAAGTAGTTAATACAAATACTGAGCCGCTGAGGCATTCCTTTCTACCAACGACAAACATCCCTACTAAAGCATCAGGGGCGTGTCAGCTTGACTCAATGACGGCAAAAACACCTATCCACATAAACCTCCCACCTGACTCTAATGCACATACTATAGTCATGATTGGGGTTCCTAAACTAATCGATAACAGGAGAGAAACCTATGTGGAATTAAAGAACAAGGTCATGCAATGGCTAACCACTCATAGGCCACTTCCCTCCCACATAACAGGGACCATCTCCCAAGTGAAGAGAGTAGATTGGGTGGGCCATAGATTTAAATCTACAGAGGGAGACTGCATTGTAGTCACTTTTAAAGAAAGAGGAGCGGCGAAATGTATTGCAAACTGGAGAAGCCCCTCGACAAATAGCCTAATCCGCACAATGGGTCTAAGTTATTTTTATCCACGCAATATAACTGTCATAGGAAAAACACCAACTATCATCATGGTCAAGAGGGATTTCCGATGCCCCGAGCATATCTCTATCCTCAGGCTCCCCCCCCTATTTTTAAACAGGGGATGTCTTTAGATTTAGAACCACTAAGATATGACCACGCATGGGCAGGCAGAGCATATAATTACCCACCTCAAGCAACGTTTGAGAGACTGGAACCTGCCCAACACTCCTACAAGCGAGAACATACAAATCCCCACTTGTACCAAAATCATTATGAGATCCCAACATCAAATAGATATGATGCTTTATATACCTACGACTATCTGGATGAGGTGGATTGACTGTCACCCGTCCTGATCCCTGGTACTTCATCGGATCGTTTAAATCCCCAAGAACTAATCGATGTAACAAGTACTAACAAACTAGCAAGTACCTCCGTCCTCCCATGTGTGGCTCCAAACATTAATCTAACAGAGTTGATTACATCCTGTCGTGAAAATGCCTCCTCACTAAGAGCACTTACCCCACCTATATTAGAAGTAGGAAGTCCTTCCCTTACTGCTGCCCATAATTTATCAAATAGCAGCAATATTCACCAGTCAGCAATAATAAGTCATCCTAACTCAAACTCGCATTCTTCATCTGATGCGATCTTAGAGCTACTGAGTGATCGTAAAGTCCTTAATTCCATAAAAATCCTGTCCTGCAACGTCGCTGGATTAGCTACAAAAGTTAATGACCATTCGTGGGTAGCATTCGTTAGGAATTTTACCATTCGGTGCATTCAGGAAACTTGGCTTACAAACACTAATGTCTTCATCGAGGGTTACCAAAGTTTCCTTGTCCCAGCAACTCCATCGCCCAGTGGAAGGTCAAAAGGGGGCCTTGCAACATTCATTAGCCTCTCTCTTATCTCCCAGATAAAAAACAAGCAGACGAACAACAGGAACATCCAGATTCTGGAGATCGGTAGGGGCAAAACTGCACTAACCCTAGTTAACTTTTACAACTCGTTAATGCCAGTAGGAGAGTGTAACATTAGTAAGCTCCTAACCTACATGCAAGACAATCTGGTAAAATTACCACGAAGCAAAATAATTGTCGGCGATTTTAATGCACACGTCTGTGGAAACCCGACCATGACAGCTTTGGATTCCTTGAGATGCGGATACAGGTCGGGACTTCACTTTGCGCATTGTCCGCGAGGAACAAATATGAACAATTTAACAGATGGCCTGAACCTGAGGGTTGCAATGTCTCTGAATGTGGACTCGTTTGTTTTTGAAACCCCAACATACAAAGGTTCTGAGCACGGTTCTTTTATAGACCATATACTCCTTTCTGTTGACCTGACTACTTCAGTGTTAAAATTCAATATACATGAAAGTATTTTTAGTGACCACAATCCAACTTCAGTGGAATTGGATAAGGGCCCCTTTCAAATACGGGAAAACAAAAAGGACCCCGGTGTCTTGAAACTAACTAGTGGAAATCGCCGTTTGAAATGGACGATGATAAATAGTGATACTTTACATGAGTCCGTTAAAATGAGTTGTGAACAGGAACTGTACCTTTGTGCCTCTAACTCTACGCCTCCTGAATCTATTCTATCTGCTTTCAACGTACTAACTCAAAGAATTGATAAAATGCTTTCTGTTTCATCAAAAGCTCCAATCAACCAACAGCCAAGATGGTTCGATCATGCTTGTTCAGTAGCAAGCCGAAACCTAAAAACAGCTCTTAAGAACAAACCAAGGGATCTTGCTCAAATTAAAATCTTGCGAGCAGAATACAAATTAGCCCTGGCATTACGTAAAAAGACTTTAAAATCGAACATTTGGGAGTCCCTGCTTGACCCGTCAATTCTTGGCAACAGCTCTAAATTTTGGAGCATTATCAACAAACCGATGTTTGATGAACCCAACGCTGCATGCCTGGGAACTGTCATACCCGAGAATGAATGGATTTCCCATTTTAGCCTAATCTTCAAGAGCGACGATCCCCAGATGACTCAAGTAACCAAACTTCCTGAGGAAGCACCTTTGTCTTTCACAGTTAAAGAAGTTGAAAAGGGGATTCGTTGTCTAACCAGTAATAAGGCTCCGGGCCCAGACGGCCTCCCGCCAGATCTATTTAAATCAAATATTCCATTCTGGGCCCTAATCCTTACGGCGGTTGTCAATGCTGGAGCTAAAACTGGGGCTCCAAAATCTTGGGGGACCTCGACTATTGTACCAGTTTACAAGAAAGGTGACAGAAGCAACGCAGCATGCTACAGGCCAATTTCTTTGATAAATTCAGTGACCAAAGTAGTTGGAGGTATCATTTTAAACAGACTGACCAACTGGGCCAAAAATAACAACATAATGTCACCCGTTCAATACGGTTTTAGACCAGGGCATTCAACAATAACTCAATGCCTGAATTTATATCTAATTAGTGGCAAATATACCCTGGCTAGAAATGGAACCCTAATCATGGCCTTTATGGACCTTTCATCGGCCTTTGATTGTGTCGACAGAAGAAAACTCTGGGACGTCTTGCTTAATATGGGAGTTGAAAAAAACGTAATTAATTTTTTAGCTGATCTTCACAGTGACACTCGAGCGAATGTTCGTTATACTAAAGACTTGAAAGTAACCAGAGACTTCAAAATAAATCGGGGGGTTAGGCAGGGCTGTATTTTAGCGCCATTTCTTTTTAATTTATATGTAAATGGTCTCGAGGAGCATCTTTTAAAAACTAACACTGATTATCCTTATATAGGGAAAAAGGGCGTCCCTGTTCTGCTTTATGCAGACGACGCCGTCCTCATCTCTAGAACTGCACTTGGCCTTCAAATATTACTTGACTCTTTTTTCCAATTTATGAAGCTACGGGGCCTGTGCATCAACAATACCAAGTCTTTTGTTATGAAGGTAGGTCCTGGTTCAAAAAAATCCTACCCTTTTCATATTAATGGGGAAGAAATACCCATAACAAAAACTTTTTCATATCTTGGTGTATTGTTTGACCAAAAACTCACATGGGGTCCAGCAGTAAGGAAAAAGAAAGGAGAACTAATAAGGACCAATGCTGCTATAATTGACTTTGCGCGCAAAATGGGAAACACAACAGTGGTTGCTACGATGAAATTATACCAAGCTAAAAGCATCGCCGTCGCCAGTTATGGGAGCGAACTTTGGGGCTTTGTCCCAGTGGGCGACATTGTAACCACTGAAAATAACTTTTTAAAACAAGTCTTGTGTCTCCCAAAAAGCACAGCAAATTTCTCCATTCAAGAGGAACTGGGCATGCCACACCTAGGGGATAAGATCGCCGTAAAACCACTGTTGTGTTGGCTTAATTGCTGGCTGAATGATGAAATTCCATTCACCCAAAACATCCTCCTCGAAGCACTCAACTGGGATGGGAAACTCAAGATCCCATGGCTAAAATATATCAAAAACTGTCTTCAAGATCTAGGTAGGCCGGATCTCTTCCTAACTCCACAGCATGTATCCAAGTATGACATAACATCTGTAAAGGATGCTTTCCTGCTGTCTCGATAGCTTGTCAGGGAAGAGTTGGAACTGAAGAAGGATAGTGTGATGAGACATGTTTTAACTAAATCATGTTTGCAAATTGAACCTTACCTATCCTGGTCCATTTCCAGATACGAGCGCTTCTTGTTGACTAGATTTCGATTTGATCTATTCCATCTGTTGTTAGCTGTGCCCAGTGGAGCCCATAGGGGACAAGTGTTGCCAACTTGCGGCTGCGACAATAAGTCTCCGCAAGATTTGGCACACTTTTTATTTGTATGCTCCTATTACACGATACCTCGGAAAATGTTTTTAAAACCTCTCCTTAAAAAAATGAATTTTGTGCAAATAAGACCAGCTCAACTCTATCTTCAAATGCTGCACTGTGAAAGCACTTTATTCATTTGTAACTTTTTAAAGACAGCCTTGAAATTCAGGAAAAGTATGGAAGGCTAACCCCCACCTCTTCCTATCTTTGTAAATACGTCTCTGATTAATGGTATACTCACATTTGTTTGTGCACGTACAATCCATCTAGTGATCTCTAGCTTTGTTGAAATATCTTTTTTATATTGGTGTTCTATATATGTATGTGTATTTTTATGAAACTTTTATGACTGTATTCCACGCAGTCGAATAAAGACATTTTGACTTGACTTGAGTGTTCATGTGTTCCACCTTTCCTGAGGTAATCTAAGTTCCATGTTCTGGGTTGTCTAATCATTGGTGTTATGGAAGAGCCAATGATAATAATAATAATAATAATAATAATCCACATTTGTAAAGCGCACAATCACCCATAAGGGTCTCTAGGCGCTGGGGGCCGTCGGGAAGATTAAGCAAGCTATTGCCCAGAGTCACATGGTGCTGGGCTAACCTGCCGCCGGAGCCGGGGATCGAACCCTGATCCTTAGATTCCAGCGTCAGTCGCCCTGGCCGCGGCGCCACACCTCTCCCATGAGAAACTGATGCTAGTCTGGTAGGGGATGTTGGGTACTAAGGTGAGTTTTGGCACACCCTAATTCACTGAGGTTCCAAGTCTCTATGCACAGTTCTGTGTAGGAGCAGAATCCCTGCTACAGCCCTACTGGAAGCGCAAGTAGGGTTTTTGGGGGAGGGTTCGAATTACTTATTGTGACGAGACTTTTTGACAAGGGGACACTTTGCAATACAACATTTTAATGGGTTTATAGCTGTGATTTGAATGGGAGTGGTACACTATTTCTAAGTGGATGGCTAAACTAAGAGTTAATCGTGACATGTACAAGCAGGAAGGGGGGCTAGATCACCCCGTGCATTTTCAGCATTTCAGGGGGAGAGTGAGGCACTCTGCCATGTTTGGGAGTGGGTAGTTTTAAATCCACGGGTAGGGGGGCAGGGAGGGGGGAGGGTCGGGATTGGGGAAGGGAGAATGGTTGAAGGTTCATTATTTAATTGTGCAGCGGGACGTACGATGCAAGACAGGATGTTTACATTTCACTCCCCAACCTTACAGATCCGTTTCATTGATGCTCATTTTGTGACCTGGGAGAGGGGGATAGAGATAGGACACTTTCTGTAATGATGTGGAATGTCAATGGGATTGGGGACAAGATTAAGAGAGGGATTGTGCAACAGTATTTGAAGAGGCACTCTCCTGAGGTGGTACTGCTACAGGAGACACATCTGGTGGGGTAGAAGACGAAGGCCCTCACGAGATGGGGGTATAAACACTTGGTCCATGCTAATTACACTTCTGGGTCAAGAGGGACAGCAATTTTGGTAAAGTAATCCATGCCCCTCATTGTGCACAAGGTATGGGCGGATGTGGCAGGGAGGTTCGCAGGAGTGGAGGCCCAATGGGACGGTAGGGACCGCAATATAATCTCAGTCTATCTGCCGCCTGCTCTGGGTAAACTAGCTTTGAAGGACCTGGGTGGAGAGCTGACGGGACTACAGGAAGGCACATTGATTATTGGAGGCGATTATAATATGACTTTAGATGACACAGTTGACCGCCACCCACCGAGGTCAAAGGCGAAATCTAATCTCCTAATGCCCAACTTCACAGAGGTGTTAGGTTTTGTAGATGTGGGTTGGGCGCTTCAGCCCACAGATAGGCTCTTCACCTTTTTTTCCAACATGAACCAAAGCCTGTCACGTATTGATTACTTCCTCACACACTTGTCAGCGGTAGGGAATTTTATCAATTACACGGTTCTACCAAGGGGCATATCTGATCACTCCCCGGTCTGGGTGGAGTACATGCACTGGGAAAGACAGGCACGCACCACTATCGTTCTTAACCCAAGGCTCTTGCACGTCCCGGACATTAGAGAGGAACTTCGTACACAAACAGAGAACTACTTTGCCGAAAATGTGGGTTTGGTTACGTCCGCTCAGACAATCTGGGAGGCACACAAGGTAGTCCTAAAAGGGCAGGCCTTATCTTTAAAGATGGGATACATCGCTAGTAAACATGAGCTCCTGGTGCGGGCGGAGGCGGACCTGCTTGACATAGAGCAGGAACATGCACGGAGTCCCTCCCCTGATGTCGCCCATAGGCTTCAGTTGAAACAGGATGAATATCGGATTAAGGCCAGAGAACATATGTTAGCTAAGTACCGACACACTCTACATAAAATATATGAGATGGGGACAGGGCGGGCAGGACACTGGCTTGGTTAGAGTGGCGAGAACAGGGATCAAGATGGGTACATGCAGTGACAACGTCAGGAGGGGGCTCTATGACACATCCGCAGGTAATAGCGGAAGAATTCGCTGCCCACCTAGAACAAGTATATTCCCCCTCTACGCTGCACACGGCTGAGGACTCACGCCAGCTCCTCCGAGATAGTGACGTTCCGGTAGTGGAGAAGTGTGGCTCAATGGTTAGAGTGGCAGACCCTGATGCAGAGGTCTGGCCTGGGACCAGGGTTCAATTCCCGCCTCGGCGGGTCTTGGGCTCAATTTCCTTGGACCTGATAATTCTCGCCTCGGTGCCTATTCTAATCATGGGTCCCACTCTGCAACTCTGGGCAATAGCTTGTTTAATCTCCACGACGGCCCCAACAGCGCTGGGATGCCTGGCTTTACCTTGAGGGTGCCCAGGAGTGGACATTTCACAGGGAAAAGCCAGGAAGGGTTCCACAGCGGTATGCGTTACAGCGCCAGGACACCCATGGGTATTAGTGCGCTTTACAAGTACAAATTACATTACAATTACATTACGTTCCGACTCTCTCAGAGGCGGATAGGGAGGCCCTAAATGGGGATTTCTCGGATGAGGAAATCGGTAAAGCTATAGGGCAGATCAAATCAGCGAAGGCGATGGTGATAAAGATCAATTCAAAAATGGTCAGGCTATTCTGTTGATGTTTCCTAAGTTAAATTTGCCCGGCGTTAGACGCCTCTAATACCATACGAAGTTATCCAATAAAGAGGCAGGCACTGGAGACAGGAAGACAGGAAACAAGTTTTATTCCGACGGAGTAGAACACATCAGATCGGACAACAAGGTATCGTCTCGAGGTGCTCTCCCAGCCTCTCTGAGACCTGGTCTTTTATACCCTGGTTTAAGACATGTGAACGCTCTTTATTACAACAAAGACATTGTGAAGTATGAGAACGACATCCCCGGCACCCCCCCAGTTCCGGCCCATTCCAACACATGACAACAGTAGAGGCCCTTTCCCCTCATATGATTGGGAGGGGGCTATCACACAGCTGAGTGTTCTGCCGATTCCTTTGGAATGTGTGCGCCTGATCGAATCTCAGGGGGTGGGGAGGTCATGATCAATAGTGGCTCCTTTCAGGAAAGGCGAGTGCATACAGTAGTGGGCAATAAACTGTATCCTCGGGCTAAGGGATGACCAGCGGTTCGTACAGGCAGTCGGGCTCAGAGGAAGGGGTCATCAAAGGAGGGGTATTCATGGACGGAAAGGAGGTGTTGGTCAGGCGCGGGGTGTGATTCTCAGAGACAGAGTCATGCGGGAGGGGAGAGCTTATGCCTTGTGCATGTGAGAGCGGGGACAGCCAGGGTGCGTGGGGGAGGCTCGCAAGGTTCAGGGAAGTGCGCTGACGGGTGATCGTGAATAGGGAGACCATGGTACCTAAAATGGCTGTCGTGTGTGTTCATGTGTGAGTCTGCAAGATGGCGTAGATGATGTTCAGTACACGAACTAAAATTCCACAGTCCGCCCTTTTAACATGTCTCGCCAGCTTGTCAGTTTGGATCGATCCCCATGAGACCACGCACCTCTATCTCGTATAGGGGACTCATGTGCTCAGTTTTAAAGTCAAAGTCTTAGGGCACATACAGTTGGAAACGAGTGCACATAAAGGTGGTAAACATTGAATACCTAAGCAACACCCACACAGTATCATGATTGGTATCAATATAAACGTGAACAATCTCCATCCCCAGTTCTTCAAAGTGTCCCAGAACCAGCCTCCAAGCGACCATCCTTCCTGCTCCTGGTGAACCTCTGAGGACAGTCTGTGGAGGTGTTCGATTGCTTTGTAGACTGAAGGTGAGTTATCTGGCACGTAGGTGCAACAGCTGGAGCCGATGATGCGGCATGCTCCTCCACGGTCGGCCAGAACCACATCTAGAACAAGACGGTTTTGAAGAGCCACCAGGCGGACTGCCTGAAGCTCAGCCGTGTTGTTGGCGAGGATGCCAGCGGTGATGTTAATGGTTGTTTCTACTGCCTGAGTCAGGTGTCGGATAGCGCGGCTATTTGTCATTGGGCCCCACAGAGGAACAAGTCCCTTCGCCGCATCCAGGAACTGTGCTCCGGTGGAGTCGGCTTGTCCAATATCTCCGGCGTGCTTTTGCCGGTGATGGTAGGCTGGAGCCACATACGTGAGAGGAAGAATGAAGGCGATGTAGCACGTACCCCTCCAGCCTTTTGGGAGCCAAGTGTAAGCTTTGGTGCCACAAACAAAGTACATATTCGGGGAAGCAACAAAGGAGGGGGGGTCAGCTGAGACCAATGTTTTGGTGATGCGACAAGAACTGTGACCCACCAGCTGCGTTCCCTGTCCTTCGAGGCATACGAGTCCTGTGACATTGATGACAGACAGGGCCACGGTCAGGGTGGCAGCCGTTTGTTTCCGCAGGTGGGAGAAGGTGGGTCTGGCTGGATTGTGGAGCACTTGCATTTCAACCCTCTCTTTGGCAGGGATGTTCGTAAGGAAGGTTGAACCTGAAATTGCAGGACAAAAGGGGGCAGACGTCTTTCCTGTTTTGTTCAGCCAGAACCCATAGTAGAAGTGTGACACTGTTTGACCGGAAGAGGCGTTGTCCTTGTGGCTTTCCTGCATGAGGATCAACCAGGCGAGGCAGGAGCCCGTGAACTGAGAAAGGAGAAGGGATGAAGGGGATGGAGTGTCCGGTAGCATGTGGGAGCAACCCACAGATCCAGCAGTTCGTGGCATTTGCAGCAAGGTTGTGCTGGTGCAACAGTTGTACGAAGGAATTGTTCCAGAACTCCTTACGCCTTTCTCGGAGCTGAGGTGAAAGGGTGATCAGGTGGTGCTCTTTCATGGTGGTTGGCTGGACAGTGGTTGGCAACATCTGGTGAGCGGGTGTGCTTTCCTCCAAGATCCAGAAGGAAGTCATGAGGAGGAGGCAAAAGAGGAAGACAATGAAGAAAGCGATTGTCTTTGATTTGTGCAAATTATCAGTCTTTGGGTTCCTGTAGTGGGTATTTCCTGTTGCTTCCGACGTCTTCTTATCTGGCGCTTCCATCCTCTTCTTATCTGGCGCTTCCATCATCTTCATCTTCAAGGTGCTCGGTAGTGGGCAGAACCACAGACTTCGTTTAGCTTCTCTCCGGGTAACCCTTGGTTGATTTGGGTCACCGTTCTGAGATTTTTAACTTAGTCAGTGGCCTACTTAGCCGAAGCTCCCTCCTTTCGACGCAGGAAATACCCTTCTCGGGATGGCACAGTGGGATCAGAGTGTTTTGCAAGTTCAAGTGCCTCGGTATCAGGATAACAGTTCAGTGATGGTCGGTCTTTGTTCAGGAGCTCCTCTTGGGTGCTGACGTTGTCTGTCGTGGCCAGGGTCGAGGAAACCTTTTTGCAGTGGTGTGCGTGCAGCCAGTGCTTCTTCCCCTCCACTCGAAGAGCCGTCCGAGTGGTGATCAGTACTTGCCAGGGGCCCGTCCACCGGGGTTCCAGACTCTTCGCCCGTTGAAAATTCCGGACTAGGACGTACTCTCCCGGTTGGATATCGTGACCGGGACCCCTGGAAGCATCGGGGATGGCCTGCTGCACCTGTTGATGAATGACAGACAATGTTTTAGTCAACTTGTATAAATAATCTGACAGCAGGACGTCGGGGACGTCGTGAATGGAGGTCGGCTTGGGGGCAGTCCAGAGGTTCATTGGTCGCCCAAACACAACCTCGTAGGGGGTCAGGTGGTGCTTAGTGGGAGTGGAGCGCATCGATAGTAATGCCAGTGGGAGGGCATCTGGCCACTTAAGTCCTGTGGTGGCCACTATCTTTGACAGTTTCAGTTTCAGTGTAGCGTTGTGTCGCTCAACCAGGCCAGCGGATTGGGGGTGGAAGACTGCATGGAATCTCTGTTTTACCCCCAACCCCTTCAGAATCAGTTGGATAACTTCAGCTATGAAGTGGGGGCCATTGTCGCTCCATAAAATTCGACAAAGGCCGTAGCGAGGGAAAAACTCTTTCAGTAGTACTTTGGCAGTAGTCATGGCAGTGTTATCACGGGTCGGATAGGCTTCCACCCATTTGCTGAAGGCACATACAATGACTAATACGTACTTCAAGCCTTGGCACCTCTCCAGTTGGATGTAATCCATCTGGAGGACCTCAAAGGGGTGGTCGGGGATCCCAAACCCACCCCGGGGTACCACAGTTCCTTTCCCGGGGTTGTGTTGTAAGCAGATAAGGCACTGCTGGACTAGGCGTTTGGCCGAGTCGGGGATCTTGTTGTTGTGCCAGACTTTGGAAATGAGTTCAATCATGGGGGCAGAGCCTATGTGTGCAGGGGAGTGTGCCATTGTCAGTATGGGGATCAAGTATGCATCAGGCAGCAACCATTTGTTCGTGTCTTTTGTCCGCCAGCAGCCTTCATCGTCCCTTAGACCCACCCGTGCCCATTCAGTCAGTTCGAGAGGTGTGCTAGCCGACTGGATGTCCCTAATTGTTTCCCTAGCGTCAGTCCATTTTTCTGCTTGTGACCTGGTCACATACATGCGTGTCGTTGTCCTATTCTCAGCTGTGGTTCGGGCAGTGATGTCGGCTAGTGCGTTTCCCTGTCCAACTAAATCTGTCACCTTCTTGTGTGCCTGGCATTTGATCACTGCTAATTGTTTGGGGAGAAGAACTGCTTCAATCAGGGCGGAGACTAGATCTCCGTGAAGGATGGGCGTACTGTGGGACGTCAGGAATCCCCTTTCCCTCCACAGGAGCCCAAAATGATGAACCACCCCGAAGGCATACTGGCTGTCCGTGTAAATGTTCGCCGTGGTTCCTGCTGCTATGATACATGCTCGTGTGAGGGCAATTAGTTCGGCCGCCTGTGCGGATCGTTGTGTGATGCGAGCTGTTTCAACTACTGTTCGGGCTGTAGTCACCGCATAGGCCGCTGAAGTGGTGCCGTCTGGGAGTTTGATACAAGAGCCATCTACCCATAGTTCTCCATCAGGATCTGTAAAAGCAATGTCTCGGAGGTCAATTCTACTCCTAGTCTGTTCATCCGTGAGGGTCACACAGTCGTGTATAGGGGGCACATCGGGGTCATTTTCGGGCAAGGGTAACAGTGTAGCAGGATTCAATGTCGTGCATCTCTTCAGAGTGATGTGGGGTGCAAGTAGAGTCGATTCGTACCCTGTTAGTCGTGCGCTAGTCAGGTGTTGAGTCTTAGTCTGGTTCAAAAGGGTGTCAACTGCATGGGGTACTAATACCGTGAGAGAGTTCGAAAGTACAATTCCCTCACTCTGGCGGATAGAGACAGCAGCAGCGGCTACTGCTCGAAGGCAGGCAGGTAGAGCTCTGGCGACTGGATCAAGAGTGGCAGAGAAGTAGGCACAAGGGCGCTGTTTGGCGCCGATGGGCTGAGTTAGAACAGACAATGCGCATCCCTCCCTTTCGTGAGTGAAAAGGGAGAAGGGCTTGGAGTAATCTGGTGTTCCTAGAACGGGTGCCGAGCAAAGGGCATCCCGCAACTCCTTAAAGGATGCTTGGCATTCGGGAGTCCAAGGGAGTGGGAACGGAACATCTTTGGCCAACAGGGAAAGTAGGGGTTTTATAATGAGACTGAAATTTGGTAACCATTGTCGGCAGAAAGAGGTAAGGCCCACTAATGAACGGACTTGCTTCTGTGTTTTTGGAATGGGGGTGTCTAGGATGGTTTGGATTCGGTCGGGCATAAGTTTCCTCCCTTCTTTGGACAGGAGATGGCCTAGGTATGTCACTTGGGGCTGGCAGAACTGCAGTTTCTTTTTGGAGACTTTGTGGCCATTCTCCGCAAGAAAGTGCAAGAGTTGGATAGTGGCTGTGATCGCAAGTGGAGTGGTGTCGGCCGCCAAAAGGATATCATCGACATATTGGATCAACACCACTCCATCTGGTAGTTGGACGGCGTCCAGCTGTCTTTTGAGGGCCTGGCTGTAAAGGCTGGGACTTTCAGTGTAGCCCTGGGGAGCTCTACAAAATCGGTATGAACGGTTTTTTAAAGTGAAGCCGAAGAGATAACGGCTGTCTGGATGGATGGGGATAGAGAAAAATGCATTTTTAAGATCAATAACGGTGAAGGTGGTGGCAGTGGATGGGATGAGAGTCAGAATGGTGGCGATGTCTGAGACTACGGGGTACTGTGACACCACCACTTTGTTGACTTCTCGCAGGTCGATGATGAAGCGGTACGCTTTCTCATCTCCCTCACCTTGCTTCTTAACAATGGGTAGGATAGGGCTATTGCAGACATTACTAACCACTTCCTCTACCACTCCTGCATCTACCAAGGACTGAATAATCGCTACCAATGCCTTCTCACCTTCGGGCGATATCCGGTACTGTGGGAGTTTCGGGAGTATTGCATCTGGTCGAACAGTTATGTGTACGGGATCGATCATCATTCGTCCTACATCCGAGTCGTTTCTGGCCCATAGGTACAGGGGTAGGGTATCGAGCGAGGATAGGTCAGCATCTGTTATGGTGTACATATGTCGTGTGGGGTAGGGTCTGGACATGCTTGGGTTGTCGTACAGGATGACTCGGACTCCATCCGGGGAACACCTAATAGTAGCTCGGAAATGCTTCAGTAAATCAATACCCATAATGGCATCAGGGGAGTTGGAGGAGAGCAGAAATGTTGTGTCAGTGGGATTGTTTCCTAGGTCAAAGGAGATAGGTACAGACAGGGGATTAGTGGAGGGCGTTCCATCGAAACCTATCGATGTAATGTGTGAGCCAGACAAGGGTGCCCTTGGAATCAATCGCTTTGATAATACACTACGTGTCGCTCCAGTGTCTACCAAGAATGGAGACTTTGTACCCAGGACCTTAGCAGTGACGTAAGGACCTTGCTGGTCAACACAGAGCTCGACTGGATCCCTCCATTGCCCCTGGCAGTCCTATGCAGAGTCGTGAGCATTGTTGCAGTCGGACTGTTGGCACTGATTTTGTCGGGGTCGGTCAAATGTGTTTGGTCTGCCAGGTCTGTCATTGGTGGTGTCGTAGGTCTGCCCTCGCCCCTGCCCTCCAGTTTTTGGGCCATTTGTCATGTCCCTTGTCTCTTTATTTTTAATCATTTCCCGAAGGGCCAGGCATTGAGACTTCCAATGTCCAAATTCTTTGCAAAATGCACACTGGTTCTCATCGAGGTCGGTTCGTGGAGCGCCAGGTGTGGGGTTGCGGTCTCTAGGGGGCGAATTCCTAGGGGCATTCGACTGGTAGTTTCCCCTATACCGTTCCCTTCCTGTAGTCACTCCCTGCAATTGAGCAATCATCACTCGTTCCTTTAAGTCCTTTTTCTTTCTCTCAGTCGCCCTCTCGTTCTCGTTCTTTTGGTGTTCGTAATACTGAGCCATCTGAAGGATAGCTGCAGGTTTGGAGGCTCCCCAACTACTCTCACTCGTCTGTAACTTTTGGGAGACCTCTTGCGATAGCCCTTTTACATAGTTTTGCACGAATAGGTGTTGTCCGGTTGCGGTGGTCATGTCTTGGCCACTGTAGTCGGAGAACACCGTTTCAAATCGGGAGAAATATTCTGATACGTCTTCCTGGGGTTTCTGACGGCAAGCCGTGACTACCGACCAGTCTACCTTCTTCTCTGGGATCAACGTCTTTAGCTTCTGCACTATTTTGTCGGGGAGTTCCAGTATGTCTTTTACAGGTTTCTTTCCGGGCTCTCGCTGCCTATCTAGTTCATTGAGTTGTTTCCAGGTGTGTCCGAACAGGTCTGTGTGGTCGGCTTTCCGGATTTGCTTCCACACATCGGCCGGCAGACACAACCCGAAAAACAAATCGATGTCCGATAGAGTCATTATGGTTGAGCCCAAGGCTGTGCCTAGTTCGGTATAAAATGCTGTAGGGTTCTTTCTTAAATCGGGCAGGGTTTGCCTAAAAGTTAAAATATCTTGCCGATCCCATGGTTGGTAAACCCAGTTGTACACAACCCTCCCTTTTGCATCTGCGTGGTTGATATCATCGTTTGTTCCCTGACCTCTTGGGGGAACCCAGTAGGGGGCGGCTTCTCTGATAGGCATCATAGTGTTGGCTGCTTCTAATGGGGGTTCAATCGTCTCAGGGACTTTGATCTTGACCTCTGGTTTCTGTTCCGCGAGGTGGCGGAAAACCTCAAGCGTTTGCATGAAGAGGTCCGTCACATCGTTCTCAGTCCCATCTCCAACATCGACCCTTCTATATAGAGCCGTCAGTTTAGCAGGACCCTTATTCTGGTACCTATCCTCATAGGCGTTCAGGGTGTGGTAGCTGAACCGTAAAATGAAATGCCGTCTGTGACTACCGGCATGTGAATTGTGCATATTCATCGTATATTCTTCGCTCTCCTTCCGTTCTACCAGGGTCTTTGCTATCCGGTCGATTCCATCCCGCTCATCTGTGCTCAACCTATTTGGCCTGGCTGTTAGCTGCCTGCTAGTCTCATGTTCATCTGCTGTTGTTACCAATGCGGCTGTTGCGAAGGCCGCAAGAGCCGGGGCACTAGCGCTAGGGTCACCCACGCCTGCATTTTGAACTGGTGAGTGTTGTGCTAGAGGCTGGCAGGGAGCATAAGGAGGGGGCATGTAGATAATTGGAGGACCGAGCAGTAACTCGTCATTTGCCCGCTGTTTGGAGGGCATCTCCGGGTAGAGCGTAGGGGGGGTCCTGACAGGGCATTGGCCTGCCAGTCCTGATTCTGGTGTTTGTTTAACTTCCTCTCTTCTTCTTATTTCTTCATCTAGTTCTTTTGCGGCCAGATGGGCTGCTTTTCGTAACTCTTTCACTATTTTTGCTTCTTCTCTTTTCCTTCGCTGTTCTGATTCTTTGCGCCACATGCCAATACTATCGAGCATAGTGGGCGTTGCCTTATTTATTTTTACAGCTGCTTCTAGTGTTTTTATTTTATTTTCATCAAAAGAACCTATCAGTGACCACTGACTTTCAGGATCCCTTTTTGTATATTTATGCCATAACTTACTATAAGCTATAGCGACTAGTCCTTGCTTAGTAAACATGTCCTTATTAGGGGTGCCTTCCAGTGGAGCTGGATGGTTCATCTCTAATAAGTGGTCCGGGTTGACCCAACTATTAACCAATGGGGAGAAGATAGGCATGACGGATTACAATGGGGGGGCAAAAGCCTGCACTACCTATCTTTTCACTACTTGCAAAGACTGGGCAGAATATTCTATTCTACGTTGTTTGCAAACAGAGAATACCTCCAGAAAGAACCAATTCCAAACAGTCAATGTTTGGACAAACAATCAATCAATGAGGAATGAAAATAGGCACGACGGGTTACAATTGGGGGCAAAAGCCTGCGTTACCTACCCTTCACTATCTGCAAAGGGAGAGAGAATATTCCTATTCTTCCCCGTTTGTAGGCAGAGAAGATCCTTAAGAGAACCAACTTCGAACAATTCAATGCCCGATTCAAACAATCAATCAATGGGGAGAAAAATAGGCACGGCAGATTACAATGGGGGACAAAAGTCCGCGTTACCTATCCTTCACTATCTGCAAAGACTAAACAGAGTATGGCGACACTGTGCTTGTTTGCAAATAGAGAATCTCTCAGAGACAATAAGACGAGTAATACTAGTATTTTCAAACAATCAAACAATCAATTTTGCAATTTGTCGTGTGTCACGACCTTACCCGGACCGCACGGACCGTTTCTCGTCTTCCGCTTCCAGCGCCCGATCGTCCTCTATTCTCTGTTGCTATCGCGGCACTCCTGGTGGTTCCCAGTCAGGACCGTAGATCACTTGGGAGACGTCTGCTCGGAATCAGTGAAGTTCAGATGATCGGCTGTCAGACGAGGGTCTATCGGACAGGAGCTCTCCCGATCGTTGCAGTCGTTCACTCTGTCGTCGGGACCTCTCCCACTGGATCCACGTGTCGCTGATGGGCCCCGCGTTTGGGACGCCAATTGATAAAGATCAATTCAAAAATGGTCAGGCTATTCTGTTGATGTTTCCTAAGTTAAATTTGCCCGGCGTTAGACGCCTCTAATACCATACGAAGTTATCCAATAAAGAGGCAGGCGCTGGAGACAGGAAGACAGGAAACAAGTTTTATTCCGACGGAGTAGAACACATCAGATCGGACAACAAGGTATCGTCTCGAGGTGCTCTCCCAGCCTCTCTGAGACCTGGTCTTTTATACCCTGGTTTAAGACATGTGAACGCTCTTTATTACAACAAAGACATTGTGAAGTATGAGAACGACATCCCCGGCACCCCCCCAGTTCCGGCCCATTCCAACACATGACAACAGTAGAGGCCCTTTCCCCTCATATGATTGGGAGGGGGCTATCACACAGCTGAGTGTTCTGCCGATTCCTTTGGAATGTGTGCGCCTGATCGAATCTCAGGGGGTGGGGAGGTCATGATCAATAGTGGCTCCTTTCAGGAAAGGCGAGTGCATACAGTAGTGGGCAATAAACTGTATCCTCGGGCTAAGGGATGACCAGCGGTTCGTACAGGCAGTCGGGCTCAGAGGAAGGGGTCATCAAAGGAGGGGTATTCATGGACGGAAAGGAGGTGTTGGTCAGGCGCGGGGTGTGATTCTCAGAAACAGAGTCATGCGGGAGGGGAGAGCTTATGCCTTGTGCATGTGAGAGCGGGGACAGCCAGGGTGCGTGGGGGAGGCTCGCAAGGTTCAGGGAAGTGCGCTGACGGGTGATCGTGAATAGGGAGACCATGGTACCTAAAATGGCTGTCGTGTGTGTTCATGTGTGAGTCTGCAAGATGGCGTAGATGATGTTCAGTACACGAACTAAAATTCCACAGTGGTACCCAATGGCATCCCGGTTGAATTCATGAAAGCTACTGCCTCTCGAAAGATACCACATCTGCAGGCCATGTACGAGGAGAGCTTGGAGGTGGGACGGTTACCGGTAGATCAGAGGTTGGCTAGGATAGTGGTGATTCACAAACCAGGCAAACCGGTGGATCTTTGTGACTCCTATAGGCCAATTTCGCTGATTAACGTTGAGGCGAAAGTTTTAGCGAAAGTCCTCGCTAATCGGTTGGGGGAGGTTATCACGACATTGGTCCACCCGGACCAATCTGGGTTGATGCCTGGAAGAAATACAGTCCTCAATCTACGGCACCTACATAATGTGATGGCCCGTAGACGGTATATTGTTGAGGATGCCGCGTTGTTGTCTCTTGATGCCTCTATGGCCTTTGACTCCATAGAATGGCCGTACATGTTTGAAGTATTGGAAAGGATGGGTCTAGGTCCCAAGTTTATAGCTTGGGTTTGGTTGTTGTACACAGATGTTTTGGGTCAGGTGAGGGTCAATGGTCACACATCTAGGACATTCAGATTGCGGCGGGGTACCAGACAGGGTTGCCCATTGTCCCCGTTGATATTTGCCCTTTTATTGGAGCCTCTTGCGGCATGGGTCCGCCGAAATGTTATGGTGCGAGTGATGAGGTGGGCGGACGACGTAGAAGACCGCATATCTCTTTATGCTGATGATATGCTGATGATATCCTGTTATACCTGGCTTCCTCTTACAAGTCCATATCGGTGGTGCTTGACATCTTTACAAATTTTGGCAAATATTCCGGGTATGCAATCAACTGGCATAAGTCTGTGCTGTTTATGTTGCGGGGACAGGCTCCAGGCTTCCGGTAGGCTGCTCCATAGTGTTGGCGGAGGAAGGGTTTCGATATTTGGGGGTCTATGTCACGTCAGATCCCAATGTATTCTACAGCACCAATTTGCCCCCTCCCCGCTGCCCAGGCTGCAAGCAGACGTGAAATACTGGCGGTCCCTCCTGCTCTCGCTGATTGGCCGGGCTGCGCTCTTTAAGATGTTGGCCCTTCCTCGCTTCCTGTATACCCTTCAAAATTTCCCACATAGGGTTCCTGATTCATATTTTAAAGTGATGGAAGGGGAGGTTCATACGTTGTTGTGGGACGGGAAGGCCCCAAGGGTGGCTTTGAAGAAGCTGACGAAGAGTTGGTGTGATTACTATTGGGCAGCACAGTTGATGACCGTTAATCGATGGACATACAGTCCCCAGGAGGACCCTGCATACGCTCTTGACCGATACCAAACTGACCGCTCCGGCTATTTGGGGGCTTTATATGTCAGTGATAAGAAAAACAAGGTGCGGTTCTTTGGGCCCACCCTACACACGTTAGAAGTCTGGCGAATGCTCGCTTGGGCTGGGCTAACATTCTGACAAAGGTGGCTCCACTCTGGTATACGCAGAAATTGGGTATGTTTTGCTACCAGTCTGGGCTTGATAAATGGGACCTTATAGGTATCTCGGCGGTAAAAGATTTTGGTCAAGAAGGGGGAAATACTCACATTTGAGTAACTTCAGACACAATATCACATGGCTTGGGGAGAGACGTATAGATATCTGCAAATTCGCCATGCCCTTAAGGCGGCCTTTTTGTCTTTCGCGGACATACCAGACTCGTCACCGCTTGAGGATAGATTGTTGGATGGGCCTTTGAATTCCAAAGCTATTTCTCTTACTTACAAAAAATTATGCAATAATCTCCCAGATGATTTTCCAGGACTCAGGGAGAAGTTCCGAGACGATTTGGGAAGGATTAGTGATGAGGAATGGCAGTAGGCCCTGATGTCCCCTCGGGATGCAGCCATCACATTAAAATGTAGGTTAATCCAACTCAGGATACTGCATCGCTCATATAAGACAGGGCAAACTCTGATGAGAATAGGTTCTAGATCTGACGATCTCTGTTTGAGGGGATGTGGCCAAGAGGCCACTTTTTACCACACACTGTGGAGCTGCCCAAGGCTGAGAGCCCTGAGGGAGGGGGCCTCGGACCACATGTGTAAGGCCTTACATAAGGAAATTGTCCTGACGCCACGATTCGGTTTGTTGAATATCTGGGAGGCGACTGACCTGACGGAAGTGAAAAAACAGTTAATGACATTAGGATACACGCTGGTTAAAAGGGAAATAGCGAGAGGGTGGGGGAGTATTTTCGCACTGGGCGTCCATATGTGGGCAAAGGAGCTTGATAGGTGCATGCTGGCGGAAACTGAAGTATTTGTGGTAAGGGGGTGCTCAAAGAAATGGGACCAAAAGTGGCCGAACTGGAATAAATATCGAGGAGAGATTATGGTGTCCCCAATGGTGGAATTGGCAGTGCATAATCGTACAGAAAGTGCAGAATGTCTATAATGTGTAAATCTATTTGCTGACTGTCTGGCTCGTGACACATGTGTAAGTTATAATGTACTGTCCTGCTACTGCACATGATTTTGTTGTATTAATAAATACATTTAAATAAAAAAAAGAAACCATTGAACTATTATCCCCCGCTACCATACCCAGCCCTGTCAACTTTTGAAAAACTTTGCTGTTTTAAAAAAGTAGTTATGCAGTATCTGAGGACTTCTAAGAATGATATTTCTTCAGTGCATTGCACACATCTTTTGTCAACAGAAATGCACCTTGAAAGAGGTAATTTCCAGAGTTCTGATGTTAAAATACACCATGGTATCTCCTCTGTCACACCAAAAAGTCCTCCACTTGCAAAAAATCAGGTCTATTAATCTATTAGCACTTGGCACAATTTCTGTATTGTTCCGGCATGTCACAAGTTTATATCTGATCTCAATGTTTATATTTTATACTTTTATTTCAGATGGAACTATCTCCCTTTGATGGGATTAGGATCAAATGCTATCAGCACTGCATTCACACCAATCTAGAGAACACTGATTTACAAGAATAATGTATATTTTTCAATATTCCCAAGCATTTAAATGTGTTTTACAGTTTTTAACCATAGCCTATGGTGGCGACTACACATTTACATGGTTTGCAGAGCATGGCACTCTGCACTTTCAGTTCTCCGGAAATCGATGGAGACTAAGAGTTGATATAAAGGCGAATGCCCCAATCTGTTCTATCTAGATCATATTGAGGTCAATATCTTCTAAAAGGGCCATCGATTTATGCTTTTTTGGCAGATGTCCAGCTTCCGTCAAACTTCAAATCAGGGCCTTCGATCCTGATTATGAGTGTCCCTGTAGGGTCAGTGGCTGCTGTCAAACTCAATAAAATTCGATACCTCAGAGGACAGTATTTACTTGGTGCAATATTTCTCAACCCTTAGGAGTTTAGTCCTTCTAAATAAGGCATATAATAAGAATCATAGGGTTTTCCATATCAAAATCCTCTTCTTCCAATATTTACTGGGTATTTTCCCCAGTACATATTAGCAGGTTTGATATGCCTATATGTCACTGGGGAAACTGTGTGATGCAAATTTTATTGCACATTGAACATACCAGAATGTTACTTCTGCACGACTTCTAGGTGTGTATGTTCTACACAACTTATAATTATTGCTGAGCAAACAAGGCTCTGAAATATATAGCCTGCTTGGAATTATCTATGCGTGGCGAGGGAGATTCGGCAACTTTGCTTACTCCAAAGCAATAAAGATTTTTCAAAACATTGCTAAATTCATCAATTTTATAAATGACAATTTATTGGATGTGACAAATCCAGTTGGGCAGCGCAAAGTTTCCGACTCTTTACTAGTCAATCAATCAAAGAAGCTTTATTCGACATTGGAAAACACCATAAAAGTACAATTTTAAAACAATATCATATATATACATTCTTCATTCCAAAATGCTTTCAGAAGTTGATCTATTTACAATCCCTTTAATTCTGGTGCCCCCCCCCACACTTTTTACTCGTGGTTACCTTGGGGGGGGTCCTCCAACCCATCTCTCTTGTCTCTCTTAGCTTGACTGCCAATCTTAAAAAACTTATAATAGAGAGTAAGTCAGGGGGTCTTGGGCCATTTGCAAATATAAAAGGGCTACCTTGGCCTGTTTAAATTTATTCTACTTCAGCAAGTCAACTAAAAATCGGCGCCTGGGTAATGAGTAAAAAGGGCACAATAATACAAAATAAAGGGTATCCTGCGGAGATCGTTGATCGCAGCCGCAGGGACCCTTTGGCTCCATAACAGTACTAAAACCCGCCGGGTCAGCTAATAAATAATGTAAAAGGTTGAGCCTAAAACATATTATTAAAAACCTATCCTGATGATTATGTATAAGGGCCAGGTATGGTTCTATTCCATCACATGTCCTCACAAGCCCATAAGTTTTAACCGACTTTTTGCTCCAATCTCTCTCTTCTCTGGAGGCGGCTTTATACATAAAAACCCTTTTTTACGTTCACCTTATCCCCTCCTGTAATTCCATCTGGGTTGCTGAAGAGATCTTTGCGGCCAATGGCTTCAAAGGTGTCCTTCAGGTATTTTAGCCATGGGATGTTCATTCCCCTATCCCTGCCCACACAATCCTTAATTATTTGTCTGGTTAATTCCGCTTCAGGGTTATTCCATATTTTTAACCAGGCTAGCAGGGGTCTAACCTGAACCTTATCCTCTATATGGCATGCCGCGCCCATTTCTTCGTGAACAATGTGAGCAGGAACACACTGTGGCACTTTAAGCAATCTTCTCATAAATGTATTTTCCTCTATCTGTAGCTTCTCTATCCCCGCAAACCCCCAGAGTTCCGCCCCGTATGCTGCTTTGGCGTAACAGTTTGAGTTATATAGACTCATCATTTGTTCTGGGGACCAGCGTCCGAGCCTGCTACCAAAGTTCATGATTGCCCCTGTGCTGGATGCTAGCTTGTTACCTCGTTCTTCCATTAAAGCTTTAAAATTTAAGTGCCCATCACATAAAATGCCCAAATATGAGAAGGTCTGGACCTTCTCTAGTTTATGGGCGCCTATTCTATAGTTATAGCTTTTCCTTGCTTTGCTCCCCATTTCTAGTACATACGACTTGGACAAGTTGGCACATAGATCAAGGTTGCTCATAAAATCCACGAAGCCGTTTATCAGTCTCTGTAGGCCCAGTGGAGTGCGTGCCAGCAAGACCGCGTCGTCTGCATAAAGCAGGGCCGGGATTGCTCTATTTCCTACTCTCGGTGAGTCTACCTTTAAACCTAGCAGGGATAGTTCTAAACCGTTTATGTATGGTGAGAACAAAAATGGGGCCAAAATGCACCCCTGACGTACCCCGCTAGTGCAGATAAAGGGCTCAGTCCATCCCCCCTCCGTATTGTACCTCACTTTAGCCGAGGTATTCCAGTGCAGGGCATTCATGATCTTTATAAGTTCTTGATCTGCCCCTAATTTTCTCATTAGATCCCACAGCTTTTCCCTATTCACGCAGTCAAACGCTGCTGTGAGGTCCATAAAGGCGAGGAAGACCACCTCAGTGCTAGAGATGGTATATTTTGCCACCAATAGGTATAGATTTAAACATTGATCTGTGGTCGATCTGATTGCCCTGAACCTATATTGGACATCAGTGATGACCTGCTGGTCCTCCGCCCAGTCTGTCAGGCGGTTAAGAACAACACGTCCTAGGACTTTAGTGGTGACATCTATTAATGAGATTGGACGGTAACATTGGGGGCTATCCCTATTCCCTTTTTTAAAAATAGGTACTTTCGTGATCGGGGGAGCCCTGTGGCTATAGCGGCATTTATTATTCTTGTAAGAATTGGTGCCCATAGATCTACATTACTTAGGAAGAGGTCTGGGGGGATCCCATCTGGGTCTGGGGCTTTGTTTCTGGTAAGACCACTGATTCCAGCTGTGATCTCTTCTAGGGTAAATTCAACTTTAGCATTCCACGCCGCCCTCCCTTCACCGGTATCAGTCTGCATGGCATCATGCAACTGCTCACTGTTCCCCCGATTATACAGCCCACTGTAGTGCTCCACCCACTGTTCTGGCAGGACATTAGAGGCTATCTGATTGCAAGGTGCCTCTCGAAAGCAAGGGTTATTGATTATTTTCCAGAAAGTGGTCATATCTTTCTTTTAAGAGGCTTCTCTTAAATTCTCCCAAGTTTGGGTTCGGAGAGCACACTTCCTTTGCTTGACTGCCTGCTTGTAATTTATTCTGCACTGCATAATCCTGTGTTTGTCCCTAGGGGCAAGTCATAGGGCACTTCTCAGCTTTTTCTGTGCCAGGGAACAGGCCTTATCAAACCAATTGGGGTTGTTATTGGACTTACCCTGTCCTGTGGTTTTTAATAGGGCATCAATTAACCAGCCTAATCCTTCAAATATCTCCACCAAATGTGTCCCTTCCACTGCTAAATCTAGGCAGTCCTCCAGTAGTTGTTTGCCCTCTGTTACTAATGATCTGTAGAAGTCCTCACCATTGATGCAGATCCATTTTAATCGTCTCCCCTGGTCAAGGACCTTCTCTAAATTTGCCTCACTCTTCATTTTCCTAGTTTTAGATGGATTTAGATTCCATAAAGAGTGGTTCTCCCCTTGACCCCGCCCCTATGTCCATTTTGAAATTAGCTCTCCCTTATGCTAGCAGAAACATCATTGATCTGGTTAACATTTCTTTGGAATCTGGCATAGTGCCGCAAGATTGGAAATTAGCCATGGTAAAGGCTCTGTTGAAAAAACCAAATCTCAACCCTTATGATTTCTCAAACTACTGTCCCATTTCCCTTCTCCCTGGCATCAGCAAGCTTGCTGAGAAATGGGTGAACAAACAACTAGCATCCTACTTGGAATCCCACAATCTGCTACATTCCACACAAACAGGCTTCGGAAAGGGACAGGGAACCGAAACAGCATTGTTGAGGGTGGCCGAGGTAACCAGGAGGATTCTGGACGCTGGTGGCAGCGCGGCTATTATCCTCCTGGACCTCAGTGCCGCCTTTGACACGGTTAACCACCAGGTCCTCCTAGCTCGTCTAGAGAAGACCGGAGTCATAGGTAAAGCCCTTGAGTGGCTTGAGTCCTTTCTTAGCAATAGGTTCTTTAAGGTCTTTTCAGATACCAACTGCTCCCTCCCAGTGCCATTACGGTATGGGGTACCACAGGGCTCCTCCCTCAGCCCCACACTGTTTAATGTGTACATGGCACCCTTGGCAGAGGTAGTGGCCCCCTTCGGAATCCAACTGATAAGCTATGCTGACGACACCCAGCTAGTGGTCTCCCTCACCCAGGCAGACTCCCCTTCGAACAACCTCTGTAGCTGCCTGGGTGCAGTGGCAGAGTGGATGGATACATCCCACCTGAAGCTGAATGGAGGAAAAACCGAGCTGATGATGCTCGGAAAAAAGGCCAACTTTAACATCTCCTCTATGTGGCCTCTTTGCATGGGACCTGGACCTACCCCAAAGACAGAGATAAAGAGCCTTGGGTTCTGGCTCGACTCGGAATTATCATTCAAAACCCAGGCAAGAAAAACAGTGGCCACCTGCTTCGGCATAACCAAAACCATCCGCAAAATCCTTCCCCAGTTACCTGTAATCTCCAAGAAAACCATTGTCCAGTCTCTCATTCTGTCAAGGCTGGACTATGGGAATGCACTTTATTTAGGAGCCCCCATATCAGTTATCCGTCAACTTCAGATGGCCCAAAACTCTGCAGCGAGGCTACTCATGGGTACTAGCCATCGTACCTCAGCAGCACCCTCACTAAGGACCCTACACTGGCTCCCTATAAAGGAGCGAGTCCATTTCAAAACCCTTTGCCTGGTACATAAAACTCTCCATGGAAACGGCCCCCCAATTCTAAATGATATGATTAGATCATATATTCCATCTAGGGATCTTCGCTCTAAACAGCAAAACCTCCTCATAGTACCCAGAACTAATAGAGCTCGATCTGGGGATCGCCTTTTCTCGCGAAATGCAGCAAAGATGTGGAATGCCCTTCCGCTTTCACTTCGCTTAGAACCCAACTTGCTGACATTTCGAAAGCAACTTAAAACAGCACTGTTTCCTAAGGCAGAGAGAAATTAGTTTTCACTGCCCAGACCCTGTCTATTCCCTCTGATGAGTATCAAGCGCTGGGATGCTTTCGAGTAGCCATGCGCTATATAAAAGCCTTTCCAATTCCAATTCCAAGACAATGTTAAGGTGTTGTGGTCGCTAAAACCACTTGTTTCAATAGAAAAACTCCGTAGTCTTGTCTTCAGCTGTTGGGAGACTATGATAAAATCAATAAATGATCTACACCCTTTTCCTTTGAAGGTCGGGGATATCAATTTGTTAGGATTGACCTCCAATAGATCCATTGTGTGTTCTACATTATCCCGAGTCAACACCCTACCCTCTGGTGTATGCTCAAAATGTGGCCCCTCCTCATAATTACAGGAGGTCCAGTCTTCCTTGATGGGTAATAAATTGGGGCACAAGTGACAATTAAAATCCCCCATAATTAAAAGCATGGGTACTATAGACCCCTGCCTCTCCTCGGTTAGATCACTTAATCTTTCCTCAAGCTCCTTTGAGTTCTGGCCTCCCGGGTTATAAAAATGTACCAGAATTATGTAGAGACCCCTCAATTTAAGACCTAGGCCCTTCATGTTTTCCAAATTCCATTTCAGGTCGACCCAGGTCCCTTCTATACATAGATCTACGAATACTAGAAGACCTACCCTTGCCCTTCCTGCTGCGGATTTGCTTGCCGACGTCCCAAATGATTTATACCCCACAAGGTGAAAGTCGGAATAGTCTGTCTCCTACGTTTCTTGAACACAGATTATTTTAAATTTACTGATGTATTCTAGCCATTCCTGGTTCTGGAACTTGGATGCTAAGCCTGCCACGTTCCAGGATAATATGTCAATTGTGTTCACTGGGGCATTACCCTGACCTCCTTGAACTTCTTCAATACACGGGGATGTTGTCTTATCTTGAGCTAGCTGATTCCCTTCCGTCAACACTTCCATAGCCTGTTCCTCCCCACTTGGTTTTAGATTTATTGGGACCACCCTCTTGACTTGTTCTAGTCCTTGTCCGGTATTCTCATCCCGCAGTCAATCCACTTCACTGAGGTGCCTTCCCCACTGAGGTGCTACCTCTCTGCTATATTGGGTGAGTGCCGCCCCTGTCCCGTCTCTCCATGGTGTCGGCTGTTGGCCAAACCTATCTCCTCCTGCTGATTCTGAAGACCATTGCGTGTTCCTTGCCCCCATTGCCCCCCTCTTGTCATTCCTAAGTGGCCAGTCCTATCCTCGCCCTTTTGCGAATAACCTGGGTTTGCCAAAAAATTTTGGGGCCTATGAAAATAACTCGAATCTCGTGCCTGGATGTACGATCGTGAGTGTATCCAATTTCCCCTACAAATGTAATCTGCCACCCTGGGATCATTGAAGTTAATAACAATGCAATCTCCAGCTATATTTTTTGTGCTCCCACCTACCCAGTTAACTCTCCTTACATGAAGAATTTTGCATTTTTCATCTCTGGGTAATGGTCTGTTATTATTTAGCCAGTGAATTGCCTTGTTTTTCAGCTGGTCATAAGATTCAATTTTACTGTCTTCCAACACCGGGATGCCAGTCAAGACAGCCACATATGGTGTACAGTCTGGAGTTAGATCTAGTGTTGGGTGCAAGTTCTTATCTGTATTTTTGACCCTTCCCTTTTCATTGCTGCTCCTAGCTCCACCCAGGATTAATGGGGCATTTCCACCACTCGTTTTCCCACCCCTAGGGTCTTCTTGGTGTGCCGTGGGCGTAGTCGAGCTTTCAGGTGGTGACACAGTAATAACAGAATTGGGGCATGTGGGCAAAATGCTTCCTCCCTCCTTTTTCCGTTTAGCAAACCAGAGTTCACTATTTTGTTTTCAATCCCCCCCAAGGTGGACATTACCCGACTTTCTGTTTCAGCAAGTCTGTTTTCAATAACTAAAAGTCTTTTCGTTAAAGGATCCAATGAGGCCGATATTAATGCCCCTATTTCCTGCCAATATAAATCCTCCGGTGCAGGTAGACACATGGTAGTACTGTCCAAATTTGAGGGCATTATCGCGCTGGCTGACCCATGTGATTCTTCAACCACTGGCGTCACTGCTTGTGGTAATTCTTTATTTACACTTTGTTCAACAGTTTTAGACTTCTTTCCCCTTTGCTGAGTGCCTCCTCGCGTACCTCCTCGTTTCCTTTTGGCCGATCCTCCCTGCATATGAATTTGTGAATTGGGAGGATCAGTGGGCTGCTCGTGGATTTCTACCACACACTCACCCGTGTTCTTTGGCTGATGTGGCAGGCTGCTACTTTGTAGCATAGCAGAATCTGTGCACTCACTCGCACTCGTTGATGGTACCAAAGTTGGGTGTGCATTTTTAATAATTGGTGTGGGGCACGTATCACTCGCAGGTTGATGGAGTCTGTCTGGTGAGCGTGCATTTGTTAATCCCCCCAAGGACGACTGTTTTGCCGAGAGACGCCACTCTGTGACCGCGATCTTGTGTGCTGGCACTGATAACGCCCTAGTTATAAACTGGTCGAGTGTCCCCGCCACATAGCCAACACCCGTTACTTTCCTTCCCCTTCCTTCCCTTGCCGCCATTTTAGCAGAATTTCAATAGCAGTTAACAATTTTCAGGCCAGGTTAGCAGAAGTAGATTCTTCTCTTATACAATCCTTAAATCCACTTACTGATTGATGATCATCTATTTAGGGGGGTGGCCAAGCCCAGCCTCTCCAGTCTCGAACGGGCTCAAACGGGCCCCTCCCTTGGCCCGGGCTTCGCCCGGCGCCACCTGCGCACGTCCTGCGAGGTAGAAATGAGGCATTGGCTATATCCTCCCCGATATCCTGGGGGAGGGGCTGCTGGTCCGCTGCTCGCGGCGTCCCCCGCTCTCCCTTCAAAGCAAAACAAAAGGTCTCCGCTGGTTCGAAGAGTCTCCCGCGAAGTGGGAGGCGCGATATGTATTTAAAGCCCACGGTGTCCTGGGGAGGGGCTGCTGGTCCGCTGCTCGTGGCATCCCCCGCTCTCCCTTCACAGCAAAACAAAAAGGCTCCACTGATTCGAAGCGGGAGGCCCGAAATGTATTTAAAGCCCACGGTGTCCTGGGGGAGGGGCTGCTGGTCCGCTGCTCGCGGCGTCTCCCGCTCTCCCTTCACAGCAAAACAAAAGGCCTCCGCTGGTTCGAAGCATCTCCCCTACTAGTCATATATACATCACCAGAATGTTCACAGAGACACATACAATGAGCGTGCAGATCACACATATTTATTGCGTGATACAATAATTGATGAAAAATTTTACTGACTTTTCTATTAAAAAGAGCCTTGATTGCAGAACTTGAGAATTTACTCACAAGTATGTGCTTAACTATGTTAATTGAAATATTATTTGCATATTTAATTTTAGACGTATATAATATAGATGGCCTAGAATTAATCATTTGATGAATGTTTAATAAAGTGATGCAGTCTACAACATGTGAACCAGTATGGACAATGGACTTTCTATGATGGTGTGACCAAGGGGGTGTCAACTACAGACTTTATGGATTATAATTAGGCTTAACCGTTTTCAGTTTCTCTTTGTGGTCAATTCTGGTGTTTTTTTCAGTTTTTTCAAGTGATTTCAATACCTTAAAAAACAATGATTATGAGTGGTTACATATTTTTGCGCCATTAAAAACAATAGAAACAGTGTTTTTCAGGGGTTTATGGAACTTTTAGCTTTTATTATTGTTTGCTTTCTGCACTGATAGTGCATGGTATATAGACAGTATATGTACAGCGTAAATGAGGTCTAAATACATTCTTACAAATCAAAGTTATCATAGTACACTGTTATATTCCATATAGGTACCCTATATAGGCTCGGGTAGCATTGCAACCTTTCACCTATATTCTTCCCTACATTACATACATAACAGTTCCTAGGTACTGACCTTTTACCTAGATACAACACTGGGTTCAGAACGCAGATTTTTCCATAGTTTAAAATCTTATACATTATGCATGAGGTTTCTTGGAAGCACAGCAGGACTACCATCTCCTGTATAATATCTCTGTATAAAGTTCAGGCCCGACAACATCCTTTAGGCTGACACAGTAACACAGCAAGGTAGACGCCTGGGGAGACCTGTGGGTATATATACATCATAACTTGCTTAGAAAGGCAGAGGAGACCGTGACTTCCCGGCTGACACATTGACCAGAGATGCTGAGGTTCCTGCATGCAGACACTCCAGCTCGCAGTGGTCTAACATCCCTTATGGGGTGTCCAACTAGAGACCACGATGGGGTACCACATTCTCTCATTCTCAGGTAATGGGGTTCACTAGATTGTAGAGGGATTCTTGGCATAACACCTACATAGATGCTAGGTATGTTTAGGTACGTCTAGTTAGGGAGGCATCATGGGAGTACGCACTTTTATCATGTATTTGATGTAGTTGTATATATTCATGATTACTGCAAAATGGTAGAACTGTACCATCCCTTTACTTTTGTAATACTGCTAATCATATATCTCTGCTACTGTCTAAGGGTTGTTACAGCTCATCTATTCTACAATAGAATAACAACTGTTCAATAAATTCTTATTGACAAATGCCCAGTATGTTGATTCTGTGTATCTCTGAGACAAACTAAGTGAGCACGAGTGACTGAGTGAAAAGTTGTATATTGTTTCCACGATTCTGAGGGGGTGTACCACCTTTACAACGCAACTTTTACCACGCAGTGCCTTTACGACGCAACTTTTACAACACAAACCATTACAACGCATTGTGCTGGGGGGGCGCTCTAGGATAGGGAATATATTTAATTTACTATCCAACACCTTCCCTACTATCCATGGGGACTGGAGTTGGAATAGTAAATTAAATAAATCACTATCCAGCGCCTAAAAGCACTATGCGTTGTAATGGTATTCGTTGTAAATACCGTGTTGTAAAGGCATGCGATGTAAAAGTATGCGTTGTAACGTCATACATCCCTGTGAGCTAGCTGATACAGACAGGCTAACATATCCGATGGGGGTGCTCGGAACTAGTCTGATACCAATCCCACAGTTTATGTCATCCGAACCTGCAGATCCTGTATAGGGTATATAGGAACTACACGGACAACATCATATAATACTTCTTCAGTGAGTCTTTGGTCATGCACGCTCACTCTTTCCTTCCCATGTAAACTTTTATCTGTGAAAGGCCCTCTCAACATTGGCACCTGAGACAGGCAACACCAAAATAGCCAGTACACAATTTGCTAACTCTGGCCACTGACATAGCTTTCCATGCCAATACTGGTGCACCTGAAGATTGTGATTCTCTGCGACAGGTTCTGCAGCATATCCGTTGAAGTGGGTGCATATACCCTTAGAGTTATTGAAGCGGTTAAAAATGAGGCAGCACTTTTGAAACTCCTAGAAAACTTCCCTGTACGAAAGGGATCTATAACTTGTGTAGAGTACCACAGTGAGGCTAATTGATTTCAAATGCAATGGTTGGTGAAGGGCTAATTCTTCCACATTGTAAAATAAAAGTTCCTGAATTGCTACTCAACATTTCTTTGCTTACCAAGTGGCAAGTACTCTAACATTGAATATGTTGCAGTGCTAAAGTCACTAAAAGTGTCGCCCAGCCTTCTCTCAAGGAGATGTTTCACATCAACACCAATTATGCTGAACACTTGGTATACAAGGGAGTTTTCAGACACTAGTTTTTTTTATTATGTCCACTACAGCATTCATGCTTCCTGTAAAAATCTAAGAATGCAGTTGAGTGTACTTTTTTCAAATCACTCTCAATATGTGACCAAAGATCCTCACATTTCTTGCCTTTGGCACCATCACTCAGAAAAAGTTCTGTAAATGGTTGCCACCTGGATAATATAGCATTCATGGCCTCTAGGACTAAAAACCACGAGCTAAGTGACACAGGTGGGATGACTCTTTCGTTGATGCCACACAAATCACAAAATGAGAAATATTTGTGTTTTAGTTTCCGTTCATAACACAACAGTGCACCAGAATGGACCAAAATGTCAATAGCATTCTTTATTAACTCTGTAGATTGTAAAGATGCTTTCAGCATACCATATAACAAGTGGAAAGAATCTCTTACAGGGAAGCACTCAGCTCACATCTCGATTTTGACAGGTCATCACACAACGTTTTCATATTCGTAGCAGAATCACTGCAAATACAAACAAAATCATTCCAATCTTTGTTGAACTTGGTAAGAACTTTTTGCAGCAGCATTCCAAGTGACACTGCGTTCCATGTTTTCCAAAAGTCTGGTGTCATGTTTTCACCAGTATCCCAGATGCTTTGTGACTGCACTCTTTTCATATATGCCTGTCAATATACCTTACATGGAATGGTTAAAGCCTTGGGTGTTTGGCAAGTCACCTACTATCAAAACTGACTCACTATAAAAGGGGGCTGATGTATCAAGGGTTTTTACACATTCTCTGTGGGTAAATGTGATGGTACGTATTGAAAAAGATTCTTATGAAACCTACATTTTTCCTATTCGTGAAAGACTAAAGCCTAGCCAAAAAACTCAAATGTGATTTCCTGATTCTCTGCAGTTTATAAAGTAAAGAAACAACACCTAAACATGCTTCTAGCCCCTGTATCTAAACACCACAAAGCTGAAAAACGAAAGAAGAAAGAATATTTTAGTGACATCCCTAAACAACAAAACTCAAGCAAAATAATGTTAGCCCAGTCTTTCTTACTGCTACCTTATATAACATTGTATTGGCCCCTTCAGGAAGAAATAAAAATGACTCTTTCACTTTCCTTTTCCTTTCTTTGAATGGCATTTAGTTTGTGGTTGTGCAGGTTTTATTTCAGTGTTTATATGGTTACACTGTGGAGGGCTATTTCTCTTCCGGTGGGGTTTCATCAGTTATTATAGGCTTAAACCTAAAACCGGACAGTCTAATTATAATATACCGTTCATTCTGGCTGAGGGAGAAGCACTGTCCCAGACCTCTTCTGAGAAACACTCCAGAGTTTTGCTGAACTCTTTGTGGACTTCTCTGCTGAACTCCCCTTTCTACAGACTCTATGAAGAACTTCTCATTGGATCCCGTGCAGACAATTCCTATGATGCCCCTCTACCTCTTGAATTGACTTTGAAAGATTTAGACCTCTAAGTTTCCTTTAGATTTTGCCCTAAGTGTAGCCTAGGCTAACACTTATTTCTGACCCACGGAAGTCTCTTGACCGAACTTCTGAGATGCTAACATTTGTTCTACTTAATTTATCTTGCCATGTCCCTGTTTCCTACAAGGAACTCTTTGATTTCTGAGACTTTTTAGGTTTACTGAACCGTCCTTATCCTTTGGACTGTGCTTGGGATGTTTAGATTACTAATGTATAGACAGGAGACCTTAAAATTGTTTTCTGAGCATCAAATACTAGTGTTGTTATTCTGCATCGCCGCCACTGAATTGCTTCTCTATTTAATTCTGGTCTGTCTCAATTTCAATTTAATTAGAAGGCTTAAACTCCCAGTTGTAATACTTTATCTTTATAGCATGGTATTGAGAGTGATTTTTTAAATGTTATTATCAATTTTTTTTAAACGTTCTTAAACTTGGCTACCGATTCCCGGTCCTCATTGTGTAGGCAAATGGGTTGCACTGTACAATGAATGAAATTTAAGTTATGAAATAATAACTACCTCTCCCCGCAGTACAACTAAAAAGGTCCATCAGAAGACCAAGAGTAAGTAAAGTGTGGGCCCAAAAAATGCTGAAGCACCAGCAAAACCATTTTGTGTGTGAGAATTCATTCAAAAGGTGCTCAAATGTTGCACCTTTATGAAGTGGTAAGTATGTGTGCTTTTCCCAGTTCAGTCAGTGGAGGTGAATCTTAATCAACAAAGACAGGAGATGACTGGAGCTACTCTAGCGCCCTTTACAAATTTAACACATTAAATTTAGTGGTTGAAATGTCACTCTCACAAAGTAATCTCTACAGTCTAGCGGATGTTGCAGATATTAAAGACGTCTTTGCAAAGGGAAGATATTCTATTTTTGAACTAAGACTTTTCTTCGGTTGTTACTATAATGAGGGGCCAGATTCTATCACCTTGTTTGGAACAAACCTGACATGTGAGCAAGTAAAAACATTTCACAGTGATACAAGCCTCCATTGAACCTTGGCAGAAGAATGACTGTTCGATTCCTGCCATGGTTACTCCCCACACCCGATCTGAAGGTGACAAGGGGCAGATCTAACTTCTTAAGACAACAGATTCATTCCTCCTGTCACCCTAAACAAGCTGGCTCTTAGGCAACTGAAAAGTGTTAGTAGGCAGGTTAAAGTCCCAAGCTCTCAAGTGGAGCTCTCTGTGGACTATTTCTGCTCTACACGTTGGGAGTCCAAATTCCAGTGTTTACCCTTGCCTTGCTAGACATGTATAGCATGGTGAATGGTGATCCCATGATCTTGCTTGTGGTCCTGGGTGCTCGTAGGGGCATGGGGGTCCCTGCCACTGGAAACTGCTTGGTAGCAGTACAAAGGAGTTGTCTGGTAGAAGTGCCTCCCACAGATTGAGCCCTGTCTGTTTCCTTCCTTAGACAGTTCAATCCCCGAAATAAGCAATTTAGTTCAGCAGGCAAATTCAAAGGTACAACAATTGCACTCTGATTATAGTGCAGTGGGAATAGTCATGTGGCTGGGAAAGTCACATTAGCCTTTCTTATAAGTACATTTACCTCTTGGAGAACCCATTGTGATATGAGAAACGAATTGATCCATTAAAACTTCTGATTAGTTTCTGTGTTTTATTTGACATAGGCTGACATATTATCCTTTTGTTTCAGCTGTCCAGCACCTAAGATAAATGTAAACAGGCTCTTATTTTATGAGATCCAAGAGGTTGGCAACAGTTTAAAGGCTGTGATTTTGTAGTTTGCCGAGACAGAGACGGACGTAGGGCAGGCTATTAAGGTCACTTTCAACAACCTACAAAAATATTAATTGCAAACTATCAACTACCACAATCTTATCAATCCAAGTGTCTATAGGCAAGTATATAATTGGTGATCTTAACTCCACATTTATGTACCTTAAAGATATGCATTAAATATGTACTTACCCTTGGCACCACAACAATATGGTGGTAGTCAATATTCTGAAGTGGAGTGAGTCAATATTTTAGTAGGCTTATGCGAAAGCCTGATATCATGTCAGGACATCATTGCACTTAAGTAATTTTTTCTATGAAAAAATCCACTGATAATTCTTTTACATTTTTTTTATGTACAGCAAGGTGTTGATATGGAAGCGTGCTTTTTTCCCATTGAGAAGGAACATCACTTGGTCATTTAATGACGTATATTGTGACGGATTCTGTGAGCTTACAAAATCTAGAAAACCTTTGGTGGATTTAGGAATGGAGTGTATAGGGAGAGGCGTGGTGCAGGGGCCAAGGCGGCTAACTCAGGAGCGCACGGCTCACAGTTTGATTACTGATGGCAGCTCAGCTCAGCACCATGTGATTCTGGGCAATAGCTCACTTAATCTCCCTGATGGCCCCCTGCGCCTTGAGACCTTTAGGGTTGAGTAGATCAACTTTACAAACACTGGATTTATGAGCACAACAGTCTATTCCAAAAGCAAGTCAGCTGTCTTGAATTTAATCAAAAATTAATTGTCAATTGGTTCAAGCATGTTTCTTTCAAAAGGTTTCAGGTAGGAGGGGTGAATGGAAAGTGTTGCCCCTGCTCAATGTTAACTTTACTTGCACACATGGATGATATGTTGAGATATGCTGCTGTTCTTCCTTCTTAGCATGTGAAACACGTCCTGTGGATCAAAGAGTTGTCTGAAAGGTCTCTCTCCTTCCTCTTTGGCAATGGTGCCAATACTTCAGGATTGTAGGGCAATTGTGATCTCTTCATGCTGGGGCGCTAAAGGGCAGGTCTGGTAGTCCCTTGACACGGAACCGGAAGTCACAGGTTCAGCACCTCCAAATATCCTGCAAAGTGAATCTTAGTGCATATATTTTCGTTGAGACTTGCCTCTCTTCTGCAAGTTTTCAAAAGTTTGCAATCGGGAGCAAACAGCACAAGGCTTGCTTGAGATTCGCCCTTTCTTCCCCCAGGTGCAACTGGTAACTGGCGAGAGTTCTCATAAGGTGAAAACCAGATCTTTGTACATCCGTTGCCACGGGCTGTCAATCCATCCGTTCAGCGTGTCAAGGCAGGTGCTAAATGTACTTCCTAGGGGATCACAGCTTTTCATAAATCACCTATCACGAAGACGTGAAAAGCTTTTTCCACTCTTCGAGACCCCCCTCAGGCTATAGCGAGCACAACGCTCTCTGTGCCTGCTGTATCACACCCTGCGTCCTCATAGACTTCCGCCCACCTCCTAGTTCCAGGGAAATGGGTTGCAAGCTGAAAACACCAACATACATCTTATGCATCTTATGCAGTAGCGCAGCAAGTATACCACGGGCCCTGGTGCAAGCAAGGGAGTTGATCCCTTTGACAGGTGTTGGGGTAGTAAAATATACCAATTATTAGGGTTGAATGTGCCCCTTAGGGCGTGGGAAACCGGTGCCACTTCACCTGCTGCACCAATGGGAGCTACGGTTATATGAACTTAATAGTCACAGGCAGGAAATGCAACATTGAACCCATGTGTTTAAGATAGTCAATATAATATAATTGAAAAGACGAGACGACCAGAACGCAGATCAAGGCTGCCAGGAGAAGTGTTACATAAACAGCAGGCTAAAAAGAAAAGGCTTTTTATGAGCGAAGAATGTGTGTTTTTTAGTTCCCCGTTGTGTTTTGTAAGGCGCCTATTTTTCTTGTAAAATGTGGCACCGTTGTACAGCGTGTTCTCTCTGAAAGCCAAACACAGGCTTGTCATCGTGCTGGAGCTGAACACACGGGCCTCTCGTTTCTTGTGTTTCAACTGAACAGTCCCCACTCGGGCTACAGAACAGTATCGCATGTCATAAATCACTCTCTGATAGATATTTGGCAACTCCTTCGCGCCCGAGGCTATGCAACATGCGGCAGGGAATTTATTTTTAAGGTGGACTCGAAATACAGTAACTTGCAGACTTCCCAGAGTTTCGGAGCAGTTTACTGCTTTCTGAGCGCAAAAAAACTGCTAAGCCTGGCTCCATGTGGTTCAGGGTTCCGAAGCCCTTACAGCAAGGTGCGCGGTGCCAGGCGAACCTCGAGTGATTTGTTACTAGATGCGACAAAAAATGAAAATAAAGTAAAAAGCGGGCTCTGGAAGAATGCCAGATCATTTCCTCTTCCCAGCCCCCCTCAGCGCGCCCTCTCTTTTCAGGAATTTTGAAAGCGGGCATGTACCGCTGACAGAGAATGGCTATAGCCAAATAAAAACAAGCATTGGCAAAGGCAAAAGGTCTCGGCAATCCGAAAGCTATTGGTGCTGTCAATATTAATGTTTTTAAACCATGTTCAGTAGCAGTGCCATGTTCAAAGAATTCATGGTTCAGACAGATGCATCAGAGCATGCCATAAGGGCCATGCTCTTACAGTTATATGAAGAGAGCCTGGATCAACCAGTAGACTTCATCTGTAGGAGGCAACTTCCCCAGTAACAGATGTGGGGTGCATTAGGAGAGGAAGCCTTTGCATTGGTCTAGGCACTGAAGAAGCAGAGACCATACTTGTTTGATGCTCATTTCTGGGTTCATACAGAGCACAAGATCCCCTCAGATTCAGATGAGGGGTGAGAATCCCACACTGGTGAGGTGGCCTATTACCCAGATTTTACCTTACGGTGGAACACCACCCTGGAACAGACCATGCCAATGCTGATGGTCTCTCCAGGATCTTCTGCCTTAGTGAGGAGAACCCCCAAGGGGTTGGGTAGGCCTCCCTACTTTCAGCTGAGGGGACACATGTCAGACCTGGCATCCTTGGTGTGGATTCCCCCTAACTTTTTGCCTTCAGACCCCTGTTTTTGCTGACTTTGTTTTCGCTGGCCTTAGCACTCTGCACACTTTACTATTGCTAACCAGTGCTAAAGTGCTTGTTGTCTCTCCCCAAAATATATTGAATTGGCTTATACCCAAGGCTCCCGGTTTTCAGTTTAAACAGATTTTTACATAAAAAAACAGACGCAAAATATTTTTCCTTTGTCTGTATTCATAAATAGAAACAGTAAATATTGTTGAAACTGATTCATAGACTTGTGTGGCGGAGCCGTGCTCCAGCCCAGGGTTTCCATGCCCTTCTTCCTGATTTAGATCTTTGGATACGCAGGAAATTCTTTCCTATGAGAGTCTTGAATTGACCTCTGCCTGTCCCCATATGCCGGTTAGTTTAGTTCACCCACTAGTGGTTGGATCCATGTGTCACTGCATGGGCGTGTCCGCCGCCAAGCCAGTTCAAAGCCAAAGTAAGTGGGGGGGGTGTATGTGGTCTGTATTTTATTATTTGAATAGCATGGAGCGGGGAGGGGGAATGGTCTTTCGTAGTGTCACCCTCACTTTAAGTGGAGAGGTGAGTGATCCTTCGCTTTCGAATCACACTTCTCTGCGCTTACTTGAAACTCGGGTTCTGGGCTTTACATCTGGTGAGGGTGTCATGGTTTTATTACTGCCCGGTGTTAAGGGAGAAGCTACAGCTGAATGGGTCTAGTGCAGATACCCTCTTGGGCTACTCGCTATGTTCCGCGGTTTATTGATCTTTCAACATCTGACTTTTCCGGGGTCTCAGAGTGCGCTGTTCCAAGATTTAAATTTTATCGCTGCAGGGTGTGGGAGGTGAAGCAGGGTGTGTGGAGGAGGGAAGTCTACATAATAATAAATGGCTGGGTAGGATGGGGCGGGGGTGCGAGTTCAGCATGTCCTCCAAGTGTGCAGTGGGTGGAGAGCAATTATTGCTGATTGCTTTTTTTCTGACCGGGATGGGCAATGTATAACTGTTCTCAAGAATTCCAGACACCGGTGATCTATTTTGTCTTTATTGTTATGTAACAGTGAACATTGTAACCAAAATTGAGTGGGAGTACTTTGCCTTTCTGAGTGCTACACTGCTGCGGTCGTGAAGCATTAGTCCCCTGAGCTCTGTTATTGACTTGGAGGGCTCCTCGCAGGACATCCTTCTCAGTGTTTTACAGAAGAACGTTTTAAAACTGAAGTCCAGGAGTGGCTGGAAGCACAGATAACAGTGGATCGCAACTTGTCCTATGCCATCTATCCAGCTTTGCATACCAATCACACGTCATGGAAAGCACTACATGACTGGTGGTGGGTTGCAAAGGGTAACCGCTGATATGGTACCCGCGAGCACACTGACTTTAGGAGACTGAACATGTACTTCCACTACAATGGCAACGTTTTCAGATTAATATAATGTGTTTACTTAATTTGTCGTATATATAAATCTATGTAAACCTATAACAACTGAGTGCAAGTCTGCATTGGCTATTTAAATAAATGTGAGAAATACTAGCTGCAGAATCTTCTTTTGTTTGCTACAAAATAAATGTGGGTGAATACAGATAAAAGGAGCAAAAAATAAATATGGATAAATACAGATGGAAATGTTAAAAAAAATACCAAAAACAAAGGAGCCCTACATATACTCAATTGGCATATTTAATGTATTTGTAAATTTCCCTAGTAAAGTGGCTCTACATGTATCCAGGGCCTGTAAATTAAATGCTACTTGTGGACCTGCAGCACTGATAGTGCCACCCACTTAGGTAGCACTTTAAAGATGCCTCAACCTGCCATTGCAGCCTGTGTGTGTACAGTTTTAGACTACCATTTCGACCTGGCAAGTAAAGCTGTTGCCAGGCCCAAGCCATCCTTTTTCATACAAATAAGCCACCCCCAAGATAGGCCCAGGACAGCCCAGAGGGCAGGGTTCAACATATTTAAAAAGTAGGACATGTGCATTTAAATGTACATGTCCTGGCTGAAGGACTCTTAAATTTGTTTTTCTCTACTACAAGTCCTACCTCTCCCATAGGATAACATCGGAGTAACCTTATTACATTATATGAGCGTAATTTCAAAATGGGAATAGATTCATAAGTCATGTTTATGTGTCTCTGGGATCACAATTTAAAAACCAAACATATGGTGATGTCTGATTTTAAATGACAATCCTCAAAATGCCACTTTTAGAAAATTTGTAAATACCAAGGGTCTAGCTGCATCTATTCAATTTTCAAGACTTGAAAATCAAGGTCAAGCAAATTACTTATCTGGTAGCGTTTAAAATCTGTGAATAAATACACGGGCCAAGATAAGTAATTTGCTTGATCTTGATTTTCAAATCTTGAAAATTGAATAGATGCAGCTAGACCCTTGGAATTTACTAATTTAAAAGATGCCCAACCTAGCTGTGGATATAAGAGTCCAACCCCCAATACGTACGTTTAGAAAATTGGCATTCCCCTGCCATAGACATGTAGTGCCTGCAGCCTGTCTCTGTGTTACATGACTGCGTGTGGGTGACAGTTGTTCTCTGTGTATTCATCCTAGATAGCCACACAGAATGGGGCACTGAGGTGCAACTGGATGGCCACTGTTGGCAGGATGGGATGGAAGAGCTCGGCCAGTCCCGCTGACACTTGGATAGGCTGTGTTGTTTCTCCACACAAAGGACTGCATACCCTCGTTAGTTGGGAAACAACCTTTACAACGCAACTTTTACAACGCACTTCCATTACAACAAAACATTTACAACGCAAGATCCATTACAACGCATGCCATTACAACGCAACCATTACATCGCAAGACACTACAATGCATACCATTACAACGCATGTCATTACAACGCAGTCATTACAACGCATAACATTACAACACATACCATCACAACGCTGAGTACCCTTACACTATCCAAAACTTACCCTACTGTTGCACTCCCTGGAGGTAGAATAGTAATTTTTACTCCTATACTATCCAATGCTTACCATACATGCAATGCAATGGTATGCGTTGTAATGATATGCGTTGTAAGGGTAGTATGCGTTGTAATGGAATGCGGTGTGAAGGTAGTTTTTAGACAATTCGTTGTAATGGCCTGCGTTGGTTGGAATGCGTTGTAAAGGATTTTGCGTTGTAAAAAATGCATTGTAAAGGCATGCGTTGTAAAAGTATGCGTTTTAACGTCATACATTCCTTTAGTTAGTCTGGACCCAGGGCTAGGAAGGCAGGCCACCTGTGCATTTCAAAGTCATTCCTCTAGAAGCTTCTTCCCACTTATAAGGCACAGGTGGGTGCAAATATGGGACCTCAGTCACCAACTCTTCAGTACGCTCTTGGAGCTGTGAAGACCCTGCTAGGAAGAAGGGCTGCTACGCTGCTACAAGGGTGCCACTCTGCTGGACTGCTGTTCTGTAGGAACTGCTGCCCTGCTCTGCTGACCTGCTGCCTATTGCCCTCATGCCTGGGTGAAAAGGACTGGACCTGCATCACTTGAACCCAGAGTGACTACAAGGGCAGTTGGCTAGCCTCCAGATATGAAGCCTGAGGGACACAATAGGCCTCCAACAAATTTGCGTCTGCACTTGGACTCTGGCATCTGTGAGTCTATACGCCAAGTGGTGCCACCCCGGGGGCATGGTTACACTGCCCACGTGGCGGCCACATAATTCCTGAGCTCTGTGCCGGCCTTTAGTAATCCTGTGTCTATCGTCTGCCTGAAGGTGCCATCGGCCACAGTGATGCTTGGGGGAAGAATAGCTTATCCCCCCACCCAGGCGCTACTTGCTAGATTTACACCAGGCCTGGTTGATGTGCCCCCGAGTGCCAAAAGCACCTGAATACAGAAGGGGCTGCCAGGGCAGCCCGCTGCTGATCTCTGTGCACAGATGGACCAGAGCCATCTGGGGGCCCATGGGCTCTGGCCATGCAAATGAACCGCACCGGAAAGACGGGGATTGTGTCGGGGGAGCTTCCTGCATGCTGGAGACTTGAAGCAGCCTTCTGCAGGACTGACCAGCCGTGGGCCATGGAGTACCTGTGCAGCGTTACTGGGGCCTGAAAAAGCAGAAGACCACTCGGCATTGCTTAACAGATCGTTCAGACCCCACCTTTCTCCCTCTGGTTACATGGTGGCCGTGCTCCATCTGTCCTAGCCGCATCACCCAGCTGGTAAGTCTTTTGGAGTAGCGGTGGCCCTGGCACCATTTGCATCCATTAGGTCAACAGTAATTGTGAAAGGCCTCCGCAGGCAGCCAGGAGCCAAGACGTCTATCACGCCGTTGGACACTTTTCATGCCTGGATGTTAACACTAACCCTGGGTGTAGGACTACGCTACGCTAGCGTAGTTTGCACAACTACGCGCTACGCGAATTGCACATAGCACAGTGCAAAAACGTCTAGCGCTTATTTTTATCTTGCTCGCGGTCCTCAACGTCAAGTTGGCATCCACAAGCGAGCAAAATTACATCCCGGCGAGACTTTTTCCTCGTTCGCGTTCAGCAACATCAAGTTGCCGATTGCAAGCGTGGAAAAGAAACCTCCCGGCGAGATTCTCAATGCGGGGAGGTCAGGTTTCTCATTGCGAGTGGTTGAGTATGCTCGCGATGAGAAACTGCTGCTTGAGTACAAATCTACTCGAACGGCCAAAAACAACCGCTTGCACTGTGCAAGATGCCGTTTGCAATGATTGCATAGTGCGGACAAGCATCCGGCACTGTGCAATCAGTGCAAACAGCACTTACCCTACCCCACTACGCAGTTCGTGTAGCTTGCGTAGTGCGACTACGCGCACTACTCCCAGGGTTAGTTACCATTGGGCTATTTCACTGATCAAGATCGCCTCCTGAGGCCAAGTTGAGGTTGTCCCAGTGCACTGCTTGCACGCATGGGATGCCTATGTACTGACTGCACGACTGTACTAATCCGCGAGCGGACCTGACTGCGTCACTCCTCCTTCAATTAGCACCCGCACAACATTGGCTGCAGTAAACAGGGCTGCTGGGGTTGGGGACGATCTCAAATTATTGTACACTGTGGGCTGAATGGACCTTATTCCTCGACGGTGCCCCCCTCGGATATGTGGAATGCCACCGGGTGAAACTTTGTGTGCTTCAACTACCTGTCCTTTCACTCTAACATGAAGTGGAATATGCTATATAACACACATCTGGGAACTTCTGCGGGTTTGGCATGTATACGACTGGCCTCTAGAGGCAACAATTCCTGCTCTATATCCCGGGGGTGATAGTTACCCCTTGCCTGTGACTTGAAGTTCTTGGTAGTTGGATCTGAGGGCCCTTATGGGGGATATGCCTATAACTATTGCTTCTGCTCCTCATTTGTCACACTAAGACCCTTGTGGGGCCCCTCTTGCTCTGGCATTGTATCTCTCCCAACGAAGGAGAGGAAACAGAAGTGATGATGCCTGCTTGCTCCACAGCCTGAGGGTCAGTGTTGGACTCTGTGAGTCCTGCCCAGCCCAACTGAAAAGTCTTGGACTGTAGCACGGTGCACGGGTATACAGCATATGGTTGTTTTGCCTGGCTGTGGAGCTACGGAGCCTGGGGTAATCTCGAGTGTCTGGTCTGGACCACTTATCTGGAGTGCGGGCCTGCCTGGTTGCTGAGCTTGTGATAGGCTGTAGCCCCCAACTGATAGATGAGTAAAGTTAAGGCCGCCAGTACTCAGCAAACTATGCCAGAAGAGCACTCTGACCTGCAGGACACAGAGGCTCCTCTGTGTCCCCTCACACGTTCCCTGTAAATGTTATATGTTATAAAGAATTTGTACCACGCACTAATACTCTGGAGTGTACTGGCGCGGAAGTGAGCTGGGGTAAGGGTGGGAGCCAATCAGACGGTCTGTCTAAACAGATGTGTTTTTATTTGTTTTCTAAAGAGTTGAAAATCTTAAATAAGCTGAAGGTCCGCAGGGAGCAAATTCCAGGCCGATGCTGCTTTAACAGAAAGAGACTGGCCTCCCATACGAGCTCTGCGGAAACGCGGAGTTGCCATCCGGCGAAAAGAAGCAGACCGCAGAGGTCGATTCGGCACATAGAAAGTAAAACGCTTCCTGAGATAGATGGGATCATGGCCATGGAGGCTAAACTGGCTTCTTTTTAGAGATAAAGAGAACGCTTAGAGAGGAGGGATTTTGCAACTCACATCTTTTTCTGGCAAAACTGTTGGATGGAACTTCACACTTTTGCCCTTCTCAGAATGAAGCTTGTTATCTATGGGATATCCCCCCAGTCAAGGGACTCTACAAATGTGGTCAATGCAAGGCGTGTTCCATGGTCAGGGAGCTGAATATATTCACGCACAATAACCACACCCACTCACTACAAGATCACACAAACTGTAATTCCACCGGAGTGGTCTATGCAATAACATGTCCTTGTGACTTTCTATATATTGGTCAAACAATACAAAAGGTCAAAACACACATCCTGCAACACTTCAGTCACATATGTTGCCAAGTGCAGGGTGCACCCCTACTGGAGCATTTTAGAACTTTGGACACACACCAGAAAGTCTCAGGTGGTGGGGGATAGAGAAGGTCAAAGCTAACCTAAGGGGAGGAGATTTTCCCAACAGTCTAAATATTTATGGGTGCAGATTGATACATCTTTTTGACACTGTAGCAAGAGGCCTTAATGAGTATGAGGAAATCACCAGGCAGGTGTTGTTCCTGAATAATGGATGACACTGTCGCGCCCCTCTCACGTGTAGGTCCTTTATTCGATGTTTGGGGTAAAATTGTACTCCTAGAGTACTGATTGGTTTTCCCAGTCCCCTAACTCCACCCGTGCTTCCAAGTATAAGCTTCTACATATTAGCATCAGTATTCTTATGCAATTGAGGATCATTGTTACACCCTGCACGGACGTGTAGGTTTATTCATTTAACCATCACCATTTCATTGTTTTTATTTGATGTTCAGTTTTATTGTATTGTTTGTTTTCATTGTGATGTTACGTTATGCACTCATTCAAAATGTAATCTATGTGTGTACCTTGTTTAATGTAATATATATGTTGTCCTGTACACTAATTGAATATGCTTAGAAAGATCCATCATGCTTTTTTTTTTACAACATTACACGATGTCTGGGGTACTCCTAGAGTGCTGAATGTTTTTAAGCTTCTACATATTAGCACCAGTACTCTTATGAAATTGAGAATCATTATTACACCCTGCACGGGTGTGTAGGTTTATTTATTTAACCATCCATACTTCATTGTTTTCATTGTTACTCGGTGTTTGGTTGTATTGTAGTGTTTGTTTTCATTGTGATGTTACATTATGCATTCATTCATGATGTAATCTATGTGCATGTTTTGTTTAGTGTAACATATATTTGTTGCCATGTACACTAATTGAATATGCACAGAAAGATCCAGTAGGCCTTTATACAACATTAATGTATGACCGCTCCGTATCATGAATTGACCTATGTCAGGTGATTCACATAGGAAGATATCACCTTGCCTCACGATCAACTCAGCTATGACAGAGTCTTTCTTTCATCACTACCAATGGACCGACCTGTCACTGAAGGTTCGGCTTTACTCATGCGAGTTGACGCAACTGACGTACTCGCCTGAACGTCTCCGCGTCACCGAGCCTCCTTACGCAACCGTGCTGGCTCTGCTCTTTCCTGTCGGTGCCACGACTGAGAGAGGATCTCATGACACATGCTCTAAGGTATTTACCAGGCCAGTTTAGAAAACCTCTCAACAGGTTGCTATCCTCATTGTATCTTCTGGAATTAGGAGGGGTAAACCTTTCATTAGGTTCTCCGGTTTATTGTATTTCAGCAGCAGATTTAATCGAGAACTGTACACTGATTTATTCAGCCCCCACACTGCTCACTACAGGTGGATAAGTGAGATCATATCAGTTAGGCCCAGAAATGTCACATGGTTTGCTGGCAGCCCATAGTAACTAGTACGCTTATGCTCACCTTACTAATTTTAGATGAGGATTTGTTTCCCTCGACTAACCATTGACTCCTGAGAAGCCACCAGTTATCTTAACCACAACATCGAGGCGGGTGAGATTGACATTTTTAATCAACTTAATTAATTTACTCAATATTTTCTACTTGGTTTTGACACTAACACCATCTTTCTGATTTGCACGTCCTCCTTTTCGTCCCTTCCCAGGTAGCCACATCGGGCGAGATATAGATACCAATATTCAGAAGAGGTTGGCAAGACAGGCATGGTTTACACAACATTTTAAATATTGGGAAGCAGCATTAGGCAATTCAGTAATTTGTCTTTTTACCCTTTAGGTTTGCACCCCACTCCCCACCCTGTCCTGAAGAAGACTCGCAGGCTGAGGTTTAAATTACCCACCCTTGCCCACAAGTCAGGTCGAAACGTCAACGCCTATTACCAGCAGACCTGGACCATATGCCCTTTCCCCTGCCAAGTGAAAGAAGATACATCTCTTCATTGTTTGTGAATTACACTGCAAAAACTATTTGTTTATTTTATTTTTATTTTAGGAGTTTTATAAAGCGCTAGCTGGACCTGAGGGTATCAGAGTGCTTTACAACATGTACAGTTAAGTGCAGATATACAATACATATATTATGATAGACCATGCAGGATCGAGCCGGGTATAGATCAGATACGAGAGTGAACGAGCATTGAGCAGGTAGGAAGTCGCTCATCAGGACGAGCGTCTAATCGGATTCTATGTTAACCAGAACGGGAGACCAAGAGGTATTTAGGGTCCACATTCAAGAGAATACAGTAAGATGGAGAACCATGACAGGAGCTTCCTTGGATCTTATTGTTTCGCTCGAGAATGGTCTAGGAACAGGACTTTAAACAGGTTCTTGAATTTAGGGAATGAGGGGATCATTCTAATGTGGGCGGGATGGAGTTCCAGATTTTTTGGGTGTTTCCAACAAAAGATTTAGCAGCGGTATTCTGCTTGCGAGCTTTCAGAGGGATGAGTAATAGAGTGTTGGGGCTCCTGAGGTTTCTGGACTGGCCGGCTCTTTTGAGTTTGGCGGCTAAGTATTCCGGTTTGCCTGTGTGTAGGGCTTTATGCGTGAGGCAAGCTGTTCTAAAGCTGGGTCGCAGTTCAATTGGGGGCCATTTAAGTTCCCTGAGTGCAGGAGAGATGTGGTCGAATTTCTTAGTTCCTGTGACCATTCTTGCTGCAGCATTGAAGGTTGTTTTTAAGGGTGCTAGGTGAGATTTTGCTGTCCCGTCAGGGCTGCGATCCCATAGTCACTTCTGGAGAGCACCAGTGCTTGCGTGGCTTGCTGTAGATCTTTAGGGGGAAGGAAGGGTTTTATTCTGTACAGTAATTTCAGGTTGAGAAAAGCACTTTTGGAGGATCTTGTAATGTGTTTTTTCAAGTTCAGTTTCGGGTCTAGGGTAATACCTAGAGATTTTACCGAGTCCGCTGGGGTGAGGGTACCATTGAGGGTGTCAATGGCTTTCAGCCATTCTTCAAATTGGGGGTTTCGTCTCTGTTGGAGATGAGGAGTACTTCCGTTTTCCCTTGATTGAGCTTTAGGTGGTTGATTGTGAGCCAGTGTTGAACCTCTTTGAGCGTGACATTTAGTCTCCGGATGTCGTGGATGGAGGTGGTTTCCAGATATAGCTGCGTATCATCCGCATATAGGTGGAAAGGGATGTTAGAATTCCTGAGTAGTGTGGTAAGGGGTTCCATGTAGATGTTGAAAAGCTGAGGGGAGAGCACTGACCCTTGGGGGACACCTCTATTGACTGGTTGGAGGTCGGACTCAAATTTTTTAATTTTTATTCTTTGTGAGCGGTTGTGAAGAAAGGAAGAGAACCAGTGGAGGACTGTCTCTTTAAGACCGGCCCTTTCTTGGAGGACCTTGAAGAGCAGAGAGTGATCGACTGTACCTAACGCAGCCGATAAGTCTAGGAGGATGAGAAGGCAACATTGATCCGAAACCAGTGCCTTGTGTAAATCGTCTAGGACATTAATGATTGCGGTTTCGGTGCTGCAGCCTTTTCTGAAGCCCATTGATGGGGGGGTCTATGAGATTGATGTTATCCAGGTGTTGGGTCAGCTGAGGGAGTACACATCTTTCCAGAATTTTGGTCAGAAAGGGTAAGTTCGAAACAGGTCTAAAGTTGTTCATATCCTCAGTGTCAAGTCCTGGTTTTTTGTAGTGGCGTAACTTGGCCTACTTTGAGGCAGTCTGGTACAATTCCAGAGCTCAGTGAGCTGTTTATGATCTTGCACCATATCGGGGCTAGGGTGAGCTTCAGGTGTTTGGTCAGACGTGGGGGCAGCTGGTCTTGCGCATGAGATGAAGGTTTAGCAGAGAGGATTAGATTGACTATTCCTGCTTCCTGAATGAGGATGAAGGAGGACCAGTGTTTAGGAGGGTTCACGGAGGCACTATCCTTAGTTTCGTACGCCTTGATCTCTGTTGCGGGGGAGAGATTTGAACCAAGCGAGAGGTTGATCTTGGTGATTTTATCGTTGAAAAAGACGGCAAAGTTGTCGTATTGTTCTTTGGATGCCAATATTGAAGAATTCGTAGGCTTGGATGTTGATTCCTGATGATATTGAAGAGTTCTTTGGGACATTTATTTGCGGGTGTTTGGAGCAGAACAGAAGAAGGCTGTCTTTTTATTCTTAATGTGCTTTTTGTAATTCCTGCGGGCTTCATTAAGTTGATCACGATGGCGGGTGGAGGGATTGTTCTTCCAGATTCTTTCTGAGGCTCTGAGATGTCTTCTTTCTTCATTGATGTCAGTGGTGAACCATGATCTAGAAGGGATGATCTTGGTTTTTTTTAATTTAAGGGGGGCAAGGTGGTCCAGGGTGAGCGTCAGATTGATGTTGTAGTGAGAGGTAAGTTCAGTAGTTAAGAGGTGATCAGTCGAGCTGGGGAGGAGCGAGCTTATTTTTTCTTCTAGGTCAGACCGAGGGATCTGAGCTGTGTTCCTGATCCATTAGGGGCGGGTCCTGCTTGGGGGGTTGAGTTTGGACCATTTGGTTGATGTGAAAGAGAATGATGTGGTGGTCTGACCAGTCTACGGTAATGATGTGGTCAATGGAGATTGTGTTGTTTTCAGTAATGATCGCGTCCAGGATTGCTCCTTGTACAATGTACCGTTACTGGTCAGGCCTTGGAGATTGATTATTTGTTATCAATCACATTTTTTAGTTGTACTAATCTATGCCCTTTGATTCTATATGGAAATTCTTTCCCTTTTTCCTCTCACTCACATTACACCAGAGTACCTTCCTTTGCATGTTCCCTTGGAGCAAACTCCCTGTTTCTGTTCTTTAAAAAAAATTAAGTATCATAATGAAGTCAAACAATCATCGTATGTTGATTTTGTGTTTATTAAATGCATGCCTTTTTTGGAAACCAATGGTTGTTGCACATCTGAATACCTTAATTAATTTGGTTCAATGTAACCGCGAGCGGACTTTCGGAGTCTTTGTTTGAATAACTACTGCTTCTGAAAGAATTGTATGTTAAAAGGAAGGTCCAGGTCCACTGTTTTTTGTACCAGAATGAAGCTTGGGCATGGCTGGAAACCTATTGTGCCTGAGGTGGTGACCTGAAAACAGGAACATAGGGTGCTGACAGGCAGAGACCGTGCAAGTATCATACTCGGTATGCATCCCAACTTAGTGCTCTGCAGAAACCTCCCAAGACTCAGGCAGAGAGAAATAAGCAAGCAACCATGCAGGCAATGCAGAGATTACAGTTGCTCACCCATCTAACTCTGAGGTCAGCTCAGTCTTGATCCACCACTCTGAAGATTCTGACAGAGATTGCCATGGCTATGAGGGTGACTCCCCCCTGGAAGATGGCTCCTTGTTCTGCAGATGACCTTCTTTAAGGTTCCTACCTGACATGTTGCATGCCTGATGTTGTGTTGCCTTGGCTAGTTGATGCTGTAGGGGGCCCTGATCTGGGGCATGCGTCTTTCTTTTCATGTCTGCGATTGCCTCTCTCTTGGGTGATGACCCTTCACGTTGGGGCTGGGGATGACCGGTGCATCTGGCACTCGTATTTTCCTTAGAAGCCTACCCAACACCACCATTCCATGAGTGCCAGAATGATGGAGATTCATGTTACTTGCACTTTTGTTTCATTAGGTTTGGGTGGCAAGCTGTTGCTGCGCTGCTTTGGGACTGAAGAGTTGGGTCAACTGTTGGACTTTTAGGCTTTCTCAGGAGGAGTATGTGTGATGTGTGATAGATGCTGGGTTTGGGGGCTGGTATTGCGCCGTTGGCAAACACATGGTCAGGTTATCTGTGCTTCCGTGCCTGCTACACAACATAATATCACTTTAATCACATGGAACATTAGGAGGACAGAGTCCTTGATGAAACGCCACAAGATTTATGTGTACCTATGGAGGCGTGGTGTGCAAATAGCTATGCTCCAGGAGATGCACCTAACAATTGTGGAATCAGATGGGTTACGGCACTGAAGGCGCGGCCAGGTGCATGCAAAACATATTCCGCCTTTGACGAGGCCAACTCATCTGAAGGTACACAACTGTTAAGATTGATTAGGAAGTGTGCTACATGTTTGTGGAGGGGAGGCTGTGGGGACGTCAGGTGGTGCTAGGAAGCATTTATACACCTAATCAAGATCATGCCCCCTTCCTCGAGTTGCTTTCAACCCAGCTTGGGAGGTTGGCTGAAGGTGCATTGTTGCTTGGGGGTGACTTCAACAGGGTGTTGGGCGTCGCTCTTGACTGCTCTACCCTTCCGTTGCCAGTGGCCCTTGCCTATAGGGCGGCAGAGGGCTTCCAGGATTGGTTGGCACATTGAGATTAATGGGTGTTTGGCACACACAACACAGTTAGGGACTATTCCTTCTACTCTAATAAGTACCAAGTGCATACGAGGATAAACCGCTATGTCTGCTGCCGAGGGCTGTGCCACACTGTCAAACACTCAGAGTATCTAGGAAGAACTCTTTCTGATCATAGCCCACTTTTATTCTTCTTCTGTCTGGCTGATGCTCAACCCGCGATACCTATGTGGCGCTTGCACACCTCAGCTCTCTCAGATGTCCCCTTTCGGAAGAACTTGTGAAAGACAATTATACACTATTGGACCACGAACCAGGGAATGGCCTCTTGCTATCAAATGGAGTGGGATGCTTTCAAGGTGGTGGTGCAGTGGCACATTTTGAGCTAGACAGTAGGAATCCCTCTTGACTATGACTAAGACCTCATGCGCTTTGACAGCACGCTACATGCACTGAATACTACACTGAGGGTAGATCGAACTGCTGCCCAGCAGTTGCTTTAAGCTAGGGATCAATATAATGTAGGTTGGAAGCATCTCTGCTGCCATAATTATACAGAGTATGTCAGTAGAGCCCACAAAGAAGAGGGTTGGCCGGGGAGACTGTTGACCTCACTGGTCCAAACAGAGGGTAGGGGCACCGCCATCACGAGGATGCTGACTGAGACTGGTGACACTCTCTTTACGCCTGAAGACATTAACGCAGCATTTTGGGACTATTATGTCTCCTTTATGGCCTGCCAGTGGTGGTCCCCTCTAGGGCCCCTGGTGCAAAGCTCGATGGCCTTGACCTTCTGTGTCTCCCTCCTGCTGCAACGGAAGGTCTGGGGGGACCAATTATAACACAAGGAATTGCAAGCACCTTCAAAGTATGGATGGCTGTAAGTCCTGGGGCCAGATGGGCTACCAGCGGAGTTTTACACAACATATGCTGGGATATTGGCACCGGAGGAGCTCTATGCGTAGGCACTGTCAAAGGGGTTACCTCCAGACTCAACCAGGGAAGCTCTGGTTGTTCCATTACCTAAATCATCCCCTCCAATTGTGTCGACTGCAGCCTTCCAGTCATTGTCCATGCTCAATATGGACCTTAAAATTCCTAGCAAGACTTTGGTTGTAAGACTCCTACCAGATATGCAGGACTTGATCCATACAAACCAAAACAGGATTATCCCGGCACGGAACACCTCCATGCATCTTTGGCAGCTTTATAACATCATATACTATTGTACGGTGCAGTTCAACCTACAGACCATGATTACATAATCTGTGTAATCTGACATCAGTGGAGGTAGAGAAGGCATTCAAATCTGTGCAGTGGGACTTCCTTGAAGCTGTTATGATTTGGAGTGGGCTGGGTCCGTTGGGTGATTCTGCTGTATGCAAGGCCTACAACCCGTGTCAAGACGGGCCGCCCAATCTCGGACCAATATGATATTCATAGGGGCACAAGGCAGGGTTGCCTGCTGTTGCCTCTCCTTTTCGCGCTTGCAATAGAACTGTTGGCAGAATGGTTTCGAACACTGGGTAAGGTCAAGGGGATTATGATAGACAGAAGGGAGTACATCATATCTCTCTACGCTCTTTATTTTCCCATCTACATGCAGAATAGGGAAGGCGATATTGTTCCCACATTAACTCTCTTTGAGGAACTTGGGTCCTACTCTGGCCTTTGGGTAAATCGAGCTAAAACCTGCATAGTTCATGTGGTTTGAGGTACCCCCAGACCAGCTGTGAGTCCCCTCGATATTGCCTGGGCATTGTATAACTTTAAATATATGGGTATCCACGTTTTCCATGAATTGGATGATCTGCGGGAAGGCAACATGGGAGATGTGATGCATTCACTAAGTCCTATGTGCTGATTTGGAGGTCACTAAAACTGCCTCTTATGGTGTGCAAAGCGCTCTCCGTGATGATAATGCTACCTCGCTTACTGTTGCTTTGATTTACTCTGTAAGATTTCTGACTTAAAGATTTGGTCTGGGACGAAGGACACCACAGGGATGCCCTTGACATGCACCGCTGCCCACTTCTGAAGGGGGGACTGGGAGCCCCTGACTTTTTGAGTTGTATTTAGTGGCAGCACAACTCCAGTGTGTCACCAAATGGTTAGATGGATCCGGCCAGGAGTGGCTCTTCTCAGTGGCGCTACTCTGTTGGTAGGGCTCTATTAGGTGACTGAAGACCAATATTGTGTATTCCCCAGAACTCCTGTTTGTAGGGTTATCATACAGGGATTGGGGAACCATTGTCCTTTTTCCTTGGCCGGTCTCCCGTAGTACACACCTCAAATACATACAATTCAATTATACACATAGAACATACCTTACACCATATAAAATGAGGGGTAACCTAGGAAATGCCCCTGCTGCCAGCTCTTAGATGCTGGTTTCTGGCACATGACCTGGGACTGCCACCACCTGTAGCCATTCTGGAAGTCAGTCCTACTGAAACTAAACACTAATTTGAATAGATCACTTAAACATGCCATTAAGGTGTGCCTGTTGGGGGCATTTGCGAGACCAGCACCCAAGAAAGTTGGGAATAGATTTCTTGACCTTGCCTTAATCCAGGCAAAATGACAGATACCCATGGTGAGGAAAAACGCAGTGGGCCTAATTTGGAGACGTGGGTCAGGGATGTCACCCTGTGGACCCTTGCAGAAGCCAGAGCAATCCAGGCACAGGAAGCCCAGAGGAACACAAAAGACCAACAGCTGACCTCTGAAGTGATAGTTGAGTGGGAATACCCATCGGCCTCCCTGTCTAGCAGTGGGGACTAATGGGGTGATTGAGCGATTTGATCACACAGTGCCACACCCTCGGCTCACCTCAATGTTGCCAGGACATTGCCCCCCCATTCCCCTTTATTTCCTATATCCTTTTGGATCTTCTGCCTATGTGGAGACTGTAGATCCGGTGGGCTTACCCTCCCCCACCTCACCTACTACCTCAATGCCACCTTATACAGTGAGATGATCCTGTTCTCAAGACAACAGTTGTATGTTTGGGTTACTCCTTTTTTGCTTGGAGTTTATTTTTTATTTTTTTCACATGGTGTTTCTGATGATATTCTTGGGGTGCTTGAACTTTTGAATGGCAAAAACCTGTATGCTTAAAACTATTAAAACATAACTGTTGCCTTGTATTTGAATATCATATGCATGTCAGTTTTTGATAACTGGCAATAAAACACAATAAAAATAACCCCAGTCCTGGATCCTTGGAAGTGAGCTTAAGATGCTCTGCTAGCCTCTTTGGATTCAGCCGAATCGACATATCTCCTCTGCTGCACGGCACAATCTCAAGGAAAACTGATGCATTGGAACTACCGCAAAAACTGGCTTAGCCGCCACAGTCCGCAACGCCTTCCGTTCCGCCACTGCATGATGCATCCTCGGCGCAGGCTCTTGCATCCCACGTCAGTAGCAGCCTCGACGACAATGCCTGACTTTGCATCACAGCCCCGCAGCCCTTCGGAGCCAACACATCACCATGGTGGCGCGTTGCATCTTCTACCTTGGCCTTCGCAAAGCAAACCTTGTCGACAGGATCCTCAACAATACAGGCCCTTGCATCGCAGCCTCGTCACATCTCGGTATTGACATATAACTTTGGCTGTTGAACACCTCTTCGATGCAGATGATCTCAACACGCTGCAAACCCTGATTTTAAGGTACTTTGTTCAACAGGCCTAACTGGGTCCCTGTGGCCGGCCTGCGAGCCATCGCTGTTGGCGTGAACATCCGACTTTGTCCCGGTCCAGCGAGTCCATATGTCCACAGTTCATGCTTTGTATGTTTTTGTTTTGGTCTTGTTGTACTTTTTAAAGAAAGATCATTTTTCTAACTTGGTGTGGGATGCCATTTGTGTGATATTTTCACTTCATTGCTTTTTGACGTGTTGCTCAAATACTGTTATAATATAAAAATAAGGAGAGTAACCCTTTAAGACACAAGGGAACAGGGTAAGTAATCACAAAAAACAAGAAAGTTCCCTTGCTTACGTTTTCTAAGTGTAAATCAGATAGCTACCTATTTTGCACTTTTCCTGTACGGATCAAGAGAGCTCTATTTGAAATTGTCGTCATACAATCTCTCATTCCCTCTAAACCCCACTAAACAAGTGAAACCACAAAAGCACTTACAGGCTAAAAATATATATTACGTTACCAAGGCGTATGTATCATCAAAATATTTTTATTTTTTAAAAATATATTAAAAACATTTACAAATACCCCTCAAATATGCACGTATTTCTTGTCAAAGTATCAGCTTTACAGTTCATGAATCATGAAACAAAATGCTACAACACATTTAAAAAAATCAAATTAATCCATGTCGATGCGTTTCGGTGGATCCTGCTGTATGCACCACCTTCCTCAGGACAATTAAATCACACAATTCTGTGAGAAAAATATTTTAAATGAAAAAAGAAAAAAACATAATCACTCTCCGTCCTTGGTATACGTTTACATAACCAACATTACATGTGCTGTTTGATACCATCATCTCCACATTCACAACATGTTTTAAAAAGTTTAAAAACAACTCATTGTCAGAAACCACTAAATATGACTTTCCTCATAGGGATCACATTACTTCACAACTATCCCCCATGCTCTATCTCGAGTAGTTTCGTGTTTAATCCGGTGCTGTTTGTGAGTTCCGCTTGTAGTCAAGATGAACTACTATCCAGTTAGGATATAGTTAGTTCCTACAAAAGCGTCTTTCGTCACATACCCCCCTCATCTTATACAGAACCCAACATTCATACATAATCGACGTTTTGGCCAATTTAAAAACCCATTACGGCATACCTTGATATCCAGCATCATTCACCCTAGTTGTTACTGTGAAGGTGATTATAGGCAGCTTTTGCTCATTGTCCTATGTTGGGGTTAGATAAAAACCACATATTGATTTCCTGGTTTGTCATACCGAGTTTCACCTTTCTCTACCACAGGTGAGTACTACTTACTTTAAAGTTAAAAGTTGTACATAGGGTAGTTCTCTCTTCCCACTACTGCACACTATTTATTTCACGCAGTGGACGGCCCTTTATGGTTTCTTAGTATCCGTCGTAGCACCTACCGGGTTGCAAATAAAAGACCTTTCAGTATAGGGCACATTAATAAATCAAGCTATTCCTACAACTTAGTTTTAAATATAGCTTACCAGTCAATGTTTTGATGTTGATTCTTAATATTATCGCATTAACACTAAAGGATCTTCATTCCTTCTCATCTTTGTAAGGGATTTGTTCAATTGTCCCAATCCGAGGGTTCTACAAACAAACAGTATGGCTTAATGTTATTTGTTCCTCCCAATTTTTACATACACATTATTATCCCTCGCACTAGCTGGCTTTAATCTCTATTCTGGGCTCAGTTCTAGTTATAGCTCAGTTTCGGGTCTATGTACACTTTGCTTCAAACTATCTTCTTATTACTCGTTATTCCAGATCTTATTGAAATGTGTACACACCCGATTCAACATAAGAAAGACTTAACCGGGGATTATTTATTATTATACTACCTTCGTGTTATAGCTTCCGGGTTAAACATAAGGAAGATTTAACCGGGGACTATTAAATATTATACTACCTTCGTGTTATAGCTTCCGGTAGGTCATGTAGTTATCACCGCTCAAGGTGGCGCATTGTACAAACAGACCAAGCATGTGAAAAAGCAACCCACCAGGTAACGCTGGGTTGCTATGGATAATCCCTGTGGGCACATCCCTCACAGAGCACCAGGTGATAATTAAATTTTTTAACATTATTTTTAACAGACCCTCAAAGGTCTCTCGTTTTCTAATCGGGCGATGACACCACCCTTATCCCTGCAGTTAATCCCAGATGGAGAAGGCTAAGTTACCTCCCGGTTCGTATATTACTCTTATCATGATCTCACCTGATACGTCCTCGTCAAAAATGCCGCGACCGGACCGGAGCAAACAGACGGTACGTTTAACATCCGTCTTTTAAATTGCTAAAAAAAGGTCACGTGATCCCGTCTTACGTACCTCATTCGAGGCAAGCTCACGTCTGCATGTGCGTGGCCGCCATCTTAAGCTAGTCACTTCTCCTGTGGATCCTTCATTTCCCATCAAGTTGATAATGAACCTCTGCCTCAAACCACAAGACTATTTCCAGCGACCTATATTTGATTAATGTCGCACTAAAGTTGTAGCTTAAAATTATTGCTTAAAAATAGGAACTCAATCATGTTCCTCCTGGTACACATATAGATGTATCATAATATATACAGGGGTGCACATTATTCGATCCTATCTTGTAGCTAGTAATGATCAAGAGATGTTGGCAAAACATATATTAAATATTGGCAGGTATGGTTTATACGAGGATGAAAATATAAAGATGTTAAACAATTGTTAAGAGCCACTTGTTCGGCATGATCTATTCCCTATGGCTAAAAAACCTCAGTGTGGTAATCTCCTAGAGCTTATCATTCTTATTTTAGATATAGGACATATATTATATATTACACTCATTCTCCTTATTATGAGTTCTCTTTACACTTTTTTTATTCTGGGCATCCTTAAGATCATACCTCTTATTCCTATTTATCTCTTTGGCATGTTTACCATATGTGTGATCTATCTCGGTTAGCTCTATGTGTCTCCTGTCAACGGGGTCATGATGTATTACTCAACATTAGGCCATGTTGTTAACTCAATCTCGTATGTCCTTGTTGTATGATTAGGCACAATCTTGGTCTCAATCTTCTGTATATCATACCCCACTATTATTATAATCCCTCAGTGTAATGATTCATTATTACGATTATATTAAATACTAAACATCTATTCTAGTACATTTTCTTAATGGAATGCTCTAGGATAGAGCCTAATTGACGATTTATATCTTATGCACAAAGCACACCTATATAATTTATCTCCTCACTGTTTTAACAGGTGGTGCTATGTAGCTCGGAGTTGGGGTACACTATTCATTATATCTCATTATCCTTACTAAACAGGAAAATACAGCAATGATCTAATTATCTGTACATCCTTTCCCACTCCTCACGACTGTTGAGACCATGTGTAAAAGTTTTAAAGGTACACATATAAAACTGTTCCCTCATTTTTCTTTTCATCTCAGCATTTCCACCTCTTTTAGATAATTCTATTTTCTCTAATATACACCAGCGTAAGTCTTCAAACTTGTGGTACTCAAATGCCAGTGTTCAGTCAGAGGGGGATTGCATTTGTTGTTTCTGATGGCCGATCTGTGTTCATTTAGGTGGATGCGGATCTCTCTTCCAGTTTCCCCCACATAGCCCAATCCACACGGGCATTGTATAAAGTAAATTGCATTTTAAGTCCTGCAGTTGAACATCTCCCTAAATGTATGTTCTGTATTATTTATCATTATTTTCTGCCCCATTATTACTGTCTTACAATTTGAGCAACTACTACATGTGTAAGTTCCAATTACTTTACTGTTTGTATCAAAACTCAGCTGTTGGCTGACACTTTTTTCTTTATATGTTTTTACTAATCTATTCCTAATGCTTTTATTCCTTCTATATGATAATAGAGGTTTCTCCAGATTAACCTGGTTTTTATCCTGCAGCAGACTCCAATTCCCATTGATAATGTTTTTAATTTTTTTGCTGAGTAGAGAAAAATTTGTCACAAAGGTTATCTTGTTTTGCTCAGCCTTATTTCTATTGTCGTTGTCAAATAAAGAGTCCTGATTATAGTACTTGGCTCTTTCGTAGGCCTGCTTGATTATTCTGGTTGGGTAACCCCTGCTGGACAGTTTCTTTTTTAGATTTTCTGCGTGTTTCTCAAAATCCCTTCTATCATAGCAGTTTCTGCGCAACCGCAGAAACTGCCCAAACGGGATATTATCCTTCTGACATCTGGGGTGTTCACTCTCATAATGTAACATGGTGTTTCTGTCTGTTGGTTTCACAAATAAATCAACAGTGAGTTTCTTATCTTTATTCAGAATTTTAATATCCAGAAAGTCACAGAATTGTTGACTCATATTGGAAGTAAATTTAAGGTTGGGATCCCCGCAATTTAACCATTCAATTAATTCAGGTAGTTCAGCTTCCACTCCTGTCCAAATTAAAAAAATATCATCTATAAAACGCGACCACTGGGTCACGTTTTCATAAAAAGGTGCAGCCTCATTATGTATATGTTTATCTTCAAAAGCACCAACATAGAGGCAAGCCAGACTTGGAGCACAGGTAGCCCCCATGCTGGTGCCCTTGATCTGGCAGTACAAATCCTCTTCAAAGATAAAAATATTGTTTTTGAGTATCAATTCAACCAGTTCTACTATAAAAAACGAGTGCTCGGACAGATCACCATTCTCGTCCATTAGGATGTCCCTAACTGTGTACACTGTGGCAGTTTGCGGTATATTCGTATATAACGCTTCAATGTCAAGGCTTACTAGCCATTCATTATTGCCATCAAACTCTAACCCTTCTCCTTTTTTTATCATATCGGTGGTTTCTTTAATGTTAGACTTTTGCAATGCCATCCTCTTTCGCCAGATCTAATAGCCTTTTGATGTTAATTTGCAAATTATTCCATTTATCTCTGGAGGATTTTCTATAGTGTTTCTCTATGAGAAGAAGGGACATCATCTTATTCCTATAGTCTTCAGTGTCTAATAAAACTATACTCCCCTTTGTCTCCAGGTTTTATAGTCAGGTTGTCACATTTTTCTAAACTCATTAGGGCATCTCTACACTCTTTGGACAAGTTATTATTATGTATTTTCATTTCCACACTCAGAAGGTCCGCAATATCTTTCTCAAGGTAAATGGTCAAAATATCGAGTCCAAAATATAGAATGGACAAAATATCGAATGGACAGAATATAGACATCAAAAATATCGTTTTGAAGGTAAGTAATGTAATATCAATTTTAAAAATATAGACAGTCAAAATATCGAAGTACATAATATAGTTTATTAAAAATATCGAATTTTTAATATCGCAATTTTTTAAGTGTTTTTTATGTTAGTATATGTGTGAAAAGTGTATATATTTTTGTAATTTATTTTAAGTAATTAATTTTATGTTATTTAATTATTGTGTAATTTAATTCTGTAGCAGGTTGTGGGTTTATAGGGGAATAGGGTGGGAAGTAATTTAATTATAATTAATTAAATATATTAATTAATTGGTATTTTTTTTAGAATCAATTGTTAATTATTAATTGGTAATTAATTAATTCTTAATTGATAAATATTTATTATTATTATTAATTGATTAATTGATAATGTGAATTGAATTAATTTATTTTCTGTAGCGAGTTGTGGGTTTATAGGGGAATAGGGTGGGAAGTAATTTAATTATAATTAAATAAATATGTTAATTAATTGGTATTTATTTTGAATAAATTGTTAAGTAATTTTTAATTGGTAATTAATTAATTCTTAATTGATAATTAATTTTTATTAATTGATTAATTGATGATTATGTGAATTATATTAATTTATTTTCACTAGAGTGGGAATAGTAAAATTTACCCCTATGCTATCCAATGCTTTCCCTACTGTTGCACTCTCTGGAGTGGGAATAGTAATTTTTACCCCTACGCTATCCAACGCTTTCCCTACTGTTGCACTCTCTGGAGTGGGAATAGTAATTTTTACCCCTGCGCTATCCAACGCTTTCCCTACTGTTGCACTCTCTGGAGTGGGAATAGTAATTTTAACCCCTACGCTATCCAACGCTTTCCCTACTGTTGCACTCTCTGGAGTGGGAATAGTAATTTTTACCCCTACGCTATCCAACGCTTTCCCTACTGTTGCACTCTCTGGAGTGGGAATAGTAATTTTTAGCCCTACGCTATCCAACGCTTTCCCTACTGTTGAACTCTCTGGAGTGGGAATAGTAATTTTTACTCCTACGCTATCCAACGCTTTCCCTACTGTTGCACTCTCTGGAGTGGGAATAGTAATTTTTACCCCTAAGCTATCCAACGCTTTCCCTACTGTTGCACTCTCTGAAGTGGGAATAGTAAGTTTTACCCCTACGCTATCCAACGCTTTCCCTACTGTTGCACTTCCAGGAGTGGGAATAGTAATTTTTACACCTCCGCTATCCTACGGTAATAATATTGTGTATTGTTTATTAATATTATGTTAATATATATATTACCTACTGGCGGTCGCCAGTAGGTATATATAGTTAGGATTTTTTCCCTATGGGATTTTTGAAAATTCTATGTCTAATAACTTTGGCGTTTGTGGACGGAATTGGCTGAAATTTTCTGGAAAATGGAACATTTTGTTTCTGAGCAGCTCCTGGAAATTTGGGGGTGGTTCGTCCAGGGGGGGGTCGAGAAAAAAGGGGGGTCCCAAAACGTGTTTTTAACATTGAGTTTTCCATAGGGCGGTTGGCCTCACTTTTAGCCCGAACGGCTGAATGGATTTGCATGAAACTTGGCAAAATTGTAGGGACTGGTAGCCCGATGTGCCTTTTCTAGGTCTCAATATATGTGCTCCAGTGGATTTTGAGAAATTAACGTTTAAAAAAAGATATATATCTTTAAGCGCGCTCTGGGCAGCGCTCCGGTCCGCGGACCTTAAGCGTACCGGAACTTCGCGTAGCTAAGCTGATTGGCTCTCCGGTGTCTGTCAACATTCTAAACAGTCCGGAGCGGCCGCCATCTTGTCTCTCGGTAGGATTGAGAGACAAGAGGAGGCCAAAACAAAGGGGGAAATAACCATAAGGGGGCATACTAGATCCTCCCTGACCCCCTAGGTTTAATGTGGAGGTTTTAAAAGGGCCCCGCGGGGCAAAAAAAAAAAAAAAAAAATGTTGTTTTTTTTGCGTGGGGAGCGCCCGGTCCGCGAACCGGGAAGCGTTCTGGGCAGCGTACTGCAATGAAAAATGAATGATAGACTTTTCAAATGCTGTATGTTAATTGATTGTTGGTTTTGTTGATTATTTTTTATTTTCTTTATTTTTTAAGCATTTTTTTTTATTGTGATTGTGTTTCATAATTTATTAAACTTTCTAACATTTCATTGTCAGAAATTTCATAATTATCATTGAATATACATTGTAGTCTCTGAGGGTGTAAAATGTCCTCATTTTCAAGGAGGTTATCTACTGCTTGTACACATTGCAGTAGTTCTTTGTCTAAAGTTTCATCGAAAAATTCAATATCATTTTCATCATTGATTTCTTGGCTGCTCTCTTGCAGGACAATTTGAAATTCAACTTTCTGTTCGCCTTCCATTTTGCCTGAAATTTAGATTAAAAAAATATATATTAGTAGAGATAGGGCACTGTTGGGATTAATTTTGGGCAGTGTATAGTATCAGAGTGGAAGTAGGAATATAAAAAAGTGTATGTGATTTAACGTAAGTAAATTCATAATTATACAAGAGAAGCCTAACTCCATCCATAACTATAACAGAGAAGTCTATCTAAATCTATAACTACTACAGAGGGATAGTATATAACTATCAGAAAAAGTTTACCATATTAACTTATAGTGCACAATATACTTCAGTTTTAAAAATAAAAACTTACCTTTAGATAGAAATTGAAGGAATTAGTGAAAATCCTATTGAAATGTACACCAAGAAGTAGTAGTCAAAATGGCTGTGTTTTCTTCTCTTCCTTTATATATATTCAGGTATATAACCAATCAAATGTCAGGTAAAAAAAGTAGAAAATGAAAGTAACATTTTAATTGGTTGTCAATTCCAACACTTCAGATGTGTTTTGTGAAGTAATTTACCTCACGGTATTTAGAGAGGTCTACAGGCTAAATGGCTAAATGGAATTCCAATCAAATTTGTGAAAATGGTAGGGATTGGTATGTAGTATGAGCTAGTCTATATTTGGTGAAATTGTCTCCAGTGGCTTTTCTGTGAACTACTTTCCCACCTTTTTTGATGGTGCGCTTCCCAGGGAGCGACCCGGTACGCGAACCGTTGAGCGCCCCGGTTCGCGAACCTTAAGCGTAACGGGAGTCCACCATTTTGTGTTTCGGTCGAATTAAGATACAAGATGGAGGGCAAATAATGTTCAGAATGGGTAGAAGGGGGCACGGTAGACTTATCTTGACCCCCTAGGTTTTGTGAGGGTGGCTGAGGAGGCCCATATGTGCGAAAAAAAACCATTTTTTTTAAAAATTTCGCGAGGTTAGCTCCCGGTTCGCGTACCGGGTAGCGCCCCAGGGAGCGTACTTTGTTGAAAATTAGTGAAAAATGTTAGAGTAAAATAATAATTGTGAGTGATCAGATGTAGGGTAGCTCTGAGAAGAGCTTTTGGGTTTATGGTACATTTAGGTACTTATAAGTAGGTACCAATGCACATTCTTAAATTCAGAGTGAAAATTCTGTTGCCCTCATCTGAGAAGTGAACTCCATCTCCTCTGTAGATATCTTGCATGTAGTAACGCAAGTTATTGTTGTACAGGGAGCCCATTCCATGGCCTCTCATGTAAGCTGAAACAGATTTGTTTACATGCTTCCTCGACTTCTCAATTTGTGGACAAAATTGGTTTGACCACCTCCATTTCTGTCTTTGGCATATATTTGAATATACCAAGGCAGTCTGAGGAAAAAGTGCCATTAATTGCTCAAAGGTGTCCTTTAAAAGCATTTCCAGACCTACACCAGTCAAAGTGCCCAAGTCATTACCTCCACAGTGCACAATTAACAGGTCAGGTTTGGGCAAATGCATAAAGGTTTTCACCAATGGTATCAATTGGTGACATTTTAATCCTCTGTGGCCAAACCACTTAATTTCCACATCTTGTAAATTGAGGTTAGGTAAATTCCTGTTTTCAGTGTACCTTTGAGCCCAGTGAATATAACTATGTCCAACAATCCAGACAGAAAACATGGTGAGAGAAGGTTCTCCTGCAGTCAGATGAAGTGTGGCAATGAAATGGCAGTTGAAAAAATGAGAGTTTAAAATGAAAAAAACTGTGGAGCTTCTGTGTTCATGAAGCAGTAACAGTGATTGGTGGATTTTGATTGCTGAAAACAGAAAGTTAGGGTGCACGGATGAGTTATTTGAAAGATGTATTTTGAATGGTCAATAAAAAATCATTAAATGAAAGAATGCACTGGATATGCAGGTGCACTGAGAGTTCAGAGTTCAATTGCAACATTGTTGTGTGAACTTGCAAACACCAGAAGTCTTCCAAGAGGTGGTTGCCATGCAGAAAAGGCAGAAAGGGCAGAGGGGGGAAGGGTTTTCATTTGAAAAAAAGTGAGGGAAGAGTTTTGATTGGGTGACATGAGAGATATGTGTGAAGAATTACAGCATTTCTGTGCTTTTGATAGCTGCAGACTCTGGAGTGCATACCTTTTGCTCTGCTGAAGACAAATTGGTGTGTTTCTGAGACTGTTTTCAAACTCAAAGTATTTGCTAAGGTGAGAAAATATTTCTTTAATTTAGATAGAGAATAGTGTGCTTTAAGGAGAAAATTATGAATTATGTGGCGCAAATTGCTTGTAAATATGCTCCCACCTGTGCAAGGAAAATTTAGATTTTTAATGTTTGTGTTACATAGCCATGTTAAAAGTGATACAAACATGCTGCAAAGGCAATTAAAAAACGCTTTTATGTGTCTTAAGGACATTTTAAGTAATTTTCCCATGTGCAGTGTTTTGAAATTATGATTTGAAAATCGTTTTTGGGGAAAAGGAATTGTTTTTAAATTTATGACAAGGACATAATGGTGTATGCTTCTTCATAAGGCAATTGACTGTCCCTGATGTTATTTTTCCCATTTTAATGTAAGACCTTTCTCTGTGGCGCAAATTGCTTGTAAATATGCTCCCACCTGTGCATGGCAAATTTAGATTTTAAATGTTTGTGTTACATAGCCATGTTAAAAGTGACCCAACCATGCTGGAAAGGCAATAAAAAAAACACTTTCATGTGTCTTAAGGACATTTTAAGTAATTTCCCTGTGGGCAGTGTTTTCAAATTATGAATTGAAAATCGTTTTTGAGGTAAAGGAATGTTGTTAAAATTTATGTGCGCCATATGCCCCCAAATTTCTTTTTCAGGGGTGCAGCAGGGTGTTATTGAGACACCCCTACACCTTTGGAAAAATTCCTAATTTGCGATGAGCTAATTGCTAATTGCAAATTGCATCTTCTTTCATATGGGCATCCTGGCGCATGGAAATGAATGGGTAATTTGCAATTAGCAATTTGCTCATCGCAAATTTGGAATGGTAAAGAATCGCTATTTATTCCTTAAAATTCGCTATTTTGGAAATGCAAAATAGTTATATGATACATATGGCGGTTGATGTCTAACAAGATAAGAAGCTTAGGGATAGATTTATGATGACTGGCGCAATGAAGTGGACATCACTTACTTCATTGGTAGAGCTTTACATGTATTATGTCCTCTGTATTCTTCATCAAGCGTAACTTTAATCTGCAATCCTGAGTAGGCCTCACCTTAAACAAACCTCTGGATAGGCCACATCTTATCGTCATCCTGAATTAATCATTTAAAATGCTAGGGACAGATTTATGATAGGTGTATGCCTCTTTTGCGCCACTTACAAAACACTGTCCATGGGGAAATGACTTAAAATGTCCTTAAGACACATGAATGTGTTTTTTTAAAGCGTTTGCAATTTTTTGGGGTCACTTTTAACATGGCTATGTGACTCAAACAGTCAAAATCTAAATTCACCATGCACAGGTGGGAGCATATTTACAAGGAATGTGCTCCATGGGGAAAGGTCTTATAATGTAATATGGGAAAAATGACATCAGAGACACTGAAATGCCTTATAGAGAAGCATACACCATTATGTCCTTGTCATAAATTTGCAAACCATTACTTTTCCCCAAAAACGATTTTCAAATCATAATTTGAAAACACTGCACATGTGGAAATGACTTAAAATGTCCTTAATTCAAAATTTGCTATTCCTTATTTTGCGATTGCACTGAAGGATTTGCAAATTTTGCGATTCCTTAAATGCAATGTATCAAACAAAAAATATGTAAAAAATGACATTAAGGATTTGGAAACTACCACCAACTTCTAGTTTGTGGTAATTTGCGAATTCTTTTCAAAAAGCATTTTTTTCCAAAAAACAAAAGGTGCCATATGACGCCCATACATGCCCTTAGGGCATGTATGTGCGCCATATGCCCCCAAATTTCTTTTTCAGGGGTGCAGCAGGGTGTTCTTGAGATACCCCTGCACCCTTGAAAAAATTCCTATTTTGTGATGAGGTAATTGCTAATCGCAAATTGCAACCTTCATTCCTATGAGCCTCCTAGCCCATGGAAATGAATGGGTAATTTGCAATTAGCAATTTGCTCATTGCAAATTAGGAATGGTAAAGAATTGCTATTTATTCCTTAAAATTCGCTATTTAGGAAATGCAAAATAGTTTGATGGTACATATGGTGGTTCATCTGTAACAAGATAAGAAGCTTAGGGATACATTTATGATGACTGGCAAAATAAAGTGCAAATCACTTACTTCATTGGTAGGCCTTTACATGTATTATCTCTTCTGTATTCTTCATCAAGCGTAACTTTAATCTGCAATCCTGAGTAGGCCTCACCTTAAACAAACCTCTGGATAGGCCACACCTTATCGTCATCCTGGATTAATCATTTAAAATGCTAGGGACAGATTTATGATAGGTGTATGCCTCTTTGCGCCACTGTGCGTCACTTTTATGATGCAGCGGCGGTGCAAAAGATTTGCTATGAGGCGACAAAATTACAAATTGATGCTTTTAGGCACATATGTCATGGTGTAAAAAAAACGTACCACATGAAACCGATGCAGCAGTGATGCAAAAGATGCACCATGTTGCAAGACAGGCCTCACTTGGGGCCATATGTATCAAGCTAATTAGCATTCGCAAAGATCAAAATTCTGCGAATTTCGGCCTTTGCGAATGCTAATTAGACAAATGGTATGTATCAAACAAGTTTGATGCAAAATAAGGAATAGCAAAATTTGCTATTCCTTATTTTGCGATTGCACTGAAGGATTTGCAAATTTTGCGATTACTTAAATGCAATGTATCAAACAAAAAATATGTAAAAAATGACATTAAGGATTTGGAAACTATTGTGGTAAATTGGTGGTAATTTGTGAATTCTTTTCAAAAAGCTTTTTTTCAAAAAAACAAAAGGTCCCATATGACGCCAACACATGCCCTTAGGGCATGTATGTGTGCCATATGCCCCCAAATTTCTTTTTCAGGGGTGCAGCAGGGTGTTCTTGAGACACCCCTGCACCCTTGGAAAAATTCCTAATTTGTGATGAGCAAATTGCTAATCGCAAATTAAACCTTCATTCCTATGAGGCTCCTAGCCCATGGAAATGAATGGGTAACTTGCAATTAGCAATTTGCTCATTGCAAATTAGGAATGGTAAAGAATTGCTATTTATTCCTTAAAATTCGCTATTTAGGAAATGCAAAATAGTTTGATGGTACATATGGCGGTTCATCTGTAACAAGATAAGAAGATTAGGGATAGATTTATGATGACTGGTGCGTCACCAGGGATGTGTCAGTCATCCTGCGCCGCTGTTCCGCCACCCATGGTGTGCTGCATTTACAATGCGGGGCATCATGGGGCAAAAATGGCACAGATGCGTGATGTATCTGTGATGTAAAGGTAGTGATTGCTGGAGTTGTATCGCAAGTGCGATGCAGCTCAAGCAAGGCTCAGGGGTGCCCCATCTCCACAATGTTGCGTCAAGACCTATGCCTGCTTAAAGCAGGCGCAGGGTTTTGACGCAGCTTTCTCCTATCTGATTGTAAATACGGCACACCATGGGTGGCAGAGCAGCGGTGCACGTTAACTGGTGCATGCCTGGGTATGTGCCATTTAACATAAATCTGCCCCTTTACATTTAAGTATGTGCAGGACACACAGAGTCGGTGAGGCTTATCCAAGGTTAAGAAGAGATGAGTCCTGTTCACTGAAAAATTAGACATAGTCTTCACCTGATCAGCATTGCTGGACATGGCTAAATAATAGCTGCAAAATATTACTCTTGTTAAACAATTTTACTATTATAATCTCTGAGATTTGTCTCTTACTCTGCAACATCTCATTGTTGTTATCTTTCTTTAAAGATAAAGACAACATCAACATGAGTGACAATCTGCAATCAGTTGATTTTGACCTCATCATTGAACTTGTAATTGAAACATCAGTGGATGTTGATCCATTGGATGATTTAAATCCTGAGGATGAAGAAGAGCGTGATGAGGATGCAGATTTGTCCGAATTATATGACATAGGGTGGGAAGCTGACCTGCTTGAGCCTATGGAAATATAAACATTTATTTTTAAAATGTATAATTAATAAAAAGTAAAAATGTAAACCGTTTAATTTAAAAATAAAGACACCTTCAAAAACAGGTTATGTGTAGTGTCTTCAATAAAATATTAAAATATGCTCATAAAATTAGATCAGATTCACATATAAAATAGCACAGGTAACATAAATATAAATGTCATTTCTTTTCTGCTATTTCTGTATTGTAAATTTGCCAAGGACTAAAAAATCTTCTATTTAAAATGTCAAGTAGTGTGTTAAGTTTTTGATCATTGTTATTGATTTACTGTTTGGTAATAATGGTTAATACCATTTTTTATTATATTTTACCACAGATTCAACTGCAGATCATTTCAAGATTTCACCATGCCAACAATAGAAAGACAGAGAAAGGCTGCAAAACGTCAAAGACAGCAGGTGAAACAAAATAAGCAGCAGTCCTCCAACAAAAAGATTTGTCAAGTCACGAAGAAAGCACCGGGTAAGAGCACAAAATATTTCATAAGAAATATGTGTAGTAAAAAAAATATTACTACAGAAAATGTTTCAGTCCATAAAAAGATAAGCAAATCAAATGGAAAGGAAAGGCCAATCAAAAATGTTACTGCTAGAGCAAGAGATAACTCTGTGCATGATAGTAGAAGGAAACAACAGTTTAGGGACATTCGTAAACGAATGTTCCGCAACAGGATAATTGGCAATTTGTTAAAAAATATTAAGAAAGGTCAACAGAAACTGGTTTTTTATGAGAGAAAAAAAAAGTTGAGAAAGTTATTGATCAGGCATTTGAAATTAAACGCAAGTTATTTATTTTGATAATCAATAGAATTAGGAAGCTAAACAAGGCAATTTATGATTTCAAAAGAAATAGTAGATGGAAGAGAATAGTTAATCGTAGTAATTTTTGTGAAAATTTTTCTGGAGAATGGATGCATAGTTCAAGCTGTGAGGCATTTTTTAATGAGGAGAGTTATTTCCAGGATAATGATTTGGTGCATGCAGTTGACACCAGTGGTCGTGCTTATGAAGTGAAAGATGGTTGTCCAGTTGAAAAAGAAAAACTTGTGACAACAGAGACAGAAGAGGTGTTAGGTAATGAGGTTTTAGGAAGACGTGCTAAGGGTCCTGTGTACACCTGGAAGTGTAGTAGTATTTGCAGTGTGCGACAGGATTCCATCAATTTGCTTTGTGATTTTGTACGGTCATTTAATAAGAAAAGTTTGAAGCAGAAAATGAAGTTGTTGCAAGAATTAGATCCTTGCAGAGTGAGAGAAGTGACAGGTTTGCATGGTCATTCACTGGCTTGTCTTTCCAGGAGAGTATGCCAGAGTGTTTTTCATCATTTCAGGATGCTAGCAGTGCATCATAATAAAGTGAGGAAATTAGTTAGAATGTTGTATTATGCTAAGAGTCCAGCAATTATGCTTAAACAATTATGCGCTGCTCTTTTGCATGGTTCTGAAATAGATGTGAAGAACATATGTGAAGAAATTGAGTTTTGTTACTTTGGAAGTAAAGAGGAGAATGTTGAAATTGACCCAGAAGAAGAGGGTAATGTGGAAGATAGTGTACAGGTTTCCACTACAGATAATTTCCAGAGGGAAATTGCGAGGTTTCAGGTGAAATCAAGTGAGAGGCCTAATTTCACTTGTGTGTGTTGTCGACGCACTTATTATAAGAATCAGACTAAGTTAGTGGATTTATATGCAAAAAGTGAAAGGGAAAATAATAGTGAATGGAAGGATTTTGCAACATACTTGATGGTAGAAAATTGTTTTGATTTGGGATTTGATCAACGTGTGTGTACTTATTGTTGTTGCAAATTAAATCAAAACCAGATGCCTGCTAGAGCAGTTCATAATAATCTGGAATTGGTTGAGATTCCTTCTGAATTGAAGGATTTAAATACTTATGAATCTATTTTGATTCAAAGTATCCATCCCTTTCAGGCTATTGTAAGAATGGAGCCAAAGACAGGGAAATTGCCTCCATCAGATTTACAGAGAGGATTAAAGGGAAGAGTTGTTTATTTGCCTCTAGATTTGAAGAAAAACATTAACACAATTGGAGTAGAAAAAGTGGAAGAGGAACCTCTGGTTATCTTAGTTAATGGGGTTCCGACAAAGAATAAGAAAATATGTACTATAAGAATGTATATGTTGCAGAAGAGGAAGTAAGTGAGGAAGAGGATAGCGATTTGTGTGCTGGTCAAATTGAGAAAGTAGAACCCTCTACTAGTGAAGAAATATATGAACATTATAGTGTTCATCCTTTGCATTCCAAGGAAGTCATGGGGAATGCTATTGAGTTGTTTCAAATGAAACAAGCCAAAGGGAGTCCCATTAGTGTTTGGGAGGAAAGTTTGGAAGCTCGGTGTTTCCCACAGCTTTTTCCAACAGGTCAGGGAGGAAGATATGATGAGCGACCTCATCAAATTCCTGCTTCTGAATACCGGACTTTGCGATTGTATGCAGGAGATGCTAGGTTTCGACAATGTATTCCCTATTTGTTTCATCTCCTGTTTGAAAGCGATCTGTCTGGACTGTCATATGCAGTGAACCACATCTTGAAAAGTGGTATACACATGCAAAACATCTCGGCAAGTGACTTTATGGATAAAGTCAATGTCCAAGACAGTATTTTGGATTCTCACCTGATTAATCTCATGGCGTGTCAGCGTGGTACTAATGAGTACTGGTACCGTCGTCATGGTGATTTAAAATGTATGCTGAGGAACTTAGGTACTCCCACATGGTTCCGCACTCTGAGCTGTGCCGAGTATGGCTGGGAAGACTTACTTGAATTTCTACGAGAGGCAAATGCTAACGTAGATAACATCGAATTCAAGACACCCGGAGAACTGTGCTCTTTGGATCCAGTCAATGTATGTAGGTACTTCAATCATAGATTTGAAGCTATGATGTCTTTCATCATGAATAAGAAGAATCCACCTCTTGGAGAGGTGTTGGATTTCTTCTGGAGAAAGGAGTACCAAGCAAGAGGTGCTCCTCATATACATATGTTGCTGTGGATCAAGGATGCACCTAAATTTGGAACGGATCCAGAAGACTCAGTGATGAGTTTCATCCAACAGTATTCTACGTGTGCTGTTCCAAACGCAAAGGAGAAGAAAAGCCTAAGAGAAAAAGTTCTGCGTTTCCAAAGCCATCGATGTGGAAAGTACTGCCGTCGTAAATTCCGAAACAAGGACAAGTTCTACACCAAATGTCGTTTCGGCTTTCCACGACCGGTGATTTCTAAAGGAAGAGTAAACAGTTTGATGTCTTCGCTGCGACATAATGTCATGAAGAAATCACCTAAAAACACATACAATTTGAAGAGGAACGAAGAGTCCAAGTACATCAACGACTACAACCCAGTGATTTTGTCCATGTGGAATGCTAACATGGATATACAGTTTGTGGCTGATAACTGTATGGCTGTGGCTCGGTATGTGACATCTTACATCACCAAAAAAGAAAAGACAGAATTGAAGGATATGTGGGAGGACATTTCCCATGAAAAGAGCCTCAGTAAGAAGTTGTACAGTTTCAGTCTGAAGATGTTGTCGCATCGAGAAATCGGAGCTTACGAATGTTCTGACCGGTTGTCTTCAGCAAGTCTCTATGCCAAGTCCAGGAGTATCATTTGGGCGAGTCTTGGTCTTGCTGCAACGCGTAATCGAGTTCTGAAACCTGTGCGGGAAATTGAGTATTTGGCGGAAAAGGAGCCAAACAGTACCGACATTTTGAAGACCAACATGTTGGATACATATTATCCAAATAGAAGCAGTCACCTCGACAATGTTTGTCTGTATGAGGTTCTTCAAAATTACATATTCAAGAGGAACATCAGAGAAGATACTGAGAAAGGAGTGTATGCTGTAATAGGAAGTGAGGGATGTCTGGTCGAGCAAAGAAAATGCCACTTGGTAAACCATCGAAAATTGAGTGGCGAATCTCCTGAAAAAAAGGAGTTTTTCTATTTAGCACTTTTGCAACTTTTCAAGCCTTGGCGTGCAGAAGAGGAACTGCTTGGAGATTTCCTCTGTTACGAAGACTCTTTCAATGCCGCCAAGGAGACCATAGAATGTCCTGCTTTTCCCAAATATGTAGAAATGTTGAATGCGGAAATTGAGCAGGAAGCAACGATTGCAGCCGAGATTGCCAGAGACAGTTCTCAGGACAGTCAGAGTTCTGCTTCATTGAGTCAGGATCCACTAGGAGGACCTGTTATCGAAAATGAAGCTGCCACTGCCATGAATGAAGTGGAAAGAGCCATGGCACATGCTCAGGAGGATGCGGTTAACTTAGAAGAGTTGGAAAGACAACTCAACGTTGAGCAGAGGAAAATATATGACGAAGTTACCATGCAAATTGATCATGGATTAAGTCATGACAAGAAAGAGTGCTCATGTACGTCGTTGAAGCCTGTCCGACTGTACGTGAGTGGAGAAGCGGGAACTGGAAAAAGTTTCCTCATTAAAGCAATTTCATGCTATTTGCAGGAAAGGACAGAGTCATCGCTGTCTTGTGTTGTCACCGCTCCAACTGGACTGGCAGCACATAACATTAAAGGGATTACTTTACATCGTTTACTGATGCTGCCAGTGGAGCATGACAACAAATTACAATATCACAAGCTATCTGGAGATGCTTGTTTTGAAGTTTCAAGAATCTTGAGGAAAATGAAACTTCTTATCATTGACGAAGTAAGCATGGTTTCCAATGTCATGCTTGCCTTTGTGCATTTGAGAATGCAAGAAGTTCTCAAAACAGAGTATGATGTGTTATTTGGTGGCAAACACATCATTGTTTTCGGAGATCTTCTGCAGCTGACACCAGTGAAAGGGCAACCTGTGTTCAAAATGCTCACGCATGAAGATACCAGGAAGTGCCTAGGCAGCATTGGCAACGTCAATATATGGTTAAACTTCAATTATGCTGAACTGCATGAAAATATGCGTCAGGCGAAGGATGAAGTTTACAAGACTATTCTACAAGATGTTAGAATTGGAAAAGTGACCGAGCATGGGAAAGAAGCTTTACATGCACGATTACTGTCAAATTTATATCCAGAACAAGATGTTGTGCCTGAGAATATTTTTCAGAAAATTACTGATAAGAAATCTGGAATATGTTTGATGCCAACTCTTGCAGAATGTGCCAAATTCAACAACAAAATGTTGCATTTAGAAAAGCAAGAGATTGTGAAACTGGAAGCTATTGACAGAGTAGAGCATATGGGATCAACAATTATTTTGTCTGAGAATCTGAAAACAAAATTGGATTCATTAGAGAAGAGTATATCTAAAACTGCAGGTTTTGAAAAGACTCTGAATGTGTGCTTGAACTGCCGTATAATTTTAAGAAGGAATTTACATGTTGAAAGAGGTCTGGTAAATGGATCAATGGGTAATGTTGTTGATTTTGTAAAATACAGAAATAGAGATGGAATTGAATTTTTAAAAATTAAATTTGATGGCATTGAGGAAGTACAGCTAATTGGTCGTTGCTCTGCTAGATTTTTGCTTGTAAAAGACTTATATGTTCGCCGTAAGCAGTTTCCTGTTTGCTTGGCATATGCGGTGACAATCCATAAATCGCAAGGTTTAAGTGTAGACTGTGCATTGGTGAATATTGGCATTTCTGTGTTCAAGGAGGGTATGGCATACGTGGCATTGTCACGAGTTAGAACTTTATCGGGATTGTACTTGATTGAGTGTGATGTCACAAACATTTGTGCCGATCTAGATTGTGTTAAGGAATACAATAGGTTAAGAAGAGAGTATGCGTCACATTTGCCTCAGTATCCTTTGTTTGAGAAACGTGTGGTAGGCCGGAAACGAAGAAATGTGACCAATACTGGGGAGGTTGTAGCAAAAAGACGAAAAGTCGATGAACCTAAAATTACAAGCAGAAACAAAAAGGATTCTGTTGAAGATGTTGTTGGTTTTCAATTTGAAAACAGTTCTGGTGTCAACTGCTATGCTAATGTAGTGGTTAATGTTTTGCTTTCTCTAGAAAATGTAAAAGAAGAGATTGTGGTCAATTCTGATCAAAGATTTTGCAGTTTGTTAAATTCTGTGTTAGAGAAATGTAGCACTGATAGAAGAAACATAGAAAGTGTGTCTGAAATTCGAAATCTGTTAGACAGATGTTCAGGCCAAACACAATTCTCTCAAAATATTCAGCAAGATTGTCAGGAGTTTTTAATGTATATGCTTGATGTATTGCATGCTGAAGGTGTAGATGTAGATCAGCTGTTTGGGCTTTCTTATCAATGGCAGCATGACTGCGAGAACTGTATGGTATCAAGTACTACTAGTGTAGACTCAGAAAGATTTATATATTTAACTTTGCCAGACAGTAAATCAGTCTCCTTTAATAAGCTAGTAAAAGCAGCTGATCACAACATGGAGTGTAGCCAATGTAAATCTGAAATGATGTCCACATTATTTATACGAACATATGGCCAGTATGTCATTTTAATGTTCCAACGATGTAGGCCTGATGGAACAAAATTGACAACTTTAATTAAAAATTTTGTAGCTTCGCAGTTGTCAATATCAGGAAGGACTTTTGTAACTGCAGCAATTATATATCATGACGGCCCTTCAATAACATCAGGACATTACACAGCTTATTTAAAGTCTAGAAATGGCTGGTCATTCTGCAACGATTCTGTTTTAATTTTCAAAAAAAAATTGCCGTATGACCTTAAAAACTCTTACCTGGTGTTTTTAAAACCAAAATGTTAGGGAAATAATCTTGGGATGTGCTCTGTGGAATTTCAAGAAGTTCTAATGGCTCCTACACAATTTGGCCTTGAGGATAAGTGTAGTTCAGAGACATAAGTTCTAACCATAAGACTGGACGTCATGGAGAAATAAATGCACTTTGAATGAGTTCAGAAAAACTATTTCTTTTTATAAGCTAATTGAAGCAGCCAATCAAAACATAGAGTAGAGGGAATGTAAGTCTGCAACGCTGTCTACTGTTTTACATTGCTTTGTGATTGAAAGTGATGTAGAGAATTAAATAATTGTAGTAGTCATAGAGTTAGTGTAAGTCTGCTTCATAGTAAGCAGTATCAGTGTCATAGGAAATGTAGAACATGACTGAGCAAGAAGGGGAAGATATTACTATTCCAGGATTGTGAAAATGATCTTCAACATTTTAATTCTGAAAGTTGCGGAAATGCCAAATGACGGGATTGGCTTACAAGAAATCCAAGAGTTATAAATGGGTCTGACAAGATTTGGCCTTGTGGAAACTTGTGGTAGAGAGCAAGAAGTCATTTATTGCATGTAACATGTTTTTAAAAACGATGGAGATTTTCTTTCAGAAAGTGGCGGGCTAAAAGTAATAACAGCACAAAAGAGTGTAAGCTGTTCATAGGACATCCTTTGACGTCATGGAAAGTAAGTTAACTTGAAGGAGTTCTGAATTCTGATTTCTTATGTTGTATGGGTTTTTTTAAACACAATCATTTTGATTGTGTTTTTTTTCCCCGCTGTTATATGATGAATACCTTCAAGTCACTGTTTTTAGTGAATTTTGATACATTCTGAGAACAGCAAAAATAAACCATTTAACATGTATAATTAATTCTGTACTGTTTGCATTTATGATGTATATGTAGAACTGTGTAGGAGGCATGGAGAAGGTGAGGCTTCTGTAAGTGTCAAAGTTGTTGCATGCAGTGCTGCACTTCTGCGTATTCTTTCATATGCTAGACTACATCTGCACAATGAGATACCTAAGCAAAGGAAACACAAGTGATGTGATTGTGAAATGAGCAAAATGAATTGCACGTATTTCAATTACATCACCTGTGTTTCCTATCATTACGAATCACATTGTGCAGATCAAGTTTAGGTCTGTCCAGGGAAACATAGGAGGTTAGGACTTTGTTCAAGAGTGCAGTGGACATGACTCACTTCATTGGTAGACCTTCACATGTATTATGTCCTCTATTCTCTTCAACAACTCGAAATTTCATCTGCAACCCTGAGTAGGACTCACCTCAAACAAACCTCTGGATAGGACACATCTTATTGGCATCCTGAAGCAATTATTTAAAATGTTAGTGTCTTGCGACACTTTTCTGAGACAACAGCAATGCAAAAGATGCACCATGTTTTAAGATAGGCCTCACTTCATCTGCATCAAGATACTGTTAGTTTAAAATGTATATCTTTAGGACTGTGTAGGGGGCCTGGAGAAGCAGAAGCTTCTGTAAGTGCCAAAGTTGTTGAAAAACGGTTTGTCCTTCAATCTTTTCCCTTGTCTTTTGTAATTTTTAAATACATGTTTTAATATTTTTGAAATGTTTGTTCTCTCTTTCACAGATTGAAAGTATAAAAACAAAAAGTGAGTAATTTAACGACAATTATAAGGTAAATGCTTTGTACTCTTTTCGTTACATTTCTATCACATTCACCTACTATTAGTTCCACTGCTTCATTTCTTTAACCCTCAGTTTCCTGCCTTTGCTACTTCCCTCATTCCTTTCTCTATTACCTACTTACTCAACTCCTTCCACTCTTTTTCTCAGTCCCTCTCTTCTCATAGTTCCTCACTCTTGTTCACTCACTCCGTCTCTATTACTCTTAGTGTCTTTGACTGATCACTCTATCACTACTTGTTCATAATGCTTTCTCTGTGTAGTTGAAGCACACTAAGGGGCATATTATGAATACAGCCAATAAAATTATTGCTCTTTTTATTGGCAGACAACTGGTGCAAAAGTGGTTTTAGCGGCAGTTTTCTGCCGCTAAAAGCAGCTTTAGCGACACATTTCTGCCAATAAAAGCTGCAAAACTTTTATTGCCTATGTTGATGATATGGCTCTATGTTACTTACATTTCTTTGCTGTTTCAATTAATCTTTTTCTGTTATTTTTTGTTTTCTGTTTTCTATTTTTTCTCTCTGTTATTCCTCATGTTTTAATCTTATTTTGAACATTCACTCACATTCTCCAAGAAACTCTTCTTTGTTAATGTTATACTCTCTTTTTTTTTCTTTCACTTCGTTATCTATTTTGTTTTTCACAATTATACCCTCTTCCGTCTTTTCTTCGGTAAATAGATCTATTAAACAGTATCTCTTCTTTACTCCCTATAGCTGTCTTTCTTTTAACATCACTCTCTGTTTACTTTCCTTATACTTACTCTTTTTTTTTTTTTTTGGGTTAGCTCCCGGTCCGCGTACCGGGAAGCTAACCCGGGAGCGAACCAAAAGAAATAGAGCTTGCCAGAGTGCTAAACATTCTAGCAATTTTTTTTGAAAGGGAAGGTAGTTCTGAAAAGAACTTTTTTTTAATATTTTTGTTGTTTTATATTTTTTTTTATTTTTTGAACATTTTTTGTTTTTTTTGTATTTTTTGAACGATTTTATATTTTTTTTGGTTTTTTTTGGGGGGGGGGAAACAACAAAAAACAGGCGTTGAAAAGGGCTCAACAGGAGCAACAAAAAAATTACTGGGGGCGGTTAGGGCAATCATGGTGTTCATACGCCAGGTTTATAGCATTGATGCTCATGTTGCCACACGCTAACAACGCACGACAGTGCATACAAGAGTGTATCATGTGGCCAAAATTTTCTTGTATATTTGGCACAGTTTCCCGTGCCTCTTCTGGTGTTAATGCAATTGGTAATCTTGGTCTGGCCACAGGAGTTGGTCTTGGATTGTCCTGCATATCCCTTATTTCCGCCCGGCTGTAATTTAGTGGATGCTTCCTTGTCATGTGCCTGTGCATTGTGTGCTTTCCGTAACTATATTTCTTGTCCGTCCCTCTTGATAATTGTTCTTTGCATATGCGGCAGGTGACATACCTCGCATTGACTTTTTTTTCAGTAATGTCATTTGAGATGTCATCAGTGATGTCATCAGTGATGTCATTTGAGATGTCATCAGTGATGTCATCAGTGATGTCACTGACCATGTCATGAATGATGTAATATGTGACATGATCAGCAGTGGATTGCGGGTGCGCGATATATAGTTAGTACAACTAACTATATATGGAATTTCAATGGTTTTGTGTGAGTAAAATAAGGTTTTTTAAATGCTAATTCCTAACTATATATGGTGTATAACCTATGGTTTTTTCAGTGAATTTTCAAGGTTTTGTAAATGCTAATTCCTAACTATATATGGTCTATAACCTATGGTTTTTTCAGTGAATATATATATATATATATATATATATATATATGTTTTAACAGATATGATTGTTTTTTTTATATAAGTTAAATTAGTTATTTAATAATTTTAAGGTAATTTAAGTATTTTTAAGTATATTTTAGCTATTTATTTTTCATATTTTTTTAATTTTACATTAATGTTAAGAAATTCGATATTTTTATAATGTATATATATATAAACGATATTTTGGGGTCGATATTTTGGTACTTACCTGTTTGGAGATAGGAATTTGATATATTTTCTGTCGATATTTTGGAATATATATTTTGGGTAGTCTATATTTTGTCCCTCGATATTTAGTCAGTGATCCCTTTCTCAATTGCTCTTTCAAAGAGTTCTACATTGGTGGCATTGAAAAAGTCTTACATTAAAGACACCACCGATATGATCAAAAAACTAGAAGGGTTAGAGTTTGATGGCAATAATCAATGGCTAGTAAGCCTTGACATTGAAGCGTTATATACGAATATACCGCAAACTGCCACAGTGAACACAGTTAGGGACATCCTAATGGACGAGAATGGTGATCTGTCCGAGCACTCGGTTTTTATAGTAGAACTGGTTGAATTGATACTCAAAAACAATATTTTCATCTTTGAAGAGGATTTGTACTGCCAGATCAAGGGCACCAGCATGGGGGCTACCTGTGCACCCAGTCTGGCTTGCCTCTATATTGGTGCTTTTGAAGATAAACATATACATAATGAGGCTGCACCTTTTTATGAAAACGTGACCCAGTGGTCGCATTTTATAGATGATATTTTTTTTATTTGGACAGGAGTGGAAGCTGAACTACTTGAATTCATTGAATGGTTAAATTGCGGGGATCCCAACCTTAAATTTACTTCCAATATGAGTCAACAATTCTGTGACTTTCTGGATATTAAATTCTGAATGAAGATAAGAAACTCACTGTTGATTTATTTGTGAAACCAACAGACAAAAACACCATGTTACATTATGAGAGTGAACACCCCAGATGTCAGAAGGATACTATCTCGTTTGGGCAGTTTCTGCGGTTGCGCAGAAACTGCTCTGATAGAAGGGATTTTGAGAAACACGCAGAAAATCTAAAAAAGAAACTGTCCAGCAGGGGTTACCCAACTAGAATAATCAAGCAGCCCTACAAAAGAGCCAAGTACTATAATCGGGACTCTGTATTTGACAACGACAATAGAAATAAGGCTGAGCCAAACAAGATAACCTTTGTGACAAATTTTTCTCTACTCAGCAATAAAATTAAAAACATTATCAATAGGAATTGGAGTCTGCTGCAGGATAAAAACCAGGTTAATCTGGAGAAACCTCTATTCTCATATAGAAGGAATAGAAGCATTAGGAATAGATTAGTAAAAACATATAAAGAAAAAAGTGTCAGCCAACAGCTGAGTATTGATACAAACAGTAAAGTAATTGGAACTTACCCATGTAGTAGTTGCTCAAATTGTAAGACAGTAATAATGGGGCAGAAAATAATGATAAATAATATAGAACATACACTTAGGGAGATGTTCAACTGCAGGACTAAAAATGTAATTTACTTTATACAATGCCCGTGTGGATTGGGCTAAGTGGGGGAAACTGGAAGAGAGATCCGCATCCGCCTAAATGAACACAGATTGGCCATCAGAAACAACAAATGCAATGCCCCTCTGACTGAACACTGGCATTTGAGTAACCAAAAGGTTGACGACTTACGCTGGTGTATATTAGAGAAAATAGAATTATCAAAAAGAGGTGGCAATGCTGAGATGAAAAGAAAAATGAGGGAACAGTGTTATATGTGTACCTTTAAAACTGTTACACATGGTCTCAACAGTCGTGAGGAGTGGGAAAGGATGTACAGATAATTAGATCATGGCTGTATTTTCCTGTTTAGTAAGGAAAATGAGATATAATGAATAGTGTACCCCAACTCCGAGCTACATAGCACCACCTGTTAAAAAAGAGAGGAGATAAATTATATAGGTGTGCTTTGTGCATTAGATATAAATCGTAAATTAGGCTCTACCCTAGAGCATTCCATTAAGAAAATGTAATAGAATAGATGTTTAGTATTTAATATAATCATAATAATAATGATGAATCATTACACTGAGGGATTATAATAATAGTGGGATATGATATACAGAGAATTGAGATCAGGATTGTGCCTCATCATACAACAAGGACATACGAGATTGAGTTAACAACCTGGCCTAATGTTGAGTAATACATCATGACCCCATTGACAGGAGACACATAGAGCTAACCGAGATAGATCACACATATGGTAAACATGCCAAAGAGATAAATAGGAATAAGAGGTATGATCTTAAGGATGCCCAGAACAAAAAAAGTGTAACGAGAACTCATAATAAGGAGAATGAGTGTAATATATAATATATGTCCTATATCTAAAATAAGAATGATAAGCTCTGGGAGATTACCACATTGAGGTTTTTTAGCCATAGGGAATAGATCATGCCGAACAAGCGGCTCTTAACAATTGTTTAACATCTATATATTTTGATCCTCGTATAAACCATACCTGCCAATATTTAATATATTTTTGCCAACATCTCTTGATCATTACTAGATACAAGATATGATCGAATAATGTGCACCCCGGTATATATTATGATACATCTATATATGTACCAGGAGGAACATTATTGAGTTCCTATTTTTAAGCAATAATTTTAAGCTACAACTTTAGTGCGACATTATTCAAATATAGGTCGCTGGAAATAGTGTTGTGATTTGAGGCAGATGTTCATTATCAACATGATGGGAAATGAAGGATCCACGGGAGATGTGACTAGCTTAAGATGGTGGCCACGCACATGCAGACGTGAGCTTGCTTCGAATGAGGTACGTAAGACGGGATCACGTGACCTTTTTTGAGCAATTTAAAAGACGGATGTTAAACGCAACGTCTGTTTGCTCCGGTCCGGTCGCGGCATTTTTGACGAGGACGTATCAGGTGAGATCATGATATGAGTAATATACGAACCGGGGGGTAACTTAGGCTACTCCATCTGGTATTAACTGCAGGGATAAGGGTGGTGTCATCGCCCGATTAGAAAACGAGAAACCTTTGAGGCTCTGTTAAAAAAAATTTAAACATTTAATTATCACCTGGTGCTGTATGAGGGATGTGCCCACAGGTATTATCCATAGCAACCCAGAGTTACCCGGTGGGTTGCAGTTTCACATGCTTGGTCTGTTTGTACAATGTGCCACCTTGAGCGGTGATAACTACATGACTAACCGGAAGCTATAACACGAAGGTAGTATAATATTTAATAGTCCCCGGTTAAATTTTCCTTATGTTTAACACGGAAGCTATAACACAAAGGTAGTATAATATTAAATAATCCCCGGTTAAGTCTTCCTTATGTTCAATCGGGTGTGTACACATTTCAACAAGATCTGGAATAACGAGTAATAAGAAGATAGTTTGAAGCAAAGGGTACTTAGACCTGAAACTGAGCTATAACTAGAACTGAGCCCAGAATAGAGATTAAAGCCAGCTAGTGCGAGGGATAATAATGTGTATGTAAAAATTGGGAGGAACAAATAACATTAAGCCATACTGTTTGTTTGTAGAACCCTCGGGTTGGGACAATTGAACAAATCCCTTACAAAGATAAGAAGGAATGAAGATTCTTTAGTGTTAATGCGATAATATTAAGAATAAACATCAAAACATTGACTGGTAAGCTATATTTAAAACTAAGTTGTAGGAATAGCTTGATGGATTAATGGTCCCTATACTGAAAGGTCTTTTATTTGCAACCCGGTAGGTGCTACGACGGATACTAAGAAACCATTAAGGGCCGTCCACTGCGTGAAATAAATAGTGTGCAGTAGTGGGAAGAGAGAACTACCCTATGTACAACTTTTAACTTGAAAGTAAGTAGTGCTCACCTGTGGTAGAGAAAAGTGAAACTCGGTATGACAAACCAGGAAATCAATATGTGGTTTTTATCTTACCCCAACATAGTTCAATGAGCAAAAGCTGCCTATAATCACCTTCACAGTAACAACTAGGGTGAATGATGCTGGATATCAAGGTATGCCGTAATGTTTTTTTTTTTAATTGGCCAAAACGTCGATTCTGTATGAATGTTGGGTTCTGTATAAGATGAGGGGGGTATATGACGAAAGACGCCTTTGTAGGAACTAACTATATCCTAACTGGATAGTAGTTCACCTTGACTACAAGCGGAACTCACAAACAGCACAGGATTAAACACGAAGCTCAAATACTGTTCACATTGCCTCTAAGATCAACCTGATTGCTCTGTGCCATGCTACCAGAGGGTTGAGTGAAGGGTAATTTAGGGTTGGCTTGTGCCTCACCCTGAAAAGGATTGTGGTTGCTTTTAACCAGGGCATACACCACAGTCAACTAACAACCACATTTCTTACACCCACGAGGAGCTATTACGCTTTTAATTCATGTCCCCATAACACTTTTAGTAGAATAGACTACATTCTGGTTAATTACTCACTAATTTCCAGAGCAGTAAAAATAGAATGGATCATAATTATAGCAGATCACGCTTGCATCTCCAGTGAATTAATAAAAAAAAAGGTGCTTCGCAGAACAAAGATATGGCGGATGAATAAAGGAATCTTAGATGATCCTACAACAAATGAGCAAGTCTTAAAATCTATCACAAACTAGTTCTGTGACTATCAAGATGATAGTCCTCCAACCGAACCTATTTAGGATGCTTGAAGGCAGCAATACAGAGAACAATGATTAACATACTGACCCCACAAAATGCAAATTTAGACCTCTAAGAAAACAAGATTAAATCATTTGAACATATTCTAGATCACACAAGTTTCTGATACTCTCAGGAAATTAAGAGCTCTAATATACTAATACAATAAAATAAAGAGTATGACAGCACATTTATGGTCCACAAGGCTTAAAGGGAAAAATTTGGAAAGTAAGAAAAGCAGTGAATGCTAACAACAATCTTACGTTCACTGATAGTGTTAGACCGGTCAACCTTAGGGTGGTCATAATCTTCATCTTTCCTTCAGTTCAAAGAACCATAAAAGCAGTTAAGAACAAATACAATGATTACAGAAACGTACAATGAAGTTGCAAGCTCAATTTGCTACAATACAGTTAAGTGTACTGGTTTATATTCTAAACCACAATACTTCCTTTAGCACAAATGGTGGATGAATCTAACAGAATGCCCTCAATAATATAACTGCTTTTGCCCACTGAGCATGAAAGTCCATAATGGTCAAAGACTGATATCTAAATTGTAAGAACAATTTCCTGGCCAGAACGGGAGTGAACTTCTCGATCGTGTACTTATGGCTGGGTGACAACTTATATGCCAGAAAATCCAGAGTCAAAGTGCCTCTACTGGTACCTATGACCTATGACCTCTTGCTGGACCATCTGCCAATAGGCCAATTTAATTAACATTTTGGAGGCCTGTAGTGAGGGCCTGTGGTGTTTCCCAGAAACGTCCCAGACCCAACTTTCTAAACAAGGACCTATTGTGCAGGAGCAACTGTGTCTGCTGGATGCTGGGAAGGACTAAAATATATTTGAGGGTTTATCTATAGGCCTCAAATCCTATGCCAATACAGTAATAGGCAAAGATCAACCTTCCAAGAGATGTTCATCAATGCCAAATGTAAGTGTAGTGGGACCAATGGAGTACTATCTGGCAGAGCAAATAGGTGCCTGATAAACCTATTTTCGGAGTACGAGAGAGAGCTACAATTAGCATAATTCCAAATTTCTGCTCTGTATAAAGCTGCTCCAAGAGCCTTGATATTATAAATCTCAATTGCTGGAGAAGCTTTCTTTGAAAACGTTTTATTGTATGTCTTTAGCAGTTGAGACAAATAATGCAATAATGAACAAACAGCTTTGCGGACCTGCGTGACCAATCTAGGCTGGACGTTAGCCTTCGTCCTAAGTAATCAAAGTATGACACCTGCTCTTTTGTAGTTGTATCAACAGAGAGCGTGCAGCTATAAGAATTAGATCTAAGGGGCTTAAAGACCATAAATTTAGTTTTTGCACTCTTAAGTTCTAATTCCCGCTCTAGACAGAAAATGTTAAAATCATGGAGCAATTGTTGCAGACCTCATAATGATTTGGAGATCAGGAGCTTGCTGTCTGCAAAGAGCAAGGTAGTCACTCTCCTAGCCCCTATCCTGAGAGCATCACATCCATCCCTATCCAACCTACTCACAACTTTGTTAATGTAGAATGATAACAGGGTGGGGGCCAGTATGCATCCCTGCCTGACTCCCTAAGGGATACTTATGGGTGAGTTAAGCTGCCCTTTGCCACCCCATCTTATACAGGTACAGTTCTCCTTGTGCAATCCTACCAAGATAGGCAGTATATTTGGTGGAATGCCTATCCTGTCCAATAATGTCCAAAGCATGGCCCTAGGTACTAGGTTGAAGGTTGCGCGTAGGTCAAAAAAGGCGATAAACAGTCATCCCCTGTTAATCGTCACAGTATTCCAACAGAGAGGTTACGTGGAAATCTGGCCTAATGTACTAATTATGGTCCTAAATCGAGCCTGGAACTCGGATAGGACATTTTTCTCCCCTATCCACTCTAGAATATGGTTCAAAATGTGTTTTCAAAAGGTTTTCTAGGAGGCATCGATAAGACTAATCGGTCTATGGATGCTAGGGCCATGCTGCCCATTATTTTAGAGTGGGATAACTTCGGCCTACCTCCAAGAAGCAGGGACAGGTATGTTTTTCAAGATGGCTCTTCAGAGGTGGTGCATGTAAGGGCCCCAGACATCCCGATTTAGTTTGTAGAGCTCATTAGGGATCTGTTCTGGACCATGAGCCTTCCCTAATGACGTAGTGCTAATAGCCTCTTCTGTCTCCCGAGGCTTACCTCTAAGTTTACCTTGTCCTTGAGTTTTCCACCAACTGGTGAGCCACATCAACCCAGGCCTGGTCATCCAAACAAGAATATAAATTACTAAAATGAGTAACCCAATCCTGGGATTGTACAAATTATTCCACAGTTCTCACCCACCATGGGAACACAAAGCTAATTTGGCCCAAAATTTTACGTTGTCCTTGGTTGTCAGAGTATGTGACAATTCATCCCAGAGAGAGTTTTCCCAATCAATCTTGGCATTTTCCACCTCTTTCTTATAACTAGCCCTACAAGCCAAAAGCTGCGACCTTTCCCTAGTCTTCATGGCTTGCAGTAGTGGAGTTTTGGCTACCCTACGTGCCTTATTATACCAGTGTGATTCTTTCTGGTTTGTGTGTGAATACTCAGGGGCTGATTACGATGTCACTCGGAGTTGCCTCCGACTGACACCACCTCGGTCTCGGGACTGACCGACCTCCGGTCGGCGGTTCCGACCACCAGATTATGATGGGACCGAACACAGTTCGTTCTCATACTCACTTTTTTCTATGAGAAAGTGGCCGTAATACAGGCTCCTATAGTGAAATGGGGGTGTGTGTAAAGCCCTGCACCCTGTGGCAGGTACCCCAAGGTGCCTGCCACACAGTGCTGGGTTTTACAGGGGGGTACCCTATGTACCCCCTCGACCATCAACCATAGTCCGAAGAGGCAAGGGGGCTCTGCTAGGGGCCCCAAAGGCACTTTCTGACAGCCTTTCCTTGTCAGAAAGGCTGGCACGGAAAGACTGTGGGAAACTGACATCATAATCCCGATGCCGAAAACGCAATCCATAGGGGATTACGGTGGGGTTCCGACTGGCCGGAAGACTCTGAGAGCCAGTGAGAACCACGTCAGAATGACCATCCGGTTACACTCTGACCACTGACATCGTAATCGGGCGGTCGGACCAGAAATGGACCATGACGGTCTGAAAGCCTCTGACCGTGGTCGGAAAGCTTCCGACTTGGTTGGAGGCTTTCCAATCGACATCGTAATAGGCCTCTAAATGTCTGGGGCCAACAGCTCTCTTATGTTGTCAAAAAAGGGCTTTCAGATTTTTGCGAAAAACAACGCTCTCTCCTCTGGAGCAAAGTTGTACAATAATTCTACATGCTCTCTGGCCATATAATTCACTACCACCAGAGTTCGGGATGCCTTTTAACCCAACCCCATTTGATAACTTTACCATTGTCGGAGAGTTCGACATTTCCTATTTGCGGGCCAACCCTGGGCTATTGGGTTGTTAGCAAGGGAGCCCAGTAGGGTCAGACAAAGGGCATTGTGGTCACTGTCCACCCTTTTAAGGACTACCATATCTTGGATATAACACCAACTCTTCAGGCTAAATAAAAAATAATCATAGCGGCTGGTGCTGCTAGACATCTTAAAGGTGTATTTGCCATCAATATAAGATACGGTCCAACCATTTGTGGCTCTTAAGTCGAAAGTTAGAGTAAGGGCAAATATCTGTGCTGGTCTTTACGGGGGGAAGATCTAGGGTTGAGAATCTCTATTTCTGGCCTTGCTCTGCCAATAGATCCTTGTCCAGTGAGATAAGTGGTTTGAAAGTAGCATTTAGATCACCTGCTATAATCAGCTCCCTGCCACCCCTATGTTCTATCAGAAAGTCCTCCAGAGTATTCAACACTTGGGTTCCTGCATGTCTCCCTGCAAATCTATTGTAAGCATTAGGCAGCAGCAAAAAATTGCTACTACTAAAATCGATTCTGAAGGCCAACATATCTGGTGAGAAAGAAGGTGAGTGCCTTACTACATAATGAAGGTCTGTGCGAATCCATGTTGCCAGACCCCCTGAGGGTCTGCCTCTGGAAAATCGAAGTGGATAGGTGTGAAAAGAAGTATACCCATTTGTGGTGACAGGCACCATGCTCCAGGTTTCCTGAAAGAGGCAGATATTGTAGTTTTCTTTGAACTGCCCCCAGTCAGCGTCCTCCAGCTTGGAGACTATCCCAGCTACATTCCAGGACAGGATTACTATTTCCTTAACCTCAGATATTTCCAGACTCTTCGTAGTTGACCCTGTCTCTCCCCACAGAATCTCTCCTGTCTACCAGAAAGTATCTCAAGCCCAGCTCGCCCCCAATAGATTCCACCAATGGATGCCTTTAGATTTGCAGGGCTGTTTATCACTTGCTCCATCTCGGGGCTCATGCCACCCCTGGGCTCTTCCTCGATAACTCTGTGTCTATTCTCATGGTTGGGCTATGGGGAGGGAATGCTCAGTCATTCAATATCTCCCAGACCGCTGAAACCAGTGTTGTCCTGGGGCCACGACTTAATGCATCCCATGTCTTGTAATCAACCCTGAGTGGGTGCGTGAAAATCCTGCAACCATCCATGGACAGTAACGCATCGACCAGACCGCAGTCCCTCAGAAGCACCCTTACTGTATCATCAGGCTGGCCTCGGTTTACAATATGATCTGTTTTTGCGATGTCGCTCCTTATGATTGAGTAGCACCCCTTCACATGCTTGAGCTAATAAGTGATTTTATTTAACAGAGAGTTCTGATATTCCCATCATCTAGTTGCCACCTTTGGAACATGTACCAAGACGATCTGTGAATATTTGTAGTTGGGGTGCTGGGGTCTTGTGTCATCTAGGCTCCTACTAGCCTGGTATTGAGGACAACTTGAACTACCTATGACCCCAGATCTATATGGATTCGTTTGTTTCAGGACATTACTACCAGGGTGCTGGAAGACTGATTGTGACACTAGACCCTGAGAAGCAGGGCCTGTTTGAGAGTGGATACCTATTCCCAGAGCAGATAGATAGCCTGGGAATCCCCGGGAGGGCAAGCTTGCCTAGCACACAAGTGTATAGTTTAAGGATTCACCAATTCTCCCCCCTCCCCCTCGGGTTATGTCAGACAAGGCAGATTTGGAGTCCCACTTAAATTGCTTAAACCCATAAATGTTGGGTTCTAGATGTTATGTTATGTTATGTTAAAAAAATTTGATACCGCGCACATACACCAATTGGTTTCTTGGCGCTCAAAGACCAGTGGATAAGGGCACAAGGGGGTGGGTGCGGCTAGCCATGGGCAAGGCGGAACAGATGTGTTTTCAGGGATTTGCGAAAGGAGGAGTAATCGGAGCTGAGCCGGATGGAGAGAGGGAGGGAATTCCAAGTGAACGGGGCAAGAAAGGAGAAACAGGCACCACCGTGTTTCTTGCGTTTAAACCTAGGAGTGATCAAAAGATTGTAAGCAGAGGATCTGAGGTGTCGAGAGGGAACATAGGAGTGCAAGCGGAGGGAAATAAAGACAGGAGCAGAGGCAAAAAGAGATTTGAAAATAGTACATCCCAGTTTAAAGATGCAGCGTTGCGCAACAGGGAGCCAGTGTAGGGTTTTCAACAGCGGAGTGACATGTTGGTGTCTGGGCTGCTGAAAAATTAATCTGGCTGCCTGGTTTTGCACCAATTGAAGGCGTTGGAGATGGTATGCCGGGATCCCCATGTATAGACAGTTGGCATAGTCTAAACGTGAGGTGACCAGGGCCATGATAACAAGGGTGAGAGCCTCTGGTGATAGGAACCTTCGGATCTTCCCGATTCTGCGGAGATGGTAAAAGCAGGCCGAGGTAACAGCGTTGATGTGCGGCCGCATCGAAAGGTCGCTAGAGATGGTAACACCAAGGCTCTTCACAGAGTTGACTGGGCAGGGAGGGGGACCAAGGGCAGGGGGCCAGAAATTGGAAGTCCAAGGGTCAGGACCAACTCTGTCTTGCTCGGATTGAGCTTCAGCTGGCTGAAGTTCATCCACTCATAGATGTTAAGCATTGTGGTTTGAAAATTAGAGCAAGAAAGAGGAGAGGGGTCGATAGGAAAGATAAGTTGCAGATCATCTGCATAGTTAAAAGTGGTAACAGAAGAATGACGAAGAGAGACAAGGAGGGGCTGCATATAAAGATTAAACAAGAGAGGGGACAAGGCAGAACCCTGGGGAACACCACAGGAAAGTGAAATACGAGGAGCAGAAAAGGAAGACAGATGTACCGATTGGGAGCGTAGTTGGAGAAAGGATACAATCCAAGACAGGGCCAGGCCAGAGATGCCAGCATTTCTGACACGGTCGACCAAGATGTCATGGTCGACCGTGTCAAAAGCGGCTAGAGGTTTTACTAATCCCTTCCATGCCACAATCTCATCCCTAGCCCCCCAATCACCTCTAATAGATTTGCAGGCTCTGCAGGTACCCTAGTTGGATCAGTGACAACGACCCACTGCTCTTTTTCACTCATGTCACTGGCCTGTAAACATAAAACAGTGAACCTTTTTTACAGATTACATCTGGATACACTGTAGACACAGCATTGTCCCCTGCTGAGTGGGTCAGTTAGTTTTGAGTCTGTGGTGGATGTGTGGAAAGTTCAGCCGGCGGTAATTGGAGCTTCAATTTCCTTGTAAACATCTCTGGGACTTTCTTGGCCCTTTTTTTCTTCATAGGGCAGGGCTTAGATTTGGACAGGGTAGCAGATTTTGGGTCGGGTGGGATGTTTAGTATCTCTTTCATACATCCAGGATATCATCTATCCTGTCCATAACACAGTTTTCACCAACAGAACTAGGGCCTTTTTTTTGCAATGGGGGGAGCCATTTACAGCTTCTTTTTCCCCATGCCTAGACTGGAGGCTGCCAAGATATATAAAGTCTCAGGGAGGTCTTCCACCAAATGCTTTGTTTATTCACTCTCCTAATTTTCTGAATTTGTTTTTGTTGGCCTTAGGACTCTGTGCACTCTGCCACTGCTAACCATTGCTAAAATACTTGTGCTCACTCCCTAAAACATAGTTAAATTGGCTCACACCCGTTTGGCAATATTTGATTTACTTATTTCTACATTTAATAACTGATAACCTTTGTTTGTGAGATGGTAGCAATGTCATGTTTGGTGTCTGAGGAATTGTAATGTAAAATCTTCTTTAAAGCTAACGTCACAATTTTGAAAATGCCTCTTTAAGAAAGTTGCAAAAAAAACACAGTTGATGGACAGAATGTAGAACAATGTCATACATTCACCCCAGTACAAGGATCTGGGCCTAAATCCATCGTTTTTTTGCACTCCACACCACCCTGGGTTAGACACTGGCTATATGCAAATCAGCTCTGACCCTGTGCCTCATGGGAACAGTCCAGTCCGAACTACCAAGCCATGTCTTTCCCAGACCGGAATCAAGCATCCAAGGACCGGATCAGCCTGGATAGCTTGACTCCAGTGGTGTGGAGAGCCTGGGACTCACGTCTGAGCTTGGCAGTTCGGGCTGGACTGTTCCCATGAGGCACAGGGTCAGACTGATTTGCATATAGCCATGTCTGAACTGGGGTGGCAGAGTGGGCTAAAGAACGGTGATGGATCAAACCCAGATCTTTTGACTGGGTGTGAGTGTTTGATTGGTTCAGATGCTCCGTCCATCACCACCCCCTTTTGTACCGCTTTTGGCCGCCATAAGTGTGGCAGGGTATGCTCAGACGTGAGTCCCTTGCTCACTTTGCCACTGGATTCAAGCAAGCCGGGCTGAAGACGGCTGGAATGCCAGAAACCGGTCCTCGGAAGATTGTTTCCGGTCCAGGGAAGACATGGCTTGGCAGTTCGGGCTGGACTGTTCCCATGAGGCACAGGGTCAGACTGATTTGCATATAGCCATGTCTGAACTGGGGTGGCAGAGTGGGCTAAAGAACGGTGATGGATCAAACCCAGATCTTTTGACTGGGTGTGAGTGTTTGATTGGTTCAGATGCTCCGTCCATCACCACCCCCTTTTGTACCGCTTTTGGCCGCCATAAGTGTGGCAGGGTATGCTCAGACGTGAGTCCCTTGCTCACTTTGCCACTGGATTCAACCTAGCCGGGCTGAAGACAACTGGAATGCCAGAAACCGGTCCTCGGAAGCTTGTTTCCGGTCCAGGGAAGACATGGCTTGGCAGTTCGGGCTGAACTGTTCCCATGAGGCACAGGGTCAGACTGATTTGCATATAGCCATGTCTGAACTGGGGTGGCAGAGTGGGCTAAAGAACGGTGATGGATCAAACCCAGATCTTTTGACTGGGTGTGAGTGTTTGATTGGTTCAGATGCTCCGTCCATCTCCACCCCCTTTTGTACCGCTTTTGGCCGCCATAAGTGTGGCAGGGTATGCCCAGACGTGAGTCCCTTGCTCACTTTACCACTGGATTCAAGCAAGCCAGGCTGAAGACGGCTGGAATGCCAGAAACCGGTCCTCGGAAGCTTGTTTCCGGTCCAGGGAAGACATGGCTTGGCAGTTCGGGCTGGACTGTTCCCATGAGGCTCAGGGTCAGACTGATTTGCATATAGCCATGTCTGAACTGGGGGGGCAGAGTGGGCTAAAGAACGGTGATGGATCAAACCCAGATCTTTTGACTGGGTGTGAGTGTTTGATTGGTTCAGATGCTCTGTCCATCACCACCCCCTTTTGTACCTCTTTAAGAAAGTTGGCATTATTTTTGTCTTAACCATTTGGTGCCTACAGACATTCATATGACTAGGTGTAGTTGGCAGTTGGATTTATGTATTCCTCCCAGATAGCCTCAAAATAGATGTACTGGGTGCTGGCACAATGGGCCATCATCCAAAGCAGGATCGGAGGATGGAGCTGAGCTCAGCCCTACTTGCACTTCAAAGACACTGGCTCAGCTCACACACAAAGGACTACACACTAGCCTATTGTGACTGCAGACAGACTGGAACCATTGTAAGGAGGCAGGAAACTCCAGACACTTCTGTGTGGTGAAAGCACCAGAAGTTTCTTTCACTTCAAAGCTGGCTTCAGGCATTAAAAGAGGACTTTCAGACCCACTCTTCAGTTCACTTCTCAACCTGTGGAAGGACTCTTGGAGGACTGCCCTGCTGCCTGTGGCCTGTGGTGACTTCAGAGGACTGCCCCTCTGCCTGAATCCTGCCCTGTGCTGAGACCTGTTTTTCTACTTGAAGGCAGAACTCTCAGAGTAACTTCAAGGGCTAGTTGGCTGGCATCCTGATTAAAGCCTCAGGGACAGAATAGGCTCCAACCATCTTGAACACACACCTCGACCCATCTTGAGTGATTCCTGGTCCTCCAAGTGCTGCCCCTCTAATCAAGAACCCTTGCAAATGGTGCCAAAGATGACCAAATAGCCCAAATCCAAAACTTCAGATTTAGAAAATGCTCTGCCAAAAAGTGCTCTGAGAACCTATAGGAGACCAGGACCTACCTGCTCACTGATCCCCCCAATGTGCTTTGCCGGTCTACCTCACTTTGTTGAAGCTCCCACAACGTTCCTGGGACCGGTTTTCGGGTAACACCCCTCATCAGCCAGGCTAGCTTGAATCCAGTGGCAAAGTGAGCAAGGAACCTATGTGACAGGGGCGATTGTCTGAAAAGTTTCAGTGCTCTGTCTATCATCTCCTTGTGTTTGCTTTGTTCGCCATAAGTTGTCAGGGTATGCCCCGATGTGGGTCCCTTGCTCATTTTGCCACTGGATTCAAGCAAGCCTGGCTGAAGAGGGCTGTTAGCCTGAAACCAGTCCCAGGATGCTTGTTTTTGGTTCAGAGGAGACATGGCTTGGCAGTTCAGGGTGGACTGTTCCCATGAGGCACAGGGTCCACACTGATTTGCATAGCTGTGTTTGAACTGGGGTGGCAAAGTGAGCTAAAGAACGATGATGGATTCAACCCAGATCTGTGACTGGGGGTGAGTGTCTGAAAAGTTTCAGCGCTCTGTTCATCATCTCCTTGTCTTTGCTATGTACAGTATATAAATGAACTTTGGATGGGTAGAAACAGACAAGGCACACCTCAATGTCGAGCACAGGTTTATTCCTCAGGCACAACCTGGTGCCATCACACAAAATGAGATCAAATCACACTGTGACAAAAAGCACAAATAAACAAACATTGAGCATCAGATCTAAAGTGAGTGAGTGTGTGGCACGGAATCCGGATCCAAATCGAATTTGCAATGTGTCACTGCATCATGGGTCTGGGAGGTCACATGTCTCCAGATGACAGCAAAATGACCCTGGGAAGGAGATACATAGAACAGCCAGGAACTCATGAATCATTTCCCCACATCTTCAAGAGACTTATCAGAATCACAAATGTGTCCCTGTGAACACTAGCTAGAATTCATGTTAGCACTGTACCCGTGACCCTACAAACTTACTTTACCCTAAACAACTCAGATGACATGTTAAGTAGTATACACTCACACGTATACAAACATATTACACACCAGGCACACATAATGCTACAAAAGTGCTTTGTCACCTCCTCATTACATACTTACACTCATGTGAAATGGTTGTTGATAAGCTGTCTCCAAAATTCCTCCTCCTCCTCATCACTGGCAACATGCCATGTCCTGGATCCTCCTTTGCTGGTGGCTGCTGGTCTGCTTAATTGTTTATGAGTGGTAGCTCATTCCTCACTGCCAGGTGGTGGAGCATGCAACACACAGTGATGATCTTAAACACCTTCAATGGTGCATATTGGTGGGCTCCTCCTGTACAGTCCAGGCAGCAGAATCTTGTTTTCAGAAGGTCAAATGTCCGCTCAACCACTCGCCTGGTCCTCCCATGTGCCTCATTGAAACGAACCTCAGCAGGGGTGACAGTGTTCAAGAGTGGTGTGGTGTCTGTGACCACAGCAGGTTGGGTATCCAGAGTCTCCTACATTGAACACAGAAAAGACCTCAGTTGTCTGAAAACAGGGTACAACCTGACAGACAAGCAATACAAAACATAGACGCAAAACATGACCTACCAACAAGCCAGGCACACTCATGTCGCAGCAGAGACATATATCACTATTTCTCATTATGTATGCGTCGTGTGCTGATCCCAGCAGACGTGCACAGACATGGGAGATCATCATGTCAGCCATGCATACAACCAGGACATTTATGGAGTGGTAATGCTTCTGATTCCTGTAGGTTCGTTCATGGGCTAGTGTTGGTATCAAAGCCACATGTGTTCCATCAACGGAGCCAATGACATCCCGGGAGATGTGCACAGACATGGGAGATCATCATGTCAGCCATGCATACAACCAGGACATTTACCAGTGGTAATGCTTCTGATTCGTTCATGGGCTTGTGGTGGGATCAAAGCCACATGTGTTGGGTATCCAGAGTCTCCTACATTGAACACAGAAAATACCTCAGTTGTCTGAAAACAGGGTACAAGCTGACAGACAAGCAAAACAAAACATAGACGCAAAACATGACCTACCAACAAGCCAGGCACACTCATGTCGCAGCAGAGACATATATCACTATTTCTCATTATGTATGCGTCGTGTGCTGATCCCAGGAGACGTGCACAGATATGGGAGATCATCATGTCAGCCATGCATACAACCAGGACATTTATGGAGTGGTAATGCTTCTGATTCCTGTAGGTTTGTTCATGGGCTTGTGGTGGCATCAAAGCAACATGTGTTCCATCAACGGAGCCAATGACATGTGGCATCCGCCACAATGCATAAAACTCCCCCTTGATGCCTGTCAACTGTCCTGGTGTTGGGAACTTGATTTAGAGGTCCAGAAAATGTAACAATGCCTCCAACACATCCCGAAGCACAAAGCTGAACATTGTCTGGGACATCCCACCAGCAGTTGCCACAGTATACTGGAAGGACCTTGTGGCAAAGAAATGTAGGGCTGCCATTCACCTTCACCTTGGGGATCAGCGCAAAGGGATATGGGCGTGCAGGCTGCAAATATGGGGCCAACTAGTCTGCCACCTCCACAATGAGTGGCCTGGTGAAGCAGTATTGTCTGATGCCATCCTGTTCTTCCATGGTCTGGAGATCAGGGAAGGGTCTGTGGACTGCCAGTAGCCTGCTGTACCTAAGTTACAAGTGAAAAAACAGTTGAGGTCACTTTCTGATGTATGAAGCAACATGGAATTACACACACACAACTTTCAATCTGGACACAATGAAGTTAGAGACCAAAAGTTGAGCCTAGATACAAAGCACAGCGATGTGGCCCTTACCAGACATGTCACCAAGCTATGGTTAGGCACCAATTACAGTGCTGTACTGTAACCAGTCACTGGTGTCTATCACTGTACATATGAGCAAACATCACATACTCCACAACCCCCAAACAAACTATCCAAGATATAGGTTTGTGACAACTATCACCTGGTTGAAAGGTACACAGAACTTGATCATGTAATGCCAGATATGTGGGACACATGATACAGACAGCAGGTCACCATGCGAACCATGCACACCACTGTCGCACGGTGGACACTGTTATGATGTCATGTCTGAAATACATGTTCAATCACATACACAGAACATTGACAATGTGAGGCAGGCATTTATTTGACAAGCATTCACGTATGCCTGTGACACACAGACACAACAACTACTCACATGACAAACACAAGCTGATGTGGCAGCTAAATATCATGGTACCAAAATTATGAAATGTCTGGGTTGTACAAGACTCAGACACAGTAGATTTACAGACATGAAACTACCACAATGTACATTGTGGCACACAGTCCACCAAAGCAGTGAACATGTGTGGACATAACATGTCTTCCCCAATGATCCCCTGGGACTGTGTCCAAGCTCAGGAGGGTGATATGTGAAGTGTACTCTCAATGTTGTAATGGGCCTCACAGTGTGTTGTGTGCCCCTCAAGCTTGGCTTCTCATGGGAGTGTGAGCTATCAAGTCCAATGTCCAAAATTTCATTTTAATCACTGTCCCCACACATGTAATGCACCAGAACATAAAGATTATCACTACAGTCTGCCCTGCTGACCGATTATTGGAAGGATGCTGTACCCGCATGCGAACCGTGTCGGTCGTATACTTTGGCTGTTGCTTGTAATGGTGAACAACACAGGTGAGTATTCAAAGGACGCGTTAGCCACATCCGAACTGAGCCGGATGCACCCATTGGCTGTTGATCGTCATTGTGAACAACGCAGGTGAGTATTCAAAGGATGCGTTAGCCGCATCTGAACAGAGCTGGACGCACCCATTGGCTGTTGATCGTCATTGTGAACAACGCAGGTGAGTATTCAAAGGATGCGTTAGCCGCATCTGAACAGAGCTGGACGCACCCATTGGCTGTTATTTTTTTTTTTTAATTGTTTTTATTGTTGCTGTCACAGATTAATCAGTCACTGTTAAACATTGGTCAGTGCGGCTTCAACATTCAGCTGCATCACACCATTCAAGCAACTTTTCAATTTTATCTGTTTACTATGTTATAACTTATAAACAAAGGGTCATGACACGTTTCCGTTGGCAGAATTAAATTGTACCATTTGCGTGAGTAGAAGCAGCACAAGGCATTATACATGGTTCATAGCAATCACAAACTTATCATCATGTCAATTCGTAAGGCTCGTGCATCCCGTTGTACCTAACGCCTCTCCCCCTCCCACCACTCCTCCCGCTCATTCTGTCTCCTCATCCTCCCCCGTGCTATCAATATCGTCATCCTCAGGCAGTGGTTCACAGATCTCCCCCTATACACGTTCCATGGTGACCACGTCTTATTCCACTTACGTGGGTTGAGCCTCTGTTGGTATACCGCTCTTTCCGTCATCATTAACATATCCATGTTTCTGCACCATTGAGCCAGGGTCGGGGTGTTGGGCGCCCCCCAGTTCATTGCTATGTCCCGTTTTGCCAACATCATACCAATGATTACCCATCTCCTCCCATGCAGTGTCAAGTCGGTCTGGTCCCACACATTCAGTAGGCAAACCCTGGGGTCAGGTGTAAATGACGTGTGCAGAGTCTGGCCTACCGTGCGTGCTACACGCCTCCAATAGTCTTGTATACTGGGGCAGGCCCACAACGTATGGAACAGCGTACCCTCCTCCCCACAGTTTCTTAGACAATATGGGTGATCTGCCCTGTGAATCCTGTGCAGTGTTGTGCGGGTGTACTACCCATTGGCTGTTTGTTGTCATGGTGACAGATGCGCGTTTCATTTTGTGTCCAAATCGCGTGCAGATTCCTTAGCCTTCAATCACAAATGTATCAAACTCAATAGGGGGCCAATGTAGATATTTTGAACGTTGCGGTAGGCGTGTCGGATGCTAGCAATGTAATGGATTGGACTGAATCAGATAATGCGAATGACTCAGACCTTTCGCATTGGTCGCATGGAACTGAGTCTAACTCTGCTGCACAGATATGAGTCTGTCTGTTCCCTGCAGTCCTCACTTGCCTGCACCACCTGCATCCTTCCTGCACCTCTCCATCTCTCTGCTGCTGTCTCTACATCCTCTGGGTGCTACCATAGCGCAGACAGTGGAGAGGGCCCCCACCTTCACCGATGAGCAGAACCAAGCCCTATTGGACAGCCTCCTTCCGCAGTGTGCTTGCAATGTTCAACACTCCGTCCATCATCCCCTTTGGTTTTCCTTCCACGGTACAACCAGCTGTACAGCACACCAGAGGAGCATGTGAGTGACAATTATACTGCCTTTTCACTGGCCATGTGTAAAACCATGCACTACTAGCATTGGCATTTCCCAGGGCAAGCATGCAAACAGAGTTCCTGTAAGTTTTGCAGTGTTTAGATGTGGGTTCTGGGCAGGTACAGTGCTGTACAAGTGTGTACTGGAGTCTACTTCTCAGCACTGTTCTAATGTGTTGGAGGAATAATTGCATACTGGACAACTGCCCATGATGCCACTTGTCTACCCCTTAGACATCCTTGCCATTCTGACCATGACCTATGTGTACAAGTGTGTGACTCAGAAACATGTAGTATGTGGAGTAATGGTGTGCCACCTTGTCATCCTTACAGGTCAACTCCAATTGGAAGGCTGAGATCTGACACACCATCCTCTGGGAAGTCAGCTCCAAGGCGGTCTCAAGACGCCGCGCCCGCCTCTGCCAGAAGAGCTGGGAGGACCTCAGTGGCTGGACACAGAGGATTGCAAGGGTCCACCTGAAGCTGTCACCTCCTCGCAAAAGGGGTGGATTCTAGACCGTGACCCCCCACACGCTAAGGATCCTGGCGGTGGTCTTCCCTGACCTGGATGAGCAGTTGAAGGCCAGACAGCAGCAAGGAGGGGGTGAGTATGTGCCACGTCGCACAACTATGTTTAACATGCATGTTGCAGTCCCTCAGCGTGCTGCCCCTCTCACAGGTCGTCAGTCAGCCAATCCAACACTTCTGTCTCAAAAGGTAACTAAGCCCTCTGATCAGTAGATGCCCAGGTGTGCCCCTTTCCATCTGTGATATGTGTGTCACTTAGGTCATGGGTAGTGGCTGTAGTCCAATGTTCATGTGATCAGCACAATATACATGTGCATGGAGTTGACCATCATGAGTGATGACATGTGTCAGTACATTGACTGATGTATGACTTGTACTCAGTGTGGTACAAACATATATGTGCAGTATGTTGCAATTGGAGCACACATGTGTGCGTAGACAATGCTATACATCCAGGCAGCAGGTGAGACCAATGTGGATGCCTCAGAGAATTCATCCTGCTCATTGTGCCAAATGTTTTGTTCCAGCCGTAGTGCTCGGTGTAATCACATGTATCCCATTGGCGAAGGACAGGTTTGCCAACTCAGGCCATCTGAGACACTGACCTATCACATATTTGTGTGTGAGGTAACACTTTCCTCATTCAAATGAGAGAATCCATGTGTCAGACTCTGTGACAGTGAGTACACGTGCCAATCTTTGAAAGACACAAGTGGCCACTGTTGGAAACCTGGCAACACATCAAATGTATGTCTTTTGTCTCACATACACAACAGTTGACATGTGTGCATCATCCCTTAACTGTGCATACTGGTGGATTAAACACCCATGTGTATGCTGTATTACTTTCAGCTTGAGAGATGTAAAATGTGCGTGTAAACACATCTTTTAGTTCAGATACTCTGATGGCTAACTAGAGTAATGTGAGCCTGTCAAAGTGTTCAAATTGTGTCAAACACGTAAGGGACATGCATACTTGATACCTACAGATGTGGACTGAAGCAGTATAGGCAGGATTGGGAAGATATCCATTTACCATAACTACATGGAGTGCGAGGTGGCCATGGAAAGCAATTGGAGTCAATGTAGGGAGTAAACTATGGACAAAGAATGCTCTATCCCTCACCGCCTCTCAGAGTGCTGAAAATATTTGATCATCTAAAGGTTGCTTGCAAATATTTCAGCCCTGATCAACAACATGCTTTCCATTTCCTGCTCTTTAACAGCAGGAGAGGCACACGCCACGTCACATGTCTAAATGTAGCTTGCAAGGGTCGCAGCAGCTGCTCCACACTGTCTCTGCAGAAAACAGACAAGGCCTGTTTTTTCCTAAGGATGGAGTCCCTTGCTGGAGGGGACCCTTAAAGCACAGGACAGGGGATAATAGACCCAGCTGCACCCCCACTATGACAGCCCTGTTACACAGAAATTAACTATCTCAAAACATTGCTAGCCATGAAATGAGGTGGTTAGACAGACAGCACGAGCTGTACGCACACGTAAAACATTGAAATAAAGAACACATGGTTGCCTTTTCACTTATGGGTGGCCTATGGGTGGCACCACCAGGAGACTTCCTTGGTGGTGCCTGGGCCTTCAGGCACCCCTATAGAACCAGGGCTGGGTACTAATCAGGAATTAAAAGCAGGCAGAAAATTCTAGAAGTATAATTCTTTCAGCAGCAGTAACTTATGTTTGCTATTTGTGATTTCATCTTTTTGAACATTTGGTGACCTATTCAAAACGACTTAACAATGCAAGCATAATTAGTATTTCTTCACTTATCTCTAGCAGGTCATTTTCCACCCTAGAAACACACAAGGGTTTTGCTCTTTGAAAAGCAGGAGTCAGTGGTTATCCAGACTACAAAGTTAATTGGTAAAGGAACGGATTTATGAAGTGAAAAACAATGAAATGGAGAAAATGAAGTTGTGTGTGGAAATACACAGTACCTCATGGAAAATCTGCATGAGGAAGGTTTGTGAATCTGATCACTGTTGTGCTTATATAGAACTATCATAGATTTCTAACAGTTCACATGACATTCTTTGTGAAACTAAGTAAAATGCAAAATTTTGAATCGCAGTGGATCGCAATCTGACCTACCTTATCAATATTCATGGCATAGGTCATAAACTGTGACTCACTATGATTGGATGCCATCACAGGGATGGTGGTCTGCTGGCATCAGCTGACCACCATTGCTGTGATTCCATTTTAAATAAAATCAGCTTTGTGAAAGGAAATGTGGCTTTGTTTAAAAAGAAAGATTTTTTTGTTTGTTTGTTTGAGAGTTGGCAGGAGTCCTGCGGACCACTGACTTCTCCCCAATGAACTTTCGTTTACATTCACATAGTGGAAGAGCCCCCAATGAGACCTTTCCCACTTGTAAATGGGATTAACCCAACCTTTGAGGTGGTGATAACATTAATTGTTTTGCAACTTGATTTGGGTTGCAGAACATTGATACATACATTAACAAAGCGCTATATTAAAGAGGTGCTATATGGAAGGGGTGCCCTGATCAAATCTGTTAGACTTGGCATTTCTTGGCATGATTACCCCTGACCTTTTGCCTCTACCTCCTCTATTTTTGATGCTGTGATGGATTTCGTTTTTCTGGCTTAGATGCTTTGGGCACTTTGCCACTGCTGGTCAGTGTCAACGTGCAAGTGTTCCCTGAATAAAGTGTTATATTAATTGGTTGTCCAAAATTGGTATGTTTGCCTTACTAGTAAAGTCCCTAGTAAAGTGCACTATGTGTGCCAGGGCTGGTAATGCAAATGCTACTAGTGGGCCTGCAGCACTAATTGTGCCACCCACACAAGCAGCCGAAGATATCTCAGGCCTGCCACTGCAGTGCCTGCGCGCAGTTTGGTAACTGCCTTGTTGTCAGGCAAGTGCACCCACTTGCCAGGCCTTACCGTCCCTTTTTATGCACATCAGACACCCCTATGGTAGGCCAAAGGTACGCCCCTGGCAGGATGCAGTGTATGTGAAAAGATGGTACCTTCGACTTTGTTCAAAAAATCGGTTGTATCGCGCAAATAAGATTTAACCTGGCACACAAATGGCTTTAAAAAGAAATCCACGTATTGCGCTATTGGCTCTAAACAAGAGTCACAGCCCGACACGATGGGACGTCCGGGGGGCTCTGTCAAGCTCTTGTGTATCTTCGGAAGAAGATAGAGGACAGGAGTCCTGGGGTACTTCTTTAAGAGGTAATCATACTCCTTATTACCCAGGAAACCACTTTCTTTGCCGGAGTCCAAGACTCTCGCAATTTGTCCCTGAATATCCTTTGTAGGGTCCTCTGTTAGTGCGCGATACCAGATGGTGTTGTTGACCTGCTTGCCACCCTCTGACAGGTACATCTGGCGGGGCCAGATGACTATCACCCCGCCCTTGTCCGCCGGTTTAATGACTATGGAAGGGTCATTTTTGAGCGAACCTATTATGTCTCTCTGTTTTTTACTCATATTTTGTTTGGTAAAGATCTTGGCTTTCTCCATCTTAGTGATGGAAGACAATGTCTGTTCGAAGGCTTGAACCTGTTTTGGGATGTTAGTGTAAGGAACAAAAGTAGATTTGTCCCTCAAACCGGTTGTTTCTACACTAGAAGTTAATGGAGCATTGGCGAAAAACGCCTTCAATCTGATTTTGCGGCAAAATTCTATTGCTTCCATTTTCAATTTAGTAAAGTCGGTGTTCCTACTAGGTACGAATTTTAGACCAAGATTGAGTACTGTTTCCTCCTCCGTAGACAGAACTCTAGATGACAAATTAACTACAGTCGAGGTAATGATAAAAATTAAAAACATCCCTTAAATTCTTTTAGGCTTCTCTGCTTGGCCACGTTATTTCATTTAAACGGACCCCCAAAAGACCCGATCTGAAATTCAACACTGAGCAGCCTTGGTATGTAGCGCACACCGACAGTATGATAAAAAGGAGCCCACACACTAGATTAAGCAAAACATTGCTTTTGTATCCCACAGATTCAAGATACATACAGCCCTGATGACAGACCAGTGACTCCAGTCTGGTCTAGAAACGCGTCTGCAGTATTGGTTGGGAGATATAAAGTATTACTGTTGCACTAAAGCTAGGACCGGCTGGTCCAGCACTAAAATATACAAGATATTAAATCATTTATCTTCCCAACCCCTAGTTTCTCTCATTCAGTGTTTGTTAGCTTTTTGTTGTTCGTAATTGATATGTTTGTATTATTATTTTTTCAATAATGTCTGATGTGAGAATATTTTCTATTGTGTGTTATAATGATTTCTAAATGTGTAAATAGTCTTTGCCTTTAATGTTTGCTAACATTAGTCCAGCCTTGTAAATATTTGTAAATATTTGCAATCAATGTCTTTTTTCTGTCAGCAATTTTTTCAAATTATAGAAAATACAAAATGATTGACACAAAATAATGGTGTCCAGGGAAGCGATAATAAAGTTTTTCTTACCCTATATCAAAAAACTGTATTGAGTAACTGTGGCTTGGGCATTTTGTGTTGTTTACTAATGTTATTAGGTCTAGCCCTCACCACATAAAGGACCTAACCCCTTTTGTTCCCAATTGATAGAGCGGGTGCATACCCGCGAGTGTCTTTGGACTGAATATAGTCCTTTGATTAAAATACAGTCATTTGACTGGAGGGACTTTCAGTCTCTCCACAATATGACAGAAAAAGATACTCTGTCTTTCACTGAGACACATATTCAAAATTTGATAGCTTCATCTCCTTTTTCCTCGGTAGCTTTGAGCACTAGCGCAAAAGAGCAGAACGAATCAGACAAGTTGATTCGACTACGCAAAAAACACGCAAGAAAAGAGCTACACGGTTACTTTCTCTTGAAGCACCTCAAGGGTGGAACGATCCCTTGGGGCCTCCAGGTGAAAAACGTGCCTGTCATCTTTACAGAAGACGCTGAATATAAAAAAGGTTTTAGCTACATTAATACCAAATGCAGCCGGGACCTTATGGTCCATACCATTGAAACGGCACAACGTTTATGCAACAAGGAAGCACAAGAAATAGAGGAATTGACCAAGTCCATTGAGACCAGCCAGGTGGTCACCGATGCAAAGTCCCTTCTGGACAAAATAGACAAAGATATTCAAATCTTTAAGGACAACACTATAATTGACAAAAACAACAGATACGAGCGCGACGTCAAGGCGTTTAAAATAGAACAAGTGTATCCATTTCTACGCGAGGATTACTATTCACAATCAGATTCGCGTCAGGCCTTATCAACATATCAGGGCAGATCTAGAAACCGATTTAGTACTTTCTCAAGCACATCTTCCTCAGATTCATCGGGGTCTAACAACAGCAATCAAAAGAAGGGGGTGTCTTTTTTAGACAAAGGCAAACAAACAAAACCCAGGTACAAGGTACCATGGGAAATGCGAACCCGGAGCAGCAATTACAAGTCATAGGTAACTCCTCGACTGTAGTTAATTTGTCATCTAGAGTTCTGTCTACGGAGGAGGAAACAGTACTCAATCTTGGTCTAAAATTCGTACCTAGTAGGAACACCGACTTCACTAAATTGAAAATGGAAGCAATAGAATTTTGCCGCAAAATCAGATTGAAGGCGTTTTTCGCCAATGCTCCATTAACTTCTAGTGTAGAAACAACCGGTTTGAGGAACAAATCTACTTTTGTTCCTTACACTAACATCCCAAAACAGGTTCAAGCCTTCGAACAGACATTGTCTTCCATCACTAAGATGGAGAAAGCCAAGATCGTTACCAAACAAAATATGAGTAAAAAACAGAGAGACATGATAGGTTCGCTCAAAAATGACCCTTCCATAGTTATTAAACCGGCGGACAAGGGCGGGGCGATAGTCATCTGGCCCCGCCAGATGTACCTGTCAGAGGGTGGCAAGCAGGTCAACAACACCATCTGGTATCGCGCACTAACAGAGGACCCTACAAAGGATATTCAGGGACAAATTGCGAGAGTCTTGGACTCCGGCAAAGAAAGTGGTTTCCTGGGTAATAAGGAGTATGATTACCTCTTAAAGAAGTACCCCAGGACTCCTGTCCTCTATCTTCTTCCGAAGATACACAAGAGCTTGACAGAGCCCCCCGGACGTCCCGTCGTGTCGGGCTGTGACTCTTGTTTAGAGCCAATAGCGCAATACGTGGATTTCTTTTTAAAGCCATTTGTGTGCCAGGTTAAATCTTATTTGCGCGATACAACCGATTTTTTGAACAAAGTCGAAGGTACCATCTTTGATCCGCAATCGCAAATCATGGTTACAATGGACGTTACGTCCTTGTATACCCAAATCCCCCAGGAAGAAGCCTTAGAAGTCATGCAGATATATCTGGACATGAGAGAAAGACCACATCGAGTTCCGACTGCCTTCATTTTAGAATTGACAGCAATAGCACTGAAGAGAAATTACTTCACTTTCAACGGCCAGTTCTACATGCAAGTGAAGGGCACCGCCATGGGATGCCCTTATGCCCCAGAAATGGCGGTGCTCTTCATGGCGCAGTATGAAGAAAGGTTTGTGGACATGAATAACCCTTTTAAACATCAAATACTACAGTGGTACAGGTACATAGACGACGTCTGGCTCCTGTGGCAGGGGAGTCAGACCGAGTTATTGGCCTTTCATGGATGGCTCAATACTAGGCACAGAGATATAAAATTCTCGATAGAAAATAGCCCTAGTCATATGACTTTTTTGGATATTGAAATGAGGTGTGTGGACGGGAGGTTGGTTAAGTCTTTGTTCAGGAAGGCCACTGACAGAAACACGATTTTACACCACAGAAGCGCACATCCCCGCAGTCTAAAAGCTAATTTACCCTATGGGCAATTATTAAGAATAAGACGGAATTGCTCAGAAATACAAGACTATGAGCTGCATGCCCAAGAATTTTGCTGTGATATGCAAGAGCGTGGTTATCCACGTAAGCTCCTCAAACACTCTCTTAAGCGTGCAAAATATACGCCTAGTGAATGTCTACTGCAAACCAAACAGCGAGCACCTCTAGAGAAACTTGTGTGCATCACTACCTTCTGTCCGGACACCCACAAATTGAGACAGGCTGTATTAAAGAATTGGCATTTGTTGGAGGGGCTGAGCTGCCCGTTCCCCAAACCAATTTTTGCATACAGAAAAAACCGCAGCATTGGCCAGGAACTCATCCGAGCTGACGTGGTTATTCCCAAGCCCAAAAGCGACTTATTGGCGCAATGGAATCTCAAGCCTATCGAGGGTCACCACAAGTGTGGTAACTGCATCGCCTGCTCTAGCACAATAGAAGGCGACGAGTTTGTACACCATGGGACCAAGTGGAAGCACAAAGAATTTTCTAATTGTAGAACAAAGAACGTTGTGTACTTGATTCTATGTCCGTGCCAACTAATTTATATTGGAAAAACCAGCCAGCAAGTCAACCACAGAATAAATCAGCACCGATCGCGGATTAAGAAAAAGGTCATGTCTGCTCCAATGGTGGAGCATTTCTGCGAGAAGTCTCACAATGAGGAAGAATTCAAATGGTCTGTCCTATACACTGTAAACTCCAGGTCAAAATGCCATGACGTCGAACACGTTCTGTTACAAAAAGAAGCGTATCTAATTTTAAAATTCAATAGTGCCCAGACTGGTTTAAATAACCTGTCTGAGATAGCGCATATTTGACCACATCTGTCCTGATTTGCATCGGTTAGACATCCCTGGCTTGCCCGCTGGTCTTGGTCCTCTATTGCATGAGAACAGGTCACTGACTCAGAGAAGCCACCCAAAATTCTAGTACAATCTAGCGTACTCATTTTTTGTTTTTAAAATACATGATACAACAAACAATTGGAAGGACGTACCCATTACCTTTAGACTAAGATAAGGTGTGTAGACAGTACGTCTAGCCTCTATTTTCAAACAAATGTGACTCATGGGACTACATGCCCCACAATGCATCAGTACAGCTTTTGCATATAACAAACAGGAAATAGCGGCGGCCATCTTTACTGAGAGAAATTCGAATCCCACAGTACAGAGCAGCAGCTCCAGCCACAGGTATTTGTCCCACTTGCACTAATACGCGCTTGCTGAGCGCTGAATCAGTTAAAATATTCTACTAAGGGTGCGCTTTGTTTTTCTTTGTAGAATGCTGAAATCAACAATTCCATTTATGCGCAAATGAGAGATTAAATCAAGGTTGGCAATCCCTTCTCAAATTCTCCAAGCGAGTGTTTAACATAACGTGCACACCGCTAAGCGCCTGAATATTAATCTTTCCCATATCTCAGAACCCAAACTGATGGTCACGCCGCTTTTAATGGACCCTGCCAGCACTCGGCACTACTGAAAGTAGAAGGTATGCTTCCACTTCCCCAACTTGTTTTAGCTAGTGAATATATTGTACCAATTTCGTAATGATAAAAATTAAAAACATCCCTTAAATTCTTTTAGGCTTCTCTGCTTGGCCACGTTATTGCATTTAAACGGACCCCCAAAAGACCCGATCTGAAATTCAACACTGAGCAGCCTTGGTATGTAGCGCACACCAACATTACAGCTACTGTATGATAAAAAGGAGCCCACACACTAGATTAAGCAAAACATTGCTTTTGTATCCCACAGATACAAGATACATACAGCCCTGATGACAGACCAGTGACTCCAGTCTGGTCTAGAAACGCGTCGGCAGTATTGGTTGGGAGATATAAAGTATTACTGTTGCACTAAAGCTAGGACCTGCTGGTCCAGCACTAAAATATACAAGATATTAAATCATTTATCTTCTCAACCCCTAGTTTCTCTCATTCAGTGTTTGTTAGCTTTTTGTTGTTCGTAATTGATATGTTTGTATTATTATTTTTTCAATAATGTCTGATGTGAGAATATTTTCTATTGTGTGTTATAATGATTTCTAAATGTGTAAATAGTCTTTGCCTTTAATGTTTGCTAACATTAGTCCAGCCTTGTAAATATTTGCAATCAATGTCTTTTTTCTGTCAGCAATTTTTTCAAATTATAGAAAATACAAAATGATTGACACAAAATAATGGTGTCCAGGGAAGCGATAATAAATTGTTTCTTACCCTATATAAAAAAATTGTATTGAGTAACTGTGGTTTGGGCATTTTGTGTTGTTTACTAATGGTTTGGACTGAGGTCAGAGCCCCCTGAACACAAAGACTTCAAAGGCATTTAGGGGTATAAATACAAGAGCTGAAACCCCTGAACTCAAGACTGAAATCCTTGCTGAAAAAGGATTGAAAATACTTTGTGTTCAAGAGGAACCTCTTCCAAAGAAGAACATCTGAAGAGACTGAAGAGAAGGAATGCCCTTGCTGTGTGTTCTGGGGCTGGCCTGTAGTTTGCTGATTTGACTAAGGAGAGGACAAGGGACTTTGCTGTGTGCTGTGTCCCCTTGCTTGAGAGGACTTTGCTTTGTGCTATGTCCTGAAGTAACTTATCTTCAAGCGCCCGAGGAGTGCTTGTTCCCTGTTGTGGAAACTTATGAACATAAAAGTTTCCAAGTGTGTCTCAGCGACGCGGTGTGTCTGAGCTTTTTTGCACGCCTGAGACTACTGTGTTGTCCGTGGGGCTGTTTACAAGGTGCCAGTGACCGCACTGCACCCGCAGCATGAAGCATCGTCCACGCAGCTGCACTGCTGTTTTTGGCCCAAGCCATCATCATACCTAAGGCCTGAGCCGCAACGTGGTAAAGGATTACTTAAAACTAAGAAGGGTCTCTCAGCGATGCTGTGTGTGTGTGCTTTTTGCACGCCTGAGACTGCAGTGTGGTCCGTGGTGCGGTTTACGAGGTGCTCTGTGACCGCATTGCACCGGCAGCATGAAACATCATCCACACTGCTGCACTGCTGTTTGTAGCACGAGCCGTCATCGTAACAGGCTGTGAGTAAAGATCGCAGGCCCGAGACACAACGTGCTAAATGTTGACTTGAAACTAAGAAGTGTGTCTCAGCAACACTGTGTGCGTGTGCTTTTTGCACACCTGAGACTGCCGTGTGGTCCGTGGTGCTGTTTACAAGTTGCCCCGGGACCGCATTGCCCCTGCAGTATGAAACATCGTCCACGCTGCTGCATTGCTGTTTGTGGCCTGAGTCGGCATCGTAACTGAGGCTGTGAGTAAAGATCGCCGCCTCTGGCACGAGCCACAACGTGCTAAAGGATTTCTTGAAGCTAAGGAAGCTCCAAGGTGAAAAGGGATCGTGATCGTTGTTCGGCGAAAGGAATCTGCCCAAGATCATCAAAGAAGGAGAAGGCAGAGGCGTAACCCGTCCGGCTACAGCGTCACCTAGCAACAGAGCCGCAACGTGATACAAACTGCATTATGAACTGCATAGCATTGCCTTAGGACTGCATTAGAGATCGTGAATTGCTCATTAATACAGCAAAAACCTACAAGTGACTGCTGGCCTAATAACTGGCATATGGTGGATTTCTATCATTTGGTCTCATTGTATTCCTTTTTATAAAGATACCATATTTTTATGAAACTAGTGTGGTGTCCATTAGTGGTGTTATCACTGTGTTACTGGGAGTGTGGCTGCAAATACTTTACACATTGCCTTGGAGATAAGCCTGGCTGCTCGTGCCAAGCTACCAGGGGGTGAGCCGGGGTTATCTAAGGGTGTGTCCCTCCTTTCCCAGACTAGAAGCAAGGGTCCCTATTTGGACTAAGGTACCTTCTTCAGCCAACTAGATACCCCTAGTTCTAACATTGGTGGTCAACGGTTGGGGATTCGAACGTGTATTTGCAACTGACTCACAGTGATTGGTGTACATCACTAGTTTTAGCGCAGACCACGATGCAACCACATATTGTGTTTTTGATTTTTTGGTTCTATTTTTGAGCGACCTTTAAGCCACACATCATGTCTCAAAGGAGTCAAGTAGCCAGTGAGGTTGCAGAATTCAAATTCAACATTGAATCATTTCTTATCTACAAAGTTCATCAATTGAGGCAATTCTGCAGAGCTTTGGGATGTCCCATGAAAAGTAGCGCAAAGAAGGAGGAGCTGCAAACGGCCTTGAGGGCCTCATGGGAAGCCAAAGAGGCTCAGGAGACATGTGATGCTGAGGTGGATGAGGATGACCCACGGAATGGATTTGGTCCACCGGATTTGCCAGTGGAAGGGCCAGCCTCAGGGGCTGGTAGTAACCATTCAGGGAGGAGCTTTTCCCCAGAGAAACTGGAGGAAAACCAAAGGGTCAGAGAGCATGAGTTGTAGGTTTTGAAACTTAAGGCGCAAGCAGAAGAGAAAAAGCTGCTCATTGAAAGTGAAAAGCGAGCAGAGGAGAGCAAGAATGCTCTCGTCTTGGAAGAGAAGAAGATTCTCTTAGCTCATGAGTTAAGCATGAGGGACCTGGACATTGAGGCTAAACAGGTGGCGTTCAGTTCGAATGGTGGCATCGCACAGCCAGTGCCAGCGGGTAAGGTGTACATTCCCAAAGACTTTGTGCGAGATTACCAAAGGGGTGATGATATTTATGTGTCGATCACGGCATCTGAGATCGCACTGAGGATGAATGAGGTGCCTGAGAAGCATTGGCGGCAGGCCTATGGAAACACTTGGGGCTTCTGGGAGGGATGTTTTACCACCCTTAGTGGGGGTGGGAGCCCTGACTTATGCCTATATGAAGGAGGCTTTATGCCTCAGGTATGGGCTCACTCCTGAACAGTATAGGCAGAAATTCAGGAACTTCAAGAAACTGGAATCCAGTACTTGAGTTGAATGAGTGAATGTGTACACGCGTGCACTGGATGGTTGGAGGACGGGCAGCAAGGTAACTGATTTTAAGGGCTTATGCAATTTAATTAGTTGGGAGCACTTGAGTAGTCGGTGTGTTCCAGAGCTGCGCCAGCATCTTTTAGACAGTAAGCTGACTGATCCCGGTAAAGTTGCTGAGGAGGCGAACTGCTGGACCAGCACCAGGGTGCACAAGGGGATTAGGGGTACCACTGCCAAAGGTGTACAGGGTCCCAAGCAGAAGGTGGGGGGACAAGGGTAACCACAAGGAGTTCACTAAAGGTCCCCAAAGTAGTTCCCAGGTAAAAGGGTCCCAGTCCCCCAAGGCTAAGAGGTCATGGCCCCCTAAGGGCAAGCAGGACCACAGAGGACAGAGGTCCTCCTACTTGTTATTTTTGTAAAGAGGTGGGTCCCATGGCCCCTAAATCCCCCAAGAAACCACCTGCACCCACTGGTGCTCCAAGAGATCTCAGGCCTGCCACTGCAGTGCCTGTGCGCAGTTTGTTAACTGCCTTGTTGTCCTGGCAAGTGCACCCATTTGCCAGGCCTCACCTTCCCTTTTTTTGCACATCAGACACCCCAATAGTAGGCCTAAGGGACCCCCCATGGCAGGGTGCAGTGTATGTGAAAGATACGACACGTACTGAGGTGTGTACCATGTCCTGACAGTGAAATACTGCCAAATTTGTTTTTCACTATTGCAAGGCCATCTTGCCCATAGGACAAAATGGGGAATGCTGTGTCCCATGTTTCCAGCATATCGTCCCATAGGCATAAGATGGAGAGAAGGAGTTCAGTGTGCCTGAACTCAGAATTTAATAACACATCTTTATGTGAAGATGGTTTTTGAATTGTGTGTTTAGAAACCACGCTTTTAGAAGTGGCTGGCTTCTTGTCTTAAACCATCCTGTGTCCCTCTGCCTGGTTGTATATTGCCTGCCTATGTTTGGCTGTGACAGGGTCTGGGAAGTGTCCTGACCCCAGGGAGGAGTAAGTGAGACAGCAACAGGCTGGCCTGCATTTGATGTGGGGGGAGAGGAGTAGCCCCCGGATGTGTTGCTGCCACTAAAGGATGGTTCCACCTCCTTCTGAGCGTCTGGGCCCCAGACCCTGACTATCAGAGGAGGAGGGTGTACACTGGCAGGAAGACAACCATGCCTGGTTTAAACAGAGGTCAGAGCCCCCTGAACACAAAGACTTCAAAGGCTTTTTGGGGTATAACTGTAAGAGCTGAAACCCCTGAACTCAAGACTGAAATCCTTACTGAAAAGGGATTGAAACTACTTTGTGTTCAAGAGGAACCTCAGCCAAAGAAGAACAGCTGAAGAGACGGAAGAGAAGGACTGCCCTTGCTGGGGCTGGCCTGCAGTTTGCTGATTTGACTAAGGAGAGGACTAGGGACTCTGCTGTGTGCTGTGTCCAGAAGTAACTTGTCTCGAAGGGCCCGAGGAGAGCTGGTCTCCTGTTGTGGAAACTCAGGAACATAAAAGTTTCCAAGTGTGCCCGAGCCACAATGTGCAAAAAGATCACTTGAAACTACGAAGTGTGTCTCAGCAACGCTGTGTGTGTGTGCTTTTTGCACGCCTGAGACTGCCGTGTGGTCCATGGTACTGTTTACGAGGTGCCCCGTGACTGCATTGCCCCCGCGGCATGAAACATCATCCACGCTGCTGCACTGCAGTGGCCTGAGCCGTCACCGTAACTGAGGCTGTGAGTAAAGATCGCCGCCGCCGTCCCGAGCCGCAACGTGCTAAAGGCTGACTTGAAACTAAGAAGTGTGTCTCAGCGACGCTGTGTGCGTGTGCTCCTTGCACGTCTGAGACTGCCGTGTGGTCCGTGGTACTAATTATGAGGTGCTCCGGTACCGCATTGTGCCTGCAGCGTGAAACATCATGCACGCTGCTGCATTGCTGTTTGTGGCCCGAGTCGGCATCGTAACTGATGCTGTGAGTAAAGATCGCCACCGCCGGCCCGAGCCGCAACGTGCTAAAGGATTTCTTGAAGCTAAGGAAGCTTCAAGGTAAAAGGAGATCGAGATCGCTGTTCGTTGAAAGGAATCTGCCCAAGATCATCAATGAAGGAGAAGGCAGCGCCGTAACCCATCTGGCTACAGCGTCGCCTAGCAACAGAGCTGCAAAGTGATCGGGATCGCCCAGCAGGACATCTTGGAGAGAGAGAGAGCGAGGCAGCGCACCCCTCCAGGTAAGGCTTGGACTCTGGTCAGGAGCCGCAAGCATGTGTTTCCTGGGGAGGCGTGCAGGAGGAGTATAGGAGTGCTGCCGTCTCTCTCCCGCTGCACTGCGTTAAGCGCGCTCCATGAGCGGCTGTACCTGCCCAAGAGTACTGGGGCCGCCCCTGTAAGCTTACAACCGTTGTCTCTGCTGTTGGGGCCTAGTGGTGCCCTAGTTGACCGCACAGATTTACTTACTGCATTATTTTTGCATTACGAACTGCCCGATTCTTGCATTACGAACCGCATTATGTTTGCCTGACGAACTGCCTCGAATTAAGGACTGTCTTATTACTACATTACGAACTGCATAGCATTGCATTAGGACTGCATTAGAGATCTTGAATTGCTCATTAATACCGCAAGAACCTACAAGTGATTGCTGGCCTAATAACCGGCCAAGTGAAATATTACGAATACGCATATGGTGGATTTCTATCGATTGGTCTCATCGTATTCCTTTTTAGGTTTCGCTGGAGCACGGAGCTTTTAGCTCCGCCTCCAGAGAAATCTCTAGTCTTCAGTAAGGGACTCTTGGAATACGCCCTCTGTTCCATTGGCTAGCTCCATAAATGGAGGCTAGCCATTGGAACAGAGATCTGTCCGTCAAGGCCGGACCAGATTCGGGGGCGTTCCCGAGATTTTTTCCCTGGGCGTTCCCTCTGTGTAGTCATCGGGCGGTGGGCGGAGTTTCGTTTTTTTTTGGGTGTTTGTGTCCGTCATTATGCCGACCATGGCCGCCGGAAGAAGTCCAGGTGAGTGCGTTTCTTTCCCGCCCCCCCCTCCCGCTGTCCGTTTCTCCCCCCCCCCTCCCGCTGTCCATGCGCCGTTCCCGCCCGCCCCCCTCCCGCTGTCCGTACCCGCCCCCCCTCCCGCCTGTTAAAAAATAGTAGTATAGCCCTGTGATAATCAGTCAACCTTACAAAGTCTTGTGTTGGTTTCACTCACTTGCAGTTGTCCTAGTGTCCTCCTGCTTCACGCGCGCCCACGCATCCAACCCCCACCCCTCCCATAAGCCACCAAGTGACGCTTCAGAACACGAGACCTCCCCGCACCTTTCTGCTCTCCCTGGAACGCACCACTGGCAGGGGCTGTGACTGTATACTGGCAGCCGTTATGCGGCGCTCGCTGCTGCTGGCAAGGCTGTTACTGGCAGTTGTGCGACACGCATGGCTGTTAGTGTTGTAACTGTACACAGGCAGCTGTTGAGCGGCGCACACCGCTGGCCGGGCTGTAACTGTACAATGGGTGCCGTTGTGCGGCACGCACAGCTGGCAGGGCTGTAACTCTTTTGTGCCAGTTGTGCGGCCCACACCGCTGGTCGGGCCAGGACAGTACCGGCTGCTGGTGAGCATCCCGCACCGCTGACAGGACTGTAACAGCTTTGCGCTGTTACTGCCCTGTGTTAACAGCCCTGTACATTTGAGTACATTGTTATACCCGTCCTGCTCGGTGTGAGATTTGCTCTGCTCGTCACTCCATCAGCGTATCCGCGCCTTCGCCTGCGAGTATCTATAGAAGTGAAAGTGGGAGTGTGTGCAGTGGGCGCCAGTTAGGGTTTTGGGGGTTCGATCTTGGAATAATCATCCCAATATTTTGCATTTAGACATTCGATACAGGCTAGGACCTTCAGAGAACTTTGGGGGTTTCGTAAGTGCACTTCATTCCCTAATTACTAAGTTCATTAAAAACATAAGTCCTGTTTTTCAGGTGCGAGCTACCATTAAAACCGAGGGTGAATAAAGGGCGAGGGGGAGGCGGGCTTTGAGTCCGGCTTGGGAGAAAGGATTGCACCCAGTGAGTGGAGGAAGCTTGCACCGCATGCGTTGGTTTCGAATTATTACCGCCTCAGGTGCTTGGTATAGTGCGCCGTGACGTCACTGCGGTATTTACAGATCCACGCGCGCCTGCCACCATCTGGCAACCCAGACCGCGCGCAGCTAGGGCGCCGGAGGGTTGCTGGGAGCGCGGAGATGACTTTCCCCTTCATAGATTCTAATTTTCCTGTTGTTAAGAAACCTCGGATCCATTATTTATAGGCACAGGAAGCCAGATGGCCCGATATCTGCAACATGTAAATAGAGGGGTGAGAGGAGGAGAGGGGGGCGGCTCGCTGAGTGTACAATGCGTGGGCGCGGAATAAGGCACTTGTGTGTGTTAAACCTCTGGCAGAACTCGCCAATAGAGCCTCATTGAAGTATTACTATAGCCCTGCTCCCGGGAAGGAAACGTATCCAGTGAATTTATCGGCACTAGAGCGCGAGCTGAGAGACGGGACTAATAGAGGCAGGGCGGGCTATGGACACAGAAGAAGGCTGCGTGGAAGCTGTATGCTGTTCTGACACCCCCTCCCCTTATATTGCTCACACCCTACAGGTCCTGCATGGAAAGGTGACATTGGCTTTGAACTAGCAAATGTTCCCTCTACTTCCCTACTATTTTTTTTTATTTCAAAATCTTTATTACATTTTCAGAGGTTAAAAAGAAACGTACAGGACACAAGTACAGTGGCAAAAGAAATACATACAAAGGGGGTCTAGTGATAAACCAGGTTATCGGGTTACAGCGAGAGAGGAGGGGGTTGCAGGCTGTGCAATCATCAATTCAGTGATACAAGGCAGCAATACTATTCCTAGTTCACAAGCTAACAAATTAAAAGCAACCAATTGACAATAACAAAGCCAACCAATGGTAAGCAATGGGCGGGTTCTAAGACCACTGTAAGCTGGCAATATGTCTCACAACAGACAGCACATGTGCATTTTAGTAAGCAAATCGCAAAAATTGCTTTTTGTGTCTTAAATTCTAGAGTTTCATGTTCACTGTATGGTAAACATTATATATAAGCTTATTAAAAGAAGAGGGAAAACACTTTTTATTTAAGTTTTTCAGGTTCCATAGTAATTATTTAGCAGGATGCTGATATCATCAGAAATTACATCAAGTGCCTTCAGGCCCCCTCATCACACACAATCATATCCCATGAAATTACACTGACATCAGATGAGTTTATTGTGGAACTAAAACCAGAAGATTCATGAGACACAAATGAGTAACTATTGCTCTTTTTGTCAAACCTAAAGCATTTTTCAACTTAAATTCACATATAAAACATAGCAGTGCCGTATTAGGTGAAATATCTCAATGACGTACTATCAGTCAGTAAGCTCCGTAGCTGCAGTGAGATGCCAAGATACTATGCAGCTTTTGGAGGAATGCTGGCCATTCTCTCACTCCAGGAGCTGCGCACTTAGGAGTGGGCAAACCACTCCTCCCCTGGCTGTGCTTGCTTCCCTGCCCCCTGGCTGTGCTTGCTTCCCTGCTCCCTGGCTGTGCTTGCTTCCCTGCCCCCTGGCTGTGCTTGCTTCCCTGCCCCCTGGCTGTGCTTGCTTCCCTGCCCCCTGGCTGTGCTTGCTTCCCTGCCGCCTGGCTGTGCTTGCTTCCCTGCCGCCTGGCTGTGCTTGCTTCCCTGCCCCCTTGCTGTGCTTGCTTCCCTGCCCCATCGCTGTGCTTGCTTCCCTGCCCCCTGGCTGTGCTTGCTTCCCTGCCCCCTGGCTGTGCTTGCTTCCCTGCCCCCTGGCTGTGCTTGCTTCCCTGCCCCCTGGCTGTGCTTGCTTCCCTGCCCCCTCGCTGTGCTTGCTTCCCTGCCCATCGCTGTGCTTGCTCTCCTGAGTGTGTGTGTGGCTCTGGGTGGGTGTGTGTGGCTCGGGGTGGGTGCGTGTGGCTCGGGGTGGGTGTGTTAGGCTCTGGGTGGGTGTGTGTGGCTCTGGCTGGGTGTGTGTGGCTCTGGGTGGGTGTGTGTGGCTCTGGGTGGGTGTGTATGGCTCTGGGTGGGTGTGTATGTGTGTGTGGCTCTGGGTGGGTGTGTATGTGTGTGTGGCTCTGGGTGTGTGTGTGTGTGGCTCTGTGTGTGTGGCTCTGGGTGTGTATGTGTGTGGCTCTGGGTGTGTGTGTGTGTGGCTCTGGGGGTGTGTGTGTGTGTGGCTCTGGGGGTATGTGTGTGTGGCTCTGGGTGTGTTTGGCTCTGGGTGTGTGTGTGTGTGTGTGTGGCTCTGGGTGGGTGTGTGTGGCTGGCTCGGGGTTTGTGTGGCTGGCTCGGGGTGTGTGGCTCTGGGTGTGTGTGTGTGGTAGTAATTGCTGTCTGCTGAGGTCGTCCGTAGGGTACAATAGGTCTCACATTTGCGAGAGATTAAGCTAACGACAATGTAAATGACAATGCCATTTATTTATCTGTTTTCAAAACCAACACATAAATACAAATTTTGTCATTTACAATGCCAATAGATCTAACTTTTCCAAAGGCGAAACCATTGCATTGTAAATGCTTGTTATAAAGATACCGTTATTTTTATGAAACCAGTGTGGTATCCATTTGTGGTGTTATCACTGTGTTACTGGGAGTGTGGTTGCAAATACTGGAGACAAGGCTGGCTGCTCGTGCCAAGCTGCCAGGGGGTGAGCAGGAGTTATCTAAGGGTGTGTCCCTCCTTACCCTGACTGGAAGCAAGGGTCCGTATATGGACTAAGGTACCTACCTCAGCCAACTAGAGACCCCCAGTACTAACAAAGCAAATAGCAATTTCTTATAGGTTTCATTATTGAAAGGGAAGTGGGGTTCGTGAATTACCAAAAGCCATTTTACCAGTATCAACTCTTCAAATCATAGGCCTTGTAACTGCTAAATGGTTTTGTACATCAGGCCCTAAATTGCCAACTTTTATTTGCAGGTTTTCGTGAAATCATCCATCTCGTGTTCCAAAAATTGTCCCCCTTGTGGTTTGAAGAAGACCCCCACAATTGTATTCCTCACAACATTCATGACCAAAACAACTGATTCGCGTTTTTGTGCTTCATGGATTTGTCTATCTTTTTTTTGCAGATTTATATAGCGCGAACTCGACCCGAAGGTATTGGAACGCTTACCATGAGCACCAGTTACGTTACACAAGAACACATTCCTTTTTAGGTCTCGCGTACACAGAGCACATGTGCTGCATACGAAAAAGACCTTTAGCCATTGATTCACTTTTGCAGGGAAAAACTTGCACGCATTGCATTGCTTTCAATGGCAACGCATGCACGTTTTGGCGATTCCTTTGCGGGAGCGAGCTTTGACAGATGGTTCCTGCTCGCAACCCGCAAGGTAAACAGGCGCAGGCCCCCTCCTCTCTCCCTCCCCCCTGCTGCAAGGCGCGCGCGCTTGTTTATTTATTGGTGTCGACATTTTCCAGCTCAGTTTCTCCAAGGCAGAGAAGACGTTTGTTGACCTTACTGTGCCATGTACAAGGATTTCCTCAGAAAAGAGTACGTTTGGGCGTCCCTAACAAGCATGAATCAGAAGCAGGGTCCCGCACACTGCTCTCCCGCAGCCCCCTCACTTCGTGAACCAAGAATGAGCCCCCATATTCCCCGAGAAGGGCAGGGGGCCTCTGGATGAAAGCACCGGGTGCCTTTCTGGGGAATTCCTGCCATCTGTGTCACGGAGGCAGACACTCAGTCAAGGTGCGCGGAGCTCGGAGCCCTCATCCTTTATGACTAAACCGCTGGCTTGTGACACTGTCCTTCGTGAGTAATCATCCTTTATAAATCAGGAACAACATATTTCTGTAACTCTTTGTAATTTCCCCACTGCAGAAACAAATAGCCCGGAGGCACTCGACGCACGCTTTTATTTCATGAATTATCAATAACTTTCACCCACGCATGTCACGAGTCAATGAAAGCTTCAATTAGCCGAGCTGCGAAGCCCTTCATAATGTGCTTGAAAGCGGAGGGCGAACTTACGTGCTTTATGTTTTATGACTCGAGCGGACTGTCTCTAATCGGGCTTTGTAACAGTTCTTAAACCGGAACACGGTGAACCAGATGTAAGAGCGTCCTACACGGATTGGCGTGCCAGGTGCAGGCCAATATGCCAACTTACATTACCGTGTGAGAGTCATCGAAAATAGATCCGACTATTTACACTACCTTCACTTTAAATGCACACACTGGCTCTGGAATTTGTTAAAAAAATTATTTTCAGGCACCACTTCATCCCAAAAAATATTTCTCAAATTGGCTACTTATGTTAATGTATGTATTAAGCATAGCATGTAAATAGTTAAAGGCTAATCAGTTAATAATGTAATTGATAAAGTATGTAATAACGTCTTCAGTAACAGTAACATACGATGCAATGTAATTTAGCATGTTTTCAAAGTACATGTTTTCCTGCAAGGGAAATAGGCACCGGCCCCCTCCTCTCTCCCCTCCCCCTGCTGCCTATGTGGCTCTTCCTTGTTTTAAAAGCAGCAGTTAGGCTTTAAGCTCAGTGGATGCAGAGTTACACCAACGCTCCTAGTACTCACTACATTCTCACTACCCCCCTCCTCCCTCTTCACCCGCCAAACTCTATTTCTCCTACTTACCTCTCACAGACATAGTGAAGGAGACATTGATCGCAGGCTGTGGAAGCACAAACTGCAATCCGCGGTGCCGCAGGTCAACGAGGATGACTTTTCATCGAGCACTACTTCCTGCGCTGCCACCTCAGCACTAAAGACAGGTCTGAGACTGCATAGCACCAGTAACAGAGCACCGCATGCACTCACAGCCGCCATCTTACCTGAGAACCCTGACTTAAGCACAGCAGGGTGTGACCTTATACCCTGAGACCTCAGCTCCACCAATCCCCGAGCACAGTAGGAGGGCTCATCTGGGAACCCTGTCAATCAAGTCTGCCACATTGCTTGCCAATCAGACCTGCTCCAATCCCAGGTGAAAAAACAACGCTCGTTTTCACAGGTTTTATCGGCTTCTCATTCCCACTTTATTAACACGAGGCACTTTTAAGTACACAATATGAAACAATAATGTTTAGTGTCCCCCACCTCAGCCTGAATGCCCACTTTGAGCTCTCAGGCTTCCCAGACATGTGTGTCAATATCTCATCCAGTTCAGTTATTTTTGTTTACCAATCCTCATTTCATAATGGTATAAAGAGAACTACAAGTCCCAGAATGCAGAGCCTTGCACTGGATAAGCTACTCAGGTATGAACCAACCTCGGACACTTGAGAACCGTCGGCATCAACTGGCTGTAAGCTGCAAAAAATCTTGGCATCTTAAAGTCTCAAAGTTATCCCATGTGAGAGGTTCTGGCATCCAGTTTTTGTTTTACCTTATATTAGGCTGAATTTTTCTACACGTTTTATAGATTCAATGGGAAAATTAAAACTACAATCAACGGACAACTTAAAGTTTCTGGTGTACCTGTCTTGGCTCACTGCTGCTATCGGGTGAGATTGTCAGGAAGTGTCCAGTGCATTCTGGGTCTTATAGTTTCTGGGTGTATTTGTAACAATCTGGCTTTAGTGAGCACCACGCCTTGTCAAAAACATGCATTGGCGTAGCCAATCGGTCTCGCCTTTGGGACCTTGTAAGAGTTTAGTTATCCAGCACAATATCCTTGGTGTAAGAACATCAAGTGTTATAGGGCTAAACACGTATAAGGTCCCAAGGGCGAGACCTATTGGCTGTGCCAATGCTTGTTTTGATAGGCACAGAGAGATTAAGTGATTTGCCCGGAATCCCAGAATGTGAAATCGACTCCGGGGCTCGAACCTTGGTTTCCCAATTCCAAAGTCGGCAGTCTATCCGTGAGACCACATCATCTTTCTGACTGGTACTTCTGATGCGCTAAAAGTAACCTATGATTGTTAAAGGCAGGGCTTTCTTCAATGAGCCTTCCTTTTTCTTGACTTTGCTTACTTGAGATAGACACCTTGCTCGCAGTCTGGAGCAAGGCAGGCCTTTTCATGTTATTTCCAGTCAGCTTGAACACGTTGTTTTCCATTGCTTGGCAAGGGGTTTTTGGGTGTTTAATAAATAGAGATTGTTTGCACTTATTGTACAATATTTTTTTTACCCTCCCCCCTCGGGTAGTGTTGAAAGCACTGCAGGCATTTTTAATTAAGTAAAGTATGTAAGTCAGCCACATCATATCTGAAAGTCAGAGAAAGACAATGCTGCTTGTTATGCTATTCAGCCAGTGTCACAGAGAGCTTAATAAAGATGGCTTCATAACTGCAGGCATCAAGCAAAATATTACACTTTGGCCTTGTAATTCTAAGCTAATTGGCACGTGCAGCACGAGCTGCGCAGTGAACGTCTGTCAGCGACAGGCACCGAGACATATGAACCGAAAAGAGAACTGCAAGGATCGAAAATCCCTGTTTCCCGCGACCTTAACATTTGGGGATAGGTGGTAGTACCCGTGAGCCATTTGACATATACCAACTATATCTTTCACAAAATGCCACATCAACCAATTTTAATTAAGTCTCGTTGCGTAATGTACTCAGCTTTGTTTACAAATGTACTCTTTTTCACGTGCAATTCTGTTTGTTAAGGCTCAGATTCCGGAATGTTCTGGTAAAGTCAATAAAACTGCTTCCTAGAATATGGTGTTTGGCTTGAATCATAAGTCAACAACAACTGTCAAACTAGGATCAGGTGCACCTCCCAGAATCACAACTACAATATATTTTATTGGAAATCTGGAGTAAAGGCAATATATAACAAGCATTGGCAAACTCAACTCGCCTGGCTTTCATTATGAGTACTGACTTCAACATTATAAAACGTCTGCAGTGGAAAACATAAACAGATTATTTCTATATACCATGCATTTATGAGATAAAGATTTTAAGTGTGACAATTCAGAATATTTTTTGATGTAAAATAGTCCCTTATGCCTCGCAATGCAAACATTCCATAGGAAATGGAATGATACACAAATAGCCAATAAAATGTTGTGAGAAATACTCCTCTGGGAGAAGTCAACGCCCACTCTCTGTATATTTTAAAGCAGATTAACAGCTCTTTAAGACAGCTACACTTTCAAGGCAGACCTAACGACACAAGGCAAAAAGAACATTTCTAATTTCTCTTTGTTTACTAAATGAGATATAGACGCAATAGTGAATGTAACAAAGGCACACTTTTGATTTGTAGCTGTGTACAACAAAACATACATTTGTTATAATACATAGAAACCTAACATATATTTAATGCAACAATAGCCAACAAGTGTTCAAAATAAGCAAGACAATTGCCAAATCAATGAACCAAAGCTTTATCCCTGATTAGTTGACGCTTGCAATGCTAAAATCCATACTTTTCAATGCTATGTTTAAACACTTTTCTCAATGCAAGTGAATGGGAGAAGTAAAATGTGACAAACATAAACCTACAGATAAGCACTAATGATCATGCAAGGAGCAATGCTATAGTCTTCTCGTGGGAAAAAAGCAACAAGCATTGGCATAGCCAATAGGTCTCGCTTTTGGGACCTTATGTGTTTATTTTGAAGTTTTGGCTATGTTGTAGAGTAATGTGGCTGAGAAAGATATAAATTAAGTTGGCATCTGTACAGTCATACTGTCAGAAGTGATCACATAGTTATAACAAGCATTGGCATGTTTATTTTATGTGTGTTAATGTGTTTATTTTGAAGTTTTGGCTATGTTGTAGAGTATTGGGGCTGATATGTTTTATGTAGAAAAGTTCTAATATAAAGTGTTATATGTGGTACTTAGTGGTATTATGTGTAGTGTATGTTGCATTTAGTGCTGTTTAATTATGTGGTGTGATTATGTGGTTTTGAGTGGTGTTATGTGGAGTGTATTTATATTGGATTGGTAAAGTGTAACTATATGGTGTGTTATTATGTGACAAAGGTTGATATTATGTGGTTTGTATTTATGTTGTATTGAGTAGAGTGTAATTATGTGGCATGTAATAATGTGGTATTGAGTGGTATTATGTGTGGTGTATGTTGCATTTAGTAGAGTGTAATTATGTGGTTTTGAGTGTTGTGTGGAGTGTATTCATATTGTATTGAGTAGAGTGTAATTATGTGGCGTGTTATTATGTGACACTGATTGATATTATGTGGTTTACATTTATGTTGTATTGAGTAGAGTGTAATTATGTTGCATGTAATTATGTGGTATTGAGTGGTATTATGTGGGGTGTATGTTGCATTTAGTAGAATGTAATTATGTGGTTTTGAGTGTTGTTGTGTGCAGTGTATTTATATTGTATTGAGTAGAGTGTAATTATGTGGCATGTTAATATGTGGCACTGAGTGATATTATGTGGATTGTATTGATGCTGTATTGGGTAGAGTGTAATTATGTGAGTGTTCTCTACTCTACTCTACTCAATACAGCATCAATACAATCCACTTAATACCATCAGTGTCACATAATAACATGCCACATAGTTACACTTTACGCAATACAATATAAATACACTCCACATAACACCACTCAAAACCACATAATCACACCACATAATTAAACACTGCTAAATGCAACATTCACTCCACATATTACCACTATGTACCACATATAATACTTTTTATTAGAACTTTTCTATATAAAACATATCAGCCCCAATACTCTACAACATAGCCAAAACTTCAAAATAAACACATAAAACCACATAAAGTAAACATGCCAATGCTTGTTATAACTATGCGATCACTTCTGACAGTACGACTGTACAGATGCCAACTTAATTGATATCTTTCTTGGGCGCTATAGAGTGTTGTGCACAAGAGAATTGAGTCCAACAAGAGAAGCAGTAAATGTGCTCTTGCTTTCAATATAATATTTTAAGAGTTTTAACAAATACATATTTTTTCATATACAGTACACAATGGCATGTCCAAGTCTCAAGGAACCACAATATATGTGAGTTTCCTTAAAAGAAAAGGCACTTGTTGGTTGGAGCTCCAAGGCATGCAAATCACGTGTGAAGAATTACTCTGTGTCATTGTGCATGCCATATAATGCACTGAACACCTCTGGAATCATTTTTGGAGGAGCCTTTCCATGGCCCTGCTTTGTTGGCCAACTCTGCACCCAGCGAGGAACTTTGCAGCCAAGTTCTGTTCCTTTGTTTTCAAGCAGCTGATGGCACCTGCTGCCTGGATTTAAAGCATGAAGTACATTTCCTATTGCCTCCCCCCTCTTCAGTGTGCTCCCCCCCTGTCTCCATGACCCAGCAGATCCGGGGCAGCTGTGCTCTTCTGCTGTGCCCTCTCTTGGGCATCTTCGGTCTTCTGTCTGCAATTGTGATCGCCCTGTGATGCAGAGAGAACCACTCTTGCCACCCACAGATTACAAGCCACAACCAGCACCCAAATATGGCAATTCCAAGAGGCACCCCATAGCTTATGCACAGATAAAGGAGGCTCTCTCATCCTAGATCCCTGATTCTGCCAAGTGGGCCAGGCAGCGCTGAGGTTCATCATTGCAGTGTTTCGGGTCTCACTGAAAATGGATGTTATTGCAGAGTATTTTAGGTATTATGATCTCTTGACATCCATGAGAAGCCATTAAAGGTGGAGGCGAACATGCCCTCATTACAGATCAGCTGAAAAGCAAAAGCACCAAGGCTGCCGAAAGCTATATTATTTCAGTTTGTGCACACACCCTCACATTAGCCTGCCATGGGAGTTTTCATGCCTATGGAGCCCAGATTTGGTTGGGATACATGGGTTCGCTATGCTATCCTCACCCTTCTCCACTGGTCTTACCAGTCCTCTTTACCAGACTATGGCACAGTGGCGTAGCTAAGGGGGGGCAGCACTGTTTTTAGGGGCGGCAGAGGTGAGCAAGTCATGTCTGTCGACTACCACCATCCCGCCACCAGAAACCTGACACCTCCCTCCACCCCCGGAACAAGCCATCCGTCAGCTGCCTCCCATCCCGCTCTTACCTGCACCGGGCGGCACATTTTGGGTCCACCCCAGGTGCCAGTAGGTCTAGCTAAACCACTGCTATGGCAGTGTGGCACTCTGTCCAGCGAGGCTGCTTCCTTTCTAGGGAGAGATGATGTAAGCCTCCGCTTTAGTCTATAACTTCACAGATGGTTGCTGTAATATCAAAAATGCATGTCGCCTCTGGGCTACAATACAGACTTTTTACTGAATCCCACTGCATCACAATAGTGATAGCTAAAACGTTTGTGCTCAGTAAGAACATTACATATCCTTGTTCAACAAAACTAGATGTTGTAATTCACATCTCTGCCACGACTGCAAAAATATTTTACTGTACCCTGAGAGAACCCCAAATTAATAAAGAGTAAAGTATGCGTTTGAACACATGCCAACCCACTTTTACTTTTTGGCACATGAACATTTATTAAAAGTGGTGCAAACAAAACACTCCTTTTGCCCCTCTAACCACACAGTCAAGAGAAAGATTCTGGTAAACTTTAGCTTCAGAGGGATTTGAAACACAATGATTTAATCATGTTTTGGAGGGCCAAGACCAGTGTAAAGAAATTAAGGGCCTGATTTAGAGACCGATGGAAGGGTTACTCCATAACAAATGTGACCGGTATCAAGTCTGCAGTATTACAGGTTCTAGAGCTCAATGCAAGACAGCATCTATAAGCTCCAAGCAAAACCCTTCTGTCCAGCACCAATGACAAGCTTGTTCTGCCCCATGAATTACCTATTCTATCTGAAATCTGCTCAGCCCGTTCCAAAATCAAACATACAATACTGTAGACTTCTTCATGACCCTTTCTGCAGCGATCTCTAATATTCCAAAAGCAGCAAAAATATAATTTTTTAATCTATGTGTATCAACTCTATCATGTATCTCTAGCCTTCTTAGCATATGTTCTACCCCCCCCCATGTATGTCTGGATGCAATGCATTTTTATGCAACTACAAAAGTGTTACAGCTATCCAATCCCACAGCTTAAATTCCTGTCTTCTCCAATAAAAGCTGGCCCAAAACTACGTCATTGAGGATTCTTTACGGGTCCAAACGAATGGACAGTGCCCTTTAAAGTGGTGTCTATACATAAAGATCTGATATGTTTCATGATCTACATTTCTGGGTTTTAACCCATAGAGGACATTCAATGGTTGCCAGTACCATAGACTGTTTGTGTACAAGTTTACAAAAATGTCATTAAATTCTCTTTAACTGGAAATGAAGATTTGGAGCTCATCTCCTTGCATTTTACTGATATTAACTAATGCTCAATCATTCTGAAACCGCTCATCTTCCAGGCAAGGGAGTGGGATGGATACCACATGGAAAGATTAAAAAAAATCTACCATCTGTCTCAGGTCCAGATGAATTAAAGTAATTATTATTACTACATTTCTCCAGTTGTGCACACACCACCCATGTGACCCAAAGAGCGCCATTGCCCTCCGTGAGAAGCGCAACCATGTATTACTGCTAACCAGACCTCTCTTGCGCTGGTTGTCACTATCACCATGGTGCCTGTGGCCCGCCTCCTTTCCGTGCCTGAAGACAGAAGAAAGTTAAGAAACCCTTATCACTTTTGTTAGATAAAATGAGCAATATTTGTTTTCTGCCTAGCAATTGCCAGGCAACATTTCAAAAGAAAATGCATCAATTCCACTTGGACTCTCTAAAGGGGAAGTCAGTACTTGATAGTTAATTTTTGAGGCACTGACAGGGCCAGGGCAGGCGAAAGCATTTTTGCCTATCAGGTGAAACAATTTTTTTCCCTCCCTCCACTTGCGGGCAGATTTGATGTCTACAGGAGAAACTGATGCTAACTTGCTGGTTGGAGGGTCACTCCATGTCATAATCAAAACACAAAATGATGGGAACCCCTTGCACAAGAGAGGCTGCAGGGGCCCCAAGCATGGGACGACATTTAAGAATTATGAGCATCGTGTGAGTTGCAGGATTTGCTTTAATGTAACCAGCTGGACTAATGCACCAGACAGCATATTGATTTTTATAACAAAATCCCAGGTAAGGAAAAGGGCTGTCCTGATGCGATCTGGAAACTTTCCATAGAACTGGCCATAAAGGGGGTCTCACAACTTCCTTACGAGTGATCGCATGGGGTTCTAATGTCTTTGCTAAACACGCCATATCATGGGATAAATAAAGGCGGATTCTGATTCAAGACCGAGATTAGGGTCCTTTAGATGAACACCACAGCTCGGGATTACTCTTCAGCACACACTTGTGTGCCTTTTTATGCAAAGATTGATTTAACAGGATTGTTTCAGCCCATTTCTGTTTTCCACAACATGGGCTGCTATTACTGGTAAATCAGCGATCGAAAAGGCAGAGCCCTCAGCCGTTTGCGCATTCCCACGGGGGTCTCTGGTCTCAGAATGGCCTTAGAAGACGGCCAGCCTTGCTGCTGCCGTGGGTGTCTCTCTCCCTTCCATCCTTGTATCCCCGGCCTGGGCAGCGGGCGCTCACCCCCGCTCCTTCCAAGGGGGACTGGTCCATGAGAGACAAGGTAGTACCAAGCGAGGGAGAAGATACCGTGACTAGTTGATAGCAAAAGCGGACAAGCGCTGAACTTTTTTTAAACCCATTTTTAAAGACTGACACTCGATCAATCAGAACGTGCACCTGATATTAGGAGCAGCAATTAACGGCCACGGAATCTGGCACCATAATTCTATTTTCAACATGAAGTCAGCGAGTGGAGTCTGGTGAAATATTTTTCAGATGTCCCCTAAAACATCCCTCTGGCTGTCAGTACGGTCTCTCCAGCTCCTCTCAGCAGAGCACCTCACATACATGTACATCGTAGAGGGGCATTTCAGAACAGGCGACAGGCATGTGTTTTCCAAGGTAAAACCCCCTTGCCTTCCGGTACATGCAGCGGTGCACCAATTCTGAAATCCACTCAAAGACCCCGTTCTCTCCTTCTATTCGAATAGGAATCCCTTGCAACTTGTGAAGAAAAGCGCCGAAAAGTCCCCTGTTGGTTGCCTCGAAGATGCAGTGGCCAAAAAATACAGAACGTACAAGTGGCAAATATATTCCAATCCACACGAAAAACGAGCGAACACCAGAAAAGGGGAATTTTCGATCTCGAGAGCAAAAAAAAAAAAAACAAGCGCGCGGCAGCAGGGGGAGGGGGTCTGGGCGATTCCCTTGCGGGAGCGTGCAACCATATGGCGCCGCGCACTCCTGCAAGGTAATCGCCAGATGTGCACGCATTGCCATTGAAGGCAATGGAATGCGTGCACGTGTTTGACTGAAAAGCCAAACCGATAGGAATAGGTCATTTTGCCTATACAGCGCATGCGCTCTGCGTAGGCGAGACCTAAAAAGGCCCGTGAGATGTTCGAACTTCAGTACAAGCTAATCGTACTTGAATGGTTCAGCTAAAATGAGCAATGTACAACACATGGCAACACAATTGAAATGTATTGAAAATACATTTAAGGGTGTAATAAAGCTAAGACCTTAGTGAGCTTCAAGCAGGTACACAAACGAAATGGCAGCTGATTCATAAAATATCCTAGCACATGTCAAGGCACGTATGTAAATGTGTTCTTTCATAACATTTAAGCAGCCATTAAGACATATATGCAATCATTTTCATTGTCATCTGGATATAAATTTGCTATGTGCATGCGTAATTTGTAGTCAATGCAGAAAGCCAGAAACACCCGAATTACACAGATTACATACCCATGAGCTTAATCTGAATAAACGTGAAATGCACGTGAGTGTTTCCAAAAGCTAAAACAGCTGTTAAAATTGTCAGAAGTCAGTAGGAGACGTGTAGGCAGAACTCAGAAAAGTGATCTGAAAAGGGAAAAAGAGCCCATACTGAACATGAATGCGTTGTAATACATGAGAGTGGTAAGTGCAATTTTGGGAATTTCGTTAAATTCCTGCATACCTCGGCAGTTGCTCAAATAACTATCAATATATTACCAGGAGAATGCTCCCTTCATTGTAAAAGTCCACATGTTAAAACAGAGACACAACTTCATCTCCTGTGCTGAAATTTGATTTCTAAAGGCGTCTTAGAGTTGATATTTCATTGAGCAAAGTAGGCTGACATATTCAGGGTTATAGAACAACTGGGGCATATGAGCTAAATGGGGTTATGAATGTATCATTCTAAATCGAACTGAATTAATGAGCCAGATATTTAATTTCTATGTTCAAATGCAGTTTTATTAATGCAGGCTCATTAATGCAACTCTCCATGACACATTGAGAGGCTCTAGTCTTCACCCCTTTTGTAAGAAGGATGAGAGAAGAAATCCGAACAGTTGTAGGTTCAAACACTTTTCTTGGTGTTTGCCGACATCCTTTTATCGGCCATGGAGTTTTGGCAGCTTGTTCAAATCTCATCCCACTGTATCAGACAATGTTCTGCCTGAAATGTGGAATGTTAGTCAATATGAAGCCTTGTCCCTCATGGTCTTCAAAAAGGTCGACACCAGGAACGTCTGTATTGTGTGCTTGTTTTGTAGACTTTGAGGATGATTTTGATAGGGCTGACGGGCTGCTTATGTCAGACACCTATAGACTGGGGCACGCTGCAGCCCGAGCTGGGGGCCATCAGAAATATATGCACAGGTACGTGGGGTAGAACTAAGTTGGGGAATGGATTTTCAATATCAGACACATTCTATATCAAACAAAGTCTGAAACAAGAGTGTGCTCTTGCCCTCCTGTTAATCAGTTTATGCACATCATAACTCAATTGTAAGTAAGTACATTTTTATTTGCATAGTTAATTAAAACCATTGCAATACAAAACATCAAAACTAAAAGCAGATCTGGTTACATAGTTAAAAAACAGTATTTCATCATTCGCAATGTTTACTCTTGTTAAAATCATAAAAATAGCTCAATTGGAAGTTATGTTCAGTAAGATGTTCCATCCAAAAAATAGACATACTCATGTGCACCTTATTCAATATTCTGTTGGCACTGTTATTCTCAATGTACTAAGGCTGGCCTTCTGAGATCTAGAGGGGAATGAAGCAGACAGAAGGCGTGATGTATTTTAATAGATAAAGGGTGCCCATGTATCTCAGTCAGTGTTAAAATCCCAAAACACATTCCATTTAGAATGTATCAGTAAACATCCATTAAGATTTCCGGGGGCAACCACTCCATGCCCCTTGTAAGTTTGGAATTCCAAAGTTCAATTTCTCAATGGCATATCCTTGCATTTGAGGTTTGGAGATATGACTGATTTCTTGGTACTTTCCAATGAGAATTTAAACTTTGAGATTCTGCAGCGCACGTAGAAAGAGGAAAGAGCCTCTCAGGATTGTTTTTGTGCAAGAAGGTGCCACTTCCTGCAGAAAAACAATCCTACCTACAACAGCCTAGCGCGTTGGCGCTAGGCTGGCAAAACAGCACAAGCCGAAAGAACAGAAATGCGCCATATTAGATAAGTACAGGGCATTCCTGTCCTTTCCCTATGATACAGGGCAGCGGAGAAAGTTTACTTGCAGCACTGCCCTGCGCCACAAGGGGCATAAATATATCCATAGGTAAAAAAAAGTGTGAGCCTGATGCAATATAGGTATGAGCTCACATTAATACCAAACACTGAAAGATTCCAACGGCAATATAGGAAACAAGATCTCATAATAACTTTTACTCCTGTAATTACTTGACAGCCATTGTGAGCACAGCCTGGAATATAAGGTTGCCCCTAATATAGAAACAGCACTTGATTTAGCGGATTTCTGGGCCTTTGGCAAATGCATATGTAAAGTTGTTCTAAAACCACCTGAAATTGACCTTCTCTCACTTTACTGTAATTGTTGCACTTGGGAATTGTATTAATGATTATATATTTATGCACCCATAAACTAAGAGTTATAGCTACGGGAAGTTTTAAGTAATGTCGTCCAAAAATTAAATTTGGAATATTTGGAAAAATAAATTAAGAATCTCTGGCCATAGCAGCAGTTGTCAGTTTTGTCTTTTTGGGGGTGATTTACTAATATTTTGCGCTGGGTTTGCATCCTAAAAGTGACGCAAACCAGCACAAAATGTGTTTTTTTTAAATTATTTACTTTCCAAAGCCCTGCTTTGCGTTATTTAGTGTCATGGGGGCGCTACATTGGCGTTCCCAACAATCACCCACCCTTTCTGATGCAAAACCTTTTCTACTAAAGATGCAAGACACAGTTTTTTGGTAAAAAAAATAATGCCTTTTGAAACAAGGTATTAAAGGGAAAAGAAATGTAATTTCTCCTGTCTTTTCCGACTTTGCATGTGTGCTTCACTGTGCACACATACAAAGTAGGAAACGTTTTAGAAGTTGTCTAGGCATATTATTTCGCACTGGAAGGGAACCCTTCCAATACAAGACATATGCTAGACTCTCGCACACACCCTTGCACTATAGCGCAAAGGTGTTTGCGTGGCGCATGGCAGCAAAGTTATGCATCGGTGCTAGGGAGAAGGGAAGAGAGTTACCACATCTCCTGCTCCCTTTCTGTCACACAATGCAGCGCAGCATTTTTGGCTGCTGAGTTGGGTGACAGTTTAGTAAATCTGCCCCTTTGTGTGTTTTAGTGAGAATTCCCCTATGCTCTGTCATTGTTTAACCCGTTCGGTGCTGATGACGGCTCCCAGCCGTCATGAGTTACAGTGGGTGTGTGCTGATGACGGCCGGGAGCCGTCATGACCACGCCCGCAATCGGAATGTGCCGCACAGGTGCAGAATTCCATCCGCAGCCAGGGGCTTAATGCCTTGGTTTTATCACGGTTAGACACCAGCAACACCCTCTATCTGGGCGTTCTGAAATACAATTATCCATTGCCTTCAGGTGGTCCTGCAGGAAGCAGTTTGCGTTTTACTTTAATTGCCCCACAGCAAAACTACATTGGTTACCAGTACCTAGTGGGCTAATCTTTAACGTCCTCGCCAGGCCAAATTGTGCCAAAAAGAATGTTGTCTCTGCCTTTATTCTGAATGGAAAAAATATTCACTACTGATTATTAAAAGCTTGTTCATGTGATTAGCGACAAAGAATCAAACTCAAAGAGTTCAAATGGAAGGTAGGCATTGTTTATTATTCACGAACTATGTAATACCCTCTGTAATGACATTGAAATTCTTTTTTTTACATTTATTTATGTAGTTGCAGTTTTCATAGCATGTATAAATCCTACCAGAGTCAGTGCACATTACATGAGGACAGACTACAATTCCATTTGAAAAATCAAACTGAAAATGCATCAGGAATATCAGCATAAGACATCAACGAGTTTATATGGAGTTTATAGCAGGTGGTGACACTATGTAAGTGTTTATTTACACACAGGAGTTCTACGGTCAGTAGAACAGGCAATATGGGCTGCATCGATATCATTTATCCTCAAAATGTCAAATGCAGAATAGTGCTCAGACTTGACGGGACCCCACTACTAAAAAGTCACTTATAACAGAAAAACGAATTCTCTCTCAATAAAAGCGATAATATAAAGGAGCACAAAAATCCATATAATTCAATTGATAAGTACAATCAAATTCTTTCAATACATATAGTTCCAGCAAATTATGAAGACGGGAGTCTCGAAAGTTCTTGTATTCAATTTTGTTCTTTTATTTTGACAATCAGGTGTAAGAATGTATGCATCGGCCCAGCCAACGCGTTTCGTCCTATGCGGACTTCTTCAGGGTTGGTATTTCGGTTTTTCAAATATCGATGGAGCGATCCTCCTTGTGAGACATATCAAAAAAATGCGCTGGGAATCCCCTTTAGCATCTCGTGAGTAAAAAGGAAAAAATGCCCAGAATATCATATTTGGAAATTAAGTTTTTCTAATGTTGATGAACAGTCCTCCTTGAGGAAGAGATCCAGAATACTTGCTGGGAACATCCCATACCATCAAGTAAGTAGAAAGGATAATTGCCTAGAAATTCATATCTGCTAAATAACAGCACCGCAGTTCGGCTGCCGTTCATCTATCCATAAAATCACAACTTAAAAAACAGTATTCGAAAATGTACAAATAAATATGATGGGAGATAGCCTAATAGACTCAATATAGGCGTGAACTTTTACATTATCAGGAACCAAATCAATCATCAGAGCAGTGAGTTTTTCAATTCCTTTTCTAACATCTCAAAGGAGTGGCTTGTACATAATGAAAGCGGAAATGTAGTTTTGTATTTTGAACACCGCCTGATTGAAAAATGGCTCTTTCTTCCTTGAACCAAGGCAGACCGAGATGACATAGAATCAGAAGTTAGAGAGTTGTAACACTCTGAATCAGTTTATATTTGTGCAAGGTATTCAGCATGCCAATTCGTGGCTTTGTGGGTGATGCAGGGAAGTCTGAATGTACATCTTTCTCAAATGTGAAGCAATTTCAAAGTAATGAGGCCTGGGTAGACACAATCAAAGCATTTCCTTCTTCAAACAGCTTTTGCTGTACATGGATACATTAATCAGAGCCAGAAGTAAGTGTGGAAATCCTGTGAGTAGATTACTACCATAACTGAGTCTAAATATAACCTGTGATTGTATCACATTTTAATATTATGTGTGTGTGTGTGTTTGCAGTCCAATAAGTTTGAAAGTCGAAATTTTGTCTGAAGTGGTTTATTTTCATGTGCTGATTGAATATCTTCTATAATAGCCCTCCCGTAAATGGTAGAGACCTTGACGTGTAAATGAGTATAATTTGCCTGTGGTTATTCAAGATGTCCGAATGCTAGAAAATATGGTTATAGGTTCCAAGGACACGTAGATAGAATTGAGCCTCGTGTTACTCCGTGGCTTAGAGTCTAATGATCAAAGACATTAGTGTTCAATTTTATTTGCTGGGATCCGTTTTCTAGGTAAGGTGATAGAATGCACAGTACTGTAATGTTTACACCAAATATTTCCTTAAGTGTACTGTGAGGTCTTCTTATCAAATAAGTCAAGGAGAATGAACAGACATGTGACCGATGTCTAATAAACTTGGAAAGTCATGAACAAGAATGACACTTTCATCTGCGTTACACATATTTTTAAATCCAACCTGCAGTTCACTGACTAGTTTACAGTCTTCAATTTGACCTATAAAGTAGGAAGAAGTAGAGCATATTGTTTGATAATTTGAAGAAGATATGAGACAGTTCTTTGCTTGGTTCAGTGTAATTCTGAAGTAAGAGGCATTTACCAGAAATATCCTGCACTCACCCATTTTTTTTCAGTTCACAGAACATCCAGGGTCATGGTTGAAGTCTCTTATCAACCAGCGGATATTAGCCAAATGTTCACCACCTGGTCACCACTCGCGAATCAGACCACCACAGCCATCATGTCATCGATGCTCTCAGGTGCGCCCACCAAGCCCTGCCCTCATCATCTCTTAAACTTCAGAAACAACCCAATCAGCACAGAACTCACCCGCCTCTTCAACACCTCCATCTCCACAGCAACCTTCCAGGACAGATGGAAACGTGACGAGGTTAGACCATTCCTAAAGAAACACTCTGCCGACCCCAGTGACCTAAAAAAATTACTGACCTATTTCCCTGCTCCTCAACCCAGCCAAAGTTCTCAAGCAAGTAATCAAATAACAGCTCACCGAATACCTGGAACTAAACCACCTACTTGATGCCTCACAATCAGGATTCCGTGCCAATCACAGCTCCAAGACCGTGCTGATTGCTGCTACAGACAACATCAGAATTCTCTTCAACCACAGAGAAACTGTACACCTGATCTTCCTTGACCTCTCTGCTGTGTTTGACATTGACTCCCACCACACCCTCCTCGACAGACTCTACAACATCGGTGTTAGACCTGGCATTTTCAGCGGGTTTATCCCTAGACTTTTTGCTTTTTGGCCTTCTGTTTTTGATCTGTTTTCTTAGTTTTATGACTCTGGGCACTTTACCACTGCTGATCAGTGCTAAAGTGCATATGGTCTCCCTGTAAATTGTTGTTATGGATTAGTGATTCAGTGATTGGCATATTTGATTTACTAGTTAGTCCCTAGTACAGTTTACTGAGTCTGTCCAGTGTGCTTCTGCCAGTTTGTGTATTGACTGTCTGGCTTTAGGGTGACAGGGGCTGGGGAGTAGCAGTGGCTCCAGAAAGTCTGATGAGTTAGGGATGGGCTGAATAGACCTTGCCTGCATTTAGAGTAGAGGGAGGAGATTCCCTTTCACCTGAATGGGCCTGGTATGCCTTCCACAATGCTGTCTCCACCTTCAGCCAGGAAGCTGCACCAGTGAGGACAGAACTGGATACAGACACTCTCTGCCTTCAGAGAACAAATGATTTTTGTGTATAAAAAGAGTGGCCCAGACCCAGACATTTAGATCACTGCTGAACTAAGGAACCTGTCAGGAAAAAGGACTGGGAAAGTTGGCAGAGGAGTACTGCCCCTGTTCTGTGTGATGTTGGGGTTGGCCTGTAGTGGTTGCTTCTGTCTTGGGCAGGGAAAGGACTGGACTGTGCTTTCATCATCCTGCTGTTAGAGTTTTCTCCAAGGGCTTGAAGTAGAGCTTGTCTCCTGTTGGAAGTCTCAGAGATCGACAATACTTCAATGATCACTTCTGGGAAATCAAGAGGAAACTTTGCCCAAGAGAAGAGCCGGAGAAGCTGAGGAGGAATACTGCCCCTGTGCTGTTTGATGTCTGGGGTTGGGCTGCAGTGGCTACTTGCTGCCAAGGAAAGGAGAAAAGGACTTTGCTGTTTGTTGTGTCCCAATCTTGAGGAGGATCTCCAAGGGCTTGAAATTGAGCTTGCCTCCTGTTCCGATGTCTCAGGGACACATATACTTCACCACCAGCTCTCCTGAACTTCCTTGCTGGGAGTTTTGACCTGCAAGAGGTGCCTGCTGTTGTTTTGGAGCTCTAGAGAACTGTTCTCCATTGGGAGCTGGAAAATCAACGCAACGTCGAGAAGCATGACGCATCGGTACATGTTTCCGATGCATCGAAGAAGAAACTGTTGCAGCGCCTGCCGTGGCTCGAGAAATCACCACACGATGCATCAGGTGCAACGAGCACTGAAATCCGAGATCACTGCACCGACCCCAATGCAGGCCCTGCTGTGCAGCTGCAAGAATCCACGCATCATCCCGTATCGTCGTATCGCATCGAGGCGGCAAGTCTGTCGCATCGTCAGGGGACACAGTAAGAAACAGACGCATCAACTCCTCCGTGCAGCAGTAAGGATCCGGCGCATCACCTCCCAGAGAGCAAGGAACCAACACATCACCTTCCCTGAGTGTCAGGGACCGACGCATAACATTCCCTGTGGCCCGCTTTGTTTGTTTGCGCGAAGCATCCAAGATACTTTGTGTGAAAAGTGTTGCATGTGCAATTTGCTTTGAACTGAACTATTCCTATCATCTTAAAGTCATATCTTTTTACTGTATTGTGGATTTTTGTCGTTTTGGGTCTTGTTTTGGTTTAGATAAAGATTACTTATTTTTCTAAACTGGTGTGGTGTCAATTTGTAGTGTTATACAAAAATATTCCCTCACGACCTACACAATTTTGAGATTAACAATTTTTATACTTTGAAGATTATTATTTGACACAGGGTGACAACATTAACTTTTTTTTCCATATATAGTTTTTATAATTTTTTTATGTATGAAATATCTTTCATCTTTTTCTCCTTTTTACTTTAAAGTTGTCAAAATCAGTTGATAAAACATGTAGTACTTCATTAGAACAATAAAAAACATACACATACCATGCAGAGAAAAAAAACAACCTAATCCAATCTTACAAAAATCCTTGAAACAAACTATTTCACACACACTGCATTCACTCCTTATTCTGCGTCTGAGGGATCGCAAGTTGTAACGCGAAGTTGTTACGCAAGGTCGACGCGTTTCGGTGGTGTAGGACCACCTTCCTCAGGACCTTTTAGCAGAGTCAATTTGTAGTGTTTTCACTGTATTACTGTATGTGTTCACACATGCTTTACACACTGCCTCTGAGAAAAGCCTGTCTGCTCGAGCCAAGTTACCAAGCGGGTGAGCAGGGGTTATTTTAGAAGTGTATCCCCCTACACTGACTAGGAAGAAGGGTCCCTACTTGGACAAAGGTACCTTCTTCTGCCAACTAGAGACCCAGATTTCTCACAATCGGCATACAGCATAACACCCTCAAGTGGATTGCCTCTTTACCTACAGGATGCCCCCAGAGCATCCGACTGTCTCCTTTCTCCTCTGCACCCAAGGACATCATATGTGGCATACCCCAAGAATCCTTCTTCACCCCACCCTGTTCAACATCTACATGACAACCCTTTTAGATGCCATCAGATCCCATGGACTCAACATAATCTCCTATGCAGATGACACTCAACTAATCCTCTCACTCACTGATGACCCCTCCAATGCCAAAACTAACTTCGGCAACACCATGGCCTACGCAGCCAAATAGATGAGCGACTGTTGTAATTTACTGCTATTGTGGTATCTCCCGTCACCCCTCCCCTTTCCACCCACATGGTATGCCCCTGTACCCACTGTGAAGGCAATGTTAGAACGTTGGCATATTGACCTCCTGTGAGAGCTCTGGCAAGCTGGGGGCACTGTTAGTTTATTCTGATAAGAAATAAAGCTATTACTTCTTCAACTGATTGGACCCTTATTACAACATTTTGGTGGCGACGAGGTCCGGAGGCTGTGTCAGGGACAGTCAACCTGCTGAGTGCCCTTCCCTGAAGTTATTGACGCTTGACCGGAGTATGACGGAAAAGTCATAAAGAGACTATTTACTAGAGAGAGACTTTGAACTGGATTGCCCGGTGAGTGCTGGTGCGCAGCTGGTGTCACAGTAACGAGTTAAAAAGAAAAGACGAGTGCGGGCAGCAAATAGAAAACAAGATAAATTAAAAAAAAATTATACTCACAGTTGAGAGCTAAACCATCTGTCCGACTGTGACTCCGACCAGCATTATTAAGGAATAATAGTGTCACTGTCAGCACTATTAAGGAACCAGAGGGGATCCTTCTCTTAAGCGATGTAATTCTCTCTTCAGCGCAACGAGAATCTTATCTAAAGGTGAGCGAAACTGACCAAGCGTTTGAGGTGCCCGATTTCTGGGAAGCGCTGGTCTCAGGCAGGAGCGACGTGAATTCACCTCCGAAGCGACGCTCCAACCGAGCGAAATGGGTCCGCCGTCCATTTAAGAGAGGTTCGACGTTTGTGGCTGATCTTAATGGATGTGGAATTATCCTCAGAAGCGCCATCTAGCCATTTTGGAGGGGAGCCTCCTGTCAGTTTGGGTCGCTTTGAGGAAAGCTAAGATCAGAGTTAGCATCTTCGACGTCTCCGTGTGCGGAGGAGTTTGAGAAGGGCGGTTGTCAGTTCCTGCGTACCAGTTCTAGTACAGTGTCAGAAGAAAAGATAAACGCTGACGCAGCGAGGAGAGCGCTGTTTCTTTTGGCCGTGACTGAAATTATTTGCAAAAGGAAGATGCCGTCTACAGGTGAAAGACTGAACCGATTAGTTTGTGAGGAAAAAATATAACCAGCAATAAAAAGAGGACTAATCATTTCATGCAGAGGGAAAGAGGACTATAGATCCTGTGTTGAACTGAATGTAGTTCGTGGTTGAAGGTGGACTACATAATTTTCCTTATTTCTTCAAGGTAAAGCTTCAGACTGAGGTTTATATATAAAAAAAAATTCTCAAATATAGCTTTTGGGAAGCACTTTGTCGAGAGTAAAGGTTAAATAAAAATAAAAAATTAGCTGGGCTGAATAAAATCTAGGAGGAAACTAGGTAATTTTTTCCTAAATATCTGTTAGTTAGTCCATTTGAGGTTTTTGTTTTTTTCACTCTCACAAATATTTTTATTTTTCAGTTTTTTTGGGAATTTAGTGGGGAACAAGCTCATTGTTTGTGGTCCTCTCCTCCATATGGCAATGGCGGGGGCGGGGGCAGGTATGAGTCAACCGCCACCATTTCTTAATGAGCCAGGTGAGCCTGATATCCATGGGAAGGTATTTTTAAGTCTTACCTCATAGCTATTGGCGGGAGTAATTATAAAAACGTAAGGAAACAGCACATATTGCTCCATAATTTAGGCATTCAAGGTAGGAAAGTTTTTGAGGATATAACAGGCAGAATGGTGGATGATGAACAGGAAGAGGTGGAAGGTACTAATGTATATGAATATACCCTAAGGAAATTAGAAGAGCATTTTAAAGTTAAGTTGAACGTAGTGTTGGAGAGACACAAATTTTACAAGAGGGTGCAAAAGAAAGAAGAAAAAGTAACATCGTATGTGGCAGTTTTAAGGGGTTTATCAGCCACATGTGAGTTTGGGGCACTTACTGATTCTATGATTAGAGACCAAATAGTGAGGTGTACCAATGACTCTAAAATTCAAGAAGAACTGCTCACTAGAAACCCTGACCTAGAGGAGGCTCTTAATATAGCAAAGGGTTTGGATCACACAGCATCATGCATGAAAGAGATGAAGATACGGGATGGAGCTAACAGTGAAATGAAAGAAGGAAAGGCTACTGAAATAGGGGAAACAGTTTGCAAGGTGGGAGAAAAATACAAAGGTAACCAACGTGGAAAAAATGAAGGATTTCATTGTTTCAAATGCGGAAGCACTAATCATCTGGCAAACAATTGGAAGTGCCCAGCTAGAATTGTTGTTTGTAGAAAATGTAATCGGAGGGGGCACTTTTCAAAAGTATGTAAAACCATGGGTCAAAAAGTAAATGCTATTGAATATGTTGAAAGAGAGGATGAGTGTGAGAAAACATACATTTTTCAGGTAGATGATGAAAATGTCAATGATGATAATATTTACCCCACGTGTGAAATTACCCTGGATGGAGAAAAGTTCAAAGTTTATGCTGACTCATGGTCTCCCTTTACTCTTGTTGACAAAAGTATTTTTGATGAGAAATTTGCTAGGCACCAGGTAAAACTAGAGAAAGCTGACATTTGCCCAGCGGGTTACAATAAGGGACAGATCCCCTTAGAAGGCATGGCGAGAATGAGGATCTCTTTCAAGGACAGGCATACGGTAGGCAAGGTTTATGTAACTACAAGGGGTTCCAGCCTTCTGGGGTGGAAGCATCAAAAGCAGTTAGGGATTAAACTAGATCCCAACAATAGAGAGCAGGTACTCTTGGTGGAACCTCCCAAAATTGCAGAAAATCTAATCTCAGAATTCAAGGATGTGTTTAGCGAACAGCTGGGCGTACTAAAAAACTACATGCACAAAATAATCCTTAAAGAGGGGGCGGTACCTGTAGTACACAAGACCCGATCTATTCCTTTGCGCATGAGGGAGCCATTAAAAAAAGAATTGGAGAAGCTGGTCAGCCAAGGTGTCATCACGGAAATTGAAAGCTCGGCATGGTGGGCTCCAATCGTGATCACGACCAAGGATGGGGGAAGTAACATAAGACTCTGTGTCAATTTGAGAGACTTAAATGCCAACATCCAGGTGGATAGATATCCCCTGCCGAGGATAAACGAAATGTTAAGCATCATCCAGGGTGCGAAGTTTTTTAGTGTCCTGGATTTGTCTTCGGCATATTACCAGATCAAGTTACATCCGGAATCTCAGTCCTTGACAGCTTTCACGACCCCATTTGGAAATTATAAATTTCAGAGGATGCCTTTTGGCTTGGCGTCCGCAGCTGCAGCTTTTCAAAGAGTGATACAACATATTCTAAAAGACTGCATAAAAAACAATGGGCCTCATTTATGAGAAATGACGCATTGCTGCGTGAAAGCAGCGATACGTCACTTCTCAGTGCGCACTCCTTGCGACATTCCTGATGCGTCATATTTAATGTATGACGCATCATGTCGCAAGGAGTTACAGATACGTCAGTATTTCTGACGTATCTGTAAGCGCAAAAGTGACGCATTGCTGGAGTGTGTCACAAAAGTGACGCAACTCCAGCAATGCGCCCTTTCACATGGGGCAAGCCCCATGTGAAAGTGCCTGCGTCAGTCTTACGCCTGCTGTGAGGCAGGCGCAAGATTTCGACGCAACGGTGTCCTAAAAGTGACGCAGTGAAATCTCATAGATTTCACTGCGTCACTTCTACGACCCTTCCTTGCGTCAATACGCCCCCCTTGCATACATAATACCTGGCGCAGGTATAATGTGGCGCAGGGGTTTACAAAGTGACGCATCTACCTAGATGCATCACTTTGTAAATATGGTGCAACAAGGCGCATTTTTTACGCCACTGGTGCGTCACAAAAAGTGACGCACCGGAGGCGTAAAAGTGATGCACAGCCTCATAAATGAGGCCCAATGTGCTTCCAAGACGATATCCTAATTTATGGAACAAATGAAAAAGAGCACAATGACAACACGAAAGGAGTTTTGGAGAGATTAAAAGAAGTTGGGTTCACCACGAGGGCTAGCAAGTGCAAGCTAGGTGTGAGCTCAGTGGACTATCTTGGTCACACGATCGCTGAAGAAGGCATCAAGCCGAAGAGTGAGCTGGCCAACGTGGTGAGAGATGCTCCCACTCCGAAAAACAGAGAGGATGTAATGTCATTTTTAGGATTGGCAGAATACATGGCAAAATTCATCAAAGACTTTGCCACGAGGACGCATCCGTTAAGAGAACTTATCAAGAAGGATAGCAAATTCAATTGGGAAATGGATCAAGATACAGCTTTTACCAATATAAAAGAAGCCATTATACAGGCACCCTACATTGGCAAATTCAATCCAGAAAAGGACACCATAATTTCTACTGATGCCAGCAACAAAGGGATTGGAGCGACATTGGCGCAGAGGATTGATAACAAAGTCAAGGTGATCGCATTTGCATCCAGGACGCTCACAAGTCCGGAAATCAACTATTCAACAGTAGAGAAAGAGGCTCTTGCCGTCTTCTGGGCTATCAGGCATTTCAAATTTTACGTGTGGGGTGTTCCTTTCGAAGTGCATACAGACCACAAGCCGTTGATTTCAATGTTCACTAACAAAGACATGGAGAACATGACCCCCGTATTGCTAAATGGGTTTTAGGGCTGCAAGGCTACAATTTCAAAATGGCGTATATTCCAGGTCAACAAAATAAAGTAGTGGATTTCCTATCCAGGGCGCCCATCAATGGTGAAGCTGAGGAGGAAAAGGTCGAAGATTCTATCTTGCAGGTGAACCTAGCAGCGGTGACCAAGGACGAATGGGAGGCACACATGGAGCAAGATAATGTTTTAAAGAGTGTGAAGAGGCACATCGTGTCGGGTTGGCCAGACAGATGCAAAGATCTTGATGCGGAAATCCAACCCTATTGGAATGTAAGGGAAAATCTTTCAGTGGAGGAGAGTTTCATTCTAAAGTTGGGAAGATCAGTACCACCGGAAGGGTTGAGAAGCCAGGTGATTGATTTAGCCCACGAGGGCCATTTGGGCCGCAGTCTCAGCAAGGCAAGACTACGCTCGGAGTATTGATTTCCAGCCATGGATCGGGACATGGAGGACAAAGTAAGAGACTGTTTAGCATGCAGCTTGAGTGACAAGTCAAGAGTGACGAAACATGCACCCCTGAGCCCAGTGGAGGTTCCCAAGGTACCATGGGACAAGCTTGGTTTTGATATTGCGGGTCCCATTCAAGGAAAGGGACCTCAGGATTGGTATTTGTTGGTGTTAATTGACTACTACTCCAGCTGGATTACTTATAAGGTGGTAGATAACATTAACACCAAGTCGCTCATCAGTTTCTTAAAAGAGGTGTTTTCAAGAGAGGGTATTCCATCCAAGATGGTAACGGACAACGGAGTTCAACTGGTCTCGGAGGAGATGAAAGATTTTCTAAAGGATTACTCAATCTCCCATGTTCGTACCCCACTATATTGCCCAAAAGCTAACGGAAAAGTGGAAAGAGCAAACCGCATGCTGAAAGAATGCATACAACTGGCCAGCAAGTCAGGTGTAAATGTGGATGATGCAATCAGGGACATGTTATGGGCGTACCACACCACGCCTAATGCAACTACAGGACATCCACCTTTCGAGCTGTTGAGAAGAAGAAAAGCAGGTTCTAAATTAGCTCCCAGCTGGATGGGGAAGAATATTGAGGTGGAGATTGATCAGGAGGAAACGAGTAAGAAGATTGAACGCAAACAAAATAAATACAAAGAATGGTACGACAAGAAGTGGGGAGCCAAGGAGAAGAACTTTGGGAAAGGACAGAGTGTGTACATCAAGAAGCCCGCAAAACTTGCCACGAAGGGTGACAAATTCTTTCCCATGGGAAAAATCAGGGAAGTTAAAAGAAATGTGGTTGTCATGGAAGATGGGAAGATGTGGAGTCAGGACCAGGTAGTTCCTGTCAGAGGAAGGGAATACACTGTAGAGGAAGGCAGGACAGCGGAGGGCGACAGTAGGGAAACCGAGAGGCAGTGTAGGAAAAGTTATAGACAAAGATCCTCTCCGCACTGGCACAGACAATATAATATGAATTGAAACTGCTCCACCATTTCCTGTTACCATTGCTTAATTTATGGGTTCTTCTGCGTAAGACCTGGTCATGCTGTGTTTCTCTTTTCCTTCTCCTCGTAACCTCACCCTCTCGTCTCTCCTCACCCCTTCACCCCCCCTTTCTTCTTTCACTTTACCCCCTCTCCTTCTCCCAGTTGCCCTTTGATCTCTCCTGTTACTTTTCCCCTTAGGGAGGATGATGTGTTGTAATTTACTGCTATTGTGGTATCTCCCATCACCTTTCCACCCACATGGTATGCCCCTGTACCCACTGTGAAGGCAATGTTAGAACGTTGGCATATTGACCTCCTGTGAGAGCTCTGGCAAGCCGGGGGCACTGTTAGTTTATTCTGATAAGAAATAAAGCTATTACTTCTTCAACTGATTGGACCCTTATTACAACAGAGACAACTGCCTCAAACTCAGCTCTGGAAAAACAGAAGTACTGCTCTTCAGGAAGAACACCTCCACATGGGACCACAGCTGGTGGGTGGCCAGCAGAAAGCGGACCAACACCAACAGACCACGCATGCAACTTTAGTATCATCCTCGACAGCCAACTCAACAGGAAACAGCAATTCAACGCAGTCGCCTCCTCCTGCTTGCATACTCTCTGCATGCATCGCAGAATCTTCAGGTGGATCCCAATCAACACCAGAAAGACTGTCACACAGGCCCTCATCGCCAGCCGCCTCAAATACTACAACACTCTCTTTGCTGGAATTCCCACCCAGCTCCTCAGAAGTCTCCTGACCATACAGAACACGACGCTAGACTCCTCCTAGACCTCCCCAAATGGTCCAACATCATCCCCCACCTCAGAAGCCTCTATGAGCTCCCCATCCAGAAGAGATGCCAATTCAACATCCTCCCACACGCATACAAAGCTCTTCATGATCAAGGACCATCCTACATCAACCATCGACTGAACTTCCATCTACCCACAAGACACCTGCACCCCGCCTCACTCGCCCTCTTATACACACCCCACATCCATCGCAGCCATAGCATGTGCCGCTCCTTCACCTACATCGCAGCCAGGACCTGGAACAACCTGCCCCTACACCTCCAAACACCACCCTGCCTGGTGGACTTCAGAAAGAGACTCAAGACCTCACTCTTTGACGGAGACATGACAACCTCAGCGCCCAAATAATGTGGGTAAAAGCACTGCAACGCTTAAGTGTGATTCATCAAGCCACATAAGGCCACCTTGCATGGCCCTGAGTGGCTTAATAAATCTAGAACAATGCATTGCAAATCACTGCGTTGCGTTACTCTGGCCGAGAGAGGCGTTCCATGGGTCGTGCTTGGGTGTTCCCTCACAACACACATGGATCTTGGTGCATTCCCAGATTCTTCATAAGCGGTAGACCTTGGAATGCTTCAAAACTGGTACGCATCCCCAGGAGAGGCGTAACAAGGAGAAATATGTTTATTTTTCCTTGTTTTTACTCTTTCTATGAGGGCTGCATTTTGCAGCACACATAGAAAGAAGAAAATGCCTCAGAGTATTGTTTTTGTGCAGGTAGGTGTCCCTTCCAGCAGAAAAGTAATACTGCTTACAACGCAAGCACCCTTGCACTATGGTCCAAGGATGCATGCATTGGCACTAGGCAGCCCATTGTGCGCTAGTGCTGGGAAAAGACAGGAATGCGCCATATTATGCTAAATATGGCCAATCCCTGCCCGTTCCCTGTCACGGAGTGCAGAAATGTGACTTGCTGCACTGCGTGACGTGTTGGTAAATATGCCCCTATGTTTCTAATATAAAACATCGATGAAGGTCATTCCCAATTTTTTATGCATGATGTATGTAGATTTTGGGGCTGTGAGTAAATGCTGCATAAAGTAATTCTCTTGGGTTTGTAAAATGGCTGTGTTACCCCACATACCACCCCTATATAAATCTGCTGATACGCATTTACTGTTAAAAAATAGTAAACATTGTCCTGTCGGGGGCGAAGCTAGCCCTGCCACAAGATGGCTGTCTGCTGAGGAGGCTCTGCCAGCCAGTCGGACAATCCAGCTTATATCCATGCATTTGGTGAGGCATTGGGATGAGCTAGACAATATGCAACTCCCCATAACCCTGCTGTACTTAGTGCCATAGCCACGGAGGAGGCGAGCATGGTGAGGCTCAAGGTATGGCCATACATGTGGTGCAGCCTGGACCCTGACGTGGCAGCTTACTCAAGCGAGGATCGGTGCCGGGAGAGTGCGGCTGTGACCTGCGTCCCAAGTGGGGGACTTTGTTCGGCAGAGGAGAAGGCTGTTTGCTGCTGGGAGCTCACAGCAGCCTCAGTGGTGAGTGCCGACACATGGGGCGGAGCAACGTGATGACTTTTCCAGTGGCTACAGGCTATTAACTGGGCCCACAGTCAACTGCCACCTGGGTGGGATTGTGGTGCGTCCCCCTCCCTGAGACAATACTCAGTGTGCAGCTTGGCCATGCTTTTCCTGACTCCCTTGTGTTGAGGGGGTGACCCACGAGGAGCAAGGCCTGATCGGCATGGTGCACCAGGCACGTGGGAGCGAGACTTCTGTGAGGCCTGTGACCGAGGTGGGGATCTGTTGCAGCCGCCCCTCAGGTTGGTGCCTCCGGGAGAGCAAGGCCCTGGACTGGCTACTTGTAAATTCGGTCTGAGTGCTCCCCTGGGCCATCTGCTGACTCTAGTGTCCCCCCCTGGGGAGAGGCGGAGCCCAGAAGTAGGTCTCCTTCCTTCTCTCTGCTCTGGATGGGAGAAGTCCCTTGATACAACCCAATTAAGGCCTGGACTAGCTTGTACGCAGCAGAACTGATAGCCCATGCTGCGAATCGCCCCTGGCCAGTATTTACTTCTCGTGGCCATTGTGGGAGAGATTGTGTGATGGTGATGCCCTGAACACATAGGGAGGTGCGGTAGGTAGAGTATCCCTACTACTGGGCCAGTCTGAGAGGGGAGTGACTTACCCCTGTGGACTTTGATGCGTACATGTGCATGCTCTCCTACTGTTAACACTTCCCCTTGGGACCAGAGACCTGCTGGCTGCCGTGGGTCTGCTCGTGCCTCCCATGTTGGCACTCATGGGGTGAGGCGAGGCCCGACGAGGTGGCCATATATTTGCCTCCAGATTGTACCTTGGGAGTGCTGAGCAGCTGGGGGAGCACCCTAGAGCCACCTTCCTCCGGAGTGGGCACAGCTGAGTGAATACAGTCTGCCTGCATGCCATTTGCCAAGCTGTACCCATTTGTGGTGTTGGGTTCAAATCAGGCCTACATACTCTGCTAAACTCTCGAACACCTTAGTATAGAAGTTGGCACGGACACTGGAAAAGGTAAAAGACAAGTTTATTAAGACCCCATGGGGTGGTGATACATTCCTACAGCACCCTTCGGCAATGTAAGAAGTAGCACACCGAACATCGGTGCGCGACCTCTTTTATACAGTTTAATAGCAATAAAAAGATAGGTGGTTACAAGTTACACATTTTAGGTACATATAAGGTCATTTTTGGAACACAGCCAGCATGTGGGAGGAGTTCAACAGCACTGGTCAGTTAGTGCTAACATTCCTAAAGAGTGACCAGTTGATGCATAGTGTGCATGTGCGCTTGACCAGTACTAAAAATAGCCTGTTGCCGAGCAGAATAAGGGACCATGGGTATCAAGGAAGGACGAAAGGGCACACTGACCATGAGGCAGCGTGTTCATAGAAAACGGAAGTCAGAGGGATTCAAAATGGCCCCCGTTCGTTTTGGTCAAGTTAACAGAAAAAAAAACGTGTAGCTGTGCTAAACGCTAACTCAGGAGCTGCCAAAACACGACAGACGGCCCTTTTAGCGTTTAGCAAAAGCTACCTCATACTGAACATAATCAGAATGTTCATCATCAATGTTAATAGCCATTATTTTCAATACTTCATCATCGATCAGTTTCTCTTGCTTAACAATAGCTCGTTTGGACGGAATACAGGCTGTGATACATACAGAACATAATGTAGGGCCGCATTGAATACATAGACAAAGGAAAAATAGTATTCCAATAAAAACACAGAGAATCGTTAATAATTTCCAACCCCAAGTACTAAGCAAGGTCCAGAACCAACCAGAAAAGGTCCATGTTCCATTTTCTGGGTGGATCTCAGCAGCTATCTTATGTAATTTTGTAATCGAATCATACACGGAAGGTGAGTTATCTGGTACGTACACGCAACAACTACTTCCGATGACGCGGCATGCTCCACCCCTATCAGCTAGTATCACATCTAAAACCATTCGATTCTGGAGCGCTACAATTCTGGTAATTTGCAATTCCTCAGTAATATTCCCTAAAGCAGAGGCAGTTTCATTAGCGACAGCTTCCACCACACGTGTAAGCCGCCTTATCTTCCTGCTATTCAGTGCAGCTCCTACAAATGAAAATAACCCCAAGTTAAAATCTACATATTGTTGTAAAGTGGTATCAGTCTGATCAATCTCATCAAGATCTAATGTTCGTTTAACTCTATTCAGCACGAAATCATGGTACAGAACGTAGTCATTGTGATACATGGGAGGAGCAATAAACACAGGTGGTAATACAAAAGCTATATAACATGTTCCTAACCATCCCAATGGTAGACGATGGTATCCCTTATTTCCACAAATGAAATATGTGTTACGTGAAGCTACGAATGCAATTCCAGTTGGTATATCAAAGGTAAGTGTAATATTACATTCACTGCGGCCTACAGGGATTGTACCTTTATTTCTAATACACAAATCTGCTTTTGTATCAATGACTGTTATCATATGCAAATTCGTCACATTTATAAATCTTTGATTCGTATATACACGAGGTGTAGAGACATTGTCCGGACGATACTCTTCCCATTCAAATTTAGTTCCTTCAGCGTGTGGATAACCATCTTTGTCGTTATAGCATATTTTATTCAATCGAAAAAGTAGTCCACCTTTCGTTGGCCATCTCAAGGTGAAGAGAAGAGTGTACCAAGCATGACAAGAACCATTATGAGAAAACGGGAGAGGAATGAGTGGTGTTCCTCCCTTCTTCTGATGTCCGGGCAACATTCCACATACCCAACAATTGGACATGTTGGTCATGTTATGAGTATGATGCAGAATCTGAATAAAGCTGTTATTCAAATAAGTCTGCCTATGTCTCTCTTCGTGAAAAGGCAAAGTAAAATGGAAATGTTCAGATGGACTCGGAGTGGTGGGCAGCAAATGTTCTCGTACAGGAAACAATAGTTCTATAGTCCAAGTCAATACTGCGATCACCACTACGGTCAAGACAAACAAAACAGCACCAAGAATTCTCCCTTTTCGTGTCGAAGGAGATGCCATAGTTCACAAAACAATATTCTTCAAAAGCAACACTAAGCGAAAAAATAAAAACGATGGTTCTGGACCGAGGCTGCCGTTGATTTGTTCTCCGGGATTCAAGACGGGTGTCGCTACACTGGGCAGAACTGATCCCCCCCCCCTTGATATTCCCGGCTTCCGTTTCACAAACCTCAGAGCGGTTACCAACCAGTTTAAAAAAAAATACAAAAAGGAATCTTATTTCCTGGAACGTAGATTGTACTTCACTTTATCAGAAACAACGTGGTCCGGGAAGGCTCCCTCCAATTCATCAGGCGTGACAGCTGGGCTCTTTTCTGTATCCAAAATCTTTCTGTAGTCGGATAGCACCACAGGGCTCACCAGATCCGGAGAGACACGTCGGCAGTGCGTTGAATGTATCCACCGCTTCTTATTGGTGACTCTCACAGCAGTCCGCGTTGCCAGCAGCACTTGCTCAGGGCCATGCCATCTCGGTTCCAAGCTGCTGGATCGCTCAAATACTTTGACCATCACGTGGTCCCCAGGGCGGAGATCGTGAGCCTCACCAGTGGAGTTATCAGGGAGCGCCTCTCGAACCTGTTGATGAATAGAAAGCAAATCATTTGTTAATCGTGCCAAATAATCGTTCATCATTACACAAGGCACATCATGTATTAAACGAGGTTTTGGAACTCCCCAAATATTCATCGGCCTTCCAAACACCACTTCATAGGGTGTGAGGCCAGATCGAGAATGTGGCACTGATCGAATGGACAGCAATGCCAGAGGCAAAGCATCCGGCCATTTCAGAGATGTGGATGCCACTATCTTTGCTAGCTTCAGCTTCAGAGTTGCATTGTATCTTTCTACCAAACCTGCTGATTGCGGATGAAAAACAGCGTGGAATCGTTGCTTGATTCCCAATCCTTTCAGGACGTACTCCACTACTTTCCCAATGAAATGAGGACCATTATCACTCCACATAAGTTTACAAACACCATAGCGCGGGAAGTACTCTTTGAGTAACACCTTAGCTGTTGTCAATGCTGTATTGTCTTTCGTAGGGTAAGCCTCAATCCATTTGCTGAAGGCACACACCACTACTAGGACATACTTGAGATTATTACAGCGCTCCAGCTGGATGTAATCCATTTGTAGTACTTCAAATGGTGCAGTAGGTGGAACAAACCCTCCTTTGGGAGTATGAGTCCCTTGTCCAGGATTGTGCTGTAAACATATCAGACAAGTCTGTACTACTCTCTTAGCCGTGCTTGCAATATCAGCATTTTCCCAAACTCGTGTAAGCAATTTAGTAATTGCGAGAGCTCCAATGTGTGCCAGCCTGTGTGTCATTTGCACCATTGTTTGTAAATAGGCCATGGGTAGTTTCCATCTCTCCATATCTTTACTACGCCAGCAACCCTCATCATCCAATACTCCTTCAGTGGCCCATTTCATAAGTTCTGCCTCAGATGCTGACTTCTGTATATCTAGTATTTCTTCTCTAGCATCATGCCACCGCTCGGCTTGTGACTTCACCACATACATGGGGAAATTATTTTGCAGCATAGCGGTCTCTCTCGCAATGCGATCTGCGAAAGCATTGCCTTGCCCTATTTTGTCCGTCACCTTTTTGTGTGCACTGCACTTGACTATTGCAACTTTCTTTGGGCATAACAGTGCATTCAGGAGATCGCGTACCAATTCTCCATGCATGATGTGTACTCCGTGTGAAGTCAAAAATCCTCGTTCCTTCCAGAGTAGGCCAAAATCATGCACTACTCCAAAGGCGTAACGACTATCCGTGTAAATGTTCACACATAGTCCAGCACTTAACTCACATGCTTTCGTTAAGGCTATCAGTTCAGCTGCTTGAGCCGATTTCTGGGGTATTCGTGCTGCTTCTACAACTGTCTTAAGTGTCGTGATCGCGTAGGCTGCAGAAGTCGTACCATCTGGTAACTTCACACACGATCCATCAACCCACAGTTCCCCATCTACATCTGGAAACGGTGTATCCTGTAAATCGATACGACCCTTTGTCTGTCCCTCAGTCAGAAAAACACAATCATGTTGTTCTTCCTTCTGAGTCTCAGCAACAGGATCCGGCAGTAAAGTAGCAGGATTCAGTGTCGTACATCGTTTTAGTGTGATGTGCGGCGCCAACAATGTTAGCTCATATCCTGTCAAACGGGCGCTGGTTAGATGCTGTGTTTTCGTTTGATTCAGTAACGTATCTACCGCATGGGGAACTAACACCAACAATTTGTGTGACAAAACTATTCCCTCACTTTGTCGTATCGCAACTGCTGTTGCTGCAACTGCTCGAAAACATCCAGGCAATCCTCGAGCCACAGGGTCGAGTACCGCCGAGAAGTATGCACAAGGTCTCTGTTTGTCTCTGTGTGCTTGCACTAAGACTGACAATGCACACCCATCCTTCTCGTGTACATACAATGTAAAGATCTTTGTATAATCAGGTGTACCTAACACTGGTGCAGAACAAAGAGCTTGTCTCAATTGTTCAAAAGCATTCTGACATTCATCCGTCCATTCAATGGGGATCGGTGTATCTTTAGACAACAATGCCAACAATGGTTTAACAATGTGTGAAAAACCCAATATCCATTGCCTACAAAAAGACGTCAAACCTATAAAGGCACGAACATCCTTCTGGGTGCGAGGAACTGGAGTGTCTAGGATTGCTTGAATTCGATCTGGTGTCAATGCACGGCCCTCCTTAGACAAAAGATGACCGAGGTAGGTCACCTTTGGTCTACAATATTGCAGCTTTTTCTTCGAGACTTTATGATTATGTTTGGCCAGGAAGAAAAGCAAGGAAAAGGTACTCTTCTCACATTGTTCTGGTGTGTCTGCAGCAAGTAAGATATCATCTACATATTGAATAAGAGCCACTCCATCTTGTAGTTCAAAGGAATCAAGCTGTCTTTTTAATGCCTGACTATAAATGCTAGGACTTTCAGTATAGCCTTGAGGAACTCGACAAAATCTGTATGATTTATTATTTAATGTAAAGCCGAATAGATATCGACTGTCAGGATGTACAGGGATCGAAAAGAAGGCATTCTTCAAATCGATGACTGTAAAAGTAGTTGCCGTCGATGGAACCAACGTAAGCAACGTGGTGATGTCAGACACCACCGGGTACTGAGGCACTACTATCTTGTTTATTTCCCTCAAATCAATAATGAAACGGTAGACCTTAGCATCTGTATCTCTTTTAAGGATCGGTAAAATTGGGCTACTGCAAACATTGTAGGGGACTTCCTCAACTACTCCTGCCAAAATCAAATCGTTCACAATGTGTATCAAAGCAAGTTCACCTTCTCTGGAAATCTTATATTGTGGGACACGTGGTAAAGATACTCCCTCCTTCACAGTAATACGTACTGGAGGAATTATCATCTGCCCTACATCCGTGTCTGAAGTGGCCCACAACGTGTTTGGTAAGGAGGCCAGTACTTCAGATTCATGGAGGAAACACACTCGCTCTAAGTCTGGGTAATTCTCATTCAACACAACTCGCACTCCTTCTGGTGCACAGCGAATAGTGGCTCGAAAGTGTTTTAACATATCGAGTCCCATAATATTATCTGGTGTATTTGGAGACAACAAAAAAGGACAAGGGACAGCAAATTTATCAACATGAAATGAAACTGGTTGAGACAGTGGGCTAGAAGTAGGTGTTCCATCGAACCCTATAGCTGTAATTACCTCGCCAGACAGGGGAGCCCTTGGAACCAAGTATTTGGACAAAGCGCTACGAGTAGCTCCTGTATCGACCAGAAATTGATCAGTAGAACCCAAAACATGTGCTTCTATATATGGACCCCTTTGATCAACTGGTACCTCAACCGATTCCACACCCCATCCTACGCAATCCTATGCATAGTGCTCATCCCGTGGCTCAGCAGAACCAACCTCATTTATCTGATATTGATTGCGATTATCAAACGTATTATAATCTGTCTGACCACGACCCCTTGCTCCATATCCTCCGCGATCATTCGTGCCATAACCTCCTCGATCATTCGTTCCATAGCCTCCTCTTGACCCCCCATAATTATTTCTAGACCTCCCACTTCCTCGTCCCCTCAAATTACGCTGCTCTCGAAACACCGGACAGTCTGCAATCCAATGCCCAAACTGTTTGCAGTATGCACATTGATTCACAGAAATGTCAGAACGAGGGGGAGGAGCATTACTGTATGATCCTCGCCCTCCTCTATTGTTTCCTCTCGTAGCCTGAACCTGAGCTAACATTACCTTCGTCTTCAAATCCTTCGCCTTCTTTTCACTACTTTCTTTTGCCTCCAATTCCTGTCGTTCATAATATTGAGCCATAGTCAATAAAGAAGCAGGGGTTGCTGTGGTCCATGAACTTTCACTCGCTTTTAATCGTTTCGCAATCTCCGGTAGGAGATTAGCCACATACTTATCAACGAATAAATGCCTGCCTGTATCTTCTGTCAATGATTGACCACTGTAATCATGGAACGCTTCCTCGAAGCGAGAGAAAAAATCAGAAACCGATTCATCCATTTTTTGTGTACAAGAAGCTAACATAGTCCAATCAATCTTTTTAGCGGGAGCAAGAGTCTTTAATTTTGTTAGTATGGCCTGTGGAAGGTCTAATATTAATTGACACGGCTTACATGCTGGTTCTCTATCTAAATCAGCCTGAACAAGATCTTTCCAAGTGGCCCCGAGAGTCGTGAGGTCGTCAAACTTACGAATCGCTCTCCATATATCAGGAGGCAATATCAACCCGAAAAACAGGTCAATATCAACTAACGTCATAATACACGAAGAAATCGCGCTTTCAACATTTTCATAAAAAGCCGCAGGATTTTTACGGGGATCAGGTAAAGCATTCTTAAGTGCCATAACATCTGCTCTATTCCAAGGTGTATAAACCCAGTTATATACAAAATACCCTTTCGCATCTTTAGATCTTTTATCATCATCTGTGCCATCCCCTTTATGAGGGACATATAAAGGCGCAGCTTCTCGCATAGGTCTAACATTAATCGCAGCGATCTTATCTGTTTCAAAGATAGGGCATTCTTTGGATATCCCCGTCGCTCCGGACGCAGACGAATTCTTCGACTTTGCCAACTCCCGTAGTCGTGTCGCCTCATTTCGCAGTTGAATCAAACGCTTGAAGAAGTCGTCCGCATCTGAAAGAACAAAAAGACCTTTACGAAAATTCTCACGACCCTCGGATATCTCCTTTGGTTCTAACTCGAGAGAATATTTTCTGTACCGCTCAACAACTTCATCTCCAAAATGATCTAAAAAATACAGTCGCTCCTGATCAGACCACTGTTCCATTTGTGCAGTAATGTCAGAAACAGTAACAGTATTAATATTCAGCTTTCGTGCAAACGAACGTAATTTTGCAGTTCGTTCTGCATGTAACCTGGTACGCTGTGTTCGATCACTATCCTCGTCTGATTCCTCGTTCGGAGCCGTAGGTGCGACGTACGGAGGCGGACAACGATCTAGTAATGAAAAATCATCTGTTTCATTAGTAAGGACTGGATAAAGAGGACGCCTGATAGGGAATTGACCATTAACCTGTAAATTGCGTTCTCGTCTCTCCCTCTCTTTCTTTTCCTGTAATTCCTTCTCCTGTAGCTGTAAAGCTTTGTCATGTGCAGCCTTCCGCTGCACTTTCTCCGCCAAGGCTTCCTCACGCTTCGCTCGTTCACGCACCTCTTTCTCCCACATACGCACACAATCAAACATATCTTGTCTAGACCTTCGCTGAAACAAACACTGCTCTACATATTGTACCTTTCGAAGGTCAAACGATCCATATAGTGGCCACTGTAATTCACGATCAGTCTTAGTATACTTATGCCATAATGTATTATACATTATTGGTGGAATACCGAATTTGACATACATTTCACGATTTGGAGTCCCCTCTGGGGGAGCCGGCTGTTTTTTACTTAATCGATAATTGGTACCATTTTCAGAACAGCACATCCTTCGGAGTGTGCTAAAAACAGGCATGTTTCAAAAAGTACCACGAAAACGCGATACTACACAAAATGGCACCTAACACGGTGTATCGTTCAAATCAAATAAATCAGAGAAATATCCCTACATGCCTGCCTATGTGAGGTGCACTTCACATATTCAAATTCAAATTCAAAGATTCAAACGTTAGCTAACTTCAAAAAAAAAAATTACAATTAAAATTCAAAATTCAAAAAGCCACAGTAAGTGTCAGTAGACTACCTCACCAATCAAAGGCTTACCAAATATTTTCAAACGTCCAAAGTCCAACTGCCAAGTTCTGTGGTCAAATCAGCCAAAACGGCACATCACGACAATCCAAGATCAGAATCTCAGCCGGAGACCGGCGCCACCTGGAAGGTCAGATCGGAAGGAAGGAAAAACACACCGTGGGTGCCAAGACTCGGGTCACTCAGTGGCAGCGTACGCGTCCATGGCGAGTTTCCTGACCTTCGTCACGACCTCTCCTTCGGGCATCCGAGTCGCCGATGAGTCCCTTCGTGGTCGCCAATTGTGGTGTTGGGTTCAAATCAGGCCTACATACTCTGCTAAACTCTCGAACACCTTAGTATAGAAGTTGGCACGGACACTGGAAAAGGTAAAAGACAAGTTTATTAAGATCCCATGGGGTGGTGATACATTCCTACAGCACCCTTCGGCAATGTAAGAAGTAGCACACCGAACATCGGTGCGCGACCTCTTTTATACAGTTTAATAGCAATAAAAAGATAGGCGGTTACAAGTTACACATTTTAGGTACATATAAGGTCATTTTTGGAACACAGCCAGCATGTGGGAGGAGTTCAACAGCACTGGTCAGTTAGTGCTAACATTCCTAAAGAGTGACCAGTTGATGCATAGTGCGCATGTGCGCTTGACCAGTACTAAAAATAGCCTGTTGCCGAGCAGAATAAGGGACCATGGGTATCAAGGAAGGACGAAAGGGCACACTGACCATGAGGCAGCGTGTTCATAGAAAACGGAAGTCAGAGGGATTCAAAATGGCCCCCGTTCGTTTTGGTCAAGTTAACAGAAAAAAAACCGTGTAGCTGTGCTAAACGCTAACTCAGGAGCTGCCAAAACACGACACATTTGCACCTCTTAGCAGAGGAGCTTGGGAGGCGGTGCCGGCCAAGGAGTGAAGTGTTTTGCCCGAATAGTCAGGCTTCTTCTGCCCCAGATTGCGCCCCCCGTGGCTGGAAATGAGGCTGACTGCGCCATGGGGAAGACAGTCAACAAACAATCTAAGCTGCCCTTTGAATCGAGCAGAACGACATACACAATGGAACCTGTGCAGGAGTCTGTGCAGAGCTCCCAGTCTGGTGGTGATGCGGCCACGGAGCCGGACATTTGCTCTATGTTTATTGACCTCAACCAAAGATTGCATGCCATTGACATGTTGGCTGACCATTTTGACCATTTGAAGGAGAAGGTAGACCGGTACAAAGAGTAGCTGGACCAGGTTGAACATTGCACAACTGATTTTGAACATATGCAATCCTCGGCCAGGGAGCGGCTTCTCCAGAAGGATAAAGTTCTTGACTTATTTGCAATAAAAACAAAGATTTGGAAGTGCAGTCACAATACAACAATTTAAGAATCCTAGGCATCCTGGAGTCGACTGCTATGGACCACATGGAGGACTTCTGAGAAAATATTTTGCGTACCATCTTCAGAGAGGGCCTCTCCCCCATGCTAATCATAGAGAGGGCAAACACATTGCTGGGACGGGGTCTATGCCCAGGTGCTCCTGCTCACCCAATAACAGCTAAGCTCTTAAACTACTATGACAGGGACACCAGGCTTCGCCTTGCTAGGGAGCGCTGGCCCCTCCAATTTCAGGGGAGGGAAATCACATTTTTCCTGGATTTCACACTGGCTGTCCAGGCTGCAAGACGAGACTTTATCCAGAAGACAGATGCCAAATACTCCCTGATCTTTCAGGGCAAACTCCGTGTACATTACTTAAGGAAAACCCACTTCATTACTGCCAAATTTGCCAGATGACTTCCTGTTGCTGAGACTTCCCCACCACCATTGCCTGCTGGCTCAGGTTAAGGCCACCTCAGCGAAAATGATTGAAGGACTGTATGACTTCGAGGTGGAGGAACCTGAATACTAGACCTGGTGCTTTGTTACCCCATCATGCTCCCTATCTGAAAATTGGTAACAGCTCTTCTTGCTCCTTGTGCTCCTCTCCAACGTGAATGGGACTCTTGGCACATAACTTGAGAAGGTAAAACGTCAGCAGCAATAATCTGGGTCTGCATCCAATCCATGCTCCATCATGGTTGGCCTGAACTTTTGATTCTGACCCAGTCCCACTCGACCAGATAACAGCAGTTGGTGCTTTTAGGTGCTACTTTAAAGTTTATTCTTTAAAAATTCATGTCAGTTCTATTGATTTGATTTTTGACATTTTGATTTTGTTTTATTTATTATATTTTGCTCTATTTTTCTAACCTTCTGGGGGATAATTTTGTGTGGTGTTTTCACAGATTTGCTGTTACAAGTTTGCAAGAATACCTCACACATTGCCTCTGACTGCTCTGTGCCAAGCTACCTGGGGCTTGAGTACAGGTTAATTTGGGGTTTGCTGGTGCCTCACGCTGACTAGGATTGTGGTTGCTGTAAACCAGGAACCCAGTTTCCGACAGTGAATCACAAAATAAACCTATGTGTCTCCTGAGTACATCTTGGGCTGCTCCATCCCATAATGATATAATTAATGCTAAAAGCAAATATCTACATTCACGCATATATTCATGGAACTAATGAGATGTGGTCACAATTTGATGACACTAATGTACCTAGTAAAGGGTTATTTTTGATGAAAATATATTTGATATTTACAGGTGCACATATGCTGGTCCATATAGTAGTTGCTGCACAACCTAATCATACAAATAATCACGCCAGTTAGAATAGTATACATTGAATCTCATCTCACATTCACATTTGTTCACTTTGTGCACAACAGTGGGAAAGAAAGAAAATACCACACTTTGAAATCATAGGAGCGTAACTTTGTAATAGCAACATAACTCATAGTAATTGTTATTCTTCCATATTTTACAAAATAATTCTTACATCCAGCTATGAGCTGTGTTGTGTGTCAATCTCCCCTCTGACCACTAAGAATTCTTTCTGAAATGTATGTAGTTGCAACAAGTTGAGGCAACACATTGCTTTCAGAGGAGCGTTATTGCTGTCTCTGTTGTGTGCAATGCTCATTCCAATAAGAAATGATTTTTTGTATCATTGTACGTTGTATTGCATGGTAAGGCATTACACAAGTCCTGGATAACACTGTTATGTTGCTATTGTCATTGAAAAAAGTTCTTGAAAGCAACATTTCTAATTCACGCAAATGTCTCTGCATTCACCATAGTGAACTATCTCAGATTTCGAATTTGCTTTGTAACATGTGTGGACAGAGACTACCTCGTGAATTAATATATGCTGCCTTGTAGTGAAAAGATCTACATAGCAATTCTGTAGTTACTGACTTGTGACTGTGGGATGCAAGTTACTCAATTGAGTTCAGGGCATCACTGGTCAGGTATGTAATGTTCTATTGCAATTTTTATATATTTTAGATATAAAGTAGCAACGGTTATAACCTTCTTGAACAGTATGACATCATAATACAACATATTGCATCCATACATTGCATATTGATAGGTACAGCGATGTTAAATGAAATGTAAACTATTGCATTAGTCTAAGAAAGTGACTTAGCAAGTTGAATTAATCATCTACTGTGTTAGGTTTGAAAAACACCATTCTTATTCTATGCCATAGTAAGTTAGCATTGTGTGGCTAAATGACATTTCATTTGCATTCACGTTATGAAACCCACTGAGTTATCCTTGTAAAGCACAAGCCTCAGTTAGCAAGTGTGACTCCATTTTGTATTTCGCAATCCCCATTAGGCTGTGTCTGAACTAGACTTCATTATTTGTATTGCTTACCTCAGCAGAACACTGTATTCAGCTATTATTTCCTCCCCTGCTCAATGTTGGAGTCTGACTTACTAATGAATAGGCCATTCTGCCCTTGCATTCCTATTTTTGTGTGTAAATTTGCTCCCATGTTAGGAGACACTGAGGCTCAGCACGGTAGCCTTGAATGGTAGATAGTATGTACCCATCTGGCAGGTGGTAGCCTTCTATGTTCATGTTCGTCTCAGGCCATTAACTTTCCACTGTGGGTGTGGCTGGAGACTCTGGGGAAGAATCATATTGTGTTACTGGCTATTAGTGGGCGAGTCCCTCGGCAGACATCTTAGGGTGCAGGTCAGATTTGGACCCCCTCTGCAGAATATTGCTAATAAACTAACCATTTGTATTCTCTACTGTCTTACCCACTCTTCATTACTTGTGAAAGCATAGTAGGTGGTTGTAAATAACCAGGGTGGCCCCTAAGGGTCACTTCCTTCAACTGGTCCAGAAACCTCAAATTCCAATGTGGTGAAGCATGTTTCCAGCTCATTCCATCATATCTGTCCACCAGTGCGGAACCTGGTGCAGGTTCTGCTCCACACTACAGATACACGGTATTTGACTCTCAGACCTCTACCACCTTCGTCTGTGCATATCTTGGAAGGAAGTAGAGGACAAGCCACAATGGTCCCACAACTCCCATGCATAGAAAATGGTGCTTTCTCAGCTATGGCAGCTGCGGCCGTGCAGGTAACAGAGCGGTGAGGTTGGGTGGGGGGATTTTTACAGACGAAGAAGAGGGAAAATGTATTATTTATTTAATTTCCCTCATGGTCGTCTGTCGAATTGCCCCCCAATGAGCCCCACCACTCTTACCTGTACGGGCCGTAGCTGAGCTATGGTTGGAATGACCAAGATGCATCTTTTCTTACAATAGAGGCGCAGGAGTAATCGAACAGAGGGGTAGACAAACAGACATAAAACAAGCAAAACAAACTACACACATAAAGAGCACAAAGCAGATACATGGAATAAATTGTGTACAAAGTACAAATGAGATTTATATGACACAAATAAGGGTCAGGAAGACAGACTGAAAGCTCACTAACGTCTCCAAAAATCTCCCTATAACACTGTCAAGTGAGTCAGCTCTTCCTTTGAAGAGTTGGTAGCATTTCAATTAACTGTGACCACAGTTGTAGTAACAAACCATATATTTACTGAGAAAACCATAGGTTTCAGGCCTTATATAGTTAGGAATTAGCATTTAAAAAACCTTTAAAATTCACTCAAAAAACTATAGGTTTTAGGGGTGTTATAGTTAGCTGGACATTTAGTGAGACACTATAAATTGGTCAAGTAAACAGTCAATTACACTGCTACTAAATCCTCCATCCAAATATTTATTTTTATATATCCACTCATTCTTCAATGCAATATATATAATGCATATTTAAATAACGAAGCAAACCACATTCACTGGATGATGTCATCAGTGATGTCATCAGTGATGTCATTTGAGATGTCATCAGTGATGTCACTGACCATGTCATGAATGATGTAATATGTGACATCATCAGCAGTGGATTGCGGGTGCGCGAAATATAGTTAGTACAACTAACTATATAGGAGCAATTTCAATGGTTTTGTATGAGTGAAATGTCCAGCTAACTATAACACCCCTAAAACTTATAGTTTTTTCAGTGAATTTGCAAGGTTTTTTAAATGCTAATTCCTAACTATATAAGGCCTGAAACCTATGTTTTTTTCAGTGAATTTCAAAGGTTTTTTTAATGCTAATTCCTAACTAAATAAGACCTGAAAGCCCACCAGGAATCTCCAGTATGCGCCAGGGGACTGCATTGCAGAGAGGTGAAATGAAGCCAAGCCCCTTTTTTACACCTCTCTGCAACGCAGCCCCCTGGCACGTTTGCAGAGGGGGAACTAATTCCCCTTGCATACTGGGGGTCCCTGGGGGCCAACTAGCCCACCAGGAGCCTCCATATGCGCCAGGGGGCTGCATTGCAGAGAGGTGTAATGAGGCCACACCCTTTTTACACCTCTCTGCAACGCAGCCCCAGTGCATGTTTGAAGAGGGGGAACTAATTCCCCTTTCATACTGGGGGTCCCTGTGGGGCAACTAGCCCACCTGGAACCTCCAGTATGCGCCAGGGGGCTGCATTGCACAGAGGTGTAATGAGGCTATGCCTCTTTTTACACCTCTCTGCAACGCAAGCCACTGGCGCGTTTGCATAGGGGAGACTAATTCCCCTTGCATACTGGGGGTCCCTGGGTCATATCTGCCCAAACGCCGATATTCCGAACGATTGAAAATGACTTTTCTTTAGAAACATTTGGATGTGGATTATCATGTCCTATACTTTGGAATTTTTGAAAGACTGACTTTGAGGATGCTATAAATTACTCAAGTCTGTCCGAATTATGTGGGTAAAATTGATACCTAGTCACTTTGAATAAGAATGTACTTATGTCTCGTCTAACATTTGAAAGAAATATCTAGTTATATGACAACAGGATACCGACATAACTTGAAGGAAATAAGAACGCCCTGAAGAAGTTCTGTTGTACAGAACGAAACGCGTCAGCTGGCTGTGGTACATAAACTTAAGGAAAATAAAAGCATTTGAATATACACCAAGATTCAGCGCTTCAATAAGGACTCTAAGTGATATGATTTGATTGGACTTATTGTGCAAGTGGTGCTGTGCCAAACTTTGGAATATTCTCCACTACTCTCTACTACTTACTCTCTACTACTCCACTACTCTCTAATACTCACTCTCTACTGCTCATTCTCTATTACTCTACTACTCTCTCTCTACTACTCACTCCCTACTACTCACTATCTACTACTCTCTACTACTCACTCTCTACTACTCTCTACTCTCTACTACTCACTCTCTACTACCCTCTCTCTACTACTCACTCTTTACTACTCACTATCTACTACTCTCTACTAGTCACTCTCTACTTCTCACTCTCTACTACTCTCTACTACTCACTCTCTACTACTCTCTCTACTACTCATTCTCTACTACTCACTCTCTGCTACTCTCTACTACTCACTCTCTACTACTCTCTCTCTACTACTCTCTACTACTCACTCTACTAATCACTCTCTACTACTCTCTACTATTCTCTCTCTCTGCTACTCACTCTCTACTACTCTCTACTACTCACTCTTTACTACTCTCTACTACTCACTTTCTCCTGCTCTCTACTACTCACTCTACTACTCACTCTCTACTACTCTCTACTACTCACTCTACTATTCACTCTACTACTCTCTACTACTCACTCTCTGCTACTCTCTCTACTGCTCTTTACTACTCTCTACTACTCACTCTCTACTCTATTACTCACTCTCTTCTCTCTACCTCTCTACCTCTCTCTACTTCTCTCTCTCTACTAGTCTCTACCTCTCTACCTCTACCTCTCTACCTCTACCTCTCTACCTCTACACCTCTACCTCTCTACCTCTCTCTACACGGACACATATACACATATATATATGCATATATATGCATATGCATTTATGTATGTGTATATATATATATATACATACATATATAAACATATATAATCCGCATATCTATATAAATACAAATATAAATGCATGCATACATATACACTGTTCGAAAATGCTTACAGAAGTTTTGGCCCATACTACACACAGACCCTGACCTGACTAAATGTGTGGCATCTGAACCACAAGTAACTTTCAGAAGAACTAGGTCACTGAAAGATATCCTATGCAGAGCAGTAGAACCCCCAAACACCAGAATACAGGGAGTACAGGGATTCTATACATGCAGAAACTGCAAAGCATGTAAGAACAGCAGGAACAGAAAGGAAGTCACTTTATCAGAAGGCACCGTTCAAAATTGTAGAACACACCTCGTGTAACACGGACTTTGCAGTCTATGCCCTTTTTTGCCCATGTAAAAAAGCCTACATAGGGAGTACTATTAAAAAAGCAAAACTTAGAATCCTCGAACATTTAAGAGCGATAAAACACGGGGACAAACAATATCCCATCGCTCGCCACTTCGAAAGCCATCATAAACAAAACACAGACTTGTTAAGTTTCTGTGTCCTTGAAACGATTAAACAAAATGAGAGAGGGGGAAATAGAATCCAAAGCCTACGACGCCTGGAGTCAAGGCTTATTATACAGTACAGAACCATGACACCAAGAGGGCACAATTGTGACGAGGAGCTAGAAGTACATTTGGGTTAAGAAGAGTCAGGGTAGTGAACAATACGTGATGCTTTATACGCTTCTCTGTGTGTTGTAAAGGGTGCAACGAAGAAAATGAAATAACTGTACAAGTTAAAGGGCGCTAATTTTCACCAGCTCGCAAAAATAGCTCGTTTTTATTCAATTCACTGTCAGTAGAAATGTTTATTCATTTTAATTATCAGTTGCTCCAGGAGAGGAATTAATAAGTTCTATTATTGTTTCCCTTTTTTTGACAGGCCACACAAAACATTCAGTTGGAAGATAAAGTAAGGAGGATGAGAATCCACGTTAGAATAAGAACAAAGCAATGTATCTTATAGTTGGGATGTGGCGAGTAATTTTTGAGTACCCACTTGGGTAGAAAATGAGGAGTTTCTTCAATAAGAAATTTAGCCCATATGGGCAGAACAGCTATTAACCCCTTCCATGCTTGTGACGGAACCGTTCCGTCATCAGTCACGGCTGAGCTGTGCTGATGACGGAACGGTTCCGTCACGACCGCGCCCTGTTCTGGAATGTCCAGCACAGGGGCGGAATCGGCGCCGCACGGAAGCGGTTAAAGTATATATCTCCTATAAAATGTCGTAGAAGGGAATGAAATGTGTGACGATCCCTTACAATTACACAAAATTTGTAGTTTATTTTTCAACAAAAGATACTTGTTATTTATAAAACACAAGATTACAGCATGAGAATGTTTTGTGGAATTAACAAACAATGCTCAATTAATATTATGCTGAAAACATCTTCCATTAACGATACTGTGTAGTCTGTTTTCTATGGTACCTGGAAATAGATCACATGTTCATTTAAAATTCACCTTTTTTTCACTGACGGTACTCGTGACCAAGAGACAGGGTCTCGAAACGTGTCGAGTGAGTGTTGCCGTTTTGAAAATAAATCACTGCTAAAGCAATTGGAGTCCGTGGTGGTTGTTTTTCCAAGGAGTTTGGGATCAAATACAACGCTTTGAATAGATATATGCATACATATGCATGTTATTTACATGAAAGTTTTAAAAACACTAATAAAAGCAAAGCTAAAAAGCCACCCCATTACAAACAGAATGGCTTTAACTTAAACGAGGGCGAGATCTATTGCATTTTCAATGCTTGTTTACTTTGGTTCCATCAAGAAGGCATTCAGATGTGTCACACATTTGCCATAAATTCTGAATGTTAGCACTCTAGTTGCTCATTAGGTCACTGTAGTAAAGCTACTGCTCACCAGGGAAGTCTGCTGCTAATCATACTTTCTATGGCAAAATGAACCCCCTCATTTTGTTCCTTTTTAAATTAAATGTTTTCAGACTTACCACTTCATTCCAATCAAGATGGCTTCTGGTGTGCCATACTTTTGTCATAAGTAAGACTGTTAGCGCTCTAGTTGTTCTTTAGAACACTCTGGGACATTCTGTCATTGGGGTATACTTGGGCTACATCTGTGTGATATTTGGGCTACATTTGGGCTCTTTTGTCTCTGGTGGCCATCCTGGGAGACACAATGTCAGAATTTTTTAATGAACTAGAAGAGGATTTGGGAAGTCACTCAAAATGTGCCCTAATTTTTTTTTGCAGCTCTAATCATACATTCTATGGCAAAATATACCCCCTCATTTTGTTCCTTTTTAAATTAAATGTTTTAAGAGTTACCACTTTATTCCAATCAAGATGGCTTCAGGTGTGCCATACCTTTGTAATAAGTAGGACTGTTAGCGCTCTAGTTGTTCTTTAGAACACTCTAGGAGGCTGCAGTAGAACACAAAGGAATCAACTGACAGTCTCTGTCCTTGTTGGATGTACATGTTTTACTGAGAATGTCAGACTTCATACTCACATGACTGAGAAAGATAATGTGAATTTACAGAAAATATGCTTTCAGTTTAGCTTATAGATCCCCTTCCAAACCACTGTGGGAAAAGCATGAGATAAAAGTTTTCTTTCAAACATGATTCATGATATCCCAGCAGAAGGCTTTTTCACATGGTAAAATCACCTTAGAACACACCACAATTCCTAAAATGAGTATGGTACCATCAACAAATGATTTATAATGTAACTAAAGTCCTAAAACCCTCTATTAACTACAATGCTTTTTAATGAGGTGCTGTCATGTATATTGGTCCCAAGATGGCTGCCAACACTTCTTGGATGAAGTGCTGACAGCCAATCAGAACTCACAATGAGATGTGTGGTTAGGCTCCGCCCAGATATATATGTGTTTTTGAAGTTAATTTTCATAAAAACCACTGGAGCAATTTTCACCAAATATAGCAAAGGCACTTCTGCGTACCAGTCCCTACAATTTTGCCAAGTTTGGTGTAATTCCGTTCAGCGGTTCGGGTTGTAGAACGTCCTATGGAAATTAACATGGGGAAAACACGTTTTGGGACCTCCCTTTTTTCTCAGCCCCCACTTCACGAATCCCCCTGAAACTTTCAGGGAAGGAGCGCAGCGGAGCTGGCCAACATTTTGGAAAATTACATGCAAATTCCTCAACCGGCGCCAAAGTTATTCCCAATAGAATGTTGCGGATTTCCTATGGTAGCCAGGTCCTAACTATATATACCTACTGGCTATCGCCAGTAGGATATATATATATATATATATATATATATATATATATATATATATATATATATATATATATATATATATATATATATACATATGATTGTTATTTTAATTTTGCAAAATGCGACAGACTCACTGTAGTAAGATTTTCAAGCACTACAAGGTCCAGGAGGCTGTGCATACAGCCACGCCCACTGGGGCAGACTTTGAAATTGAAATATAAGGTGTGTGAATACTGAAACCGGCATTTGCAAACGGAAGCCATTGATGAAGGGAAAGACTCCCGAAACCGGTCTGGCAAAGAAGTTTTTAGATGTTTGCGGTCCTGCGCTCCTCTGCATGCAACAGCTTTGCAATAAATTGGAACACTTATAACTTACCTCGTGGCTGATTCCTTAAGGGCAAACCTTGTGAATTTATATATATATATATATATATATATATATATATATATATATATATATATATATATATATATATATATATATATATATATCTCAAAACAAAAGGTTGCCCAAGTGAGGAGCCACACCCATCAGGAATCACACTTTCGTAGGCGGCAGTGTCAGCAGCGTGGAACAAGCAATCCACGAGCCATACGCGTTTCGAGCTATCAGGCGCTCTTGTTCACTGGCATGAAGAGGCAGGCATCAGGTAACAAAGAACTCCGGTTTATTAAATACATAGAGTCACGCCCCAGTGGGCGTGTCTACAGGCATGCTGGTAATCGTAGTTCTGTACTCAGTTCTCTTACCAAGCGGCCCCTGTCCTGCCACTCAATTATGATAAAAAGCCCTATAGGGGGAAAGTCTGTGTGTACATGACTGCTGTGCTCCACCAAATATCTCTACGAGCGAGGCTCCATCAGTCCAAAATAGCGCTCGTGATTCCCAGCGCTTGGAATCCGCTTTCAGGCGTCGGGGGCTCCTCGCGACCGAGCCAGCCGCTTAACATCAAAACAAAAGGTTGCCCAAGTGAGGAGCCACACCCATCAGGAATCACACCACTTCGTAGGCGGCAGTGTCAGCAGCGTGCAACAAGCAATCCACGAGCCATACGCGTTTCGAGCTATCAGGCGCTCTTGTTCACTGGCATGAAGAGGCAGGCATCAGGTAACAAAGAACTCCGGTTTATTAAATACATAGAGCTTTTTATCATAATTGAGTGGCAGGACAGGGGCCACTTGGTAAGAGAACTGAGTACAGAACTACGATTACCAGCATGCCTGTAGACACGCCCACTGGGGCGTGACTCTATGTATTTAATAAACCGGAGTTCTTTGTTACCTGATGCCTGCCTCTTCATGCCAGTGAACAAGAGCGCCTGATAGCTCGAAACGCGTATGGCTCGTGGATTGCTTGTTGCACGCTGCTGACACTGCCGCCTACGAAGTGGTGTGATTCCTGATGGGTGTGGCTCCTCACTTGGGCAACCTTTTGTTTTGATGTTAAGCGGCTGGCTCGGCCGCGAGCAGCCCCCGACGCCTGAAAGCGGATTCCAAGCGCTGGGAATCACGAGCGCTATTTTGGACTGATGGAGCCTCGCTCGTAGAGATATTTGGTGGAGCACAGCAGTCGTGTACACACAGACTTTCCCCCTATAGGGCTTTTTATCATAATTGAGTGGCAGGACAGGGGCCACTTGGTAAGAGAACTGAGTACAGAACTATGATTACCAGCATGCCTGTAGACACGCCAACTGGGGCGTGACTCTATGTATTTAATAAACCGGAGTTCTTTGTTACCTGATGCCTGCCTCTTCATGCCAGTGAACAAGAGCGCCTGATAGCTCGAAACGCGTATGGCTCGTGGATTGCTTGTTGCACGCTGCTGACACTGCCGCCTACGAAGTGGTGTGATTCCTGATGGGTGTGGCTCCTCACTTGGGCAACCTTTTGTTTTGATATATATATATATATATATATATATATATATATATATATATATATATATATATATATGTAAGTACATATATATATATATATATATTCACTGAAAAAACCATAGGTTATAGACCATATATAGTTAGGAATTAGCATTTAAAAAACCTTATTTTACTCACACAAAACCATTGAAATTCCATATATAGTTAGTTGCACTAACTATATATCGCGCACCCGCAATCCACTGCTGATGATGTCACATATTACATCATTCATGACATGGTCAGTGACATCACTGATGACATCTCAAATGACATCACTGATGACATCACTGATGACATCTCATTTGACATCATTCTTGTACTAATACGATAAACCTCTTCAGACTCTAATATAACCTTAGATACACTCAGTGTATACAGACACTCACACACTGTCACTCATCCATGGAGTTACTCACACACCTAGTCAGTCATGCAAAGAAACAATCTCACCTCCATTTCCTCAACTATACAGTTATACACACCTTACTTATTCAAACATATACTAACACATATTTACTCTCTTATACAATCCCTGATACAAGTTCACAATGATCCATACAGCCACTCACACATTCAGTGGCTCTCATGCACAGTTATTTATATATGCCAACTCTCACATGTACTGTGTTTTACATATGTACTTACTATGACATGTAGCATTGAGATATCCATTCACTCATCAATACACTCATGCACACAGTCAACCGCCCATGTAGCTTTTTCCACATGCACTCTTGAACTCATACACCTAGTGAATCAACTGCTCACACATCTATGCACAGAGTCACACACCTCCCAGCCACCCCCACACAAACTCAATCTCCCATACAAATACTTGGGCAACCAATCATTAACACATATAGCCTCTCGTATAGCTAATGATCAACACATGCAGCAGTTTACATCACAACAGACATACTGATGCACACATTCAGACAGTTTAGTCACTAACCCATGCATTTAGTACGACACATTTATTCACTCACTCATACAGTCAGTCACGCACCTACTAAATCCTTCATCCAGACACTTATACATCCACTCATTCTTCAATATATCAAACATATTAAAACTTTACAGAAACACACAGTCACTGGATGATGTCATCAGTGATGTCATCAGTGATGTCATTTGAGATGTCATCAGTGATGTCATCAGTGATGTCACTGACCATGTCATGAATGATGTAATATGTGACATCATCAGCAGTGGATTGCGGGTGCGCGATATATAGTTAGTGCAACTAACTATATATGGAATTTCAATGGTTTTGTGTGAGTAAAATAAGGTTTTTTAAATGCGAATTCCTAACTATATATGGTCTATAACCTATGGTTTTTTCAGTGAATTTTCAAGGTTTTGTAAATGCTAATTCCTAACTATATATAGTCTATAACCTATGGTTTTTTCAGTGAATTTCATTGGTTTTTTAAAAGCTACTATCTGTAGCTGTAAAATGTATTCTTCTTTAAATCCAAAAATATATTTTATATGTTTATTAATAATTATTATTTTTTTTTTTTTTTTCGCGAACCGGGAAGCTTCCCGTTAGCTCAATTTGATGCCGCGACCCGGTCCGCGAACCGGTAAACGTTCCGTTTGCGCAACTGCCGCGTTAGAAATCAACATCGTGACGCGTCGCGGAAGCGCGACGTATCACGTTGTCGCGTAATGCGTCTTATGACGCGCCGCGTTAGCGCACCCGGAAGTGCTCCAGTACGCGAACTGAGACGCGAAGCGCAGCTCCCCGGAAGCAATCCGGGGCGCGTCGCGAAAGCACGACGTATCGCGTTGCCGCGTAATGCGTCTTATGACGCGCCGCGTTAGCGCACCCGGAAGTGCTCCGGAGCGCGAACCGAGGCGCGTAGCGCAGCGACCCGGAAGCGATCCGGGGCGCGTTCCGCAGCGCGTAACATAAGCGTAACAGGTCATGTGACTTGTTAATAAAACTTTTCATTGGTTCATTTCACTTTTGGTTTCCTAATGATGTAAGGCTAGGTCAGGTGACCTAAAAATAACACTTTTCATTGGTTTAGAACTATTGTTTTTCCCAAATGATGAAAACCCCTCCTTCTTTCCTCACTCTGACTTTCATCTTTGTGAGAGGAAGACCTTTTTTGATATTTGAGCAATGGCTTCATTGGTAGCTTCAGGAGGACCCCCACCACCACCACCACCTCCTCATGGGAAGAGAGGACCGCCTCCACAGTTCATCAGCAACACAGAGGAGGAAGAGGATGAACAAGAGGAAGAGGAGACAGAGGGACCACAGTTTTTAGAAGAGGAGCCCCGGGTTTCTCATCGTAAAACTAGTTTGATTTGGCAGTTTTTTTCAATCCCTGAAGGGCAGAAAAAAGTTAATGCTAGATATGTGACGTGCCTCATATGTAAAGAGGACTTATCTAGAGGCACCTTAAAAAAGTATAGCTTCGGCAACTACACCATGCACCGTCACATGCTGAGGTGGCATCCACTAAACTACAGCCGGGCAGAGATGCGTGACCTGCAGGACAACCCACCAACTCCTGTGGCCACGGCATCAACACAGGTATCTTTGTCAGGACCAGAGGCACGGGAAACCGTGCCAAACATTCAGGACAACTTTGTCCATATGAAGATTACCTGTTTGTATTGCGGTATATTACTGTCATGTGCCAATATGAGCATTAACTTAATCAACAGAGCATTTGAAAATCACAAGTGCTCTAAACGCCCCAGAAAGTAAATTTTTTTTTGCTCCTGTTGAGCCCTTTCCAATGCCTGTTTTTTGTTGTTTCCCCTCCAAAAAAAACAAAAAAAACATAAAACTGTTCAAAAAATACAAAAAAAACAAAAAATGTTCAGAAAAATAAAACAAAATATAAAACAACAAAAACATTAAAAAAAAAAGTTCTTTTCAGAACTACCTCCCCTTTCAAAAAAAATTGCTAGAATGTTTAGCACTCTGGCAAGCTGTATTTCTTTTGGTTCGCTTCCTGGTTCGCTCACCGGTACGCGAACCGGGAGCGAACCCAAAATTAAAAAAAAAAAAAAAAGAAGAGTAAGTATAAGGGAAGTAAACAGAGAGTAATGTTAAAACAAAGACAGCTATAGGGTCTAAACCAGAGATACTGTTTAATAGATTTATTTACCGAAGAAAAGAGGGAAGAGGATATAATTGTGAAAAACAAAATAGATAAGGAAGTGAAAGAAAAAAAAGAGAGTAGAACAATAACAAAGAAGAGTTTCTTAGAGAATATGAGTGAATGTTCAAAATAAGATTAAAACATGTGGAATAACAGAGAGAAAAAACAGAAAGCAGAAAAGAAGAAGTAACAGAAAAAGAATAATTGAAACAGCAAAGAAATGTAAATAACATAGGGCCATATTATCAACATAGGCAATAAAAGTTTTGCAGCTTTTATCGGCAGAAATGTGTCACTTAAGCCGCTTTTGCGGCAGAAAACTGCCGCTAAAACCACTTTTGCAGCAGTTTTCTGCCGATAAAAACAGCAATAATTTTATTGGCTGTGTTCATAATATGCCCCTTAGTGTGCTTCAACTACACAGAAAAAGCATAATGAACAAGTAGTGAAAGAGTGATCAGTCAAAGACACTAAGAGTAATAGAGACGGAGTGAGTGAACAAGAGTGAGGAACTATGAGAAGAGAGGGACTGAGAAAAGGAGTGGAAGGAGTAGAGTAAGTAGGTAATAGAGAAAGGAATGAGGGAAGTAGCAAAGGCAGGAAACTGAGGGTTAAAGAAATGAAGCTGTGGAACTAATAGTAGGTGAATGTGATAGAAATGTAACGAAAAGACTAAAAAACATTTACCTTATAATTGTCGTTAAATTACTCACTTTTTATTTTTATACTTTCAATCTGTGAAAGAGAGAACAAACATTTGAAAAATATTAAAACATGTATTCAAAAATTAGAAAAGACAAGGGAAAAGATTGAAGGAGAAACAGTTTTTCAACAACTTTGACACTTACAGAAGCTCCTGCTTCTCCAGGCCCCCTACACAGTCCTAAAGATATACATTTTAAACTAACAGTATCTTGATGCAGATGAAGTGAGGCCTATCTTAGAACATGGTGCATTTTTTGCACTGCTGTTGTCTCACAAAACTGTCGCAAGACACTAACATTTTAAATGATTGTTTCAAGATGCCAATAAGATGTGTCCTATCCAGAGGTTTGTTTGAGGTGAGGCCTACTCAGGGTTCCAAATGAAATTTCGAGTTGTTGAAGAGAACAGAGGACATAATACATGTGAAGGTCTACCAATGAAGTAAATCATGTCCACTTCACTCTTGAACAAACGCCAGACCTCTTCTGTGTCCGTGGACAGACCTAAAGTTCATCTGCACAATGTCATTCGTAAACTTAGGAAACACAGGTGATGTAATTGAAAAATGTGGAGTTTCTTTTCCTCATTTCACAATCACATCACCTGTGTTTCCTTTGCTTAGGTATCTCATAGTGCAGATGGAGTCTAGCATATCAAAGAGTACACAAAAGTTGAGCAGTGTATACAACAATTTTGACATTTACAGAAGACTCAGCTTCTTATCTTGTTGGAGATGAAGTGAGGCCTGTCTTGCAACATGCTGCATCTTTTGCATCACTGCTGCATCGGTTTCATGTGGCACGGGTTTTTTACAGCATGACACATCTGCCTAGATGCATCAATTTGTAATTTTGTCGCCTCATAGCAAATCTTTTCCACCGCCAATGCGTCACAAAAGTGACGCACAGTGGCGCAAAAGAGGCATACACCTATCATAAATCTGTCCCTAACATTTTAAATGATTAATTCAGGATGACGATAAGGTGTGGCCTCTCCAGAGGTTTGTTTAAGGTGAGGCCTACTCAGGGTTGCAGATCAAATTTACGCTTGTTGAAGAATACAAAGGACATAATACATGTGAAAGCCTACCAATGAAGTAAGTCATGTCCACTTCACTCTTGAACAAAGGCCAGACCTCTTCTGTGTCCGTGGACAGACCTAAACTTCATCTGCACAATGTCATTCGTAAACTTAGGAAACACAGGTGATGTAATTGAAAAACGTGCAATTTCTTTTGCTCATTTCACAATCACATCACTTGTGTTTCCTTTGCTTAGGTATCTCATTGTGCAGATGTAGTCCAGCATATGAAACAGTACCCAGAAGTGCAGCACTGCATGCAACAACTTTGACACTTACAAAAGCTTCAGCTTCTGCATGCCCCCTACACAGTGCTAATTATATACATTTTAAACTGATGGTATCTTGCTGGAGATGAACTGAAACCTATCTTGCAACATGGTGCATCTTTTACACAAAAGTGACCCACAGCGGCGCAAAAGAGGCGCACGGCCATCATAAATCTGACCCTAACACTTTTAAATGATTGTTTCAAGATGCCGATAAGGTGTAACCTATCCACAGATTTGTTTCAGGTAAGTCCTACTCAGGGTTGCAGATGAAATTTAGGTTTGTTGAAGAATACAGAGGAGATAATACATGTGCAGGCCTACCAACGAAGTGAGTCATGCCCACTGCACTCTTGAACAAATGTCAGACCTCCTCTGTCTCCTGGAACAGGCCTAAACCTCATCTACACAATGTGATGTGTAATGTTAGGAAACACAGGTAATATAATAGGAAAACGTGCAATTTATTTTGCTCATTCCACAATCATATCACCTGTGTTTCCTTTGCTTAGGTATCTCATTGTGGAAATGTAGTCTATCATATGAAAGACTACGTAGAATGTGAGCACTGTATGCAACAACTTTGACACTTACAGAAGCCTCTCCTTCTCCATGCCTCCTACACAGTTCTAAATGTACATCATAAATGCAAACAGTACAGAATTAATTATACATGTTAAATGGTTTATTTTTGCTGTTCTCAGAATGTATCAAATTTCACTAAAAACAGTGACTTGAAGGTATTCATCATATAACAGCGGGGAAAAAAACACAATCAAAATGATTGTGTTTAAAAAAAACATACAACATAACAAATCAGAATTCAGAACTCCTTAAAATTAACTTACTTTCCATGACGTCGAAGGATGTCCTATGAACAGCTTACACTCTGTTGTGCTATTATTACTTTCAGCCCGCCAATTTCTGAAAGAAAACCTCCATCGTTTTGAAAAATATGTTACATACAATAAATGACTTCTCGCTCTCTACCACACGTTTCCACAAGGCCAAATCATGTAAGAGCCATTTATAACTCTTGGAATTCTTGTAAGCCAATCCCGTCATTTTGTATTTCCGCAACTTTCAGAATTAAAATGTTGAAGATCATTTTCACAATCCTGGACTAGTAATATCTTACCCTTCTTGCACACTCATGTTCTACATTTCCTATGACACTGATACTGCTTACTATGAAGCAGACTTACACTACCTCTATGACTACTACAATTATTTAATTCTCTACATCACTTTTAATCACAAAGCAATATCAAACAGTAGACAGCATTGCAGACTTACATTCCCTCTACTCCATGTTTTGATTGGCTGCTTCAATTAGCTTATAAAAAGAAACAGTTTTTCTGAACTCATTCAAAGTGCAGTTATTTTTCCATGACGTCAAGTGTTATGGTAAGAAGTTATGTCTCTGTACTACACTTATCCTCAAGGCCAAATCGTGTAGGAGCCATTAGAACCTCTTGAAATTCCTCAGAGCACATCCCAAGATTCTTTCCCTAAAATTTTGGTTTTAAAAACACCAGGTAAGAATTTTTAAGGTTATACGGCAATTTTTTTTAGAAAATTAAAACAGAATCGTTGCAGAATGACCAGCCATTTCTACACTTTAAATAAGCTGTGTAATGTCCTGATGTTATTGAAGGACCGTCATGATATATAATTGCTGCAGTTACAAAAGTCCTTCCTGATATTGACAGCTGTGAAGCCACAACATTTTTAATTAAAGTTGTCAATTTTGTTCCATCAGGCCTACATCGTTGGAACATTAAAATGACATACTGGCCATATGTTCGTATAAATAATGTTGACATCATTTCAGATTTACATTGGCTACATTCCATGTTGTGATCAGCTGCTTTTACTAGCTTATTAAAGGAGACTGATTTACTGTCTGGCAAAGTTAAATATATAAATCTTTCTGAGTCTACACTAGTAGTACTTGATACCCTATAGTTCTCGCAGTCATGCTGCCATTGATAAGAAAGCCCAAACAGGTGATCTACATCTACACCTTCAGCATGCAATACATCAAGCATATACATTAAAAACTCCTGACAATCTTGCTGAATATTTTGAGAGAATTGTGTTTGACCTGAACATCTGTCTAACAGATTTCGAATTTCAGACACACTTTCTATTTTTGTTCTATCAGTGCTACATTTCTCTAACACAGAATTTAACAAACTGCAAAATCTTTGATCAGAATTGACCACAATCTCTTCTTTTACATTTTCTAGAGAAAACAAAACATTAACCACTACATTAGCATAACAGTTGACACCAGAACTGTTTTCAAATTGAAAACCAACAACATCTTCAACAGAATCCTTTTTGTTTCTGCTTATAATTTCAGGTTCATCGACTTTTCGTCTTTTTGCTACAACCTCCCTAGTATTGGTCACATTTCTTCGTTTCCGGCCTACCACACGTTTCTCAAACAAAGGATATTGAGGCAAATGTGGCGCATACTCTCTTCTTAACCTATTGTATTCCTTAACACAATCTAGATCCGCACAAATGTTTGTGACATCACACTCAATCAAGTACAATCCCGATAAAGTTCTAACTCGTGACAATGCCACATATGCCATACCCTCCTTGAACACAGAACTGCCAATATTCACCAATGCACTGTCTACACTTAAACCTTGCGATTTATGGATTGTCACCGCATATGCCAAGCAAACAGGAAACTGCTTACGGCGAACATATAAGTCTTTTACAAGCAAAAATCTAGCAGAACAACGACCAATTAGCTGTACTTCCTCAATGCCATCAAATTTAATTTTTAAAAATTCAATTCCATCTCTATTTCTGTATTTCACAAAATCAACAACATTACCCATTGATCCATTTACCAGACCTCTTTCAACATGTAAATTCCTTCTTAAAATTATACGGCAATTTAAGCACACATTCAGAGTCTTTTCAAAACCTGCAGTTTTAGATATAGTCTTCTCTAATGAATCCAATTTTGATTTCAAATTCTCAGACAAAATAATTGTTGATCCCATATGCTCTACTCTGTCAATAGCTTCCAGTTTCACAATCTCTTGGTTTTCTAAATGCAACATTTTGTTGTTGAAGATGGCACATTCTGCAAGAGTTGGCATCAAACATATTCCAGATTTCTTCTCAGTAATTTTCTGAAAAATATTCTCAGGCACAACATCTTGTTCTGGATATAAATTTGACAGTAATCGTGCATGTAAAGCTTCTTTCCCATGCTCGGTCACTTTTCCAATTCTAACATCTTGTAGAATATTCTTGTAAACTTCATCCTTCGCCTGACGCATATTTTCATGCAGTTCAGCAATATTGAAGTTTAACCATATATTGACGTTGCCAATGCTCCCTAGGCACTTCCTGGTATCTTCATGCGTGAGCATTTTGAACACAGGTTGTCCTTTCACTGGTGTCAGCTGCAGAAGATCTCCGAAAACAATGATGTGTTTGCCACCAAATAACACATCATACTCTGTTTTGAGAACTTCTTGCATTCTCAAATGCACAAAGGCAAGCATGACATTGGAAACCATGCTTACTTCGTCAATGATAAGAAGTTTCATTTTCCTCAAGACTCTTGAAACTTCACAACAAGCATCTCCAGATAGCTTGTGATATTGTAATTTGTTGTCATGCTCCACTGGCAGCATCAGTAAACGATGTAAAGTAATCCCTTTAATGTTATGTGCTGCCAGTCCAGTTGGAGCGGTGACAACACAAGACAGCGATGACTCAGTCCTTTCCTGCAAATAACATGAAATTGCTTTAATGAGGAAACTTTTTCCAGTTCCCGCTTCTCCACTCACGTACAGTCGGACAGGCTTCAACGACGTACATGAGCACTCTTTCTTCTCATGACTTAATCCATGATCAATTTGCTTGGTAACTTCGTCATATATTTTCCTCTGCTCAACGTTGAGTTGTCTTTCCAAGTCTTCTAAGTTAACCGCATCCTCCTGAGCATGTGCCATGGCTCTTTCCACTTCATTCATGGCAGTGGCAGCTTCGTTTTCGATAACAGGTCCTCCTAGTGGATCCTGACTCAATGAAACAGAACTCTGACTGTCCTGAGAACTGTCTCTGGCAATCTCGGCTGCAATCGTTGCTTCCTGCTCGATTTCCGCATTCAACATTTCTACATATTTGGGAAAAGCAGGACATTCTATGGTCTCCTTGGCGGCAGTGAAAGAGTCTTCGTAACAGAGGAAATCTCCAAGCAGTTCCTCTTCTGCACGCCAAGGCTTGAAAAGTTGCAAAAGTGCTAAATAGAAAAACTCCTTTTTTTCAGGAGATTCGCCACTCAATTTTCGATGGTTTACCAAGTGGCATTTTCTTTGCTTGACCAGACATCCCTCACTTCCAATTACAGCATACACTCCTTTCTCAGTATCTTCTTTGATGTTCCTCTTGAATATGTAATTTTGTAGAACCTCATAGAGACAAACATTCTCGAGGTGACTGCTTCGATTTGGATAATATGTATCCAACATGTTGGTCTTCAAAATGTCGGTACTGTTTGGCTCCTTTTCCGCCAAATACTCAATTTCCCGCACAGGTTTCAGAACTCGATTACGCGTTGCAGCAAGACCAAGACTCGCCCAAACGATACTCCTAGATTTGGCATAGAGACTTGCTGAAGACAACCGGTCAGAACATTCGTAAGCTCCGATTTCTCGATGCGACAACATCTTCAGACTGAAACTGTACAACTTCTTACTGAGGCTCTTTTCATGGGAAATGTCCTCCCACATATCCTTCAATTCTGTCTTTTCTTTTTTGGTGATGTAAGATGTCACATACCGAGCCACAGCCATACAGTTATCAGCCACAAACTGTATATCCATGTTAGCATTCCACATGGACAAAATCACTGGGTTGTAGTCGTTGATGTACTTGGACTCTTCGTTCCTCTTCAAATTGTATGTGTTTTTAGGTGATTTCTTCATCACATTATGTCGCAGCGAAGACATCAAACTGTTTACTCTTCCTTTAGAAATCACCGGTCGTGGAAAGCCGAAACGACATTTGGTGTAGAACTTGTCCTTGTTTCGGAATTTACGACGACAGTACTTTCCACAACGATGGCTTTGGAAACGTAGAACTTTTTCTCTTAGGCTTTTCTTCTCCTTTGCGTTTGGAACAGCACACGTAGAATACTGTTGTATGAAACTCATCACGGAGTCTTCTGGATCTGTTCCAAATTTAGGTGCATCCTTGATCCACAGCAGCATATGTATATGAGGAGCACCTCTTGCTTGGTACTCCTTTCTCCAGAAGAAATCCAACACCTCTCCAAGAGGTGGATTCTTCTTATTCATGATGAAAGACATCATAGCTTCAAATCTATGATTGAAGTACCTGCATACATTGACTGGATCCAAAGAGCACAGTTACCGGGTGTCTTGAATTCGATGTTTTCAATGTTTCCATTTGCCTCTCGTAGAAATTCAAGTAAGTCTTCCCAGCCATACTCGGCACAGCTCAGAGTGAGGAACCATGTGGGAGTTCCTAAGTTCCTCAGCATACATTTTAAATCACCATGACGACGGTACCAGTACTCATTAGTACCATGCTGACACGCCATGAGATTAATCAGGTGACAATCCAAAATACTGTCTTGGACATTGACTTTATCCATAAAGTCACTTGCCGAGATGTTTTGCATGTGTATACCACTTTTCAAGATTTGGTTCACTGCATATGACAGTCCAGACAGATCGCTTTCAAACAGGAGATGAAACAAATAGGGAATACATTGTCGAAACCTAGCATCTCCTGCATACAATCGCAAAGTCCGGTATTCAGAAGCAGGAATTTGATGAGGTCGCTCATCATATCTTCCTCCCTGACCTGTTGGAAAAAGCTGTGAGAAACACCGAGCTTCCAAACTTTCCTCCCAAACACTAATGGGACTCCCTTTGGCTTGTTTCATTTGAAACAACTCAATAGCATTCCCCATGACTTCCTTGGAATGCAAAGGATGAACACTATAATGTTCATATATTTCTTCACTAGTAGAGGGTTCTACTTTCTCAATTTGACCAGCACACAAATCGCTATCCTCTTCCTCACTTACTTCCTCTTCTGCAACATATACATTCTTATAGTACTTATTATTTTTTTTCAAATACAATGTTGCCTTTTTGACTTTCCTAACATCCACTAAATCTTGCCATATTTTCTTATTCTTTGTCGGAACCCCATTAACTAAGATAACCAGAGGTTCCTCTTCCACTTTCTCTACTCCAATTGTGTTAATGTTTTTCTTCAAATCTAGAGGCAAATAAACAACTCTTCCCTTTAATCCTCTCTGTAAATCTGATGGAGGCAATTTCCCTGTCTTTGGCTCCATTCTTACAATAGCCTGAAAGGGATGGATACTTTGAATCAAAATAGATTCATAAGTATTTAAATCCTTCAATTCAGAAGGAATCTCAACCAATTCCAGATTATTATGAACTGCTCTAGCAGGCATCTGGTTTTGATTTAATTTGGTACAACAATAAGTACACACACGTTGATCTGATCCCAAATCAAAACAATTTTCTACCATCAAGTATGTTGTGAAATCCTTCCATTCACTATTATTTTCCCTTTCACTTTTTGCATATAAATCCACTAACTTAGTCTGATTCTTATAATAAGTGCGTCGACAACACACACAAGTGAAATTAGGCCTCTCACTTGATTTCACCTGAAACGTCGCAATTTCCCTCTGAAAATTATCTGTACTGGAAACCTGTACAATATCTTCCACATTACCCTCTTCTTCTGGGTCAATTTCAACATTCTCCTCTTTACTTCCAAAGTAACAATACTCAATTTCTTCACAAATATTCTTCACATCTATTTCAGAACCATGCAAAAGAGCAGCGCATAATTGTTTAAGCATAATTGCTGGACTCTTAGCATAATACAACATTCTAACTAATTTCCTCACTTTATTATGATGCACTGCTAGCATCCTGAAATGATGAAAAACACTCTGGCATACTCTCCTGGAAAGACAAGCCAGTGAATGTCCATGCAAACCTGTCACTTCTCTCACTCTGCAAGGATCTAATTCTTGCAACAACTTCATTTTCTGCTTCAAACTTTTCTTATTAAATGTCCTTACAAAATCACAAAGCAAATTGATGGAATCCTGTCGCACACTGCAAATACTACTACACTTCCAGGTGTACACAGGACCCTTAGGACGTCTTCCTAAAACCTCATTACCTAACACCTCTTCTGTCTCTGTTGTCACAAGTTTTTCTTTTTCAACTGGACAACCATCTTTCACTTCATAAGCTCGACCACTGGTGTCAACTGCATGCACCAAATCATTATCCTGGAAATAACTCTCCTCATTAAAAAATGCCTCACAACTTGAACTATGCATCCATTCTCCGGAAAAAACTTCACAAAAATTACTACGATTAACTATTCTCTTCCATCTACTATTTCTTTTGAAATCATAAATTGCCTTGTTTAGCTTCCTAATTCTATTGATTATCAAAATAAATAACTTACGTTTAATTTCAAATGCCTGATCAATAACTTTCTCAACTTTTTTTTTTCTCTTATAAAAAACCACTTTCTGTTGACCTTTCTTAATATTTTTTAACAAATTGCCAATTATCCTGTTGCGGAACATTCGTTTACGAATGTCCCTAAACTGTTGTTGCCTTCTACTATCATGCACAGAGTTATCTCTTGCTCTAGCAGGAACATTTTTCATTGGCCTTTCCTTTCCGTTTAAATTGCTTCTCTTTTTCTGGACTGAAACATTTTCTGTAGTAATACTTTTTTTACTACAAATATTTCTTATGAATGTTTTTATGGTCTTACCCGGTGCTTTCTTGGTGACTTGACAAGTTTTTTTGGTAGAGGACTGCTGCATTATTTCATGGACCTGCTGTCTTTGACGTTTTGTAGCCTTTCTAATTCGAGCCTTAGTTGGCATTTTCAAATTTTGAAATGGTCTGCAGTTGAATCTGTGGTAAAATATAATAAAAAAATGTTATTAACCACTATTACCAAACAGTAAATCAATAACAGTCGTCAAAAACTTAACACACTAGTTGACATTTTTACATAGAATATTTTTTAGTGCGCTGGCAAATTTAGAATACAGAAATAGCAGAAAAGAAATGGAATTCTTCTTTATTTACCTGTCCTGTTTTATATGTGAATCTGATCTAATTTTATGAGCATATTTTAATATTTTATTGAAGACACTACACATAACCTGTTTTTGAAGGTGTGTTTAATTTAAAATTAAACAATTTACATTTTTACTTTTCATTTATTGTAAATTTGAAAAATAAATGTTTATAGTTCCATAGGCTCAAGCAGGTCAGCTTCCCACCCTATGCCATACAATTCTGACAAATCTGCATCCTCATCATGTTCTTCTTCATCCTCAGGATTTAAATCATCCAAGGGATCTACTTCCACTGATGTTTCAATTACGAGTTCAATGATGAGGTCGAGATCAACTGATTGCTGATTGTCGCTCATGTTGATGTTGTCGTTATCTTTAAAGAAAGATAACAACAATGAGATGTTGCAGAGTAAGAGACAAATCTCAGAGATTATAATAGTAAAATTGTTTAACAAGAGTAACATTTTGCAGCTATTATTTATCCATGTCCAGCGATGCTGAGGAGGTGAGGCCTATGTCCAAGTTTTCAGTGAACAGGACTCATCTCTTCTTAACCTTGGATAAGCCTCACCGACTCTGTGTCCCCTGCTCATACTTAAATGTACAGGGGCAGATTTATGCTAAGTGGCGCATCCCCACGGATGCACCAGTTAATGTGCACCGCTGCTCTGCCAGCCATAGTGTGCCGAATTTACAATGTGGTGCACCATTGAGCAAAAACAGCACAGATGCGTCACACATCTGTGCCGCAAAAGCAGCACATTGCAGGAATCACGTCATAAGCGCGACATGTCTACTGCAATGCACAGGAGGAACCCTCACATTGCATGGTGTATCACTTTTTATGCCTGTTTCAAACAGGCGTAAGGATTTGATTCAGCAATGCTAAAAAGCTGACTCAGTGAAATCTTCTAAATTTCACTATGTTAGTTTTACAGGGCTTTCTTGCAAATTAATGCATACCTTGCAACAAAACACCTATATGAAAACTGACGCAGGTTTCATGTGGCACAGGACTTTACAGCATGACACATCTGCCTAGATGCATCAATTTTTAAATATGTTGCCACATAGCAAATCTTTTGCACCACCGCTGCGTCACAAAAGTGACGCACAGCGGCGCAAAAGAGGCACACGCCTATCATAAATCTGTCCCTAACATGTTAAATGATTGATTCAGGATAACGATAAGTTGTGTGGCCTATCCAGAGGTTTGTTTAAGGTGAGGCCTACTCAGGGTTGCAGATTAAATTTACACTTGTTGAAGACTATAGAGGAGATAATACATGTGAAGACCTACCAATGAAGTAAGTCATGTCCACTTCACTCTTGAACAAAGGCCAGACCTCTTCTGTGTCCGTGGACAGACCTAAACCTCATCTGCACAATGTCATTCGTAAACTTAGCAAACACAGGTAATGTAATTGAAAAATGTGGAGTTTCTTTTCCTCATTTCACAATCACATCACCTGTGTTTCCTTTGCTTAGGTATCTCATAGTGCAGATGGACTCTAGCATATGAAAGAGTACACAGAAGTTGAGCAGTGTATATAACAATTTTGACATTTACAGAAGATTCAGCTTCTTATCTTGTTGGAGATGAAATGAGGCCTGTCTTGCAACATGGTGCATCTTTTCCATCACTGCTGCATCGGTTTCATGTGGCACGGGACTTTACAGCATGACACATCTTCCTAGATGCATCAATTTTTAAATATGTCGCCACATAGCAAATCTTTTGCACCGCCACTGCGTCACAAAAGTGACGCACAGTGGCGCAAAACAGGCATACACCTATCATAAATCTGTCCCTAACATTTTAAATGATTAATTCAGGATGACGATAAGGTGTGGCCTATCCAGAGGTTTGTTTAAGGTGAGGCCTACTCAGGGTTGCAGATCAAATTTATGCTTGTTGAAGAATACAAAGGAGATAATACATGTAAAAGCCTACCAATGAAGTAAGTCATGTCCACTTCACTCTTGAACAAAGGCCAGACCTCTTTTGTCTCTGTGGACAGACCTAAACTTCATCTGCACAATGTCATTCGTAAACTTAGGAAACACAGGTGATGTAATTGAAAAATGTGGAGTTTCTTTTCCTCATTTCACATTCACATCACCTGTGTTTCCTTTGCTTAGGTATCTCATAGTGCAGATGGAGTGTAGCATATCAAAGAGTACACAGAAGTTGAGCAGTGTATACAACAATTTTGACATTTACAGAAGACTCAGGGGCAGATTTATGAAGGCCTTGCGCCGCCGGTGCGTCACTTTATTTGACGCAACGGCGACGCAAACAATGCGCCCTATTTACAACGTGACGCATCTAGGAGATGCGTCACGTTGTAAAGCCCTGCGCCATAAGGAGGCGTTCCTGCGCAGGGGGGGGCGTTCCTGCGCAGGAACGCCTCCTAAAAGTGGCTCAGTGAAATCTATGAGATTTCAGTCAGTCACTTTTAGGACAATGCTGCGTCAAAACCCTGCGCCTGCTTGAAGCAGGCATAGGTCTTGACGCAGCATTGTGGAGATGGGGCACCCCTGAGCCTTGCTGGAGCTGCGTCGCGCTTGTGATGCAGCTCCAGCAATGCACCACCTTTACGGCACAGATGCGTCACACATCTGTGCCGTTTTTGCCCCATGGTGCGCCGCATTGTAAATGTGGCGCACCATGGGTGGCGGAGCAGCGGCGCAGGATGACTGGCGCATCCCTGGGGATGCGCCAGTCATCATAAATCTGCCCCTAAGCTTCTTATCTTGTTGGAGATGAAGTGAGGCCCGTCTTGCAACATGGTGCATCTTTTGCATCACTGCTGCATCGGTTTCATGTGGCACGGGTTTTTTACAGCATGACACATCTGCCTAGATGCATCAATTTGTAATTTTGTCACCTCATAGCAAATCTTTTCCACCGCCACTGCGTCACAAAAGTGACGCACAGTGGCGCAAAAGAGGCATACACCTATCATAAATCTGTCCCTAACATTTTAAATGATTAATTCAGGATGACGATAAGGTGTGGCCTCTCCAGAGGTTTGTTTAAGGTGAGGCCTACTCAGAGTTGCAGATCAAATTTACGCTTATTGAAGAATACAAAGGAGATAATACATGTGAAAGCCTACCAATGAAGTAAGTCATGTCCACTTCACTCTTGAACAAAGGCCAGACCTCTTTTGTGTCCGTGGACAGAGCTAAACTTCATCTGCACAATGTCATTCGTAAACTTAGGAAACACAGGTGATGTAATTGAAAAATGTGGAGTTTCTTTTCCTCATTTCACAATCACATCACCTGTGTTTCCTTTGCTTAGGTATCTCATAGTGCAGATGTAGTCCAGCATATGAAACAGTACCCAGAAGTGCAGCACTGCATGCAACAACTTTGACACTTACAAAAGCTTCAGCTTCTGCATGCCCCCTACACATTGCTAATTATATACATTTTAAACTGATGGTATCTTACTGGAGATGAACTGAAACCTATCTTGCAACATGGTGCATCTTTTACCCAAAAGTGACCCACAGCGGCGCAAAAGAGGCGCACAGCCATCATATGCATTTGAATGACGCATTTCTGGGTCACTTTTAACATGGCTATGTTAGTCAAAGAATTAATATCTAAATTTGCCAAGCACAGATGGGGGCATATTTACAAGGACCTTGCTCCACGGGGAAAGGTCTTAAGTTAAAATGGGAAAAATAAAATCAGAGAGACTCAAATGCCTTATAAATATGCCCCAAGCAACCTATGAAGCTCTAACAGTACATTTCAAGAAACCTAATATTTTTCAAAAAAACGATTTTAAACACATCAACAAAATCAATGATATACCTACATTCAAGGGGAAATGACTTAAAATGGCCTAAGACACATGAAAGCGTTTTTTTAAGGCCCTTGCACCATTTCTGGGTCACTTTTAACATGGCTATGTTAGTCAAAGAATTAAAATCTAAATTTGCCAAGCACAGATGGGGGCATATTTACAAGGACCTTGCTCCACGGGGAAAGGTCTTAAATTAAAATGGGAAAAATAACATCAGAGAGACTCAAATGCCTTATAAATATGCCCCAAGCAACCTATGAAGCTCTAACAGTACATTTCAAGAAACCTAATATTTTTTAAAAAACGATTTTAAACACAGCAACAAAATCAATGATATACCTACATTCAAGGGGAAATGACTTACAATGCCCTAAGACACATGAAAGCGTTTTTTTAAGGCCCTTGCACCATTTCTGGGTCACTTTTAACATGGCTATGTTAGTCAAAGAATTAAAATCTAAATTTGCCAAGCACAGATGGGGGCATATTTACAAGGACCTTGCTCCACGGGGAAAGGTCTTAAATTAAAATGGGAAAAATAACATCAGAGAGACTCAAATGCCTTATAAATATGCCCCAAGCAACCTATGAAGCTCTAACAGTACATTTAAAGAAACCTAATATTTTTTAAAAAACGATTTTAAACACAGCAACAAAATCAATGATATACCTACATTCAAGGGGAAATGACTTACAATGCCCTAAGACACATGAAAGTGTTTTTTTAAGGCCCTTGCACCATTTCTGGGTCACTTTTAACATGGCTATGTTAGTCAAAGAATTAAAATCTAAATTTGCCAAGCACAGATGGGGGCATATTTACAAGGACCTTGCTCCACGGGGAAAGGTCTTAAGTTAAAATGGGAAAAATAACATCACAGAGACTCAAATGCCTTATAAATATGCCCCAAGCAACCTATGAAGCTCTAACAGTACATTTCAAGAAACCTAATATTTTTCAAAAAACGATTTTAAACACATCATAGAAATCAATTTTATACCTACATTCATCGGGACATGACTTACAATGCCCTAAGACACATGAAAGCGTTTTTTTAACGGTCACTTTTAACATGGCTATGTAACTCAAAGAAACAAAATCTATTTGTAAAACACTTGACACAAAGCAACATTTTAAATACACAACTTTCTTCATAATTTTCTCCCTAAACCATACTATTCTCTATCTAAATTAAATGAATCTTTTCTCACCTTAGCAAATACTTTATGAGTTTCAAAACAGTCTCAGAAATACACCAATTTGTCTTCAGCAGAACAAAGGGTATGCACTCCAGAGGCTGCAGCTATAGAAAGCACAGAAATGCTGTAATTCTTCACACATATCTCTCATGTCACCCAATCAAAACTCTTCCCTCACTTTTTTCAAATCAAAACCCTTCCCCCCTCTGCCCTCTCTGCCTTTTTTGCATAGCAACCACCTCCTGGAAGACCTCTGGTGTTTGCAAGTTCACACAACAATGTTTCAATTGAACTCTGAACTCTCAGTGCACCTGCGTATCCAGTGCAATCTTTCAATAAATGATTTTTTTTTGACCATTCAAATTACATCTTTCAAAGAACTCATCCATGCACCCTAACTTTCTGTTTTCAGCAATCAAAATCCACCAATCACTGTTACTGCTTCATTAACACAGAAACGCCACAGTTTTTTTCATTTTAAACTCTTATTTTTTCAACTGCCATTTCATTACCACACTTCATCTGACTGCAGCAGAACCTTCTCTCACCATGTTTTCTGTATGGATTGTTGGACATAGTTACATCTATTGGGCTCAGACGTATGCTGAGAACAGAAATTTACCTAACCTCAATTTACAAGATGTGGAAATTAAGTGGTTTGGCCACAGAGGATTAAAATGTCACCAATTGATACCATTGGTGAAAACCTTTATGCATTTGCCAAAACCTGACCTGTTAATTGTGCACTGTGGAGGTAATGATTTGGGCACTTTGACTGGAGTAGGTCTGGAAATGCTTTTAAAGGACACCTTTGAGCAATTAATGGCACTTTTTCCTCAAACTGCCTTGGTATATTCAAATATATGCCAAAGACAGAAATGGAGGTGGTCGAACCAATTTTGTCCACAAATTGAGAAGTCGAGGAAGCATGTAAACAAATCTGTTTCAGCTTACATGAGAGACCATGGAATGGGCTCCGTGTACAACAATAACTTGCGTTACTACATGCAAGATATCTACAGAGGAGATGGAGTTCACTTCTCAGATGAAGGGAACAGAGTTTTCATTCTGAATTTAAAAATGTGCATTGGTACCTACTTATAAGTACCTAAATGTACCATAAACCCAAAAGCTCTTCTCAGAGCTACCCTACATCTGATCACTCACAATTATTATTTTACTCTAACTTTTTTTACTAATTTTCAACAAAGTACGCTCCCCGGAGCGCTACCCGGTACGCGAACCGGAAGCTAACCGCGCGAAATTTTTTAAAAAAATGTTTTTTTTCTCGCACATATGGGCCTCCTCAGCCATCCTCAGAAAACCTAGGGGGTCAAAATACGTCTACCGTGTCCGGTTCGCGTACCGGGGCGCTCGCCAGTTCGCGTACCGGGGCGCTCCCCGGGAAGCGCTCCATTAAAAAAGGTGGGAAAGTAATTTACAGAAGAAACCCTTGAGACACTTTCACCAAATATAGATTTGCTCATACTACATACCAATCCCTACCATTTTCACAAATTTGGTTGAAATTCCATTTAGCCTGTAGACCTCTCTAAATACCCTGAGGTAAATTACTTCACAAAACACATCTGAAGTGTTGGAATTCACAACCAATTAAAATGTTACTTTCATTTTCTATTTTTTTTTTACCTGACATTTGATTAGTTATGTACCTGAATATATATAAAGGAAGAGAAGGAAACACAGCCATTTTGACTACTACTTCCTGGTGTACATTTCAATAGGATTTTCACTAATCACTTCAACTTCTTTGTAAAGGTAAGTTGTTATTTTAAAAACTGAAGTATATTGTGCACTATAAGTAAGTTGTTATTTTAAAAACTGAAGTATATTGTGCACTATAAGTTAATATGGTAAACTTTTTCTGATAGTTATATACTATCCCTCTGTAGTAGTTATAGATTTAGATAGACTTCTCTGTTATAGTTATGGATGGAGTTAGGTTTCTCTTGTATAATTATGAATTTACTTACGTTAAATCACATACACTTTTTTATATTCCTACTTCCACTCTGATACTATACACTGCCCAAAGATAAATTCACTGTTAAAAACTGCCTATCTAAAATTAATCCCAACAGTGCCCTATCTCTACTAATATATTTTGTATCCAAATTTCAGACAAAATGGAAGGCGAACACAAAGTTTCATTTGAAATTGTCCTGCAAGAGACCAACCAAGAAATAATTGATCCAAATTATATAGAATTTATGGATGAAACTTGGGACCAAGAACTACTGCAATGTGTGCAAGCAGTAGATGTCCTCCTTGAAAATGAGGACATTTTACGCACTCAAACATTACAAGCTATGTTCAATGAAAATAACGACATTTCAGACAGTGAAATGTTAGACATTTTATTAAATTTTGAAACACAATAAATAATTGCTTAAAAAAAAAATAAAAAAAATAATAATCAACAAAACCAACAATCAATTAACATACAGTATTTGAAAAGTCTATCATTCTTTTTTCCTCATAGTACGCTCCCCGGGCCGCTTCCCGGTTCGTGAACCGGGCGCTATCCACGCGGGGCCCTTTTAAAGCCTCCACATCAAACCTAGGGGGTCAGGGAGGATCTGCTATGCCCCCTTATGGTCATTTTCGCCTTTGTTTTGGCCTCCTCTTGTCTCTCGATCCTACCGAGAGACAAGATGGCGGCCGCTCTGGACTGTTTAGAATGTTGACAGACACCGGAGATCCAATCAGCTTCGCTACGCGAAGTTCCGTTACGCGTCAAGTACGCGAACCGGAGCGCTGCCCAGAGCGCGCTTACAGATAAATATCTTTTTTGAACGTTAATTTCTCAAATTCCACTGGAGCACATATATTGAGACCTAGCAAAGGCACATCGGGCTAACAGTCCCTACAATTTTGCCAAGTTTCATGCAAATCCATTCAGCCGTTCGGGCTAAAAGTGAGGCCAACCGCCCTATGGAAATTAACATGAGGAAAACGCGTTTTGGGACCCCCCTTTTTTCTCGGCCCCCCCTTGACGAACCCCCCCCAAATTTTTAGGGGCTGCTCAGAAACAAAATGTTCAATTTTCCTGAAAATTTCAACCAATTCCGTCCACAAACGCCAAAGTTATTAGACATAGAATTTTCAAAAATCCCATAGGGAAAAAATGCTAACTATATATACCTACTGGCGACCGCCAGTAGGTAATATATATATATATATATATATATATATATATATATATATATATATATATATATATATATACATATATATATATATATATATATATATATATTACCTACTGGCGATAGCCAGTAGGTATATATAGTTAGGATTGTTTTCCATAGGGAAATCGCAACATTCTATTGGGAATAACTTTGGCGCCGGTTGAGGAATCTTCCTGCAATTTTCCTTAACTTTGCCTTGCGGCGCTCCGGTCCTTCCCTGAAAGTTTGGGGGGGATTCGTCAAGTGGGGGCCGAGATAAAAGGGGGGTCCCAAAACATGTTTTCCCCATGTTAATTTCCATAGGGCAGTTGGACTCACTTTTAGCCCGAATGGCTGAATGGTTTTCCACCAAACTTGGCAAAATTGTAGGGACTGGTAGCCCGATGTGCCTTTGCTATGTCTCAAGATATGTGCTCCATTGGTTTTTACGAAAATTAACTTTGAAAAATATATATTGGGCTACATTGGGCTATATATATGTTAGAGCCCAAATGTAGCCCAATGTAGCCCAATATAGCCCAATGTAGCCCAATGTAGCCCAAAGATGGCCACCAGAGACAAAAAAAAACAAATGTAGCCCAAATATCAGCCAGATGTAGCCCAACTATAGCCCAATGACAGAATGTCCCAGAGTGTTCTAAAGAACAACTAGAGCGCTAACAGTCTTACTTATGACAAAAGTATGGCACACCTGAAGTCATCTTGATTGGAATAAAGTGTTAACACTTAAAACATTTAATTTGCAAAGGAACAAAATGAGGGGGTTCATTTTGCCATAGAAATTATGATTAGTGCTGAAGAAAGAAAAATTAGGGCACATTTTGAGTGACTTCTCAAATCCTCTTATATTTCATTAAAAAAATTCTGATATGCAGTCTCCCAAGATGGCCACCAGAGACAAAAGAGCCTGTGCTTAAAAACTCTGTTAGCAAAGCAGGCATTTGAGATTTAAAAAACGTTTTAATATATAAAAACGTTATCCGCTAATAGAATTAGCATTTAAAAAACCTTGCGAATTCACTGAAAAAACCATAGGTTTCAGGCCTTATATAGTTAGGAATTAGCATTTAAAAAACCTTTGAAATTCACTGAAAAAACCATAGGTTTCAGGCCTTATATAGTAAGGAATTAGCATTTAAAAAAACCTTGCGAATTCACTGAAAAAAACCCATAGGTTTCAGGCCTTATATAGTTAGGAATTAGCATTTAAAAAACCTTTGAAATTCACTGAAAAAACCATAGTTTCAGGCCTTATATAGTTAGGAATTAGCATTTAAAAAACCTTGCAAATTATCGCCAGTAGGTATATATAGTTAGGATTGTTTTCCATAGGGAAATCGCATCATTCTATTGGGAATAACTTTGGCGCCGGTTGAGGAATCTTCCTGAAATTATCCTTAACTTTGCCTCGCGGTGCTCCGGTCCTTCCCTGAAAGTTTGGGGGCGATTCGTCAAGAGGGGGCCTAGATAAAAGGGGGTCCCAAAACGTGTTTTCCCCATGTTAATTTCCATAGGGCGGTTGGACTCACTTTTAGCCCGAACGGCTGAATGGTTTTCCACCAAACTTGGCAAAATTGTAGGGACTGGTAGCCCGATGTGCCTTTGCTATGTCTCAAGATATGTGCTTCAGTAGTTTTTACGAAAATTAACTTTGAAAAATATATATTGGGCTACATTGGGCTATATATATGTTAGAGCCCAAATGTAGCCCAATGTAGCCCAATGTAGCCCAATGTAGCCCAAAGATGGCCACCAGAGACCAAAAAAAACAAATGTAGCCCAAATATCAGCAAGATGTAGCCCAACTATAGCCCAATGACAGAATGTCCCAGAGTGTTCTAAAGAACAACTAGAGCGCTAACAGTCTTACCTATGACAAAAGTATGGCACACCTGAAGTCATCTTGATTGGAATAAAGTTTTAACACTTAAAACATTTAATTTGCAAAGGAACAAAATGAGGGGGTTCATTTTGCCATAGAAATTATGATTAGTGCTGAAGAAAGAAAAATTAGGGCACATTTTGAGTGACTTCTCAAATCCTCTTATATTTCATTAAAAAAAATTCTGATATGCAGTCTCCCAAGATGGCCACCAGAGACAAAAGAGCCTGTGCTTAAAAACTCTGTTAGCAAAGCAGGCATTTGAGATTTGAAAAACGTTTTAATATATAAAAACGTTATCCGCTAATAGAATTAGCATTTAAAAAACCTTGCGAATTCAATGAAAAACCATACTTTTCAGGCCTTATATACTTAGGAATTAGCATTTAAAAAACCTTGCGAATTCACTGAAAAAACCATAGGTTTCGGGCCTTATATAGTTAGGAATTAGCATTTAAAAAACCTTTGAAATTCACTGAAAAAACCATAGGTTTCAGGCCTTATATAGTTAGGAATTAGCATTTTTAAAAAACTTGCGAATTCACTGAAAAAACCATAGGTTTCAGGCCTTATATAGTTAGGAATTAGCATTTAAAAAACCTTTGAAATTCACTGAAAAAAACATAGGTTTCAGGCCTTATATAGTTAGGAATTAGCATTTAAAAAACCTTGCAAATTCACTGAAAAAACCATAGGTTTCAGGCCTTATATAGTTAGGAATTAGCATTAAAAAAAACTTTGAAATTCACTGAAAAAACCATAGGTTAAATGAGTTATATAGTTAGGAATTAGCTTTTAAAAAAAGTTTGAAATTCACTCAAAAACTATAAGTTTTACTGGTGTTATAGTTAGCTGAACATTTTACTCATACAAAACCATTGAAATTGCTCCTATATAGTCAGTTGTACTAACTATATTTTGCGCACCCGCAATCCACTGCTGATGATGTCACATATTAGATCATTCATGACATGGTTAGTGACATCACTGATGACATCTCAAATGACATCACTGATGACATCACTGATTACATCATCCACGTGACAATCACATACACCTTTTCATACACTATTACAATTTTTCATCACTCTTTGTAAAATACAGAGTATCATATTTAAATCCATTGTCACAGCAATACAAGTATCTAAAAATCCACTCAGTGATTTATAGATGTATACACACATCTAATCACTTACCTATGGATTCACTCATACATGCTGTCAATGAACAATAGAACACTATCAAAAATACTTATACATCTATATCGACATTAAACAACAGCTCGCATCCTATTCACATATGAAGTCATCCTACTCACTTATGCAAACAATGGATCATACTTACATATTTACTTAGCAAAACACTTATACAAACACCACTTCTTCTATTCATTTAGATAGTAAGTCATACTTAGTGAATTATAAAATCATTATTACAAGTATACAGTTATCCATACAGTCACTCACACAATCATTGTGTCTTATGTATACTTATTTATATACAACAACTGACACATACACTGCCTTTTATTTTTCTAGTTTGTTGGACCTGTACCATTGAGAAATATATTTGCTCATCACCACACCCATAAAGATATTCACTCACCCAAACAACTGTTAGAACATGTAGATTTAACTTCATATATCTACTGAATCAACTATTCACACATCTTTGGACAGTCACACACCCCCAACCGAACCACACACACTTTCACACTCCCATACAAATACTCAGTTAACTAATCAATAACTAATATAGACTTTCACATAGCTAGTAACCAACTGTAGAATCAGTTTACACAACAACTGACAAAGTGATACAGATATTCACACAGTTTAGTCACCATCCACTATATTTAGTGAGACATTATAAATTGGTCAAGTAAACAGTCAATTACACTGCTACTAAATCCTCCATCCAAATATTTATTTATATATATCCACTTATTCTTCAATGCAAATTGCTATATATATAATGCATATTTAAATAACGAAGCAAACCACATTCACTGGATGATGTCATCAGTGATGTCATCAGTGATGTCATTTGAGATGTCATCAGTGATGTCATTGACCATGTCATGAATGATCTAATATGTGACATCATCAGCAGTGGATTGCGGGTGCGCGAAATATAGTTAGTACAACTGACTATATAGGAGCAATTTCAATGGTTTTGTATGAGTAAAATGTCCAGCTAACTATAACACCACTAAAACTTATAGTTTTTTGAGTGAATTTCAAAGGTTTTTTAAAAGCTAATTCCTAACTATATAACTCCTGAAACCTATGGTTTTTTCAGTGAATTTCAAAGATTTTTTAAATGCTAATTCCTAACTATATATGGCCTGAAACCTATGGTTTTTTCAGTGAATGTGCAAGGTTTTTTAAATGCTAATTCCTAACTATATAAGGCCTGAAACCTATGGTTTTTTCAGTGAATATATATATATATATATAGTATTTTGTTTGTATGATATATAATATAAATTTATAGAAATGTCTAGCAAATTGGCGTGTTTGTACATGAGTCCATTGTAGACAGGAATAATGATTTTTAAAATGATTTTACAGGGTTCTCACAATTGTTCTTTAGCACCACACATTTCAATGAGGAATACAAATTGTGCTTGTTGAAATATTTTTTTTCAGGCCACAAAGGTTGCCTTTTCTTGCTGTCCTGTTAGTGTGACTAATAATGAAATGGAGTTGATGTTCACATATGTCAGAAGTGTATTTTCAAATGAGGGACAAGCCCAGCAATCTATGCAGTGTGCATTTGTTTTATGATACATCTGTTAGCCTGACCCCCTTTAACTGTGATAATTGTGTTGTGTGTATTTTGTGTTCCAATGTGTGGGCCATGTATAACTTCTTTATGGAGTCCTCACTTGTGCATTCTCTGAGTCTCTTTAGCATACATTGGCTTGTGTTGAACTGTAGACTACTTTTTAGATCTGGCTAACCCAGAAAATTTGCAGTGACAGATTCGTAATTGTCAGAACGCAAGAGAAATTTCTCAACTGATTTAGCAGACTTGCATGGGAGCAGAACAAGGACTTTTCCCAATGCCCCTTCCAAAATGTCTCCGCCCTCAAAGGTAATATTACACTAATTACAGAGACGTTCCAAAGGGGGGAAGGGGGTGGGGAGGAAAAGAAGAGACTGCAGTTCCTTCCTCTATAGGGTATTTTTTTCCTTCTGTAGTGATATGTGTCTATAGACCCTTTCGTGAAGAGATAAGGAACTGAAAGAAAGTATGACTAACAAATTAAGTGTGTCCTAACCTATTGTCAATTACCTTTTTTCTCCTATATAGATATATCAATATTTTAGATGTACTAACATACCCTACCTGTCTATGAATATTGCTCCTCTTCTATTATATAAACATTTAATGCATTATTCTTCTTATAAATCTTCACGTGTAATCTACAGTTCTTGACCAGTAATCCATATGCATAAAACACAAGTATTTATATGGTTCTCCTCCAGGGGAAGTACTTGTGTGACCAAGAATGTCTGTGTAGGATCAGAAAATGGAGTTCTATGACTGGTAAGTGCTGTTCCATTTTTTGTTTGTTATTAAATGCTGTGCAGTAGAATGTTCTTTTCCTTTTGCAGTCTCTTCTGGTTCATTAAATTCTAATTTCTCAATTAAAAATTTCTGGTAGGTACTCTCTTGTTTTTTTTGGTAATTTTGCTAATGCTTTTTCTTTTCTATGTGCGACACCCTTGTTGTGCGCAGGTAACTTCTTAGGAACACTATCCTGATGAAGTATCTCTGAAACGCGTAGCTTAAATTCCAATCAGGAACTCTATGAGCCTTGAAATACTACTCCCAAGAAAGGAGAGAGCTCTTAGACGAGATGCTATACTAGGATACAGGCATTAACTTCTGAAGGATGTTGCCAAAGGAACTAAATGATGGGCTGCAACAAAACTACCCTCACTACACTTTCCTGATGGAAGACTTGAATGGCTTCTCCTCCGTAGAATTTCTCAGGTGAGGTGTGCATGTGTTTGTGAGCGCGCGCTTCATAATCCGAGCACAGCTGAAAAGGAAAAACACTTGTGCGCTGCAAGGAGAGCTGAGCTGGCAGACATCTTGCGTCCCAGAGCTGCCAGCAAAGTTTCCATTCTTTATTAACAGTTCTTTTTTGTCTCTTATTAGTTTTCTAAGTAATTGTATTGTATAGTATTTGTAATAGCATTTATATAGCGCTTACTACCACTGACGATGCATCAAAGCATTTTTCGGCAAGTAGCACGCCACTCAGGAACCCATAAAGGATTAGGGTTGAATTGGTATAGTGAAATATGAAAGTAATTTGAGTGGGGGATATGTTATTCAGTTATTTGGATAGAGAAGGGTAGCGGAGGGATAGAAGAGGGAAAAAGTTTAGCATTTATATAGTGCTTGCTCCCCCTGATGTGGTGTTGAAGTGCTTTTTTGCCGAGTAGCACGCTACTCTGGAACCCATAAAGAATTAGTGGTAAATTAGTATAGTGAAATATGAAATTTGGGAAGTGGACATGTTAGTTTGTTATTTTAATTGAAAAGGATAGTAGAGGGATAGAAGAGTGAAGAATTTAGATTTTTTTGCAGAGGTCATAGCAGTAGGCGGAGGCTTGGGATGAGTAAAAAGGGATCTGGATTGGAAAAGTCAGAGGGAGGAGTTTAGAAAGGCTTGTTTTGGGGGATCAGTATAGTAAAAGGGTTATCAGATGATGCTAGGAGGGGTGGAGTAGGGGAGAGTCTAGAAAGGGTTATTTTGAGTATCATAGTAGTGGTATGGGATTTGGGGTGAATGGGAGAGTGAATGTAGAGGATATATTGATAGAGGTATAGGGTGAGAAATAGGGTAGTGCACTGGAAGGAGCAGTAAAAAGAGGGTTGAGAAGAGTCAGAGGGTTGAGGTAGAAGATACATTGAGAAAGGCATAGGGTGAGAAATAGTGTAGTACATGGGATATGCTGAATTAGAAGAAAGTAATAAATATATAGAGCCATAAGTACATGGAAAGTATATAGATGCATAAAGGAAGTAAGTATATAGGTATTGGTAGATTAAAGATGTTTATAGAGGTATAGGGTGAGAAATAGTATAGTGCATTGAATATGCTCTTTTAGGGAAAAATTATTAAATATATAGTTCCACGTACATGGAAGGTATATAGATGTATGAAGGAAGTAAGCATATGTATATTAAAGATGCATTGGATAAACTCTGGTTTTCAAGTGTTATACTTAAAAATGCATTTTATTTATTTTGATGCTAGCAAGTACAGAGTGTTTTTTAGGAATCCTCCTTAGGATCCTCACAGTAACAGAGAATACCAATATTACTTTCAACCTGAGTATAGGCACCTTTTAGACATTCTAAGATTGTTTCAGTTTTATATTCGGACACCAAGTGAAATTAGATATGAGAAGGTTGAGGTAGGATGTGTGGCTAGCTTCTTATTGGGATATTGGATTCTGTGAATGGTAAGTCAGTGGGCATGTTCCATTGTTGGATTCTGTTCACAAATAGTTGATAATGAGGTATTTGCTAAAGGGAAACATGAGACTTGGCAAAGATGAATTTAAATTTTCAGCATGAACATTATATTTGGCAACAACTCCAGGCTGTTGTATCTTGTCACAGATGTATCATTTTAATTTATTTTATTTTTAACATTTATGTAAGGCGCCTTCGACCAAAAAGGTATCTGGACACTTAATTTACCCACTAACATCCAGCTAGATAGGGCAAGGCCTAATTGAAGAGAAGATATAAGAGTAGGAATATGTGAGATTAGGAACTAAATTTGTACCTAATGCAATCTAGGTTACAAAGATAAGTGTCAACACACTAAGCACATTCAATGTAATGAATAGTCCTAATGCACCATTTTTTAATTGTTTTTGATGCATGGATAAAGACCTGCATGAGGCATCATATCTACATCATCATTCTACGGCTGTGAAATTTTCATTGGGATACAAAGCCTGTGTTCTTATAGGAACTATAAGCAACTTTATGCATTGTTTTTGTTTTAATTAAACTTCGTTAGTCTGCACTATTCCTGCATAACCAGTTATCATCAAGGGAACAGAAGTGCTCTGTGTCTGCTGTCATATGTGATATCTTCATCCAGTCCTAGTTGGTTTATGGGTACAGCTTTGCATGTTTGGAATTGTATTGCATCTCTGCTCAATGGTACATGGTCCCTTTTTGAACGTTGTGCGCATGTACCATTGTTAAAGAAGGACACAACAGACAAAAGTTGTGAATATTGACTCTGACATTTTAGAGATGTGTTGTGCCCATATGCCTCAAGATATTTCCCTAGCAACAGTCTTTAATAGCACCTGAGACTTTATGACTTTCTATGTTTCTAGATTCTAAAACTTTGTAGAAGTTTACTGCACAGAAGAGTGAGGAAAATGTGTAATGTATTTCAAAGTTTGGTGTTTGTAGAGCCTTTTGGGTAAGAAAGTGTAATGAGATCCATGCAAGGCACATCACACTGGACTCCCCTGGGGGTCTAGTTTTCTGATATGTCTTGCCTAGTGGTTTTCTCTCAAAGGTAGCTAAAACTGCAAAGCTTAGCTTCATCCACATTTTTCATTCATTAAATAATTCCATAGCAACTGTGATAATTGTCAGCACCGAATGAGTACCATTATAAGCTACAGCTCAGTTGCTGGCTCTGAGTATAGCATGTCTTTGGACATTCAAGAAACACTAGACATCCCTGTGACCAAAATGGTTTGACAGACCCAACGGTATATTGCTTTCATAAATCAGCCATTAGGCAAAAAATCGCAGATGAAAACTATGATTTGTTTTATGCAAGAGATTTCCCAAGCACAAGTGGAAACCTAAATTAGATACAAATTTAGCCTGCGCACCTTTTGTGGAAAGAAGTAATGAAGGCTTAACATGAAGAGCCCCAAAAAAGGGCTCATCAGGGGGTGGGGAGTGGGTGAGTCTCAACAGTTAATGGCTTAAACTTCCTAAATAGACTATCTTGGTTGCAGTAGGAAAGAATCATGGAAATGGAAAGACTTAAACGATCTAACATCAAATGTGGTGGCCTTGTTGTAATGCCTATACATTTAGCTTATGTTTTAAATAGCTCCCTATCCTAAGTACATTGCCAACAATTTGGTTGAGTGGGGTAAACTAAAAAACTAGGTCAAAGTATCTTACTATTGTGTTCATAGACAGTCGCTGCAGATAAGAGCAGTGGGAAAGTGGGGCGGGGGATGAGGTGACAGATGACGACGAGGGAAAACAAAATTAGACAAAAAGAAAATCACTTACCTTGCGCTTACCACATCATCAAGTCGGCGATGTGGCGAGCGCAAGGTAAGTGGGTTTCTTTTAAAAAATGTTATTTTCTCTCGTCATCGTCTGCCGACTCACCTCCTTACCCCACCACCACCCCACTCCCCTACCACTCTCACCAGCACCGGCTGTGACTGCACACTAGGTGAACTTGTCTGTTTCTATTAGTATTTCCAAATGCTTTCTGAGTAATGCCAAACTATAGCTCTGACAATGTGTAGAAGTTTATAAATCAGCATATCAGAATGGTAATCAGAATATAATGCATATTGCTCAGAGAAGAGAAATTTTCAACACAGCCAGACACATGGAGAGAGTATTTTGTTTTCATTCAGTGGGTTCATTTTTATATTAGTGGATTGTTTTTGCTTTTCTTGCACTCGAATGGCAGATTTCCCAGTTCCTTGCAGAGTACATTGTGAAGAACAATATCCAGGCACTCTACTGGCAGGCCAGTATATGGGCTTATCTGAATTAAAGTCTGAACATGTTGCGTTCATGCCCAGAAATATTTACCTGTTTTGAAAATGGATTGTCGCCTAAGTTAAAGAAAGCGTAGTGCCTAGCAGGATGCGAGAATACTTAGCATAAGCGCACAGACGCTTAGGTTTTAGTTGTTTAAATTGCCATTATTATGTGGCAGGGTCATCTGGCACAGTCTGCGCCTTATTTCTCTCCTGTTGCCAACACCTGAGAAAAACATTAGCCACAAAAACTACTTGCGCCCAATGGAACCTGAATAATCAGGACGTGACTCAGTAGTTTAAGTTTAAATTGGCCGCAGCTGGTCAGTCTTCATTCCCTATCTAAAAAAAATAATACAAAGCCAAGTTCAAAGTGGTCCTTGCCTGATTATTGATGTTGCTTTATAAATATAGACCAATTATGGTGGCCAAAGAGAAGAGGGCACAAATCATTCAGCTGTGAAAACTATGGGGCATATATATTAAAGAGTTGTGTTGCCCTTGCGCCACACAACTGGGTGCAAGAAAAACACAACTCTTAAGTTAGACTTCTCAAGCCATGCAAGGCCACCTTGTGTGTCCCTTCCTGCACAAAAACAATCCTGATTACAACGCATGCACCCTTCCACCATGGTGCAAGGATGCCTGCGTTGGCGTTAGGCAGCACATTGTGCGCCAGCGCAAGGAAAAGACAGGAATGCGCCATATATTGTAAGGTATGGTGCATTCTTGCCCTTTCACTATCATGCAGATAAGTGCAGCAAGGTGTCTTGCTGTGCTGCATGATTTTTTTTTTAGAAATATGCCCCTAAATTCAGGAGATTTATGCCACATTCATTTAATAAGTATCCTGACTGTAAAATCTGCTTTATTGGCCACACAGTGATGTTTGTAGATTTCACCTCTTCCTCCCTTCCTTCTGGTCCTCCCCCTTAAAATGTGAGCACCCAATGTGACCGCCAACCCACTGATTGCCACCGCCACACCAATTTAGCAAATTGGCACCACCACAGCCACATTCTAAATTGTTAGACTTTGATGGGCGTCATTCACAAACTGCACTTTGTAGTATATTTTGTAGTACTACAAAATGTACTAAAACGTGCTATTCACAAACTATGTGCAGAGTGACTGCCTACCTAATTACATATACTTATATGTGCAGAGTTTCCCACCCTGACTGCAGTGTATCTACACACTTGAGTATATGTTTTAGTAGGGATTGTGGGTAGCATACAGGGGAGCGGCTTTTAAAAGGGGCACACTATCTCCAAAAGGGAGCAGTTTAGGGGGGTTACATATGGTTTTAGGAAGGGACATCACCCATTCACCAAAGAGTAAGCCAATTGTTATCCTCCGGTGGTGAAGACATACAACTTCCACTTTTGTAGTGAATTTACACTCGGAGTTTGTAAATACCGAAAAGTAGTAAACTTACTCCAAAGTGTAAAATACTCAAAAATGTAAGTTACCTTTGTGAATCAGGTACGGAATATGGGATAAGCAGGTGCCCCTAAAAACAACAGCCACTGAGATATTTCCCCACACAATTCCTTCTTACTTTACTCTGGCAATGCTCTAGCTAGTTACAGTCGCTTATGTACAATGTTCTAATTCCATCACGGATATCGATGATCCAAAGACATTAGTCTGTGCTAGTTGCAGGCTTCTCATCTGAGATAGCACAGACTCTCAGCTCAGATTTGTGCCAACCAGCAACGTGTAATTTTGGTATTCTATCTGTATTGCACTCTGCGTTTCTCTCATTCTCCAGTGGGTTCATGATCAGGCAAACATATTTCATGACACATTTGTCTATTCATTCAATGCTTCTCTGGGTATTCATGCTGCTGCCATCTGAGACTGCATTTAACCTTAAATGAAGAATACTAAAGTGCTTGGTCCAAAACTGATATTAATGCAATGCCAACATATACTACTGCTGACCCCAAAGATAGGAGGAAAAGACACTCATGGGCAGTCTTTTTTAACGTCCTCTGGTTCAAAGAGATCCTTCTCATTACTGCCCATCACCACCTTCATGTCACTTACAGGCTGTTCCATCTTTCACGTAGGGTTTCTAAAACACAACCCTTAGTCCTTTTTCCAACAACCCTCACACCATTATCCTGATGTCATTCCCATTTTTTGGGTTTACTGCAAGTTAACTGATCAGAAGGACTACAGCAATTGGTTGGTATATAAGAACACAAGAAGAGTGTCAATTGAAAGAGATTAATGACTATTGGATCCAGCGACCCCAACATTCTTTCTAACACTGGCATAGAGGTGAACTCCCACTTACCACAGCAGATTTCTAGGTTCTTTGCCATACAGTCATCAGTTACTATACCAGAAATCCTACCAAAAATACAATGGAACTCTCCAGCTCTTTCTGGCTTTTAGCATAAATCTGCTGCCTAAGTTGGGGTGAAATCTTTTTACATCGTTGAAATTTTGTATAAAAACGTGCATTTACATGACATGATTTTTGCAATATGTCATGACTTTTAGCGGGTTTCAAGTCTTGCAAATTTTTGGGGAAGTATTCTGGTTTGAGACCAGTAATCTGCCAGTTTCTGACAGTGTGACTTTTGAACGCTTATTTGGCCTAACATTCAGTTCACATAATACCTGCAGGTGAATTTAATAATATTTCACGTAATTTTGCATTCTTTTTGAGAAATGACGCAAAAAAGTCGCAGTCCCACTGCTCATGACTTGATTATACCGTTCTGGAAGTTTCATTTCATAAAATGAGGACGTCTCCTTTTCTTAAAGCAATAATTATTTCTCACCAACCAGCTGTTCTAGTTCCTTTGCATCTCGATCCACCCTAAAATGAAATTAGGAAGGAACTTTCCAGTTATTGGAATCCTCATCTGTCATTGAAAGTGTCATGCAATTTACATATAGGGGCATATTTATGAGAGGCTTCCATCAGGTTTGCACCTCGCAAAGTGGTACATGCGTGATGCAAGCCTTTTAGTCAGAACTATGAAGCCACGCAAAGCCACATTGCTTGGCTATGAATGGCACCAACAAGAAGGAGCCAAGATGGATTTGGAAAGGTATATGAGGGATCGCCCTCCACTCTAGACAGTCAATCAACAATAAGATCCCTATACCTGGGGCGATTGTTACATTTCCAAGACATGAGTACACATCACTCAGGTTGTATTCTATGTTTACATACCGAGGTAGACCCCTGCTATCTATCGCAGTGCGTTTTCACTCCTCTAATGTCTGATTGTCCCCACACATTATATTGTTCCAAATAATTAATTAAATACTGCAGTATCAATGCAAAAAATGTCCAGCAGTGATGTCCAACGGATGTCTGCTTTCTACACTGAAAGCACATCTATCCACACTTCACCACATGTGTACACCGCTTCAGAGGAAAAAATGTGTGGTGGAAAGGAAGGCACCTCACGGGCGAACACCCTCGGGGATGTTGGCAGATGTTACCAACTCAATGCCCCTTTCTCATCATCGGTTGCCTTCCAATCCAGAAAAGAAAACAGAATAGATACAACACATAAACTAAAATGCGTGTAAAGGTGCAACATAAAGAATATCAACATTAACTCATAAAGGACAGAGTGACATAAAATCGACAGCCACACCCACTCAATCACTTTATTCTTCGTTTCAGTGTTTTCGGCAGATTCATCAGGGTATCGTACGGTTGGAAACCAGGGCGGTGCCTGGGATGAGACACCGCCCTGGTTTCCAACCGTACGATTGCTACTTCAATCGTTTTTAAACGAATCAAAGCGTGATTTGGCCAGCCGGTATGAGTTGTCCATGCTGGTCAGGGTGTCCAGAAAGGTTGTTCAAAACATTGGTGCAGTGACCGAGTGTTCAATACCCTGATGAATCTGCCGAAAACAATGGGGCAGTGAAACATGTCGGTATCAGGTACTGGGAGGCGAAACTAAGCTACCAACCTTTGTTTTAATTCTTCAGCTCACACTGAAACGAAGAATAAAGTGATTGAGTGGGTGTGGCTGTCGATTTTATGTCACTCTGTCCTTTATGAGTTAATGTTGATATTCTTTATGTTGCACCTTTACACGCATTTTAGTTTATGTGTTGTATCTATTCTGTTTTCTTTTCTGGATTGGAAGGCAACCGATGATGAGAAAGGGGCATTGAGTTGGTAACATCTGCCAACATCCCCGAGGGTGTTCGCCCGTGAGGTGCCTTCCTTTCCACCACACATTTTTTCCTCTGAAGCGGTGTACACATGTGGTGAAGTGTGGATAGATGTGCTTTCAGTGTAGAAAGCAGACATCCGTTGGACATCACTGCTGGACATTTTTTGCATTGAGACTGCAGTATTTAATTAACTATTTGGAACAATATAATGTGTGGGGACAATCAGACATTAGAGGAGTGAAACCGCACTGCGATAGATAGCAGGGGTCTACCTCGGTATGTAAACATAGAATACAACCTGAGTGATGTGTACTCATGTCTTGGAAATGTAACAATCGCCCCAGGTATAGGGATCTTATTGTTGATTGACTGGCTATGAATGGCCTCAGAAATTTGGAGTAAGGCAATGCAGTGCAAATTGTTACATTGCTTTACTCTGTGCAAGGGAGGAGTTCCATGGGCTTTGCGGTGGGTGTTCCCAAGCAAATCCCTTGGTTTCTGACGCATTTCCAGACTTACCAAACCTGGCAAACCTGGGAATGCACCTAAAAGATGCGCCTCCCCAGGTGAGGCGTAACGTGGAGAGGTATCTTTATTTCTCCTAGTTTTTTCCTCTTTCTAAGTATGCTGCAATAGAGTCAAATGTCTCTATGGATTGTTTTTGTGCAGGAAGATGCCCCTTTCTGCACAAAAACAATCCTGCCTACAACACAGGGACCCGTACACCATGGTGAAAAGGTGACTGCATTGAGGATAACCTGCCAAAACGACTCTAGTGAAGGGGAAAACAACAGGAATGTGCCATATTGCTTGAATATGGTGTATTCCTGCACTTTCCCAGTGATGCAGGGCAGCGCAGCAAGTTGACTTGATGCACTGCTATGCACCACTATTCCCATAAATATGCCCCAAAGAGAGGCTGAGAACTTAAGACTTCTCAGGCCTGCACACAGTCCCTGAAGTAAGCTCTCTGGCAAACATCAAAAACAATAGGTTGCAAAACTATGGGTTTTTTTCAAGAAACGCAGCCAGCAACTAAACTTGCTTTTGCAGCATTGCGCAAGGGGAAAAAATGTACATAGCCATTTCTACTGAGATTGACTTGCTGCTGCTGCCTTTCACTGCACTCGAGCACTTAAAAGCAGCCTTGAGTAATGCACAGCACTACAGAGGTCCATGAGCACTGCCTGACATAGGATTTGTACTGGAAACATTCACTTTCAGTACAAATTCATATGTCTAGACAAACACAGAAGAATCCCACGAACTTGATATGTGCTGTGTATGTGTGAAAACATTTCTCCTTGTCAGCAATGTTCCAAAGAGGCATTATCTTTTCAGTTTTGCTATCTTAGTACATCGAACTTTGTGTCAAAACCTAGGTGTGTTTGTGCTGATCCACCCAAGTTAAAGCCCAGTAACGCTTCATTGATGCGAAGAGACACAAAGAAGCGCAAAGCAGTATTTGCACTAAAAAAGTCCACCTTCCTGCAAAATACCTTTTGCTCTGGAAAGTAATGTGCTTTCTGTTTAAAAAATGGTAACACTGGCTTACACCCAATTGGCATATTTAATGTGCCTGGGGCCAGTAAAGTAAATGCTACTAGTGGTTCTGCAGCACTGGTTGTGCAACCCACTTAAGTAGCCCTCTACACATGTCTCAGGTGTATCATTGTACAGCCTGTGAGGGCAGTTTAAACTGCCTTTTTGACCTGGTAAAATAAACCTTTTACAAGGCCAAAATGTTCACTTTTAATACATGTAAGTTACCCCTCGGACAGGCCCTGAACAGCCCAAAGGGCAGCGTGCAATGTATTTAAAAGGTTGGACATGTACTTTTTAGTTTTACATGATCTTGGAGTGAAAAACTCTTAAATTAGTTTTCCACTTCTGTAAGACCTATCACCCTTATAGGATAACAATGGAGTTACTTCATTATATTTTATATGTATGTTTTCCAAATGGGAAGAGATAACAGGATCATGTTTGGTGTCTTTGGAATTCTAATTTAAAATCCTAACTTATGGTGAAGTCGAATTTTAAATTTCAATTCTGAAAATGCCCCTTTTAGAAAGTGGCCATCTTCTTGTCATAGCCATTTGGTGCCTGTAGCCTGTCCCTGGTCACATGACTGGCTGTAGTTGGCAGTTGGGCTTTGTGTATTTCTCTTAGACAGCCACACACAATGGGAGCTTAGGTGTGACTGGATGGGCCATCCCTAGCAGGTGGGTAGCGAGGAGCTGGGCCCAGCCTCACTTACATCTGAATAGGTTGAGTCATGCCTCCACACAAAGGCCTGGTTACCCCCTGCGATTACCCCGTGGAGCCAGGACAGGAAAGACAGGGCAACAGTGCACTTCAAAGGCACAACTGTGTATAAAATAAGGCCCTCAGACACCACTACTTCAGTGCACTTCTGGACCTGTGGATACTCTGCCAGGAAGAATGACTGCTGTGCGGCTATAAGGACTGTCACTCTGCTGGACTGTGGCTCTAAAGGAAATGCTGACCCGCTGCCTTCTTGCCTGGGGAAGTCAAACTGTAACTTCATCTTGAACCAAGGACCCCAGTGTGACTCCACCAGCTAGACTGCTGGCCTCCTAATCTCCTGGTGTCACCTCAGGGACATAAAAGCCTCCCCAACAGCTCCTAGATCCGTCTTCAGCTAGTTCCTGACCTCCCAAGTGGTGTCTCTCAGGTCCGGAACCCTTGGTGTGGCTCTCTAACTCTTGAAATCAATCTTTTGAGTTCTTTGTGACCGCGATCAGGCACATTAGCACCAGAACTGCGCTGCTTACACTAAAAATCAGCATGAGCTACCACCAGCCCATCTCTATATGCACAGCAGCATTGACAGTTCATGGGGGGCCGCCAGCGCAAAGCTCCAGCCAGTGCGTCTGCGACGTCTGGCTTGTTCTTCATTCCACGCCAACCACCACCCGTGATCTTCTCCCTGTACCTCGTGACCCTCTCCAAAGTGAACAGGGCTCTTGGCACAAAACTTGAAAAGGTAAAACTTTAGATGGACTAATCTGGAACTCCATCAGACCCAAGCTTCATCACGGTTGGTCTGGACATTATAATTCACCACGGTCCAGCTCAACCAGATAGTGGCAGGTGGAGCTTTGTGCTTTTAGCCGTTATATTGCAGTTTTTTCTTTACAGATTCAGAATTCCAGTTCTACTGATTAGATTTTAAAAGTTTTGGTCTTGTTTTATTTATTAAATTAAGCTCTGTTATTCTAACCTGGTGTGGGACCTTTTCGTGTGGTGTTTGTACTGTTTTACTGTTTGAAGTGTTGCACAAATACTTTACACATTGAATCTAAGTTGTCTGACTGCTTTGTGCAAAGCTACCAGAGAGTGGAGCACAGATTAATTTGGGGTTTGCTTGTGTATCACCTTGACAAGAATTTTGGTTGCTGCGTGAGTGGGATTTCATCCCCAATCAGTAACCCAATTTCGTACAGAGTGCATGTGACCAAGGGTTGGCATTGCAATGTGAAATACATTAAATTACATTACATTATCAAATACATGGTGTTGTGTCTGATTCTGTTAGGCAGCATATCCCATCAATCCTGTTATTGGCATAGAAAAGGTAAGGCTTTTTGCTAACAATGGAAAATATATTAATAAGTACTGTAATTGCAATATTTGGTGGAGAGGAAAAATACAATTTTCATTCTGCGAGGGCACAGCCCTTTAGGCTGAACAAATGTAATTTTATTTAAAGGACAGGACATTCCCTGGAAGGTGCATGGAGAGAAAAGCAGTGGAAGAAATTCCAGACATTATTTGCAGTACTGTTGTAATTGGTAATTTGACAAACATCACTATGAGATGGCCGTGCCACCTCCCCACAATATAGGGTCCCCACTGTAAAGGTTTAAGTCATCATAACATATACCTACACCGAATGTCAAAATGAAGCCTCAGTTCCCCTAACCCTATTCGCACAACTCAATGATAACTGGGGCAGATCACAGAAAGCCCACAGTGGCAAGAGGGAGCCCACACTTCTCACAGCGTTTATAGAGGGTAAGCGCACACCCAAAAGGAACATTCACATTTCCTTTCCCATCTTAATTCTGACTTTGGCTAAAGGTCCATTCTTGCTTATGTATTTCACCAGACACAACAAAGAGACTGATGATAAGCAGTGGCGGCTGGCAACATTAATAAATGGTGAGGCACTCTTCATAAATACAGCTGGCTGCCGAGCCCTCTGTCCAGTGCTCCTCTCCCTGCACTGATCCTGGGAGTGACGAGGAGCATGAAGGAAAGGGAAGGAATCCTTCCAAGTGCAGCACGAATTCAATCAATCCTGGAGCTGCTCTCATGCTGTTTCTAGGATTGGGTGGAGCAGGACAACCTAGTGCTCATTTTGAGGCTGTGGGCTTGTGTCAGCAATCCCCTAGATGCTTCTCAGTCCTGGGATTGATAGGTCTGAAGTGTGCATGTCTGAAAGCCTTACTGTACACAGCCAACCAATTTGACATGCACACTGAGCTCTGGGAGGCATCCTGCAATCAGCAGGAACCTGCGCCCTCCCCCTGCCCCCCCCGTCACCCTCACACTCCAGCAGCACGGGCCCGGCAGCACACAGAATAATAAAATGACGATGACAATTTTGGTATTCTATGTTTACCACTGCACCAGCAGGTGGGGCAACGTTTTTCCACCTATGAAGAGAAACCGCAGCTGATCACAAGGTGATAAGAGACAGATTCTCCAGTCTCACCTTAGCCTTCACAAACACGCTATCATCACCTCCCACAATGCAGGATATGACATTTAACAATGGACCTGATTACCCCTTACTGCCATAAACTATGTACATACTATTTCACAAGCACTCTTATACCTGACACTGACCACTGTTCTCAGCCCTATTGATATGGATTTTGCAGTTTCACAATTTGCAGTGCCATGTTTTTGTTCGCGTGTACACTTATATAAGTTTCATGATGGTTATTCCTAGTATTAAAAATGCATTTTCAAGCTTAAAGATTAAGGATCTGACACTGACCACGGTTACAGATTTTTTTTAGAGTTGGCAGTGCAACAACTGACAGTGCCACAGCTTGCAGTGGCACTTTTTCCACATGTGTGTCTACACCAATGCGATGATATATTTTATGATTGTTAGGACTAGTAATACAAACACTCTTTCAGTCTTGATAAAGCTCATTCCATAACAATGAAGGTTGAAACACGTATTGGCTGTGCTATTTATGTTTCAGATGGAAATGAAATGCATCAATTAAACTCAAATATGTTGACAACCAGGCCTGGCACCTACAGAAGTTTATTTTCGGATATTCCACACCACTTCATCAGTCCATAGTGTGTATTGACACTTACAGCATTATGGCGAATGGTCACAGGGATTACTAATATGATTTATTACAAAAAATAAGGGACTACAATGGGGCTCCAATGAACATCTTCAGCTCATATCATTGGGAAAAGGTAATAACAGTAAGAGATTAGTACAGCTACCAAAAGATTACAAGTTTACCAGGCAACATTGCGGGCGAGTCTCACGCTAAAAAGCTGAAGGACTGTTTGGAAAGAAAAATGAATGAACAGTGGCTTGGTATAACTTGTAAGGAGGGAAATAATTCAGACCAATATGTTTTCAAACAATCTGCCTGATTAATAAGCACAAGATAAACATTTGAAGCCACAAGACCCCAAAATGTTAAATTAATTTTGTGGGACAATGGTGGAACTACTATGTGTGCCACTGTTGCATGTAGGGACAGGCCCACGTTTGAAAAGTAAACTGCTGTATCTCTGACTTTCAGGGGCTTAGCAAAGCTTTCGAAGAGAAAGTCAGATGTGCATTAGATTCTGTAAAAGTTAAATTACTTTATTAGGGACCATGGTTTCAATTTCGGTTTGCTGGTGTAAAGCTGTTCGCTAGATCGTATCTAGTCTCTGAAGGGCATAACAGACTTATTGCTTGGCTTATGATCAAGGGTATATTCTAGTGGCAAACTACTCGAGTTTCTGTTCAAATGCTAGAAATTGGTCAGAGAAAGGTTGGAAGGCAGATTTTAGTTACTCTCCCATCATCAAATCCATGTTTACATAGACAGATAAAAACTGGACAGCGAGTGTCTTCACCAAGACTCACAGTAGCCTGTGCTCACACAAACACGGATTTTAGGTGTACTCTGTTCATCTGTATAATTGGATTCTTTTTTTTTAATTTTTTTTTATTACAAGCCGTAGGTAAGAAAAATACATTGGTACATTAAATTCTTCATAATTAGACATACATTAACCCAGAAAATTGCAAAATCCAAGAGACAACCCTAGACAATAGAATGCCACAGCAATAACAAGAAAATAACCAGTATTATACTTCAAAATTTAAACCTATAAATACAATACAAAGAAAGAAATATCATTATCATTACCATACTCAAAATAATAACTCCAAGACATATTAGATAACCCAACATATAAACAACTGTTGGTTGGGCAGCATCAATAATAGTATTGTTATGTCGTTCATAAAGTGCTAATGCAAGAGAAGAAGGACCAGGGCTAGAGGGTACCATTATGTGCAAAATATAGCCTATATAAAGTGACTAATGCAATAAAGTGCCAATGTATAGTAACACAATAATAATACTATACCGTTCATAAAGTGCTTAAGCAAAGAGTAGAATGACCAACGCTTAAAATTACTAATATTATTATGTGCAAAAAAATTTTAGACCTATATAAAGTGACTAGTGCAATGAAGTGCAATGAAGTGCCAATATCTAATAACACAGATAATAATACATTTCATAATATTAAAAATACGATAACATACAAAAAAAAAAAACTTTCATAATAAAAATGCTTAACAATTTGATATAGCATGGCAGATGGATACTAATCTTTCCTCAGATGTAGATGTCATACCAACTTACAGATAGCTAAAATATAACAGTCACTTTCCTTTTAATAGTTCAAGCTGGTTAAAATATTTCCAATTCCTTTCAAATCTTGCAACCGCACCCACTCTACCTGCATAGGCTTTCTCAAAATTATATGTTCTTCTCATTTTATTGACCCACTTAACATGGCAAGGACACGCCGTGGATTTCCAATTTTGCAGAATCAGGGACCGTGCCACGGCAGTAGAAACAAAAATAAACAGTTCTTCTGATTCATTGAACATGTTCCTGTCCTTACTAATGCCAAAGAGGGCCACTTCCACTTCTGGAAGAAGAATTTTCCCAGTTGCCATCTCCAAATCTGCAAAGATCTCCCTCCAGAAGGGTTCTAGCTTTGGACATGAGAAGAAAATATGATGCCACCCACCCTGTCCCCTGGTTTTACATCTAAAACATTTATTCTCGTGTTCAGGGAACATTCTTTGTAGGGCTTGCGGGGTATAATATGCTAACCAGCGACAAAGAAAAGACATTCTTTTATAATTAGCTGCTCGGAGTGCCCTGTTTCCTAAATAACAAATTGTCTCCCAATCTTTGTCTGTCAATACACACTGCAATGTGAGACTTATTTTCTCCAAATGTTTGCTTATTATATTAGATGTTCCAGAAGGGGGGGTAGCTTTTTATACCAAAATCCTATACCCTTATGTTTCTCCCCATATAACGCTGATAACAAAGCATTGGGTGTTGTATCAAAACTTCCTACAACTTTTCTTATAAAATAACTTGGTGGGGGGGGGGGTGAATGCAGCAAAAAAATACAAGAGAAGCAGGTTTTCTATTCTTAACATTGGTTGGTACAGAAGAGGTTTAGAACTTCATAGCCTTATCAATGACAATTGACTTATGTAATATCCTGTCCATTAACGCGAATGGGCTGTTAAATAAACAGAAATATGGAGCACTTTTGAAATGGGCAATTGCTTTTAAACCCCATGTGGTCTTCCTCCAGGAGACGCACTTGAAATCAAACTCCCCAAAGTTGTTTCTTCCTAGATATTTTTCCCATGGGTTTTTTTCCTCTGCGGGTGTTGCCCAGAGGGGTGTTGCTATTTATTTTGCAAGAAATTTACCCTGGGAGATTCTACAAATGCAAAGAGACTCTAAAGGGAGATGGCTTTGGGTGGCAGTGAAATTGTTGGGAAAGATATTCAATTTTGTCAACTATTATGGCCCAATTTTTGATTACACCTCGGCCCTGACTGAAATTAGTGAAAAACTAAGGGTTACTGCAGGGCAAATTATAGTAGGAGGTGATTTTAATTTTATTCAGGATTTAAAGAAGGACACCTCTAATAAGAACAAGAAACAACTAAAACCAAAGACTAAAAGGGTATTAGAGGCTTTTGTATCAGAATATCAATTGCATGACTCCTGGCGCTCCCTAAACCCCAACCTAGAATCTTACATGTGCTATTCTAATAGGTTTCATACAGCCTCCAGAATAGATTTCTTTTTATCCTCAAGATCGCTTCACATCTCTAACTCATTGATAGGCTGCAATCCATTTTCAGATCATGGAAGGATTGAGGTTGAATTAATATTAGAGGGCACGACAGAGGAGCGACCCAGGTGGCAGCTGGATCGCACCCTTCTACAGAATATGACTTGGGTTGAGGGTTTCAAAGTTTGGATAAGGGAATTTTTTCTAGAAAATAAGGACTCTGCAGAGCCTTTCGCAGTATGGGGAGCATTCAAAGCAGCAGCCCGGGGACAGATTATAGCATTTTCTTGTAATAAAGCTAATGATCGCAAAAGAAAAATATCTGCCCTTCAGCGCGCTGCAGAGAATGAGTATACTTTGAAACTAAACCAAAAACCAAACAACTGGGAACAAGCTAAAGCATTGCTTAGGGACTTCTTCATCTTGGAAGAGATAAATAGCTCAAAAGCCTTCCAACAAAAGCTATATGAAGATAGTCAACTCATGGGTAAGCTGCTGGCAAATTCGATCAGGAAAAAACAAGAGTCTTCCATCATTTTAAAAATCCAAGATCCATCAGGTGGAATAGATACCAGAAGCGAGGGAATTGGGAAAATATTCCTTGATCATTATGAGAGAATTTACTCTACGGATATTCAAGTAGAGGAAACATTGATCAGGGAATATTTTGACAACTTGAATATCCCCAAAATTTCCAAATCCAGATTTAATCAAATAGGCTGTGATATAAGTCAACTGGAAATTCAGAACAATATAAAAGCCACAGCGGGAGCAAAGGCTTCAGGGATTGATGGATTCCCTATCGAATTTTACAAGGTTTTTTTGAAGGAGTTAGAGGATCCCTTGAAACATTTATTTAATTATATTAGATTAGGTGGTATGATTCCCTCTGAGTTTAAAGAGTCTACAATTATTAGTTTTGTTAAGAAAGGAAAGAACCCGGAAGACGTAAACTCCTATAGACCAATTAGTCTATTAAATTCTGATTACAAGGTTTTTATGAAAATTTGGGCTCAAAGATTCGTGTTGGCCGCCCAGGAGGTGATACATCATGATCAAACGGGCTTTATAGCCGGACGCTGTATGGCTGCCATCACAGAATATTTATTACAGGCACTAGATTATTTTAATATTAATTCAATTTCTGCATGCATTCTTATGATTGATGCAGAAAAAGCATTTGATTTAGTTAACTGGCCAACGTTATTTTGTTCCTTGAATTATTTTGGATTCCCCGCCCCTGTCATTAATATGTTACAAAATATTTACGAGGGAGCATCAGCCCAGGTGATGATAAATGCCAAACAAGCAGGGAAGATTAAAATAAATCGAGGCACTAGGCAAGGTTGCCCCCTATCCCCCCTGCTATTCACCTTTTTTATCGAACCCCTGGTAATAAAAATAAGAAATAATGATGCAATATCTTCTCCAATGGTTGGAATGTCGAAGTTAAAACTATTTGCCGACGACATTATCCTCTACATGGCTCCTGATAAAGAAAATATTTTACATCCTATGAAAGAGCTTAAGGAATATGAGAAGATAGGGGGCTACAAAATTAACGAAAAGAAAACAGAAGTTCTTATTTTAAATTCGAGTTTAGACTTCCTTCCGCCAGATCTTCGGTCTCAAGCAGAAAAGGGGGGCCCAATAAGGTATCTAGGGATTTATGTGACCAGAGACTACCAAGAACTTTTTCAATTGAATTATATAAAAACAAGGGATAAAATCAAGAGCCTTTTAGAACAATGGGATATTCTCCCCTTATCATTGATTGGCAGAGTGGCTTTGATAAAGATGAATATATTACCTCTGCTTTTATTTTTGTTTAGTAATATCCCTATTAAAGTTAATTTGGCCTTTTTTAATGAATTAGATTCCATGTTAAGAAGATTCATTTGGAATAAAAAGGCCAATAGAGTCAAACTCGCGGTAATACAACTTCCGGTTAATCAAGGCGGACTTGCTCTTCCCCATTTTTATTCATATTACGAGGCAGCTTTTTTCGATATAATGGCGGGATTATTAAAGGCTAGGCAGACAAGAGACAATTTTTTTTTAAATAGAATGCTTGAGGAATCGGGTTCTCAAATTTTTATTTTCTTAAAAACTGCAAAACTTCCAAAAAAAACACGATATAAGACACTCGTGGGGTATTCATCAAGACTAAGGCTTCTATTTGAAAAGCATGGCTCAGATGGATCTATTTATTTAAAACTTTCAGAATGTGTTAAAATGGGTCTTAAGATTTCCTCAAGTCATCTGACAGAATGGGAATCGGCCGGATTCTGTGAAATAAGGCATCTTCTCTTTCAAAATTCGATAATCAGTTGGCAAACGGTTAGAGATAGATCACATCCGAGGCGGCTCATGTTTTTTCAATACTTGCAATTGAGTTATTTTGTATAATTGGATTCTTGAATGGGAAATTTATTTTCCTAGGGCACAAAAAGATTTTAGCTGTATCTGCTCGCATTAATTTAATCATCACTAAGTCAAAGCCCTTGCACCACACCATTTATTTTCATTCCGAAAGGCCCAACTACAGTGTTTCACACAAACACACACACTACACCCATGCACTTATATGTCCCCTCCCCTTTGGAAAGTTGTACATATTTGCTAAGTCTGTAAGCACACCATTAATCACTGAGCAGTGAATTCATCCATATGTTTTTGAATCCTAAGAAGTTCTTTATAATAGAAACATGGCTGGGTGGCTGGCTGATGAACAGTTTAGATATTGGTCCACCCACTGCGTACTAATAACAACCTTTGCAGCAGGACTGCATGTTTTTATAAGGTACATAGAACTCCCTAGTCTGCCTCAACATTTTTACACACAACCTATCCTGGCTTGTCTTTTTTCCCCCATAACCTATCCTGACATGTGGGGGTTGCTACTGAGTAGCTGTTCTCATTACAGACTGCAGTCTGATATTGGATGCAAGTCATTAACTCCCTGAAGATCAATGCTGTGGTGAAGCGCTAAGCTGTCCACTCTTTACATGTCACAGAGAACCTGACAAACCCTGATAATAACGATATGACACATAAAAGTTCAAGTTCACCTTGCACAAGATTCTTACGTGATACCATGATGCGTGCATGTGTTGTGCCCGACAACACCCTTAGGTAGAGTCTTTATTGTAGAATTTTACTTTTTCACATTAAGCGGTCTATTAGGATGGCGGTGGACTCCAGTCCGCCCGCCACCCTAGCGGTGCTGGTACCGGCTACCAGTGGAGCGGCGGTCCCGCACCGTCAATTATTACATTGTGGCGGGGGCAGGTGCTGCTGTAAGCAGCACCTGCCACAATGCAATATATGTATATTGTGCATTGGCATGAACAATGTGACAGGCACCGCGCGGTGCTTGCCACCTTGTGCATGCCAATGTTGGGGGTACCATTGTTACCCCCCAACATTGGCATGCACCAATGTTCCATGGAGTCTCCGCCATGGAAAGGCATTGAAAATGCCACATCATAATATGGATGGTGGTGCCTTGCAGGCACGGCCACCATGTTATGGGCCTTTTCCGCCCGGTAGGCAATCAGGACGATTGCCTACCGGCGGAAAAGCAGCAGGCGGTCTTTCCGTCCACCGCTGTACACCATGCCTTGCTAATGTGGCGGGGGATAAAAGGCCATTGGGCGGGGTGATTCGGCGGGTGGATCGCCACCTCCGGTAGGGCAGTCTCGTTCCGCCCGCCATCCTACTTAACCCCTAAATGTCTACTGATGTCGAAAAGAATTCCCTTTAATGTTTAACCTAGGAACCGCTTATACTACACCAAAGAGTATGGAATAAAAAAATTATTTTGAAATAATAAAATTGATGCTGATTAATAAAGTGAACAATGTGTGATAACAAATGTATATGCTTCATTTCAAGAAAGAGATTTTTTAATATAGCATGTTATGTCACAAGAATAAACATTAGTAATGTGTCGTTTTTTCCAAAACACCCTATTCACATTATTTCTGAAACTTGATTTATGAACCTAAATGTGTGCTACTTTGTCTGTATAACTCACAGAAAGCAGTTTGGTCAAAGTGGAGAGCTTACAAGAGAGATTCAAATCGGGCCCGGGGCACGACAAGGGTGCGTGCTTGCTCCTTTGCTGTTCATCTTGTTAATCAGCAAACTTGGCGCTCACCTATCATTATGCAAGCCAGATGTTTCCATGGTCCTTAGCACCGCAGGCCCCGTTTTGTTGTATGCAGATAACACAGTTTTACCGGCATGCACCCCAAGAGCCCTGAGAGTATTGGTCAAATCATTTGTGGATTTTATCGGGTCCTGGGATCTATTGACCAAGTTCTCTAAATCTTTTGTCATTACCTGTGGGCCAAGGCATAAACCACTCCCAAGTATTTTGGTTGGAACACACCGCCTAGTTAGTGTTAATTCATGTTCTTATCTGGGGGTGTTTTTTAGCTCCAATGGCTCATGGATACCTAATATAATTGAGCGGAGAACTAAGCTTTCTAGGGTGATTGGTTCACTTCCTAGCAAACTGTCCCCTCCAGGGGGTAAAGTGTTCACCCCAGTACTACAAATGTATTCTATGCAATGCGTACCAGTTGACATGTATGGGGCGGGAGTCTGGGGTATCAGGGACTCATCAGTTATCCAAACAGAAGCTTCTGTCGGAAGCTCCTATCTGTGCCCCTTTCCTCATCTCACCTTATTGCCATCACACATTGGAACTAAGCTACATATGCGATCTAGTTTAAATTTGCCCCCCTATACCTTTCAATTTGGAAAAATGTTGAGGCATCTTTAACTAGATCCATAATAAAAGATTGTTTAGCCTGTGATAAAGGTCTTGATATTCTGCGGCTAGCATTTGTACCATAATCCTTTTTAGGTTTTGACTAGCGATGCATGCGTACGAAGTACGCATGCGCTAGGAAAAAATCTTATGAGCTGTGTTTGGAGTCGGGTCTACGCCCCCTCCTCTCATTGGCTAGCTCCATAAATGGAGACTAGCCATTGGGAGGAGGGGGCGTCCGTCAATCTCGGACCAGATTCGGGGGCGTTCCCGAGAATTTTTGGCTTTTGGCTACGTCACGCGACGTCAGCCAAAAGCCGGGAACGCCCCCGAATCTGGTCCGGCATGGTCACCCTGCCTGCCAGACGCTGCTCCCTCATTCCTCGCTCTGCTCGCAGCCCTCCGTGCCCACGCCTTTGACTAGCGATGCATGCGTACGAAGTACGCATGCGCTAGGAAAAAATCTTATGAGCTGTGTTTGGAGTCGGGTCTACGCCCCCTCCTCTCATTGGCTAGCTCCATAAATGGAGACTAGCCATTGGGAGGAGGGGGCGTCCGTCAATCTCGGACCAGATTCGGGGGCGTTCCCGAGAATTTTTGGCTTTTGGCTACGTCACGCGACGTCAGCCAAAAGCCGGGAACGCCCCCGAATCTGGTCCGGCATGGTCACCCTGCCTGCCAGACGCTGCTCCCTCATTCCTCGCTCTGCTCGCAGCCCTCCGTGCCCACGCCTCATTGTCCTTTGCACATTTTATACAAACACGCACGTGCGCTTTTCGAACCTTTTTACTCCGCATTCGAGATGCCGCCCCAAAGGTTCTTACGATGCAGGACGTTATTCAGGCAATACAAGGTTCTTACAGTGTTGGACGGTATTCAAGCCGCTACTCTACGTACGGAACCTTGGAGACCGCAGTGTAATTGGGTATAAAGGAGCCAGGCGGGCGCCTTGTAGGCCTCTGCGCTGGGGGTGTCCTTTGGTGTCATTAGTGTCAGTGAGGGGCAGGGCCTCGTTCGCCAGCAGCCTATCGCCCCCTCCACCATAGCCGTGTTACCCACCCCTCGAGTCCGAGCCTCTCTCCGCCTCCCCAGTGCAGCGGCCTCGGTTCGGCGGGATTAATATTTCAACATTTCAGGATAGACGCTTTACCGCTTTTGACATTAAAACGAGAGTGCAGTCAAGGGAGAGAGTGCGTCTTATCACCCGCGATCCGAGGACCAGCAGCAAAACGCGTCATTTAGTCGTCAGGCATCAGCCACGCTCACACTCCATTACAAACTTTGATTTTTTTTTTCACCACTCCTTCGGCCTCGTTTTTGCCGTGGAGCGGATAGGCTCTTAGGCGCTACAATAGAATCTTCAAAAAGAGAACATGCTCACCAATGAGCAGTTAAATAGATAAAAAGAAAGAAAAGCATACCCCCTTGGGTGGAGAGGGGAGGGGGGCGGTATTGCACTGACTGATGATATAGCGCCAAAAACACTGCAATTTGACTATTTGCGAATAAGTAATTGTTATATAAAGTAAAAAGACATCATTTTTGACGCCTTGCAGCCAAGGCTTGACATCATCTTTCACGCGCTACTTTAAAGATTACATAACCATCTGATCAGGAAACGCTCAACCCACTGAGCTATAGAGCCTTTTATTTGTTCCGTCCCATGGCAGCAAAACGATCTTCGGCAACCCCACTTATATTGGCAGGCAACCCTACAAATGTGCACTAATACTCGAAGATTTCTGAAGGAAACCAAGTATAACATGCACAAGTTTTCTTGATGCTACAGTGCTGCATGTGGCTGCATGCAGCTTCGAGCTGCTAGCCCAGATCAGAGATTCGGGAATACTCACCGACTCCCCGTTATAAATCCGTTCATAGCAATCAATTCCAGGGGTGAATTGGGGGGCAGGTCGGAGCACCCCTCTCTGTATGTAGGCGAGAGAGGTGCTGTAATTGGAATGTCGGCAGTCATATCTGCTGTCACTGTATTGACTTTCGCTCCCCGGGATGATATTATCGAGATGGCCGAACCTCTCTGGCTGTCAGAAGGGCTGAGACAGGCGAGCCCCCGGCCTGGGGGGAGGGGGAGAGGCGAAAATGTACACCAGCCAAGATAATGTGAAGCGAACATTTCCTGCTGACAGTACGCCCCCCCCCCTCCGTTTGGGAAAAAAGGGCTCTGCCGGATGAGTGTGGGGTGAAGGGTGGGGGCTTTGGGTAAGGAGCCGCATCTGCTGCTGAAAAGGGCACGAGGAGTTAGAATTAGTTGTAATAGATAATAAAAGGGCATGACTGGGACCTGCGGGTGTGCCTGCCGATGACAGCAGAGGAAGAGGGGCCGGAGCAGGAATGTGAATATAACGGCAGCCGGTCAGACCAGCAGCCCCTATTGGCACAAAACAAATAATTCCAATCCCTCCTATGGCGCATGGGCACCGGACAGCAGAGCTACCTGTCTGTGGGAGCTGAGGGCAGAGGCGGGCATTTTGGACACGCGTGTGTCCCACCAAGTCAAGTGCGCAGTTAAGATCCTCATAAGGCCCCTAGTTAGAACACAAGGTCCAATTCAACCGCCTCTAGGAGCAAGTTCCAAATACAATCATAGGATCAGTTTTCAACCGTGGGTTATGGTGGCCAAAACATGCTTAGTACACTGACAAATAACCGGAAAAAAGATTTTCTGGATGAAATCAGAGGCTGACGTCCTTTTGGCGCCTCCTGCACGCCGACCTCGTTTAAGACGCGCCCTTGAAGTCATTGTGTCACACTTCACTCAGGATCTAAAAACATTCATTTTTTTCGTGCGACCACATGTTCCATGTGAAATAATGGACATAATCATATCGAATCACATGCATTGGTTAGTTAAAACTTAAATTACTCGCAGTTACAAATAATCAATAATTTGAATGTGTTTTAGGCAGCCCCTCTGGCAGCTCCAACAGGTGCTGATGTTTTTGGCTGGATATATAAACATGGATGAGCTGGACGGATTCCACGTCTTCAATGTAGTGTCTTCAGAAATAAAATAAATAAAAGATCGCAGGCACTTTCCAAATAAGATGTTTCACTTCTCATGTGAGAGGTTAAGGTTCTGCGGGATGTGACACCCCGGAACAAAATGGCGTCGCCTCCGTTCCCCGCCTATCACCAGCTGCATCAACAAGTCTCAATGAACGGCTGCTTCCGGACTGCCCCGGAATAAGGGTATTTGGATAATGTTCAAATAAAATGTGTACACTGATGACCGTGAAGTGCATTGGGCACGTTCTTTTTCTAGAAAACTTGTCAAACAGCCCAGGTGGAACGAACCCACATTCCATAAGAGGTTACATATAAACACAACTAAATGTACTAATGTAAAGAAAATGGGCCGGTGGGCTTTAACTAAATGAATATATGATTCTAACGTACAGCCCTTTTGCGTTCCCTGGTTCAAACGATTCATATTCCACGCGATGCAATGTGCAATGTATGCAGAACCCCACACGAAAATTATGTTAATACAATATCTAGTTTTTAGGTTTTGACTGGCGATGCGCACGTAGTGCGCATGCGCCAAAAACCTTATGCCTTGGGCTCGTCAATACTCATATTCTCATGTGCGCGCACACACACAAGCCCGAGCATACATGCACATACAAAGCAGTCCGCACACTTTCTTTTAAAAAACTTCTGTGGATGCAACATTGGGTAGCTGCATCGGCCCTCGGATGTCCACGGGAGCCTCCTGCATTTCCGGTCTGACAGACTTGTGCCTCCGTGTGCCCCTGTTGCCTGCTTGTGCCTCCGTGTGCCCCTGTTGCCTGCTTGTGCCTCCGTGTGCCCCTGTTGCCTGCTTGTGCCTCTGTTTTCGTGCCCCTGTTGCCTGCTTGTGCTTCCGTGTGCCCCTGTTGCCTGCTTGTGCGTCCGTGTGCCCCTGTTGCCTGCTTGTGCTTCCGTGGGCCCCTGTTGCCTGCTTGTGCCTCCGTGTGCCCCTGTTGCCTGCTTGTGCCTCCGTGTGCCCCTGTTGCCTGCTTGTGCTGTGTGGGTGTCTGTGGAAGGCTCTGTGTGGGTGTGTGTGTGCAGAGCTTTGTGTGGCTGTGTGTGTGGGGGGCTTTGTGTGGCTGTGTGTGTGGGGGGCTCTGTGTGGCTGTGTGTGTGGGGGGCTCTGTGTGGCTGTGTGTGTGTGGGGGGGGCTCTGTGTGTGTTTGTGTGTGTCATTTGCGAGAGATAAAGCTAGTGGCATTGTAAATGACAATGCCATTTATTTATTTTAAAAAAAAAACATAAATAAAAATAATGTCAAGAGCAATGCCAATAGCTCTAACTTTAACAAAGGCAAAACCATTGCATTGTAAATGCTTGTTTGCCATTGATCTCCGGCAAGCATTTACTAACACTGAAACATATGCTACTCTAGGCAGAAAGCAAGTTCGATTGATTTGATAGCTCGCGCCCGGATGCAAAGGTTAAGCACGGAAATATCAAAAACGTCAATTTCAACTTATCTCTCGGTGAATCATGACAATGCCCTCAGCAATTATTTGTGTACTGGGACAGGAAGGTGGGAATGCTCTTTAGTGTTCACTTTCGGGCAGACCTAATTAAATACCTTTAGTTTTCCTTCGGTTTTCAGCACAATTTAAAATTGTTTGTTTGCCCATGTAATAATATTTTTCAACAGTCAATACTTCATTTTACTTTTTTCTGTGACTTTTTCAGAAATATGCTAAAATGTTTTTAGAGCCTTTTGTTGAGTCCAGAAATTTGACGGACTTTATTCAGTCATTACTCTTTCTGAAACAACTGGGTGATGATGAAACATGTTTTTATTTAAGCCAATTTTTAAGGGCTGCTGTACACTCTAGACACTTACTGCCCCTTGGCTAAGCTGATGTTTTTTTAACTTATAAGGCGGTTTTTTAATGCATAAGGGTGATTATCAGAGTAATGTACTTTGTAGTGTCCTAAAGCACATGGCACTTTAGATAGGACTCCTTATAGATGTTATATGCAGGCTATTTTTAATCATTATAATTGCATATGTATGAGTAGTTTTATGATTGGTCTCTGGTTTTATATTGCTTCATTGTTATTATTTCATACCTTTATGGCTGCATTCCAGCTGAATAAAGCTGATTTGATTGATCGATCGATTGACTGAACTCGTAGACATGTCATTATTTTTTCCCAACGATCCTTATGTGTCTAGCATTCTAAAATAAGTCAAACGATAGAGAATTTCAAATGTATCCATTACTGTAACACGTATATACTTTCAAAATGTCGTTTTAGGCTATACCCATTTATGTGCACATTGAATAGTCACTGTATACTAAAGAAACCAAAATTTAAATTACCAAAGAATAATATACTCGTATATGTTTAAACTGCACACACAAATTAAATGTGCATCATTGAATTAATGTCATACGTTAGCTTTTACTCTAAGGCCTGCATCTCCATTATTGCATGTCTTGGAGCTGTTGAATTGTTATTTCTGCTGACTTGCTTTCTTTGCAGGTATTCCCATGCATTTAAATTTCAGAATAGATGAATTTCTTGTAACAGCAATAGTTACATTTCTGAGAAAGTAATTTATCTACGAGCACATGGGAAACCTGTGGACAAATAATCGACTGTTGTGCTCTAGCCTGAGCATGTGACTAAAACAACGTTCGCACGTGTGGGATTTTTTTTCTACTATTACAAAGTTCTCCATGTGAATCTACCCAGAGATTGAAACAAATACAATGGACTCCTATTGATGATGCAACCAAAATGTGTAGTTGCCGAAAGACTCTGTTGATTATAACTTATCGTTGCCCTGACTGAGGAGGGAGAGATGACTTCGAACTTTTTTACAGACTGCATGCTGAACTCTTTGTTGCTGAACCCCTTTCTGCAGACCCTATGCAGAACATTTCTTAGACTCTAACCCAAACCATTTCTTAGACCCAATTGCCCCTTGAATGGACTCTTAAAGGCAATTTTCCATATTCACCGTTATTTCTCCTAAGGAGAGCTTCAGACTGACCTTTATTCCTGACCTATTGAAGTCTCTTGACTGAGCTTCTGAAATGCTTCTGCTGGTGTGATTCATACTGTTGTGCCTTGCCCCTATTGTTTCTATAGAGTTGATTGATCTCTGAACTCTGAGCATTCTTGTGCTTTAGTCTGTGCTTGCAAAATGTTGATTGCTAATGTATGTTAATCACAATCCCGAAATATTTTCCGAGCCTCAAATATTAATGTTATTTTTCTGTATCACAGCCACAGATGTGCTTGTTTGCGTAATTCTTGTTCGCCTAAACTTCTTTAGGACGCTTGGCCTCCTTGTGGCTGTCTTATATCTTTATAGCATGGTCTCAGTGGCGGCTGACTCAAAACAGAGGTGGTAAGGCTGCACGCCTCTCCCATCACTGCACGCCTTTCTTCTGTCTGGGAGCACCGGAAGCACCCAAACTTATGGACTCTCCCAGCCAAACACGACACTGCAAGAGCAATGTCATGATTGGTCTGCTTGCTCTGATTGGATTCTCAGGCAGTGCCTGGGAGCCTGGGCATATTCTCCACTGGCTGTGCAACACAGCCCAATGGAGAACATGCCATGTGTGGATGACGGTGTGTCTGGCCCTAGAGGGCTGGACAAACCGTCATGTGCACTTAGAGGAGTAAAAACCACTCCTCCCCTGTTCTGGTGTCACAGAGCCCAGCCCCATCCCAACTCCAGCAAAGAAAAATACAATGATAATAACATCCTGTTAGTATCATTTTAGTTTTTGCACTGCTAAAATAGCACTGAGGTGATGCTCCTCCAACTTAGAGGAAGAGCCGTCACTGCATGGTCATGAGAGTGATCGACCTTAATTTGATTATTAATTTGTAATAAACAACCTTGAACTTGGCTAACGATTCCTGGTCCTGGTTGCACAGTTACACCACTAACTCTCTCTAGCCTCAGTGCATACAAACAAGATCTATTTAAGTAAGAGTTTATGACCCAGTAGTAGTGGGAAGAAAATCTAAACCCACGCCTAGTGTGAATCGGTAACACAAGATCAAGTCCACTGGATCAAATCTGGTAGTATGTTGGATTATTCCGTCCACTGATATGATGGAGTTAGGGTGTCCTCATTAGAAATTGTCCAGCCCAGTCCAAATCCTAAAATTCCATGGTTCAGTCACAGGATTGATGGAGTATCGACGGTGCAGAAACAACTTGTTACAGTGGAGTGTGAGTATTAATAGGCTTGCACAGTGCAATTGCTTATGCTTAGATTGAGCTGTTTTGAAATGGCTGTATGGTGTTCTGCAGAGTTGATTTAACCCCTTGCATGCTGGGGTTATTCCCCTGCTGTGCTGAGGGAGGGGGGGGGCGCGCACAGCGCCCCGTGCTCATGACGAGCTCAGCTCGTCATGAGGCACAGTGCTCCTGTGCTCATGGCGAGCTCAGCTCGTCATGACCACACCCGTTTTTTTCGTGGAACGTTCAGCACAGCAGGGGAATTAGCCCAGCGTGCGAGCATTCCACGGCTCATGACGAGCTCAGCTTGTCATGAGCACACGGTAACCGTGGCTCATGACGAGCTCAGCTTGTCATGAGCATTCAAGGGGTTAAGTTGATGTGTGAATGTGGCATTAATGCAGTGAAGTGGATATTGGGTCCACCGTGGCCTAAGATCCAGGGATATACATACCTATGTGGTAAGTCTCAGTGTAGAAGACTCTAGGTGTAGTTGTCTTCTGTGTTGTGGTGTTTGTCATGAGACGTCGTCAACAGCATCTTTGAAATAGGGAATTACCATTTGTGCAGTTGTGAGAAGTGGTTGGTATAGTTGATTTCAGTGCAAAAGGAACAGCTGTATCAATCTGAGTGAGATCCCGGTGGACGAGGTTTCACTTGTGAATTGTAGAAATAGGTTAGAGGGTATCCTCAGACATGCTCGCTTATGTGTATGAATAATCTTTACCTCTACAGTGGAGCAGACAGGCTTAGTTGTTGAAACTGCTTGCATTTGTTTTGTGTAAATTGCCTAGAGACTATTCTAAAGAGAAAAAGTGCAAAGGAGGGTGAGATGCTGCAAGCAGCGACATTCACATCACAGTGTGCTGTACTGGTATAGGTCAGTTGGTGTAAAACAGTGCTGGGATGGTTTGAATACATCATAGAGAGATGCACTGGTATTTGTTGTGACTGCTGAACAAGAGAATTGTGGGAAAAAGTAATTTCCTGGTATTAACGAAAAGTCATTTGTGAACGTTGGACTGAATTGAACGAAAATGTAATTCTTGAAAGCTATACAAGACATAGTAAGGGGAGATGTGGCTGCGCGCATTAGAGAAGAAAAAAAGACACTGCTCGAGGGTACTCCAGGTCGCATTACGATAGCCTATGTGGGTTTCTACACGTCTTTGGCTCACTCAATGGCATAAGATCACTGAGAAAGATGGCGCCTTACAGTTTACACACAATGGAACTCGGGGGAGTTGTGCGCTGTGCCGACCAGTGGTGCTGGCGTGCCCTGCATGTGGACAGACAGGGAGGGCCCCACAATCACTGCCTTGTGCGAAAGGCTACAGTTTATTTTGCCTGGCAGCATCAATTGCTTTAAAAGAGTCAGAAACCGCGGAAACTCCAATTGACACTCTGGTACTAAACTGCTTCCCCTCAGGCATGCTTTGGGGCACAGAGAATAATCCCTCCTGCGTGGGGACTGAGGCTTGAGGGCCGGCTCGGCGAAGGTGTCGGAACACACACTAGGGCGTCCCTCCCTGCTTCTTATGAGTTGCATCGCATTTGTTTGGTGCCATCACCTCGACCAGGTGTGTGGGTAAATACCCCCAAAGATGGGATTCTGTGCTTTAGTGAACCAACCATGGGTGTCTTTCCTGGTTAGTTGAAGCACTGTGGGTGATTTGAGTAGACAAAACTTCTTGGGTGTCTGTGCTCAGTGGGCGAAATTTCTTGGGAGTGATCCTTGACCCTGCTCCAGGCAGGTCGTTCCCCACGCTGCACAGCTCCACCTGCTCGTGCCTGTGTCCCTGACCTCACTGCTACCGCGAGTTGGAGGCTCTCATAAGTATCTGCCTGCTCGCTCTGCCCGCTCACACTATCAACTTGCCCAACTGTGACTCTCACCCTGCTGTAAATTCCTATTGTTGTATTGTATTGTGCTCCACTGTTATTATTTTATCCTGCACTCCATTGTATACTTAGTTGTTTTTTTCTGTTACTCTGTGGTCCGCCTGTTTTCGCGCCTTAACCCCTTCCTGTGTTCCAGCCTTCCTTCCCCGCCATTGCGTCCGCTGCAGCCCCGCCCCCTCGCTCACCCATTCGCTCTAGCTCCCCACCTCCCAGCTGGTCCTCCCACCCACCTCCCCTTATCCTGACGGCTGCGTGCAGCAGGCGTGCCGCTGGCGCAGCGGAGGCACACCAAAGGCAAACCCGTCCATGCCTGTCTGCGCCTGGACCACGCCCAGCGTCAGACCCCTGGCCACCGCGACCACCGTCGCCGCTACGCCAACTTCCTCCACGCACTCAACACTGAACGCTCTTCGGCCTGCTTCCAAGCGACTCCGAAACGCACCCACAGACCCTTCACCTTTCAGAACTGTAGCTTCACCGGCCTCCAAGCCACCGCCGCACTGACTGGGGCAGGATGCAAAAAAAACAAAGGTGATGATGGACATAGCGTTGACAATACAAACACTCACCCCCAGTCAACTGATCTGGGTTTAATCCATCACCGTTCTTTAGCTCACTCCACCACCCCAGTTCAGACATGGCCATATGCAAATCAGTCTGACCCTGTGCCTCATGGGAACAGTCCAGCCCGAACTGTCAAGCCATGTCTTCCCTGAACCGGAATCAAGCTTCCCAGGATGCAAAAACCTCAGTTGCATTCTACCCAACACCCGCTCTGCACACAAGCACGCCATTGAACTTTAGGACCTACTCGACTCATCGTCCCCGGACGTCGCCTTACTGGCCTGATGTGAAACCGATGAGACATCCTAAATCACATGCTCCCTCCCCACTAGTAATTAAGGAATATCATCAGGTGATTACCCATTTGAAATTGAAAATCTCTCCTAAAGAATTTGATTGGATCAAAATCAACAGAACAACCCAAGAATCGAAAGAGATGATTCAGGCTTATTATAAAAGATTATTGCAGACATATAAGCCGTGCAGTGGAAAAGAGATATCTCAGCGAAGGAGTTGGGACATTTTGTTTACAGATTCGTGCATGGGCTGAAACCTAAGGTAAGCTCAATGATTCAACAGCATTTGATTTGTTGGCAGAGGAAACCCATTGATGAGATCCTTCGATATTCAAAATATTGCAGCGATGAATTGGAAATGAATCATAAAAAAGCTGAAAAAGAAGTTGATGATTGCCCTAAAGAAGGCTACTCAAAAAGGTCAAAATCAGCCGTTGATAATCCTGATCCTATACAGGGAGGATATCAGCAGGTGCCTGCGATACAAGGTTTTTAAAGGATTTCAACAACAAGGGTTTACACTGCAGGGTAAAGGACGAGGTGATCCTAGAACAGGTGTTGATGTGCCGACTTTGAAGAAGACTAAGCGCTGTCACATGTGCCGTAGGTTAGGGCATTGGAAGCAGGAATGCCGATTTAATACAACAAGTGTTTGCTTTGTTTTGCATTGAAAGAGAGGGCTGCACTCTTTTAGTGCTTACTCAGATTCACTGCAATGCATGCCGACCTGTAGTGTATTTTTCTGCCATACTTTCCCCCATAGCTGCTGCACTGCCTTGGTGTCTAAAAGTGGTTACATCCATGAGCGTGAGTCTGAAACAATGTGAGAGCATTGGTATGGGTCACCCATTGACCGTGTTTGTCCCTCATTCAGTTGGAGTGCTGTTGATTCATAGCCGAACACAGCACCTGACCAAAAGTAGGCTTACCACGTATGAGCAAATCATCCTAGGTTGAGAAAATGTCCCCCCTAGGAGGTTACCTATATTGAATCCAGCTACCTTGTTGCCCCTTCCTGGAAATGGAACGGTGAGTGATGAAACAGAACATGAATCTCTAGATGGTGATATGCTAAATGGAAATCGGGTTCAGAATGGTGGATTTGTACCATCACAGGGAAATATTATGGCCCAGCCACAGCAAGTAAAGAGGCAAAGACATTAGAATTCCAATGTTGCTGAAGCTCGAATGATGCAAGTTCCAAAAGTCCCGATGCCACAGCAAAAAGTGGGTGTTAAGAGACACAACAATTATCAGGTCCACAATGTGAATACAAACCCTTTGGTGAATTAGAACATATCCCACCAATATTCCATGCATCAAATGGATGATTATAACTCAGACCTGTCACAATGACAGGGCCTGAGAGGGGAGGAGGATTGCGAACTTGGCGAAACCTTAGGGGTAGACCAGAGTGGGCCAAATGTGGATGGCAGGGTAAATGGGAATCCAGTCTCATTCCTTGTCAACACTGGTGCTACCCACTCTACTGTGCGAGCAGATGAGGTTCCTCGGGTGAGAGAATCAAAGTTATATGTGTTGCCAATAAACAAATAACTAGACCTGTTTCAGAAGTGGTGCCTGTCAAAATAGGGTCTTTTGAAGATCATCACTGATTTGTGGTGTGTGACTGCAGTCCAGTGAATCTGCTTAGACGAGACCTCCTATGTAAGCTAAATTGTTCCATTTACTGCACCCCAAAGGCATTGAGTTCCATGTGCAGTATGAGGATATTGTTTTCAAACTTACCAAACAGAGATCAGGCATTTGCATGTATCCCTTGCTAACTAAAGATGACCTGCCCCTGAAATTGAGAGACACATTGCTACCCAAAGTCTGGGACTTCTCAGGTAAAGACATCAATCTTATTAAAGGTATTGAACCAGTCCACATGACAGTGAAACCAAATGCTGAGTTTCCGAGAATCCCGCAGTATAATCAGACACCCAAAACCATTACTGGGATCACTCCTGTGATTGACGCAATGACTAAACAAGGCATACTGAAAAGGATTATGTGGATTCCATGTAACTCACCCATCATGAGTTTGCAGAAACAGAATGGCAAGTTCTGCCTAGTGCAGGATTTGCACAGGTAAATTCAAGTTGTGTTCCTTGTTGACCTGTAGTACCAATTCCAGCTGTAAATATGTGAGGCTGAGTGGTTCTCTGCCACTGATTTCTGCTAAGCTGTCTTTCTATACCATTGCATGAGGATAGCCAGTTTCTTTTTGCTTTCTATTTTGGCAGCTGTGTCTTGGCATGGGTATACAGAAAGCCCCTCAATCTTTAACCAGATACTTAAAAAGAATCTAGAGTCTCTTGTGATGCCCATTATTCAGTCTCAGTCCAGTACATCGACAACCTGTAGGTGGGGTAGAATATGGAGAGGCATGCAAATGTGACACTATTGCTTTGCTGAACCACTTAGCTGAGAATGGACATAAAGGCAACCAAATTGCAGTTCAGCAAGAAAGAATTCCTGTATCTAGGACATCACACTAAGATAGGGCAACTAAGGTGTCCCAAGAGAGAATCTCAGTGATTCTAAAAATGAATCCCCCAACCACACAGAAAGAGGTCTGAATGTTCCTGGGAATGGTGGGCTACTGTTGACAGTGGATTCCTATCTTTCCCTGATGGCCAGGCCTCACCAGAGGCTGACACACATAGATGATTTAGACCCGGTACCATGGGATGACAGCTGCATGCATGCCTTCTCAGAGCTGCGAGAATGTCTCTGTGGTGCCCTGGTTCTGGGAATGCCTGATTGCATTTGCTTTGTTTTGCAGTGAAAGAGAGGGCTGCGCTCTTTCAGTGCTTACTCAGAATCACTGCAATGCATGCCGACCTGTAGTGTATTTTTCTGCCAAGTTTTACCCCGTAGCCGCTGCACTGCCTGGGTGTCTAAAAGCGGTTACATCCAGGCGCGTGAGTCTGAAACAGTGTGAGAGGATTGTTATGGGCCACCCATTGACCGTATTTGTCCCACATTCAGTTGGGGTGCTATTGATTCACACCCGAACACAGCACCTGACCAAAAGTAGGCTTACCACATATGAGAAAATCATCCTAGGTCGAGAAACTGTCCCCCCTAGGAGGTTACCTACATTGAATCCAGCTACCTTGGTGCCCCTTCCTGGAAATGGAACAGTGAGTGATGAAACAGAACATGAATGTCTAGATGTTTCTGAACAATGCACAAAATCGAGACCTGATATGAACGATCTGCCAAAACCTGAATCAGATCATCTGCTGTTTGTTGATGGCTCCTGTTTGAGAGACCAAGATGGAAATTTAAAAGCTGCCTATGCAGTTTGTAAAGTCTCAGGCGTTGGCTTCAAGGGGTTGTTTCAGCACAAATGGCTGAATTGATTGCTCGTACTAAAGAATGCTGTGTTTTAGACCAGTTGAGAGTGACAATCTTCAGGGATAGTCAGTACAGCTTTGGTGCCATTCATGACTTTGAACAGTTGTGGTCCCCACATGGAAGTATGACTTCTTTAGGGTCACTGGTTCGCAATGGGGAGTGCATGAGAAATCTGCTACAGTCCCTAAAACTGCCCACCCAAAGTGCAGTGATTAAATGTGCCGCTCACAGATCAGCAACAGACTATGTGATGGTTGACAACAAAAATGCAGATAGAAATGCTCATTACTGCATTTTGAATTTAGGCACCTTTAATGGGGAATATGTCAATGAGAGTTCAGATGTCACAGATTGCAATTTGTTTTTGTCTACAGTTGATACTTGGGAAGAAGTTAAGAGATTGCAGGAGGATATGCCTGTAGCAGAACAGCACGGGTGGGTCAGGTTACCTGACAGCTCATTACCTCCCATTGCAAGATACAATCATGGCCTCGCACGTCAGGAGGGATACCATGGTGCACCTTATTAGGCAGACCTGGTGTAATCAAAGATGCAGACAAACAGCAGAAATCTTGTGTCACGGATGCGTGGTGTGCGATCAGCAGAATGTACATAGGAAAACACCAGTAACCATGAGCCACATAGGGAGATCAGGAGGTCCTTTCAACAGAATGCAATTAAACTTCATAGAGATGCCTGTTTGTAATGGCTTGAGATATATTCTGGTGATAGTGTGCATCTTTTCACAGTGAGTGGAATCTTATCCGACTTGGAGAAATGACAGCCTCACAGTAGCCAAGCTGTAGTTGAGGGACTTAATACAGAATTTCGGTTTCCTGACTTCCTTGGAGTCAGACCGAGGGACTCATTTTAACAATAGGATCCTGAAGATGTTATGTGCAGCACTACAAGTTTAGAAGACACTTCACTGCAGTTACAGTCAGTAGGCTTCTGGCATTGTGGAGCAGGTGAGTGGCATCTTGAAATCCAGACTGGCTAAGGTGTGTACTTCGACCTCTCTGAAGTGGCCTCAAGCATTGCCTCTTGTGTTGATGAGTTTGCAAAATACTCCAGACAGGAGGACAGGTTTGCCATCCCATGAAATCATCAGGGGATGGGCCATGAGACGGCCAGCTGTGCCTGCGAATGCGCTTGTGAATATTTCAGATTACATGATCCCTGATTACTGCAAAGGACTAGCTGACATGGTAAGTTATCTGTCTCATCAGGTTGAAGAGGCTACAGCTTCACCTCATCAGAAGCAGTCAAATGACCTCAGTCCTGGCGAGTGGTTTATGGTGAAAAAGCACTTGCGCAAATTGTGCTCGTAGCCTCTGTGGCATGGACCATACCAAGTCATACTTGTAACCATTACTGCTGTAAAGTGTGGAGGTCTCCAGAATTGGGTACATGCTGCCAATACTTGCAGGGTCCTGTGTCCTCTTGATGATATAACAGCACATGCTCCCGATCTACCAGTGGTTACAGTGAGACAGAGGGAGGAGGTTAGTCAAGCTGTAGGGGATCAGCACTCATTTGGTAAGAGGTGGGTCCGAGGGAGTCAACTGTTGTCGGTATAGAAGGGTCCCATCCAGTGAAGTTGACTACTTGAGCTTCTGGTATAGGTGAAGGGCCTAGTACAATAGTTATGCGAGATGTACCTGGAGACCGTTGGTCCAGAAAGCATGTAAGGTGTTGTATGACTGAAGTGTATGTACCATGTACCATCCAAGAAAGTGCCAGTGAATCTGGCCCAAGTGACAGTGAAGACGAAGGACCAACAGTAAGGCGACCAAGAAGAGCAAGGGTGCCCTGCCAGAGGTACTCTTCAGCTGAATGGACTTACTTGCCAGCCAAAGACTTGGAGAGAGTGTTTCACACCTTTTGATATAACAAAGCGCACCACCCTCAAACCTCTTTGAAGTGAACTTAGCGGCTGAACTGAGATTTGAAATTGCCTTGCCACTTGACATGCTGACTCAACTTGCTTTGGAAGTGATTATCAGTGAGTGTGAACTGTGCATTTATTAAATACAAAAAAATATAGATGCAAAAGAGACATTTGAGCTGTGCTTTGCTGCTTGTGCCAGTGTAAACTAACTGCAACCAAACTGCTGAAATTGTTGAAAAAGGAAATGGTTTATCACTGAAAAACTCATGGAGACGATTGAATCACCTACCATCTAATTCCCTTGACACATAAAATTTCCTTTAGGTCATTGCTGAACTTATTCTATGGGAAAGGTAATTTCCAGTACGATTACTCAAATCAAGATTTAGTTCTTTTTGAAGTTCCTATATTGAAACAGTTGAATAGACAACTCAATGCAAAAAATTCTGAAATAATGGGACATTACTTTAACCCCATTATAATGCTGGACACTGCTTATGCTCACTGACACAATTTAACTTGTTCCTTAACAAGTGTAGAAAAGAAATGTATAGATTCAGTAGATGATTGAAGTAGAGATATCTCAGCCAAAGGCGCAAATCATTCAAAAGTACCCCCTTGGGCAAAGGAGGGGAGTGAACACAGAATAGTGTGAAATGTGGATGCATTAGCTTTAGATTGTCAACATAAGGGAGATCATACATTTTCATTAGAAAATCTACTACTGAGATAAATTTCATAGCTACTACTGTATGTGACCATACATTTGAAGTTCAAGAAAACTAGTTTATATTTAGATAGTGGCCATCCTGTTTTCCTGGAGTCTAATACATTTGCAGGAAGAATGCATTTTACAGGTTACCCAAGAGATGATATGGAACTTGTTATTTAAGTGTCGTTTTCCCAAAGATTTATCATGTAGGTCAAATTGATGACTCGACAAGGATACAGCATGTGAGAACCAAGAGAAGAGCGAGTGCTAGTGAAATTGTGGGTGATATTTTTGGTGCTTTAATTCCAACTGTAGCAGTGATACTCAACTCAGATAAGATCAAAAAAAGTTCTACTTTAGTTGATAAATTGGCAACTAGCACAGCTGGAGGATTCTTATGTTTAAATACAGAAATGGTGCTCATCAGATCGATGGTTTTGCAGAACCTACTTGCTCTAGATATCATTCTCGTGAAGGAGGGAGGAGTCTGCCGGATGTTAAAGTTCAACAATGTCGTCCTTATATTCTGTATAAGAGTAGGGACCTGAAGAAATACATCAGCAACATTACTGACCTGAAACTGGATTTCAAAGAGTTAACAGGAACAGGTGCTTGGGAAGCAATAGGGAATTATTTTTCTGCTGTAGGCAGGTGGTTTAGAAACCGAGGAAGCGTAATTACTGATGGTGTTTTGAGACCTTTAGTGATAATTGCTCTTTGTGCATTGTTACTTTTTGTGATTGTAAATGTTTTTAGATGTGCACAAGTTAAGAAGGAAGTGAAGAAAATAGAGAGCAGAGGTGGAAATGGCATTAAAGCTCTGGAGGACTCCAGAAGGAAAATGATGACGACAGCAAAACTGTAATCTGAAACTTCTGACATTGATATGCTCGCTTGATTCTTTTTGGATTTTATTAGTTTGATCGGTTTATTAACATTTTTGCATAATACAGTTACAGTTCAATATCAGGTGTAATCAAAATACAAGGGTGTTACAAGCTGACTTAGAAACAAAATACAACACGTTTAGGAATATATTACAGTTGGTCTGCGGGGCTATGCATCCCCTGGATATAAGACTGACAAGCATATACAGCACGGCACAGGAATGAAAGGCATCTCCTAAGACAAGTAGTCAGTGTACAGCTATAACGGCCATAACAGTCTATGGTAGTGACATCAAACATGTATAGGGTAATTAACTGTGAGCAACCAGTTAGCTCAGAGGGAACAGGGGTAAAAACTATTGGAGGGGGTTGGACAAGGTGGGGTGAAGGCAAGGGGGAAACAAGGAGGGTTCACTGTCTCTCAATACCATTCGCCTTGAGTGAGTTACCATCTTCATTATGAAAGTCAAGCGTCACTTAGTATACATCTCAATATATACAATTGAACAGTACAGATACTAATAGTATGACTTGAGTAGGCATGCCTGGTCACGTATGGTTTATCGTTCAGTAGCCTCACTGTTGTCCATCTCAGGATATAATGCAATTAGGAGGGCATTCAAGCATGTCCCAGTTGTCCCTTCGGAGACAGACTCCTTCTACTCTAGCCCAGTTGAGGATGGAATGTGACCAGGCCATTATTGATGATGGTTCACAGGATTTCCAGTGGTTCACGATACGACGTTTGGCTACTATAAAGTCAAGGTCCGGAAAAGGTATAGTGGCACTGTTAAACAAACCTCCCATGAGCACCGAAGTTGCCGTTCGGTGCATGTAAACAAATGATGTGTGACCACGATCCAATATTGCTGTAGTGAAGATCATGACCATTGCAAAAGCAACAGTTGTGGACAGAATGCAGAACAATGTCATACATTCACCCCTGTACAGAGATCTGGGCCTAAATCCATTGTTTTTTGCACTCTACACCACCCCAGTTCAGACATGGCCATATGCAAATCAGCCTTGACCCTGTGCCTCATGGGAACAGTCCAGCCCGAACTGCCAAGCCATGTCTTTCCTGGACCGGAATCAAGCATCCTAGGACCGGTTTCTGGCTATCAGCCGTCATCAGCCAGGATAGCTTGACTCCAGTGGTGTGGAGAGCATGGGACTCACGTCTGAGCATACCCATCCCACTCGGGGTGACAAATGCAAAAACAACAGTTGATGGACAGAATGCAGATCAATGTCATACATTCACTCCAGCACAGAGATCTGGGCCTAAATCCATCGGTTTTTTGCACTCCATACCACCCCAGTTCAGACATGGCCATATGCAAATCAGCCTTGACCCTGTGCCTCATGGGAACAGTCCAGCCCGAACTGCCAAGCCATGTCTTTCCTGGACCGGAATCAAGCATCCTAGGCCCGGTTTCTGGCTATCAGCCGTCTTCAGCCATGATAGCTTGACTCCAGTGGTGTGGAGAGCATGGGACTCACGTCTGAGCATACCCATCCCACTCGGGGTGACAAATGCAAAAACAACAGTTGATGGACAGAATGCACAACAATGTCATACATTCACCCCTGTACAGAGATCTGGGCCTAAATCCATCTTTTTTTTTCACTCCACACCACCCCAGTTCAGACATGGCCATATGCAAATCAGCCTTGACCCTGTGCCTCATGGGAACAGTCCAGCCCGAACTGCCAAGCCATGTCTTTCCTGATTGAATTTCTTCTCTCAATCAAGGACTAAGCACCCGGATTGCGGCCAAACATGTGTGGCATATCGCAATAGTCAGAACAGGCGTAGTATGTTAAAAGATGTAGTGCGTGCCAGGACAAACCGGCTCTGGTCAATGTGAATCAAATAGGGCACTAGTGGCACCAATCTAGCTGCCAGAACCTTGGACAGTATTTTATAGTGTGTATTTAACAATGCCAGTGGCCGATAAGAACCCAGTTGCCTGGAAACTCAGTCAGATTTCGGTAAGAAAATAGGTGTAGACTCACAGAAAGAATCAGGAAGGTGGGAGGATAGAAGTCCTTCTGCCTTCTGAAGTTGTGTAGTGTAGCTCCTATTTTCCCAATAGGCTCTGCGCATTGGAATAATACCTACAGCAGTAAAGGCCTAGGCCAGACGTTAACTAGGTCTACTACTGTCGATACTAGACTTAATTTTTGGGTTTGCCAGCTAAGCTCAGAGTTCGCTAGAAACTTTCTCGAATGTTCAAGGAAGGAATTAACTCCCCTGATTAGACAAGAAGGGATTTAGTTTCTGACAACCATAGAACATGACAACTTTGCTCTCCCCTAATCAAGAGTCAATCTCGAGAGTCGTGTGAGCACAAGGCAATTATTTTACTCAGTCAGTACGTGCATTCTTAGTCTCATCAGAATGTAGAGAAAAGGAAGAGACGGGCGTGTTCAATAAAAAGGTGTTATTTATTGATCAGTCTCTTTTCTCGTACAAGAGAAATGGATCGATATTATTGCAATACTTATAGTTAAGTAAAGTGCATACATTAAAAGCAATAGTATAAAATAATACTGTAAAAACATTGATATGGTTTCTGAGCCATATGATGTTTGAAAATGATTAAAATATATTTACATACACATATACATTTGACTAAACGTACTCAACTGGTGTTTCTAAATACGCCTACCCCGTGTACCTGACCTAAGTCTAATGCGTGGGCGGGAATAGAAAGTTACAGTTTAAGTTAAGTTTGTTTTTGCCAAGTGAATAACTAAAGAATTCTCTGTGAGGGGTTATTCAGTTCTGTACCTGGAATTTAGGATGAATGAGGAATGGTATCTCTTTCTCTGCTCTCGATATTCCAGGCTGCCTGCGAGGGCTGCCCGAAAGCGCCGGTGCTGGGTCTCTCGGCTTGAGATAGCAGCGCGTCTCTCAGCGCGTCAGGAAGGCGGGGCTGCTGCCAGCGGGGTCTGCTTCTGCTCTCGGCTTCGGCAAGTATGGCTGCTCCGTCTTGTCACCACGCGTGTGTTTGCATAGGGCAAGATCGGCAATATTTATACCTTAAAGGTGCCGAGATTGACGTAAGGATGGACATAGATACGTCAATAAAGATGTCATACGACTTGCTCGTTAGCATATTCTTTACTAAAGTTCTCTGTGAAATCAAAACAATGGCCGCACGGATTTTCCAGGTTGTCATAGGTTTGATTTGTTATGAGAACGTCGTATGCCTTATCAGGGGCTGGAGGAATGTCGCTTGTCTAATTAGATCTCAAGCGTTATGACCTAATCAGATAACACGTTCCTGTGCCGTAGTGTGACTGCGTCAGATAACGGTATCTGCATCATGGGGGTTTTCTTGCCTCATGGGCTGACTGTTAGTTAACTTGATAGTTAGTTTAACCAGAATAGGGTCAGGAATAGGGGGACTGATTCAGAACCTATAGAAATACACGACACCCACTCCACGCTAACTATGGTCATATCTACTAATCTATGCATAGTATAACATAGTACAACATACTATAGAGTATAGTGTATACCTTACCACCCCAAAATACATAAATGCATTTCGAAATTTTCAAATATACTGAAAAAATTGCAGTCATATATATTGTATGCACTTAAGCTATGGTTTAAATGCAAAAGTAAACATGCATTTGTATGCATTATTGCTTATTGGTATATGAGAAATACACATGAAATGGCTCTTAATATGGCTATACAGAAAGGAAGTTCGAGACCATCTCATCACATAATAAAATATTTGTGAACATCCCAGCGGGCAACTAAAGTTTATAAAGTATCTAAAAATAGAAATCTTAGTTCTCTAGGAATAGTTTCTTACTTTAAGCAGAAGATAAGTGTCCCGAAAAATTTGTGAAAAATAATTTGGGGCTGCTAAAAAATTGTTGTCCGTGAACTGGTGGGAAGAATTGTTCATGCGACTTTATTTTTAAAGTTGAAGGCCGAATTCAGGGAACGCCGTGTGCGAGTTTACTCAAAAGTCTCTATTTCTGTTCTGGAGAGAACATCATATCATTCAGGCTTTCGAAAAAACTGTCAACAGCTTCATGGGAAAGTTCCACTAAGTCGGAAATAGGTGTAACCATGCATTCGTGCGCATGATTGTCTGCATTGACATTCTGATTCGCATTGCTGACAGAAGGTCGTACCTGTTCGATGCTGCTTTCATCTTGAACTTCACTACTCTTCAATCGCAGTGGTGAAGATTCCAGGAATGCCGTCATCAGGATTGGCAGCCTTTGAGGGCAGCACAAAGCGTGAACCTTGGTAGGAACCAACAGTGTATCTGCATCCACTGGCGCATCCGATTGTAGCGTCAGACAGGTGTCTAACACGCATTCTTCTCCGCATAGCAGACACCTTAGTACAGGTAAAACACACCTTTGCCACATTGGTCGAAATGATAGAAACCAAGTCATGTTTAGGTCTCTAAGCCGGGAGAGTCCCAGGATTTTTGATATCCGGTCCCGGTATCCAATGGCTAGGATCGTATCTTCCATTGTCGCGAGAGTTTGATCTGTGACATGGGTTGCCATAACGAAAAATAAGGACTAGGAATAGGATTCCTGCAATTAGTCCTAGGATCAGGGGAAGTCCGCCAAAAATCGAATGGACGAAATCTGGAAAAATACCCAGTATGGCTTTGAATGGTGTTAATGCCATCGAAAATACTGTCTTAAATACCCCTGAGATCCCATTGGTATCAGAAATATTTAAGATTTCGCTTAGGATTTCCGCGAAATGTACGGGGGAATTAGTTGATAATAATGTATGTATCTCTGCAGTCGTCCTTGCGACTTGTAGATCATGTGTTTCTTTTGATGACGTGAGCCTTGTAGGCGTCTGAAGAAGCACTGTTTTCATTCTGCTTAAAGTATCTATTCGAATAGAAGTAATTTTCAAACTGGGCCATGCCCTTGCCTCCCTGTCTGGAAAGGAGCTGGGGAATAAAGAGCGTCCACAGCACTTGACCTTCGCCGTCGTAGTGACTAGATAAGGAGTCCCGGGCATAAGACTGCAACATCTGCGGTCTACAATAAGAATGTAACTCCCATTATAGAGTCTTTGAAAGAATGGTTCTATTTCAGTTGCAGGTGCGCCTTGCTGGTGACATGAAAGGTTGTATGAATTCCCTTCACAGGCTCCATGCAAACTAATTCCGTTACACAGAAGCGTGCCGCTTAGTGACATAGCACAATTGTTGCCACTAAGAAACACTTTCTGTCCTTTATTACTGACACATGCATGTGAATAGGGCAGGTTCCAAGTTGTTTTAAGGTACCCCTTTCCCAATTTCTCGTACATGCCAGCCTGTATACATTTTTGGCAGTATTGAAACCTGAAGGTTGAGATTGGAATATTTATGATTCCGTGGATTATCCATTCACTGACAGGTCGTTCTGACATTGTCATTGGTAATCTTTCTAGTTTTTCAATGCTCAAGATTGTATAATCAGCACCCTTTTGCGCCATACCGATTTGTCTATCAGTAAGGTTAAAGATTTGGAATAGTGACGTTGTGTTGATTAAACGCCAAGGCACGTAGCCTGAACGCAGATTTTGTAACGTCCAGCCAAGCTGTACAATGGAACGCAATTGTGACTGACCATGTTGTAATAACAGTAAGTCTTGCGATAATATATCGATTGCTGAAGACACAATGCTGTCCAATGAAAAAATTCTGGAGGACAGAGTCATTAACCCATTGTCCACTACAGAAAGTGATTTTTCCAAATTGATACGGTCAATTTCCCGTATTCTTTCTGCTGTCTCAATTTGAGTAACCTTCCAGGCCTCATTGTATGCTGCATATACAGAGGCTGCTATGAAACGCTTTTGACGCTGTTTGCGTGGTCCCAGTATGAAATCACGCAAGTCAGCACCATCTTGCTTAATTTCAGGCAGTGTGGAAGTTTGTAGCCACTGAAGGCATAATTTGCCCACACTGTAGGTTGTTATTATCCCTGGGTGATGTCTTTGGGGATATCTAGGGTCTGGCCTGGTCATTTTGAAACCCTGTGTTTTATTCAGGAATCTATCTTGACAGTTATTTGTATCTGTGGGCCAGATCAACCATTGTTTCCAATCAGGATGTGTTCTGTTTTGGTTTAATATATGGTTTACGTCTATCTCTTCATCTGTATCAGAGTTATTGCTAAACATTATTGGCTTTGGAATAGACGGTTTAATTAAATCTTTGATTTTGGCTAAGCCAAGACAGGTGGTTTGTTGAACAGTGTCATTTAAAAATATCATTTGTTCTGGGATCATGCAGGCTCTAAACAAAGCTTCTATACCCTGTACTTGCCATTCTTTTGTACCCCAAACACTTTTCAAATCAACATTTTTGTCCCAATAATCAAATCCAAAAGTATTAATTTTTTCAAAGAATGAATCTGAATATATCAATTTTGTGTTGGTTATCATGGTTTTCATCCCTGTCTTGTTTGACAATTTAAAATAAAATGTTTCAGCATTACTTGTGTTAAAACCTGAAAAATATGAATATTTGTCATATACGGTTCTAGAGCTTCCTTTTGGAGGTGTAGCACAATGTTCCCATTGATTATAATTTAAAACATTTCTAGGTTGTGCTGATTTATGCAAAAAATGGTTACCATAGTGGTTATAGCAATACATACTGTCATAATTTGTAGAACCTTGCAAATAATCATGTTTTGTAAATTTAGCAGACATTACTAAGTCAGACATCATGTTGTTAATACTTTCGAAGTCCCAATCATCAGCAAATGAGTTTGGTTTTGCAAAATCACTCAAGGAGATCTTGATTTGGTGTGGATATTTCAGGATCTCGACCGGACCATAAATTTCATAGTCAGTGTTGTCCCAGGCTACCCCACCAGGTATAGGATTGGCTGTGAAGTTGGCTGAAGAAAGTTCTGAAGAAAGTTCTCTTTTCTCGACGTGTGAAGATGTGTGTGGTTTGAGGATCAAGTTGATGTTCTGACTTGCTGTGTCCATTTTAGCATATTTTCCCTCAATGAAGCGTCCCAAAGTAAATACCATGATGAGCCAAAGTATGAGGATAAATGCGCCAAAACCCACCCAAAATTCAATCCATGGAGAAACCAGATATGTTTCTTTCAGTTGTTTCAAAAGTTCCTTAGCTTTGTCTTTAAAGGATTTTGATGATGGCTGTGTCTTTGATTCACTGAAGCCGTCAGAGGAATCATCGAAGTTGATGAAGTAACCGGATGCAGTTCTGTCAATTGTTCCAATTGGTTCAGGATTTCTGTTTTTTGCATTTTCACTTGGTACTTCAGTATAGATCGGTGTGTCTCTGCTAAATGTCTTTATTTGGGTTTTCAGAGGTCTGAGTTCTATTGCATTGTTGCATAGTCCTTCTTTTCCTTCTGCAGGCGTTTCAAATGTGATGAGCCTTTTTGTTAGGACCTCTGTACTGGTAGCAAACCTTGGTGTTCTGCTACTTATTGGGAGTCCACTTGGCCTACTGTTTGTTATCGGCCACATGTTGTGGTTTTACCAGGTCGATGGATACAACTCGGTTCTCCTTTTTTCCAGCAAGTGGCGGTAGTACAACTGATCTTGTCTCGTTGACAGACAAGACAGGAACTGCTTTTCTGTAAGAAGGCCCAAATTCCTTCTTTACCGCGATCTTCTCCCTGACTAGATCCCCGACTTTTGGAATCCAGACAGGTCTTGCTGGGACAGGTGGTGATTCTTCAGTGGTTGTTGGCTGTTGTTTCAACTGTATGTTGCTCAGGTCTTTTCTTGTTTTGTTTAAGTCCTGCAAAATAGCCAAACGGTCTTTGACATCAAAGGTTTTTTCTATTACCACTGAAGTCTGACTATCAAGGTCAGAGATCAACATCCTAGTTCCGAATAATAATTCGTACGGACTGAATCCCTTCAGAGAATTTCTTGGCAAGTTATTTAGACTACGTTGGACACTTATTAGATGTTTGACCCACCTAGCTCCCGAACCTAATATCCTTTCTATTATAGATTGCTTTCTGCCTTGGTTTTTTCTTTACACTATCCCGTACCCTCAGGAAGGAAGTGAGAAGATTCCCGCTGGGCTGTGCTCATTTGGCCATGTTTCCCCCCAGGCTGGTGTGCCAGAGTGAAAACAATGGTCGAACGTAACATGCTCTTAGCGTATATGCCATTTAGACTCGCAAATCTTGTATAATAGTCCGGACGTCAGCCGAGTGCTGGTGATCTACATTATAAGTGGAAACTAGCCTGTATATGTTAATCGCAAGCCATTCTTTTTGCTGGTAATATTATCTGCCTTGATACGACGAGGTATTAAACTGTTTCTCTCCCCACTGCGATCTCTGTTGCAGTTTGGGCAGTTTTTTACAAACATGGTGTAGTGCAGGCTCATGCCTGGCCACCAGTACCGTGATTGTAATTCTTCCAGAGAATCTTTTAATTTAAGGTGTCTGAGACCCTCGCCCATGTGTGCGTCTGCGATTAACAAGCTTCTCCTGTCCATGTTTGGAATCACTCTATCCCCCACTCCAGGGATTCGAGCAAAAGGGACGGAGTTTGCATCGATTATGTATGTATAATTGAGTGGATAGTTGATCGGTAACGCTGAGCAGTCGCCTTTTGATGACGTTTTCACCGCCAGCATTGTTTCCCCGTCAATGTATTTTAATGTACGCTTTTTTCGATCTACGGGTGCCGGTTTAGTGGCTGCCGCTGCGGCTGCTTCAGCCAATGAATTCCCCACAACGTGAACGCCATCACGTTGATGACTCAGTGAGTGAGTCACGTGAGTCTTTGGTAGTTCTTTTTTCAAAAGAGCTACTTGTTCCCAGAGCAGTTTCTGCTTTATTGGTGCATCTGTGTCATCTTTGTAACCGTTCTGAATCCATGTCTGCAAATCCTTGTTATATGCTTTGACGCAGTAATATGAATCTGACACTATAAGATCCGCATTATCTAGCGCCATTTTCAAAGCTATTATTTCAGTTTGTAGTTCTGAATTAGTTTCTACTGAATGTGATTTTGTTAATAGAGGTTTTAATATACCTCCGCGCCACACTTCTTTTGTAATCTCACATGTGGGGTTGTATGTATGTTCTCCCCAAACGGAGGGTTGAGCATGTCCGTCTGTATAGACTACACAGGCGTAATGTCGTAGAGGAAGAATGTCGATTGGCAGAGGATACGTTTTTTCATATTTTAGATTTTTTAATTCTTCTAGTTCTGGATCAAAGTAGTAGTATACTTTGTCCGTTGTGATTGAATTCACCCATTGTATCCATTCCGGATTCAATGTTGTTGTTGGTAAATTACACGGTGTTGTTAGTGCCTCAAAGGCTGATTCTGCTGTTCTGACTGTGATATGTCTACCGTCAGCTATGTCTTTTTCTCTAGCTATTGCGGTTTGAACTGCACGAATTATTTTTTCTGTATTACTGAATTTCTGTTCAGCTTCTGTGTACAAGTGTGATTTGAATGCAATTGGTACCTTTTCTCCCTCATTAGAGGTCAGGTATGTGAATCCGCATCTCCCTGGGATGACTCGGATCACAAGGTTGCGTGTGTTATCACGTGTTTCTAATTTTGTTTTAATTAGCATGTCTGTTTGTAAGGATCTCAAACTTTCTGTGTGTGTTTGAGTCCAATTGGATCTTTTAAAGTCTGGTTTAATTAGATCATAAAGGGGTTTGACCCTTTCTGCGTAATTTGCAATGTATGTTCTTCCGAAATTTAGGAAGCCTAGAATTGACTGTAGGTTTTTTAGTGTTTTAGGGGCTTGGATTACGGCACATTTCTCTAGGAAATTGTCTGCCAGGCTTTTGCCTTCACTTGATAACTCATATCTCATATCCTAAGAATAGGACCGTCAGATGGGCAATTCTGGACTTTTTGAAGTTGAATTTGTAACCCTCTGCAGCGAACCCAAGTATTATGGTGTTCACCCTTTTCAAGTGAGTATCCAAGTCATCATCTGTTAAGTAAATGTCATCGACATAAGATAATGCTTCATCATCATATAGTTGTAGTAATTCTGTTACTCTCGCTGAGAATACCCCCGGGCTGTTCTTGTACCCCTGGGCTAACCGACAGAATTGTTTTTGAGTGCCATTTACTGAGAATGCAGTTAAATATCTGCTCTCTGGTGCTATGTTTTGACAAAAGAATCCATTGGAGATGTCCAGGGTTGTTTTGTATTTTTTGCGCACTATGTTATTCATTAGTGCAGCACTGTGTGAGTTTTGCACTGCAAAGGTATTGCAACATGTGTTAAGGTGTCGGTAATCCAAAACTAGACGATATGAATTGTCTGGTTTGGAGACCGGAAACAAAGGATTGTTCATTTGTGAGGTGCAAGTTTCAATCACCCCCTGGTATTCTAGCTGATCTAGTATTTCATTTACTTGTTTTTTAGCTTCTTGCTTAATTGGGTACTGCCTTTGTGCAGTAGGTTGTGATTTTAACTGGATTTTGTGAGGAGGAGAATCCTCATCCCATCCTACATGATTTTTATATAAAGCAGGTGCTAAGGCCACTGCCCACTTTCTAGCAAGTGTGTATTTTTTATGAATCGGTATTTGATTCGAGAAGGCAGGCATAATTACTTCTTCGCCATGAGGGCACTCCCTGACAAACTCTGGTGGCCAGTCTTTTTCAGCTAGAAGGATGTCATAGCCTTTGGAGAGGTTATCCCAAAATAGTCCCCTTATTTTCCTAGTCTTATCTCCCTCTATACGTAATGTTATCTCGTATATCTTGTGGGGCTTGCTAACTCTGGTGTCTGCAGTTTCCACTTGAAGGTATTCATTCGTGTCCACTGTCTCCAGATGATTCATAAGGACTTTGCGAGCTATGCTCACCTCTGCTGCGCTGTCTAGCATTGTCTGAGCCCATTCTCCGTTTTTCAGTTGTGTCCTCAGTATTCTCGGCATTTTTAACTACCTTGATACTGGCTACCTTCTTTTTTGGAAATTGTAATTTCTTTTTTAGCTGAGCAGGTTCCTTGTCTTTGGACTTGGCGTGCTCTTCTGATCGTCCTCTTCTTTCCGATTTCTGCGAGGAATTCTGAAAAGATTGAGAGGGACGTGTATCAATGTCTTGATATCTATCAGGTTTTTTAATATTATCCCTATTTCTAAGGTTATATCTATTCCCCGAGGGGTCACTCTGCGGTGACCTCTGTCTTTGGTTTGGAGATTTCTCTCTTCGCCTAGGAGACCTTCCTCGGGACTGGAATTTCTTTTCTTTAGGATTGGATTGTTTGTTTCCATCCCAGTTCTTTTTTGGTGAATTATTATTATTAAAAAATATTTTTTCTGGACTTGTAGTCAGTTGCGGTTTTACTGGTATTCCACCTAGACTATCTCTGCCTAGTTCTTCATAGGATTTTTCTATGATTCTGGCAATTTCAGCTGGTTGGTCTGCTATATCTGTCTCTTTTAACCTCTGGCGGATCGCCACGTTTGCTGCTTCACCTTTTATGTTGGCTAGTAATATAGCCGAGACCTGCTTGAAGTCTTTCAGTAATTTCATACCAAGAGTTAAAGCAGGTTCTGGACCGTATTCATCTTGAATTTGTTTTAGCACATCTGGTATTACCGAAATGGATGGAACACCGTGCGTTTTTGTGTAGATGGAAGCAAAGACTGTACCCCAAGTGTCACAGTCCTCAATGTGTGGTGCGATTCCCATTGGGAGACATATAGTCAGAATCCTGTGTTTTTCTAATGGGGTGGTGTCAGGAAACACCGCCTCTATTTGGGTAATTTTCTGTGCCAACCAGAATGGTATCTGTTCCCGTTTAGCTGGAACTTTACCTAGGCAGGATTGGATGTTCTGTGGTGTGATTTTATTTGTGTTCCCCTGGTGAGGGGTCGCTGGCTGAATTGTTGAAGTCCGCATTACATACTGAACTAATTGTCTATGAATTTTTAGTAGTTGTTTTAGCTGTATTAACAGCTCTGCTGCAGGCATTCTTTCGATGTCTGGATGTGGTGTGTATCCGGCTAAGACCGGCCACGTTGCTCCTGGTCTTCCTAAAGGACCGAGCCTTGTAATGTGATTGTTATGTTTTAGGGCGCCATCAAATAAGAGCAAATGCTCTTGGAATTTGAGTGGTACTTCCACCTCCTCGAAAGGAGTGTACGTTTCAGGAGGTTCCTCTACTTTGTAATAGTGGAAGTACTTTGTTACAGCATTTGCTGCCGGAAAATGTATCCATGAATAGTATACCTCTGTCTGCCGATATTCGTGTGCCTCGATTACGAATATGACTGTGCCACCTCTAGATGTCAGTCCATTTTCTATAAGTTTTAAGGTTATAGATCTCCTTTTAATGACCGGAATGAGTGTTATATTCGGGTCTGCTGCTTGCATGGTAGCATCAGCATCTGCGAGTTCAGTTGCTAATCTAACTGCCTCTCTTTCATCATCACTCTCTGCCATTTTACAGACAGGATGGTATTATGTTTGTTTGCAGATCAGGTTTCTTTATGGAACAAAGATTAGATGCACAATATTTTGGAACTGTTTATCCTTCAACGTTGACTTGACCAAGAACCATACATAGGAGTTCCCTCCTGCGAGGTTTTGGAGGATATAACCTTTCACCCACTCCAGACGTCTTTGGAGTATTTGGGAAAAGGGGTCTGAGTGAGAAAGCACGACTGAGTTACTCTAAATGTCTTACGTTAGTTTTATCGCCCTTTCCAAACGCGTTGGGCGCCATGTAGTGTAGCTCCTATTTTCCCAATAGGCTCTGCGCATTGGAATAATACCTACAGCAGTAAAGGCCTAGGCCAGACGTTAACTAGGTCTACTACTGTCGATACTAGACTTAATTTTTGGGTTTGCCAGCTAAGCTCAGAGTTCGCTAGAAACTTTCTCGAATGTTCAAGGAAGGAATTAACTCCCCTGATTAGACAAGAAGGGATTTAGTTTCTGACAACCATAGAACATGACAACTTTGCTCTCCCCTAATCAAGAGTCAATCTCGAGAGTCGTGTGAGCACAAGGCAATTATTTTACTCAGTCAGTACGTGCATTCTTAGTCTCATCAGAATGTAGAGAAAAGGAAGAGACGGGCGTGTTCAATAAAAAGGTGTTATTTATTGATCAGTCTCTTTTCTCGTACAAGAGAAATGGATCGATATTATTGCAATACTTATAGTTAAGTAAAGTGCATACATTAAAAGCAATAGTATAAAATAATACTGTAAAAACATTGATATGGTTTCTGAGCCATATGATGTTTGAAAATGATTAAAATATATTTACATACACATATACATTTGACTAAACGTACTCAACTGGTGTTTCTAAATACGCCTACCCCGTGTACCTGACCTAAGTCTAATGCGTGGGCGGGAATAGAAAGTTACAGTTTAAGTTAAGTTTGTTTTTGCCAAGTGAATAACTAAAGAATTCTCTGTGAGGGGTTATTCAGTTCTGTACCTGGAATTTAGGATGAATGAGGAATGGTATCTCTTTCTCTGCTCTCGATATTCCAGGCTGCCTGCGAGGGCTGCCCGAAAGCGCCGGTGCTGGGTCTCTCGGCTTGAGATAGCAGCGCGTTTCTCAGCGCGTCAGGAAGGCGGGGCTGCTGCCAGCGGGGTCTGCTTCTGCTCTCGGCTTCGGCAAGTATGGCTGCTCCGTCTTGTCACCACGCGTGTGTTTGCATAGGGCAAGATCGGCAATATTTATACCTTAAAGGTGCCGAGATTGACGTAAGGATGGACATAGATACGTCAATAAAGATGTCATACGACTTGCTCGTTAGCACATTCTTTACTAAAGTTCTCTGTGAAATCAAAACAATGGCCGCACGGATTTTCCAGGTTGTCATAGGTTTGATTTGTTATGAGAACGTCGTATGGCTGGAGGAATGTCGCTTGTCTAATTAGATCTCAAGCGTTATGACCTAATCAGATAACACGTTCCTGTGCCGTAGTGTGACTGCGTCAGATAACGGTATCTGCATCATGGGGGTTTTCTTGCCTCATGGGCTGACTGTTAGTTAACTTGATAGTTAGTTTAACCAGAATAGGGTCAGGAATAGGGGGACTGATTCAGAACCTATAGAAATACACGACAGTTGTTGGGGCAGAAGATCCTCATAGGTTTTATAAAATTCAGATGGAAAGCCATCTGGACCCGGCACATTCCTACAAGCATGGATCGGCAACACAGCTCTGACCTCAGCAGGAGTAATGGGAGCATCAAGGTCCAAACGCAGTTCTGGAGTCAGTGTGGAAAAGGATAGCTCCAACAAGGAGTCAATATCCGATACAGGCATGCACGGAGAGCCACTTACCTGACACGCCGCAACCTTAGCACCTGGGACCATGCCGACACCGCCAGGAGTCTCGGGGGTGTTGAAGCAGCGTCGCCGCCCCGGGACTACGATTCCCGGCAGCCTCAGCGGCGGCGCGCTTGGTTGACGCCGCGACTGCGCCAGGAGGCGCGTAAAAGAACACCAGAGCCCCGCTTCACGGGACGCGCGCGGAGCACAGATAAGAACGGGACGGGCCACCTCACTAACAACTGGAGACTAGATCAACAAGGTTAGTGTTTCAATATATATCTTGTGGCCCATATATATCTGGCTGTGTAGTTACACTAGCCTTCCACCTGTTGTAATCAAACATGGCTGCTATGCCCGAAGAGGGAACTGTTGGAAGGAAATCGACTGGGGGCACACTAATGGGCACTTTAGATAATTTTCTGATTAGAGTGTCATCAGCCCTGGCAAAGGACATAGAGCTCACCAAGAAAAGGCTCTCTCTGGACATTGCCTTTGATAAAAGATCTTCCCTGGGCACCCTGGCGAGGAGTAGATCGCCACGGAGTCATCACGCTGACATAGAGGGGACGCTCCCGCCATCGGGAGTGGAGGCAAGACCCCCATCGCCCCAGCCAGTCATTATTCTTGATACATGTGATACCTCGCTTAATAGCAACGGTCCCGAAGAGGATGCAAATAGAGCTCCATCACCTAATATAAGAACACGCTCAGCAAGCCAAGCAAAACTGGGAATGGTACGACAAACCGGGGGTGCACCGGCAAAAAGAAAGCGACCAGGAGCACAACCACACATGGGGGGAAGGAAGGCAAAAAGCTCTAAAAATTCTGCTACTTAAGAGGATTCGGTGGTAATCCCACCACACAGCTCTAAGCAGACTGGTCCATTAGATAAAGATGTTCATAATATGAATTTGACCTCTGTGGGGGTGGAACCTTACCCTGATTTGGGCCCTCTGTTTTGGAAAAAACTGGAGGGCACTATGAAGAAGATATGCCATCCTATCCATGATCGGTTGGACTCAATAGAAAATAGACTGGTATGTCTTGAACTTTCCCTTTCACAAGCCCAAAAGAAGGCAGGACTGAGGAACAGTACCACTGCTGCACGCCCGGTAACATCATCTGGGCATATTACAACTGATCTTAGTTCTAGTGGTATGATGATTGAGGGGGACAAAGCAAGTCAGCATAGTAAAGGAGTGCCCCCTGCTATCTCTCCGCCTCTGGTGCCAGCAGGGGATGGAAGTACAGTACATACCAATAGACGTCCCCAGGCTAAGAATGTTGCTAAAGCCTTACCTCCGGTTCTAAATAAAGTAGGGGCTGAGCCATCATTGGTAGGGAATAGTGGAACAACACAGGGCAATGGCAGAAGGAGGGAAGTTAGACAACAAAATCTGCCCCACGTACTCATGGTACATGAGGACACCCAACTACCGTACATTGATCTCCCTCCCCAATCTGCCCCTTTTGTAGTAGTGCTGGTGGGGGTCCCACCAGTTGCCCAGGGGAAGCAGGAATCTTATCTTGATCTTAAACATAAGTGTATTTTTTGGCTTAATAAGTACCGCCCATTGCCAATTAATATGCGAGCTGAGATCATGGGTGTTAGAAGAGTCAACTGGATTGGAGGAAGATGTAAGACTGTCGCAGGGGACTGTATTATTATTAATTTTAGAAATTACAGCTGTGTCAATCACATTTGTAATTGGCCTCACAATGATCACTCCCCTGGGATCCAGGCTCTTCCACTTGCTTACTTCTATGGCCCTCCAGTTCCCTCTGAGAGGGATATTTTTCAGCAGGGTATCACACCAAATTATTGCCCACTGGGGAATGTAAGGTTGTTTAATAGATTTGAGGCTCTCTCTGGCCTGGCGGATTGCGACTGACATCATGCACATTTTAGTCCCGCCTTATGTAGCACAGAAGAGAGGAACAGGGATGAGGGAGAACTGAACCTGAGCCTAAACTTAGCGATTACACAGGGGAACAGCGCAGTGAGGGAGGGCAATGTTGGTTCTAATGTTAAAGCCACTAAAGCCACCGATAATACTGTGAGGGAGGGCAATGCAGGACTTAATGTTACAGTGATTGATAATATTGTGAAGGTGGGCATTGCTGGTTATAATGTTGGTTATAATGCTACAGCCATTGTTATTACTGTATTACATAATGATTCTTATTCCCTGGAATGCCAGAACATTGTATATCATAGGTTAAGTGATGATTCCACTGGGGGCGATTTGATTCCAGTTTCCAAAGACCCAGTATGCTCCACCTCCTTTATTTCATGGAATGTGGCAGGAATAGGGACAAAAGTTTTTTCGCCTGATTGGCAGGAATTTATTGATCACTTTGATATATGCCTGTTCCAGGAGGTGTGGGCAACTGATGCCATACATAAAGTGGGATACTTGAACTTTTTTGTCCCAGCAGTTAAAAAAAGTCAAGGTCGCTCTATGGGTGGTCTGGTCATATGGGTCAGACAGAGTCTTAAATGCCACATTCAGCAGCTTTCGGTGGCAAGTAGTGACATTTTAGTTATTAGACTCAAATTTCCAAATGACTTAAGAATTGATATTTACAATGTATATGCAAGGGGGCTCCCGGGTGGTAAGAAATCTGATGTGGTTACAATGGTAGATACATTGTTACAGGCTACTCCCCCCAGTATACTACCTTTAATCGCGGGGGACTTTAATACTAGGTTCGAGCCCCTCGGTTTGGACGATACTGGCTTAACAGAGGAGGAGGACCTTAGGTGGGGAATTCCACAACTGGGTACTAATCCAATAAAAAAATGGACAGAGGCTGCGATACAGATGAAGGGCCTCTGTATGGGGAATCAGCTAAGGGCTGCTAATGGGCGCACATTGTCAGACAAAATGGGAAAGGAAACGTTTGACAATGGTGTAAGGGCAAGTAATATTGATTATTTGCTTGTCCCGCTTAAGTTGTGGAGTACTCTCTTAGATATGGAGGTGGTTGCTCATGTTGAGAGTGACCACAACCCTCTTTCGGCATCGTTTAATTTGGGACTTCGTAAAAAGAATGTGGTTCCTGGAAGACCAATCTTGCCTGATTTGGTATTATCAAATGATGAGCGCCACCTTAAGTGGTGCCAGGTTGTGGGGCATCAGGAAATTATTTCTGACATTAGTGAGGATCTGGAAGGAGCATTAGCAGCTATTGAGGAGGCCACCTTGCTTGGCCCTTCGCATCAACCTCTGATGGAGATTCATAATAGCCTGTTTGCTAAATTACAAAAATATTTTTGCAAACTTAACTTTTGCAAACCTAACCTAGGCACTAGATCCCAGATCAGAAAAGAAGAAACCTGGTATAATGACCTCTGCCGTCAAGCTAGGGGAGATTTAGGCCTTGCTTTAAAGACTAAAGACTTAAGGAAAATAAAGCTGGCCCGTTCAAATTATAGACAAACTCAATATGTGGCAAAAAAGGAATGGGAACAAAACTGGTGGCAAGATCTCAAAATGGCATGTAAATCTAAAACCCCCAAATTTTTTGGGAAGATTTTTAAATGGGACAGGGGAGGGCATAAAGAGAGCCCTCAAAATAATGTTGACCAAAACTCATGGGTTGAGTATTTTAGCCCCCAATATGCCAGCAGTGTAGCTAATAGTAGCGAGGGGGTGTTTGTTCACGCCTTTTATAAAGAAGCCACTTTCACTATAGGAGAAGTGGACAGGGCACTAGACCTAGTTAATGAGGGTCGTGCCACAGGCATGGACTGTGTGCCCGCAGACGTATTTTTGAATAACAGAGCCCGCTGGAGGATGTATATCCTGTATGTGGCAAATGCCATAGCACAAGGGATGGAGGTACCCCAATCATGGAAAGGTGCAGAGATAGTGCCAGTGTACAAAAAAAGGGGATAACTCGATCCAAAAGATTGTGGGTCGACTTGTATTGGGCAAAATCCAGTCCTGGATGGATGATGATAACATCTTGAGTCACCTCCAGGCTGGCTTTTGCCCGAAAACAAGTACTATAGACCAGGTCTTTAGGTTTATCATGTTATACTGGCGTACGGTGATCTTAGAGAAAGGCACCTTGTACGCGGTCTTTGTTGACCTAAGGGCGGCTTTCGACCTTGTTCCGCGTAAAATCCTGTGGAAAGTCCTTGCAGAGCTGGGGATGGCGCCTGAACTATTGAGCCTAATCGTCCGCCTACATGAGGATACTTTCGCCCGGGTTCGGTGGGGTCGTCAGGGAGAGGTAACGGAAACCTTCCCGGTTGAGCGGGAAGTGAGACAAGGCTGTGTCATGGCACCGACCTTGTTCTCGCTCTTCGTGAACGGGGTGGCTGAGTTCCTCTCCCTGATCCCTACCGATGCCCCGGCTATGTGTGGGGAGCGGGTCCCGATCCTCATGTTTGTGGACGGCACATTGATTATGTCAAAAACACCAAGTGGGCTCCAGCGCGCTTTAAATTGCTTTGAAATCTTCTGCCTGAAGAGAGGCCTTGAAATAAACACGGCAAAAAACAAGTTTATGGTCCTTAACGGCCGTATATCATCTGGGCCTGCTAAACCTTTCAGAAGAGCGATGTATATGAATGGCGCCCCGCAAGAGCGGGTTGACGCCTTCACTTATCTGGGGGTCACACTCCAGAGAGATCTGGGGTGGATCAGCCAATTAGATATTGCAGTATTAAAACATCATCAGCAGGCTGGTATTCTTCTGAAAAAGTTTAGCTTATCAACAACAAAGCCCATTAGCCCACTATTGGAAATGTATAGGATGACGGTGCTAAGCTCGACATTGTACGGTGCCGAGCTATGGGGATTTCAGAATTTGAAAAATCTGACGCTAGCAGAAAACGAATTTTAGCGTAAAGCAACTAGCGTCCCTACAAGTACTCCTTTAACACCTCTAATGTGGGATCTTGGACAAAAAGCGGTCCAGGACCTTGCCTCTCTACGGCCCTTGCTGTATTGGCGCCGACTGTGGACCACAGAGGAACTCCAACATTATGCACTGGGCTTACGGGAGATTATGATAAAAGATGGCTCCCAAAAAATTCACTGGCTGAAGTCCATTCGGCCCCTACTAATTAGGTTGGGACTGCGAGAGCTATGGGACGACCCGACAAACGCTATATTCCCTTCCAAGAAACTTCTGAAAGTAAGCTATTGGGAGATGACAAATGCAGAAGTATGTATAAGGGGTTCTTCCTCACACCAAACAGGCCGTTTCCTAGAATTTAAGGCCCAACCGAAACTGGAATTGTATTGGGATGCCATAGAGAAAAATCAGGACCGCAAACTCTATTTTCAATTTAGAGTAGGCTCCCTTCCAGTTAGATCTTTTACAGCCAATTGGGCAGGGGAAAACGGTAGGGATAAATGCCCTAAGTGTGGTGAAGAACGAGAAACAATATGTCATCTTCTCTTCTTTTGCCCCTTATATTCTGCACCCAGAGCCATGTGGGCTAAGCCTATTTGCAGAGCGATTGGTACACGAAGGTACACTGAGGCTTTAAGAATTTTAACTAGTGACCCCTGCCCTGTAATTGCTATTGCCATGGCTAAATTTCTGAAATGGGCTTGGGAAATCCGTATGCGCCTTGTTGCGGAAGGGCTTTGATTATTGTTTGCAGACTGTGTGTAAATATGTGGGCCTACTCAATTTGTGTAACTTATGTGCAATACCCCCTGTACTGTTAAAAATGATGGATTTTGTTTTATGAATTTAGCTTTTATGCACTCAAAATAATTGATATTCGGCAATCGTCTATAGTAGTTTAATTCAAATCTTAGATATTTATTGAACGGTTTTTTAATGGAATTTTATACTGAAATACTGCGGTTTTATGTATGTTTTTATGTATGCTTTTATGACTTAATTGTCGAATAAAGTATGATGATACAGGCAGCTGTAACATTGACTGGTATAGGGATGTTTAATCGAGAGCCATTTCCTCATGGATTTCGTATTGTGTGTACCGCATCATGTCCCGAGGAGACTGCAGTGCAGTGATTGGCTGCATTGGCTGCTCCTGACAGATCAGCCAGGCAAGCGGGGGCCCCAAACGGTATTCAGTTGCATGCACCCCGGTCGAGTATGCCGCATAACTCAGGCATCTCAAGCAGATCAGCATGTGTCTTCTTCGCATCAGCAAGGTCCGACGCATGTAAAGGTTCAGTGACAGAGTGAGTTTCGAGCGCCAGGAGGGTTTGTTCTATCCTGGACAGTTCATGTTAACTTGCCACCATATGCCAAACCCAAACCCAGACAACAGCTTCCTAATGTCACTTTCAGTGCATCTCATTCTATCATGGCTGAGGAGGCCGTGCCTGTACTGTGTTCAAAGTACTCAGTAATTACAGTATCTAGGGAAGCGAAAAAAGTGGGGTCTTCCAGATGGCTGGCTGTAGGCGTCAAGTGGGGATTAGATTAGGTCTAATGTCTCATGTAATAGTTGTATATTGCGGATTGTGATGAGAGTGACTATAGACCAAATAGTTAGCATCAGTAATGGAGGGCAGTAAATTGAGTGTGCACAATACCCAATCTGTCGAAACTTGTAATTTATGAGGGTGAGAATAACAAGAATACACTTGTGCCGAGGACTGCGGGACCTCCATACCTCCGCCAATCTTCACTAGTGTATCCAATCCCTTAGCAGCAAGGCATTAGCAGAGGACACTGTGTAGTGTAAGAAGCAATCCAGACTTGTGTCCAAGACACTATTAAAATCCCCTCTCACCAACCATGGGAGGTCACACCCTTTGGACAGTACCTGCGAGAGTGTTTGCAAAAAAGAACCTTGGTCAGTATACGGCCTGTAAATATTACCTAGCAGGAGGAGATGACCATCAAGTCTTCCCCTAATGACGTTTGGGATATGAATAAACTGCATAGCGATGAAATTGGATATGCATACCACGAATGTTCCAGGTAAAATTGCATTGAGGTGTCATGTTATATCTGGGTGATAATAAAGTGTATAATTGTGAAGTCTGAGATTGTACTTGTGACTACATGGAAGGGCAAGGTTGAATGTCTACAAAGAGTAGGTGCAGCAAAACTAACATAACATAAAGCTTAAACGTGGTGTCCATGTGGCACACCGTCAATATCAAAAGAGCAGACCTCAGGGGAAGGCTGCTCAAACTAAGCCTAGAAATGTGTCTAGCAAAGTGAACCCTTAAGGATGTGATTGTGGGGTTGAGCGGCATAGCATCTCAGACAGAACATCATCCCCTATCAACGTAAGAAAAATGGTCTAACCCCAGGAGTCATTCTAACAGTGAACCAAATGTGAGATACCATCCAATCAAGTCCTCCTAATGGAGACAGGGAGCAGTCCGCCCGCCACCCCTAAAGGCAATCCTCTTCAAGCTAGAGAAACAACATCTGTATGCTATAGTTCATGAAGAAGCAGTAGAGTGGATTGCAAACTCAGTATAAAAGTGAGACAGATCAAAACAGATAGTAAGTCCAATAATGTTATCTGACATCTGTGGTGTGACATTTGGCAGGATTGACGACTTGGTGTCTGAGGGGCATGCTACAGAGGACTCCTCATGCCCAGATGATCGAGCAGATGCTGCTTCTTCGTCAGAACCAGTAGTGGGATGGGTGATCTCTGCTGCGTCCCGAAGAGCCGCCAATGTTCAATGATAATCTGTTCCAAATTCGGCGCAGCCATCGGGCTAAAAGACCTAATTTCCCATGCTGCAGGCGTGATCCAGTTGGGCCCCTCGTAACTCTCCACTTTCCTCCCCACCACCCAGTTGGGGACCAGAGGACAGTCCAGCGACTTCAAGCCAATCCCAGGCATCTCGTGGCATGTCAAAAAATCTTGTTTTGTCGGCAGCTATCACACGTAATCTTGCAGGGAATACTAAGGAGTATTTTATATCCAGTGTTCGAAGCTGCTGCTTTACTACAAGGAAAGAACTGCGCTGGCATTGCACTCCAATGGTATAGTCCGGAAAGCACATCACACATGTGTTTTCCAGCCTGACATCCTGTAGTTTCCTAGTTTAATGCAGAATGGAGTCTCTGTCTTGAAAATGTAGTATTTTAAAAACAAACAGTCGAAAGCCAGCATCTGGGGCACGTTTCCGCTAGTAAATGCGATGCGCCCTCTCAATGGTGAAGTAATATAACAAGGATGACTCTGCAATAGCTCCCTGAGCCATTGTTAGATAAATGCGACCTAATCCTGGCCTATCCCTTCAGGAAGGCCAATAAGGTGGACATTCTTGTACCTCGATTGGTCCTCTGCATCCTCGAATCTGGATTCCAGATGTTTTATCCTCGTGTCATAGTCTCTTAGCTGTCGCTCCAACCATTTGGTAGTGGGCTAGACCTCTAAAAGAGTTTGTTTCGTGATCTTTACTCGATCAGCTAATTTCCTGTGATCTGCATGAATTAATGTGAGATCTGCAACCACATTATCAATTTTGGATTTCAGGGAGACACGAGAGTGTTCTATAGCTACTAGTAGCGCGCCAAACCTGGGAGGCGAAGGATGGCTCATAGAGTATAATTGATCAGCTCCTGTAATCCACAAGGAACATGAAGACGTCCTGGAGGTGGTATTTTGCATGCGACTCATCCCAGCAATACATTTATTGCCCTTCACAGGCCGATGAGAATCCAGCTCCCGGGTACAAACAGGTATGATAAGGTCAATCTTCAACAGAACACGAGCCCGCAAATAGTTACCCACCAACAGATCATGGTACAACACAGCACATGCAGCCATAAACACAAAGGGCCTCAGCAGTAGTGAAGTTCCCAGTATCCAGGGAGGCACAAGCAATGGATGCAGATGAAGTCATGGTACTGCAGTCGTGTAGTCAATAAAGGGCCAGATAATTGCAGGCAAGGCCAGCCAGGAAAACCGTGATGCAGCAATCAATAGTGTGCAAATCATTGCGAGGCACCAAGAAGTGGCAGCCAACCACATCAGAAGCATACAGTATGGGGAATAAAGCCACATCACTCCCAGTTGAGGAAATAAGTGAGTGCTGTTTAATGCAGGCTAGTAGAGATGTGCAGTAGCAAGCACACGTGATGAGAGTCCTTTAAAATCTGCCTAGGGAGAAATCCAGGCCGCATGCCCCATATCACATGGGCTAGGCCCCACCCCAGGCTGCAGAAGCAGCAACTCCCAAGCGCCAACAACTTACTCAGCAAGCTGTGGTATGACAATCCAGCAGGGGAGTGAGTCACAGGCAGGGAGGCAGGGCCCAGCCCGAGCCCAGCAGCATGCACTGTTCCAGGGGCGTGTGGAGGGAGGGCCAGCACCCAGGCCCATCCACAGATTGGGACATCCCAGTTCACTGTATTTTCAGGTGTGGACCACGGGCCTCCTCCAATGCTGCCAGGCCTCTCAGGCAGCTGGGATGCAATCTGCAGTCAGCATCCAGGAGGCACCACAATGGCCCCAGCCTCCGCTCACCTGCAGTCGCCCCCCGAGCCGGAAGACGCCAGCGGGTCCCCAGGTCGGCTGTCTCCGACCATGACACTCGACCCCCTCACCGCTCCGCTCAGCCCGCGCCAGGATGCTAGATCATGGTGACAGCATGTGGGTTGCCACAGTCACCTCCGCTGCAGGAATTCAGGTAGACTGGCTGGCGAGGGTCTTGCAGTGTCTGAATGACTTTCCTGGTGGGATGGAAATGCCAGATAATGGGGATGGGTGGTGGAACCGCATTAAGACACGTTCGCCATCATGGCCCTGCAAGACATACCCCACTTGATTTGGTGGCTTGATTCACTATCAGAGGGGGGATAGGTTGCCTACTCTTTACTTATCACAGAAAGCCTGACAGCCCGTGATAACGATTTGACACATACAAGTGCTTCTTCGCATTGCACATCATTTCTATGTCATACACTGATATGTGCATGCATTGTGCCTGACAACACCATTGTGGAGAGTCTTTGCTGAAGGATTTTAGTTTTTCACATTAAATGTCTGCTAATGGGAAAAAAATACATTTAATGTTTAACCTAGGAACTGTTTATACTAAATTGAAGAGTTCTGCATTAACAAATGATTTAGAAATAAATAAATTGATGCTGATTGATAAAGTGACCAATGTGTGATAACAAATATATATGATTCATTTCAACTAAGAGATTTTTTAATATGACGTGTTATGTTACAAGAATGAACATTAGTAATGTGTAGTTTATTGCAAACCATTCTCTTCACGTTATTTCTGAAACTTGATTCATGAACCTAAAAATATTATTATTTGATTCATGAACCTAAAAATATCGTTATTATTTCCCAACGATCCTTATGTGTCTAGCATTCTAAAAAAAAGTCAAACGATAGAGATTTTTTAAATGTATGCATTAATGTTACACGTATATACTTTCAAAATGCAGTTCCAGGTTATACCCGTTATTGTGCAAATTGATAATTCACTGTATAATAATGAAACATGAATTAAAAGCACAAAATAATATTATACATGTACATGTATATGTTTAAATTGCACACACATATTAAATGTGCACCATTGAATTAATGTATGTTAGTTTTTACTTTTAAGGCCTGCACCTACATTACTGCATTTAATGGAGCTGCTGGATTTTTATTTCTGCCGACTTGCTTTCTTTGCAGGTTTTCCCACTCATTCAGTTAGAATGGATACATTTCTTGGAACAGCAATAGATAAATGTCTGAGAAAGGACTTTATCTAAGAGCACATAGGAAACCTGTGGACGAATAATGGACTGCTGTGCTCTAGCCTGAGCTTGTGACTGAAACGACATTCCTATATCCATTGTGGGATTTTTCTATACTGTTACAGAGTGCACCATGTGAATCTACCTAGAGATTGACACAAATACTATGGGTTCCTATTAACCCCTTGCGTGCGCATGACAGAACCACGCTGTCATGAGCCATGGGCAGCGTGTACTCATGACGGCGTGGTTCCGTCATGCGGCTGCCACTCGGCCCACGCTGCATTAATTCCTCGCCTGTGCGGGCGAATTAATGAGCGGGTGGGGCCGTGACGGAACCACGTCGTCATAAGCACAGGCCGCCCATGACGGCGTGGTTCCATCACGAGCATAGCGGTGCCGCGCTCACCCCCCACCCCCCAGCGCCGCAGCGGAATTCGCGCTGCGGCCAAGGGGTTCATGATGCCATCAAAGGGGGGTTGCAGAAGGACTCTATTTATTAGAACTTATCGTTGCCCTGACTGAAGAGGGAGAGAAAACTTTGGACTTTCTTACAGAATGCATGCTAAATTACTTTTTGATGAATCCCTTTCTGCAGAAACTATGCAGAACCCAAAGCTAAATTTGATGTTGACCCGCTATGCGATGGATAACTTAGATCAACAGGTGTTGGTACTGCTGTCCAGTAGCTTCCATTCAAGGCACCAAGCCCCATCAAAATATCAAGCCTCAGCGTTCCACCACCCACATCCACAAGGCGTTTACCAGCTTAGCCGCACCCTTCCCAGTCCTCAGCTCTGCCTGCTCTCCACTACACCATGCAGCTTTCTGCTCGATCCTCCCTTGCATTTCTTAACTGATGACTGTAAGAGACCTGCAGACTGCCCTGATTTCTTATTCTAGGATGTTTCACCCACGAGACATCCTGGTGAAGGATGGGAAGTCATGAACTATACCTTTGCTAGGATCTGAAGCACAAATAAATTCTTATCCGCCCCTAAAAAGGCAACATTAGTGCCCATGTTCACTTTTTAAAACACATTGGGTTGGGGGAGCAGGGGAACAGACACAGACTTCAGTATGAAAGTATAGCTTTTTCCTACTTGCTGCTCCAGACTAGCAGACTAGACAGAGGGCTTCAAAGAAGTTTCTTCAAATCTGCTTACATTTATTTATATCAGAGTATTATTGATAGTCCTACTGTGCTTTACACCAAAGCAATCTACAATAAATTGAAACAGACATACAAAATAAATAGATAAAGCTTCAAGATAAACCAAGAATGACATGTAAGAACATAGAACCAGGAAAAGTCCACGTAGGTGATAGAAAAAGAGGTGCTATCTGTTTGCCCCTCTAAATCTGTAACAGAAGCAATGATCTCACAATTTCCATAAAGGAGGAGTCAGAAATGAGGATGAGAGACAAAAATACAGAAACAGATTGAAATCAGCAACAGATGAAACTGCTGACAATGATACCAATGTTCCAGTAAGGAGAGAGCGATCTCAGGGAAATGTAGCCATATGGCACAGCAGTCAATAGAGCTGTTATAACCACATTAATGGTGGGCGGATGGAGAACAACAGGTGGCAGGGGGCTTCAAGAGATCTCATGCTGCATTTGGAGAACAAAGTCCAAGCATAGCATAAGGAAGACCACTCCCCTCCTCAGGACAGCAACTGATCCATGCAGTCACATTCAGTTCCCCATGATGGAAGAATAGGGAGGGGGTGTTGGCAATGGAGCAATGATCTAAAAAGGAAGGACTCTTGACTATTGCCATACGTGCCCAAGGCCAAAAGACTCAGAAGTATGCTGCAGCAGCTGAGGGATTCCACAATGAACTCCTAGAGCTCCCACAACACCCCAGGTCAGGACAAACATAAACAATGGGTTATCTGTCAACAACAAGCCTCTACAATAATGACGATTCCAGAACCAAGCATGGCAACAACTCTATTGCCATCCATGTGCACTATGTCATTGCATCGCCCATCAAAACCAAACCAGGAAGCACAGTCGAGAGCCGAATGCAAGCCAGCACCACTTCAGCAGCTCCCTCCAGGTGAGATGCTCAGAGGAAGTGACTTTTTCTACAGATTCCCCTTGGATAAAGATTGGGGGACAATGGCTCATCCAGAATTGTTGTTTTGAAGTACATAGGGCTAGGGGGTGTTGCAAATGTGTCCTAAACAATTTGTAGTAGTTCAGTACCAGGGTTGAACATGCAACAAAGGCTATAACTGCACCAGGCCTTGCATTAACAGAGAAGATTAATGTGCTGTGTCTTTCAGCTCGACTGAGGGCTGGTGGAAGAGTATGGTTTTTCAGAGCTTAACAATCTTTCTTAAATCACTTACCCCAGTGGTACTGAATTTGACTATGTGTGTCCACCGCAGACCTTTGTTCACAATAATTGATTGATTCATCATTCAGGAGGCTGGGAATGTCCTTGAGGAGTCGAAGACCTTGATGGATTCGGTGCTGAGCGGGAACTTAAGGGCATGAGGATGAGATCTAAATGGCAGTAGAATGGGGACTGTTAAAAGAGAGTCCATACTCTAGTCCAGCATCTGCCCATTTTAAGGTGATACCCACATGGGAGGAAGTGTTGTCAGCCGTGGTCATAGGCAGGGTAACTGGCCAGCGACTCGTCAACGGTTGCAGACTCTTCTTGACCTTGCTGAGTATTCATTTAGATTAAATAAATCAACCGTATCCGCCTTCAAAGTGTCTATGACATCAATGTCCCCTAAAAGAGTTCTGTCTAGGATCCATCTAACCGGAGCTGGAGGATTTCTTCATGAAATATCTAGCTTTATTGATGCATGATCAGATAGATGTATTGGTTGATGCGTTATTCTGCTAATGCTTTTTTCAGTTTAAAATCTGTCAAAAAGAGATCAATTCTGGAGGCGTGGAAATATTTTTTGTTCTGGAAGGTGTATTCTCTTTTCCGTCCCTCTTTTAATCTCCAGGTGTCTACTAACCCTAGATTCTTAATGAGTTGATGTAAGCTTTCTGTCATTTTTGAGGAATGTCTTATGGGCCTAAGGGTAGATTTATCCAAGGCTGGATCCAATAGAGTATTAAAGACCCCACCCATTAATATTAAGTATCTTGATCCAGGAAGTTGATTATATACCTCGAGCGGGGATGCATCTTCTACACTGGGGCCATAATATCCTACAAGGGCATAACCCACACTATGTATTTTAGCATTACAAATCAACCACCTGCCCCCTGGGTCAGAGATAGTATTCTCCAACCTAGCTTGTGCAGAGATCTTTAAAATAATTGCTACTCCTTTCACATTACAGGTTTGATTGGTGCCAGCAAAATGTGTGATCCATTTATTCCCCTTAAGGATTCTATCCAATTCCTCCTGACATATGTGTGTCTCCTGCTGATAAAAAGGCTAAGCGAGGTGGGAATTGCCGGGGCCATGCTTAACTGGCTGCAGTCATTCTTAGAAGATCGATTCTTTGAAGTTTTTGAAGATGGAACTTCGTCTAAGCCTATACCTCTTAACTGTGGGGTTCCACAGGGGTCTTCGCTGAGCCCCACACTGTTTAACATTTATCTGAGGCCTTTGGCAGAGGTGGTGCTACCTTTTGGAATCCAGATAGGCATCTATGCGGATGACACCCAGTTGGTGGTCTCCTTCATCCAACAGAACTCCACCAGCGTTTGTCTCACCCTCTGTGTGGACAAAGTATCAAGTTGGATGGAAGAGTCATTTTTTAAACTTAATGGGTCAAAAACTGAGCTAATGCTCTTAGGGAATAAAGATATGGCTAATTGTGGGCCATTCTGGCATAGCTCTCTTGGTCCTACCCCTGTTCCTAAAGACCAAATCAAAAGTCTTGGTGTTTGGCTTGACCGGAACCTGGATTTTAAAGAGCAAGGGCATAAAGTAGCAGTAAGGTGCTATGGGATCCTGCGAATGATCCGCAAAGTGTTTTCACTACTTCCTTTCCCTGGAAGAAGAGTTTTAGTCCAGGCCCTCATCCTGTCCCGTCTTGACTATGCCAATGTCCTATATCTTGGAGCCCCCTGTGCTTCGATAAGGAAGCTACAAGTTGTTCTACCTTCTCTGCGCGCATGCTTATGAACATCCCAAAGCGCTCCTCGGCGAAACCAGCTTTAGCATCTCTACACTGGCTTCCTATCCGGGAATGTATTCAGTTCAAAGCATTATGCATAGCACACAGGGCTCTCTCAGGTGAGGGATCCATGGCTATTCTGTCCCTTGCCCAACGGTACCGCCCAAATAGGGTTCTGAGGTCGGAAACCAATCGCCTACTGTTAACAACAAGAATAAACAGAGCACGCAGTGGTGGCCGCCTCTTCACGTATAATGCGGCTAAAATCTGGAGCAGTTAGCCCTTCAAGATCTGTGCCCAACCTAACTACCTAATTTTCCAGAAACAGATTAAAACATTACTCTTCCCTTAAACTACGGTTCATAGTTCAGTGTGTAAGCAAGCAATAGTGCGGGGATGCCCGTGGGTAACCAGGCGCTTTAGAAATATTTTTTCATTTCATTATGACATCATTATTTGATACTTTAAGTAATTACAGAATATTTGTTCTCCTACTTTTGACCCTTAACCCGTTCACATTCCATGTCAATACCCTGAGATCCTGGGTCTTTCTACAGTCTATTGTCATTGGCATGTATATTGATATATAACACAAAAAATACTCCAATAAACTAACCGGTGGTCAGAGTATTTTTTTGTGTTATATAGTCTATTAGGAGGATATACTCCGATTTACATCCTCTTCACCCCTCCAGACACTGGGAATGATCCCGGTGAGTCCACATGTTAACACACATGTATATTGATATCCCTTCTCCTACTGATCTTAGGTCATTTTAAACACGAGGACTCTAGAGTTTTTTTTTTAAACTTCCCTACTATTCTCCCACGCCTGTGCTCAAATAAGTTAGCAAAAAGTGAATCCCTCCCTTGCCACCCCGGAACCCACCCGGGGGAACCCTCCCTTTCTCCAAGTTGGGTATTGCTTTATACCCTCTGAGCTCTTTTGTCCCGATCTTATTTTATCAACCTTTCTGAGCCTTTATCTGTGAAACTAAATCTTCCGCCTCAGGCACCTTTTTTATGTTGTACATTTTGTTATTCGACATTACTTTCAGTAACGCTGGAAATTTCTACTGGGCATTTGCTCCCAAACTTTCAATTCTTGTGTATGTCTCCCCAGTTCCCATTGCCGGGTTTGAGTAACCTTTGCTATATTAGATCTTATAATGAAAACCCAGTCAACCTTCTTAAATTGCTTTGCTTTAAGGGCTGCTGTCAGGATTATTTCCTTAATCATGTAGGAGCGAAAGTTTATTCAAATTTTTCTTGGTTTTTCTCTGCCAGAGTTCCTCTTAAATGGGTCCCAGTGCACTCTCTGAATGTCCACTTACAAGTCGTACCCTAATGCTTCTGGGATGAATTTCTTTACCAGCTTAATAACAAATGCTTTTATATCCCCTCCTTCCATGACCTCTGGGATATTTAAAAATCTTAAGTTATTTTTCCTTGAGTTGTTTTCTATTGTCTCTAGATTGTCTCTAGTTTCCTTCACTCCATTTTTAGGTCTCGTGACCTATCAATGCGCATGCGCATTGAGAGAAGCGAGACTATAGGGCTTTAAACAAAGTTTAACTAACTGTGGCGATTTGGTGCTGTGCCCGTGCGCTTTTAGGTCAATGCGCAAGCGCATTGACCTAAAATGCGCGTGCACAGCATCAAATCGCCATCTGTTCCCCAGCAGCACTCCTCCCACTCCTTTGAAGTGAAGCTTAGCTTCACTTCAAAGGCCCCTGCCGCTCTCCCCGCTCCGCCCCCTGCTGCGGCCGTGTCGCACTTCTCCTCCCCCCTCCCCACATTAATGCCCTCCTTTTGTCTCTCCCTATCCCTCTTACTTCACCTTTTTCTCTCCCCTTCCCTCTGCTTCGCCATCTCTTCTTTCCCTCTCGATTCCCCGTGTTTCCTCCTTTCCCCCGCCTCACTCTCTTCACTATATGTCTCACTCCTTTCTTTCTCCCCTTTATATATTTTTTCCGTTCTCTACTTCTCTCTGTCCCTTACCTCTGAGTTGTCCGCTCTCCCCTTTCTCTCACCGCACACCCCTTCCCTCCCTCCACTCGTCTGTTCTCTCCCTGCCCCCTTGTTTTTTTTTCCTCGCACAAATGTGAAAGCACTGTACAGCAGCAGAGAACAGGCTCCGCTTCCCTTGTGTCGTGTTTCCAGTGACTGCGGTAGTGTCCCTTACCTAATGAATGAGTGCTAAAATATTAATTGTGCACAAATGCATCCCGGACGTTCCTATGGCAAACAACCAGAATTAACGGGCAAGGCAACAGGCTGTTATGCAGGCACATAAGTGTTTCATTATTAGCCAACAGTGTGAAGTCCAACATTATCAAGTGCAAAAATAGTATTTTACAGCATGCGGTGCACATATTCGCCGTAATATAAATAAAAGGGCTACATGAGAAATATATTTTAAGCTACATCTTTACCAAATGTGCAGCTCACAATGTAATGTCCCAGTCCTGCTATATGCACGTGCACTCCTTTTTCCCTCTCTCCCGCTGCCTTGTCCTCCCACCCCCTCCCTCTCCAGCGCGCGCTCCACTCGCATCTGCCTGCTGCTCCCCCGCCCACCCCCCCCACTCCCCCAACCAGCAATTCACACACAGCAACGCCACTCACACACGCAACGCAACTCATCCACGCAACCCCACTCATCGACGCAACCCCACTCATCGACGCAACCCCACTCATCGACGCAACCCCACTCATCGACGCAACGCCACTCACACACGCAACCCCACTCACACACGCAACGCCACTCACACACGCAACGCCACTCACACACGCAACTCACACACGCAACTCATCCACGCAACCCCACTCATCCACGCAACGCCACTCACACACGCAACGCCACTCACACACGCAACGCCACTCACACACGCAACTCATCCACGCAACCCCACTCATCCACGCAACGCCACTCACACACGCAACGCCACTCACACACCCAACGCCACTCACACACCCAACGCCACTCACACACGCAACGCCACTCACACACGCAACGCCACTCACACACGCAACTCATCCACGCAACCCCACTCATCCACGCAACCCCACTCATCGACGCAATGCCACTCACACACGCAACACCACTCACACACGCAACGCCACTCACACACGCAACGCCACTCACACACGCAACGTCACTCACACACGCAACACCACTCACACACGCAACGCCACTCACACACGCAACGCCACTCACACATGCAACGCCACTCACACACGCAACGCCACTCACACACGCAACGCCACTCACACACGCAACTCATCAACGCAACCCCACTCATCCACGCAACCCCACTCATCGACGCAACGCCACTCACACACGCAACGCCACTCACCCACGCAACACCACTCACACACGCAATGCCACTCACACACGCAACGCCACTCACACACGCAACGCGACTCACACACGCAATGCCACTCACACACGCAACGCCACTCACACACCCAACGCCACTCACACACGCAACGCCACTCACACACGCAATGCCACTCACACACGCAACGCCACTCACACACACAACGCCACTCACACACGCAACGCCACTCACACACGCAATGCCACTCACACACGCAACTCATCCACGCAACCCCACTCATCCACACAACCCCACTCATCCACGCAACGCCACTCACACACGCAACGCCACTCACACACGCAACTCATCCACGCAACCCCACTCATCCACACAACCCCACTCATCCACGCAACGCCACTCACACACGCAACGCCACTCACACACGCAACGCCACTCACACACGCAACGCCACTCACACACGCAACGCCACTCACACATGCAACGCCACTCACACATGCAACGCCACTCACACACGCAACGCCATTCACACACGCAACGCCACTCACACACGCAACGCCACTCACACACGCAACACCACTCACACACGCAACGCCACTCACACACGCAACGCCACTCACACACGCAACGCCACTCACACACGCAACGCCACTCATCGACGCAACGCCACTCATCGACGCAACGCCACTCATCGACGCAACGCCACTCACACACGCAACGCCACTCACACACGCAACTCCACTCACACACGCAACGCCACTCACACACGCAACGCCACTCACACACGCAACGCCACTCACACATGCAACTCATCCACGCAACCCCACTCATCCACGCAACGCCACTCATCGACGCAACGCCACTCATCGACGCAACGCCACTCATCGACGCAACGCCACTCATCGACGCAACGCCACTCACACTCGCAACGCCACTCACACATGCAACGCCACTCACACACGCAACGCCACTCACACACGCAACGCCACTCACACACGCAACTCATCCACGCAACGCCACTCATCGACGCAACGCCACTCATCGACGCAACGCCACTCATCGACGCAACGCCACTCACACACGCAACGCCACTCACACATGCAACGCCACTCACACACGCAACGCCACTCACACACGCAACTCATCCACGCAACCCCACTCATCCACGCAACGCCACTCATCCACGCAACGCCACTCATCGATGCAACGCCACTCATCGACGCAACGCCACTCACACACGCAACGCCACTCACACACGCAACGCCACTCACACATGCAACGCCACTCACACACGCAACGCCACTCACACACGCAACGCCACTCACACATGCAACGCCACTCACACACGCAACGCCACTCACACACGCCACTCATCCACGCAACACCACTCATCCACGCAACGCCACTCATCCACGCAATGCCACTCATCCACGCAACGCCACTCATCCACGCAACGCCACTCATCCACGCAACGCCACTCATCCACGCAACGCCACTCATCCATTTGCAAAACCAAAAGGTCAAACTCTTCTATTGCGAGACCTATTGCATTTTCAATGCTTGTTTAAACTTTGAATCTCCTTATGATTATACTTTACTTCCTCTTGTAATGCTCTTAAGGATTCCTCCATTGTAGCTAGCTTGTCTGTGATGTTAGCCAGCTTTTCCTCTAGGTTTTCACAGACCTCGTGGATCTTCTCTTGGTTTCTCTCTGAGATCGCAAATTTGTCTTTTGACAAAGAGAGCAATATCTGGCTTATATCGGTGTTTGTCAATTCTGCATTCTTAGTGGCATTTATACTATCTTTCCCAGGGAGAAGTTGCAGATCCTCTCCCGATGGATCATCTATCTGTGAACCATCCGTTAATATTGCGAATTGGTTAGAGTTAGTAATGGGCTGAACAACATTATTTAGAGACCCTAAATTCTCCATGTTGGATGGACTCTCAAGACTATGTATTCTGTTCATTGCAGTAGAACTAGAAATTTGTTTGGTTCTCCATCCCATTAATTTTAAAGAAGGATCTTAATGAGGGGGTAATTTGAACTTTTCCCCCCGAGTTGCTCCCAGACACCCCAGCCGTTTTTACCCCTCTCCGGGGAGGTCCTATAGTTTTAGTTTGTATGGTGGGTAGAGAGTGGGCACTTTCTTGGGGGGACCCTGAGACCTGCACTACTACCCTCCCAAGGGTCTGGGTATGACCTTCTACCCCAATTTCCTGCACTTGTGTTTCAAAGTCGATGTTTCTCAGGGCGTACCTACTTCTTCTCTGCCTCACGGGGGGGAACTAGATTCCTGCTCACCGTGGGGTTTGTTGCTGCTACTCCAACCCCAGCGTTCAGCTGTATTTTGATATCCTTAGAGATCCTGGGAGATGAAAGAGGGTTCAGGTTACTGTTATTATTTTGCCCTCGAGTCTTCATTTTCAGGGGTCATGTATGTTCCTATAGGGTCTCTTCTCACAGGCAACTCCCCTGGAGACCCAAGCAACCCTGTACCTGTAAAGCCCCTCGGAAGCCGACACATGCCGCCACCCATCTACTGCGGCAAATCTGTTGTGCGGCAAAAAAACATGAAGTTATTGCCGCCACTGTCACCTCCACTGCAGCTGTTTCACCGGGAGTCCGGAAGCGCCCGGCAACAAGAAAGACGCCAAGAGAGGAAGCTCCCAATACACAAGCCAGGGGGAGCTTGGATTGAAATCCAAGCACAGTGCTCAGGTAAGGCTACACGCAAAGTTGAGACATATTGTTGATCGGAGCTACGGAGCTTGCAGCCCGCGTGCTAGCGAGCCGCCATGTTCCCCCCCAACGAGCAGCTTTGGTCGCTTCCTTCATCTTCTGTTGGGGGTATCAGACCTAGCTTGCAAGTTCAGGCTGGACTGTTCCCAAGAGGAGCAGGGTCAAGACTGATTTGAATATGGCTGGGTCTGAACTGGGCTGGAAAAGTGAGCTAAAGAAAAATAATGGATTCAACCCAGATCTGTGACTGTGGGTGAGTGTCTGAGCTCCGTCCATTCTCTCCTTGTGTTTGCTTTGTACCAGCATGAGTCCAGTGCTGACAGATACCAGTTACTGATCCGGCCGGTGACAATCACTGATCCCAAGTACACAGGTGCAGCACAAGCTGAGCCGGATGAGGCAATGGGAAAGCTACCCATGATCACAATGTCACAGCACCCACGTGTCACCTGCTTTCAATTCACTAACATTTAGCTGATCTGACCTTGCTCTTTATCAGCTACATTTGGCTTTAGCTAACATCAGTAGCTGTATGATTGTGCCCATGTTCACACACTTGCCAGTAAGTCATTAATATTCTGCAGACTCAACTTTTTAATAATATGTATAACATAAACAGTAACAGCTTCTCTAGGTCAAAGTTCAGGCTGAACGGATGAGTGATGTCACTTGCACTACAGGCTGATGTTGCTGTCGTGGTGCAATTAGTCCACCGTAGCCTGCCGTGCACTTTCTTTTCCTATCTATTTGCCAAATTCATGGTGACTTTCTCCACCTCATTACTTCCTCTTCTTTTCCACACATCTGCTTTTCACTCAGCATTAGTTTCCAAAATATTCGCGTGCCTCCTGCCTAGCCATAAATCGGCCTACTTCTCTTGCCAAATCGTATTCAAATCTAACTTTATTTAATCCTCCCTCCTTGTCCCTGGCAGTACTTCTGGATTCTGCCGAGCCTCTGCTGTCTGTTATCGAGTTCCTGAGGTGGGCTTCTGCCGTGGGTGATTGACAGCTGGAGACACTGCAACCAGAGGTACCGAGTCAGGAAGGTAAACAACCGCTTAGGCAGAAAATGCGACAGGGCGAACGAGGACGAGTAATTAAAACCACCGAGGACATGCAAAAAAAAGTCTATTAATAACAAAAGGAATTGAATCAATATTTCTTTTAACGAGAGAGCTTTGAGGCCTCGTCCCGGTCTCCCCCTGAGCGCGCTAGGCCCGGTATCAATTAAACGCAGCGCTGGAAGGCGCCTCGGTCCCCAGCCGTTCTCTGTCTCGCTGAGCTGCCTTATAGCAAGTGACAGGAGTCCTTGCTTCCAGCCGCGCTAACCATGAACGGCGCGGGGACAGGTGTCGCTGGCAGCAGACGGCGGGCTTAGTAATGAATTGGCGCTCAGGTTCCGAAATTAATTTATGGAAGCAGCCTTTCGGGTGTTTTCTTAAGTGAGGCGACGGTATACACATATTCATGTACGTCTTAAAACGTGCATAAAAAATCTTCATATTTTTTGGAACGGCAAAGTGTGGCGAAATTGAGCACCGGGAAAGAACCGAGGTGTGTAGATTTGAATATCTCGCAGTGCCACAGCTGGCTGCAACTTTGTGGCGCGATTTCAGGATCAGAAGGGTTTGGTCTCTCCCAGTGCATAAGGACGTTGGATAACAGTGAAATAATATACACAGACAGGTTGATAACGAAATGCATATGGAAAGATAGATGCAGACATAAAAAGATAGACAAATAGGGCATACGGGCAGAGGAGATACATATGGACAATTAAAAATAGATGACCAGACTACAGATTGGCACATATACATAGAAAGACAGACAGACAGAAAGACAGACCGACAGATCGATGGACGGACGGGCAGCCAGAAGACAGATACATTTAGTTTCGTTATATGTAATGAGCCACCATGTTGCAGCTGCTTCACGAGAAGGCGCCAGTTCTTTAGCCAAAAGCTCGTCCAAGCATTTCTCCAAATGGAAACCTTGACAAATTCCCTTTTGTGGGACATGATGAGGTGTGAACGCGATCTCCAAGCTCACCTCTCTCCTTTAATTTTCGCGAGCAAAATTTGCCAGCTGTGCCATGCCACGTCAGAAACGCCGGTGGGCCAGTATCAATGACAAACGCTCTCCCGGGTGTGTAAACTGGAGGCCCACAACTCATTTCAGGGGTCAACTTCATTTTAACTTCAATTTGGTTCATATCATCAACTGGGTATGCAAATCACGCAATAGCTGCATGTTTAAACAAGGCGCACGTCGAAGGAGATTATTTTCAAGCAAAGGTAATATTTTGGTATGATTTCCACCTTAGAAGTATTTCATATTTTAGCAACATTCAAAAAGCGATTCTCAAGCCCACATAGTTCCCCAAAATTACTTTATTTTTACTGGGTGAGTAACATCAAGTGCAGTCAATTTAACTTCATCAAACGGTTGACACAGGCACTGATAAAAGGATGGAAAAATGTAAGACGCGAGAGCAGCCAAAATCGCATGGCTTATATCAGCATTAAAACCAGATGTTTCGCTAATGGCGCAGTCTGATAAAGCTGCAGAGATAGTGCAGTGAGTTCTTTCGGCTGCTTGTTTTTCAGCTTGCTGCAGTATTCACAAAACTCTCTTTATTTCATTCTTTAAATCAGAAAGCACTTTCTTCCTGGAAAGTATCGAATTTATATATTATGGGGATTCACTTTCTTTCTTGCGGTTTCTTCCATTTTCTAAAATACAGATGTAAGTGTTTACGTTATGCTTGCTTTGGGAACCCTTTTCACAGATTAAGGCAAAATTATTCTACGGATCAGTTTGTTTTCAGCCTTTGCAGGCTGGTCCAAACAATTTGAGTCTGTGCAGACACACTTCCCTTAAATACTGTTTCTTATTCGTCATCTTCCCAGTGCATGGCCTGTGTCCCCCACTCATAGCCTGCCTTGCCTCTTCACCCAGCCTCGCCCCCTTCCTATGTCTCCCACTCATATCCTTACTTCTTTTACCCTGGCTCGCCCCATTCCTATGTCCTCCACTCATATCCTTGCTTCTTTTACCCTGCTTGCCCCCATTCCTATGTCTTCCACTCATACCCTTGTTTCTTTTACCCTGCCTCGCCTCGCCTCCCCTTCCTGTGTCTTCCACTCATATCCTTGCTTCTTTTACCCTGCCTCGCCTCCTCTTCCTGTGTCTTCCACTAATATCATTATATCTTTTACCCTGCCTCATCTCCCCATCCTATGTCTTCCACTCATGTCCTTGCCTTTTCACCCTGCCTCGCTTCCCCTTCCTGTGTCATCCACTCATATCCTTGCTTCTTTTACCCTGCCTAGCCCCCCCTACCTGAGTCTTCCACTAATATCCTTATTTATTTTACCCTGCCTCGTCTCCCCCTTCCCTGTGCATTCCATTCCTCTCCTTGCCTCTTTACCCTGCCTCGCATGCCCCTTCCAATGTGTTCTACTCATATCCTTGCTTCTTTTACCCTGCCTCCCATCTCCCTCCTTATGTCTACCACTCATTACTAGCTTCTTTTACCCTGCCTCCCTTCCCCTTCCTATGTCTTCCATTCATACCCTTGCTTCTTTTACCCTGCCTCGCCTCCCCTTCCTATGTCTTCCACTAATATCTTATGTCTTCCACTAATATCCTTATTTCTTATACCCTTCCTCGTCTCCCCCTTCCTTGTGCTCACTCCTCCCGACCACGACAGAACCCCTTTCAACCACAGAACTCACCTCGCTCTACCATTCCAACTTGGAGCTCGTCTTAGACCAGCTGGCACCAAGGAAACTAAAAAAACAAAGAAACATCCCCTCCAGATCCTGGTTCTCCACGGACATCAACGATGAAAGAAGACACCTAAGATACTTGGAAAGATCCTGGAGGGCCAACCCCTCCTCACACAACCGGGACCAGCTCAAGGCAGCCCGCAAAAGCTACTACAACCATATCAAGAACAAAAAGTCGTCCTTCTTCTGCGCGGCCCTTGACAATGCCAAAAACCGCCCCAAAGAACTTTTCAACATCATCAAGAACCAAACCTCCATTCCGGTAACAAGAGACATGGTAGCGTCCAAATCCCAATGTGACGACTTTGCCAGCTTCTTCAATGAAAAAATCGCGAAAATTGACCGATCTCTCGGCACGTTGCCCTCAGACCACCCCGCTTCAACTTCACATTTAAGACCAACAATCACATCCACTCGCTGGTCCTCCTTCCAACCTATCCAGGTTGAAGTGATAAGTAATCTCATAGCCTCCGCCAAACCCTCCACCCACTCCCTTGATCAGCTTCCCCCGAGAGTGACCAAAGACTTGAGGCTCACTCTAGCCCCTATCTGGGCCAAGATCATCAACAGCTCTCTGAGCGAGGGCTCCATCCCGGACTGCCTTAAAACAGGTCAAGTCACGCCTCTACTAAAAAAACCGGGCCTTGACATACAGGATATGAATAACTTCAGACCAGTCTCGAACCTTCCGCTACTATCCAAAATCTTGGAAAGATGTGTGCTGTCGCAACTTTCCCAGCACTTAGAGAACACAAAGCTTCTAGACCCACATCAATCAGGGTTCAGAAAAGGCTGCAGTACTGAAACCGCAATACTTAACGTCCTAGACGATCTTCACATGTCGCTCGACTCCAACCATTGCAGCCTTCTCATCCTCTTAGACCTATCGGCTGCATTTGACACAGTCGATCATGCCCTACTAATCAATGTCCTAAAGGAGAGAGCAGGCCTCGAAAAGACTGTCCTAAAATGGTTCTCCTCCTTTCTTAACAACCGCACACAAAGAATAAAAATTAAAACCTGCGAATCAGACATTCTTCCCATCAGCAGAGGAGTTCCTCAAGGGTCTGTACTCTCTCCTCAACTCTTCAACATTTACATGGAGCCCCTCACCTTAATTCTAAGGAAAGCTAACATCCCCTTCCACCTTTATGCGGACGACACGCAACTCTATCTGGAAACCACATCGATCTCGGACATCCACAGACTGAACCACACACTTACTGAAGTTCAGCTCTGGCTCTCTTCCAACCACCTCAAACTCAATGAGGAAAAAACTGAAGTGCTCCTAATCTCTAATAAAGAAGAAAACCCCCAAATTCTTGATTGGCTCAAAGCCTTAAACGCTCTAAATGTGCCGCTTGTTCCATCGAACTCCATAAAATCCCTAGGGATCACCCTTGACCCCAAATTGGATATGAAAGAACACATCTCAAAAACTGCCAAAAGTGCCTTCCTGAACCTGAAATTGCTCTACAAATTAAAACCATTCCTCCCCACAAAAGACTTGAAACAGGCCACGCAGGCTCTGGTCCTCTCCAGAATTGACTACGGCATTGCCACTCTGACTGGAACAGCCAAATCTCACCTACGTCCTCTGACCTCTACCCTAAATGCAGCTGCAAGAATGATCACGGGAACAAAGAAATATGAACACATCACCCCAGCTCTGAAGGATCTGAAATGGCTCCCTATCGACCAACGAGCTAGCTTCCGCACAGCTTGCCTCACACACAAAGCCCTGCATACGGGCAAACCGGAATACCTGGCCAATAAGCTCAAAAGGGCCGGGCAGTCTAGAAACCTCAGAAGCTCCAATACGCTATTACTCATTCCTCTGAAATCCCAGAAACTCTCAACATCTAGCAAATCCTTCGCGGGCAATGCTCCCAAGATATGGAACTCCATTCCCCCACACATCAGAATGACCGCATCCTTCCCGAAATTCAAGAAGCTACTCAAAGTCCTCTTCCTTGAGCGCTCCGGAACCAACTAGAACTAAACCTAGACTTTATAGTTTCATGTCCTCGCTCACCCCAGAGCTGATTGACTTGCCTACAAATCTCCGCCCTGGTTCACACCTGGCTGCTATTGTATAGAGTGTACTCACTCTTGTGTTCATTGACCTGCTTTTTGTCCGTTTTATCTGTCTAACCCATGTATATTTGCTGTGAAGCACTCTGATACCCTCGGGTCCAGCCAGCGCTATACAAAACTTTAATAAATAAAAAAAAAAAATAATAAATTGTGCATACCCTGTGTGCACATTCCGGTCCTTGCCTCTTTACCCTGCCTTGCCCCTTCCTTCCTGTGTCTTCCACTCATATCCTTGCTTCGTTAACCCTGCCTCGCCTGCCCTGCCTATGTCTTCCACTCTTATCCTTGTTTATTTTACCCTGCCTCACCTCCCCCTTCCTGCGTCTTGCACTCATATACTTGCTTCTTTTACCCTGCCTCGCCTCCCCCTCCTACGGATTCCATTCATCCCCTCGCCTCTTTCACCCTGCCTCGCCCCCGTGTTTGTCTTGTGCCTTCCTCTCCTTACCATGCCTGTTTACCCTGCCTCACCTCCCCCTTGCCAGTGCATGCCCAGTGTCCCTAACCCGCTCTTTATGTGACACTGTCTCATTGTTCCCAGGGCATATGTTGCCTCAGCCATTTGGCGTGGGTGGAGAAAACCAGGGACGGATTGGTACTGCGGGCACTCGGGCATTGGCGAAGGGCCGGTGTCTCAGTGCCCCCTGTGGGCGTTTTTTTTTTCCCTTTCCCAGTCCACAGAGAGCACTGGACAGGGAGAGGAAAGCAGCCTCGCTGTGCGGCCGTTCAGAGATGATCAGCTGTGGCATCTCCTGCACACCCTGCCCTGCCAAGCAATTGCACTGACGGTGGGCTGGGGAGGGGTGATTGTGTACAAGAATCAGCCTCCCAGGGGGCCAGGTGTTGCTCAGGCCAATGAGCCAATTTCACCTCGGCCCCCCTGGGGCCCACGCAGCCATGAAACACCTCGCCCACAGCCCTTCTCATTCAGGGCATAGTGGGTGAGGAAGGATATGTCTCGCTGTGGGGGCCAGGTGATGTTGAGAACTTGCACCATCTTCACCTTATCCTCCCCCCTCCCCCATGGATGGCCCAGCAGCTGAGTTTTTTACTTTATCCCCTTTCCTGCCAGGCCATTGCGCTTACGCTGTGAAGGGCTGGGGAGGGCTGAGTAATTTACAAATAGTTGGGGCCTTGCTGTTTTTCACGTGTTCCTGCGTTGGAGGGCTGAGGAATAATTTTGTAATAGAAAGGGCCCTTGCTGCTTTCCAGGTGCTCCTGCACTGAAGGGCTGGGGAATCATTTTTTAAGAGAAAGGGGCCTTGCTGTTTTTCAGGTGCTCCTGTGCTGGAGGGCTGGGGAATCATTTTGTAATAGAAAGGGGCCTCGTTGCTTTTCAGGTGCTTCTGCCCTGGAGGGCTGGGGAATAATTTGGAAACGGCTGGAGGGCTGGGAATAATTTCGTAATAGAAAGGGGCCTCAATGTTTTTCATTTGCTCAGCTTGTTGGACATTGTCACCTTGGCCTGTGTCCTTCACAAGAACACTATCCTCCCACTTACATTCCTTGTGTGTTTCATGAAAGGGCACGCCCGCAAATGTGGGCCACGCCCCATGAATGTGGGCCACGCCCCGTGAATGTGGGCCACGCCCCGCGAATGTGGGCCACTTTTTTTGTCAGTGCCCGGGCCAAATTGTGATCCCAATCTGACCCTGCAGAAAACAGTCCAGACACTAAGATAGGAGGCTCCACTTTGTGTATCACGTAAAAAACATAAGGGGGCCTCATCTGTAAATCGTAGCAAAAGCGAATGACGTGTTCATGGTCCCAGAAAGTTTGCCGACCATACACATTTGTGCTGCGCACTGGCATGGCTTTGGTAATATTAGTAAAATGCATCAGTTGCATCCATCGTGTCCTGTCCATCTCAAAAAGATAAAAACATTAACACCCCTGTTCTTCTACGCACAATTTACTACTGCTCCTTTGACACCACCTTCGATTAGATACAAGCATCTTCTAGGCACTATTTTTAATCCCTTAATCTAGTCACTGGTCTTTCTGGCCACACTTATTCACCACACCGTTCCTCCTCCACACATTCAGATGACCTAGGCTAAGAATGGCATACCTCGTAAGGTACTTTTTAAATACATGTTTATTTGGTGGGAGTTAAGGGTGCTCTTTCAAACAAATACATGCTGATTTAATATAGTAGGTGAAATACTGAACAATAAAGCATGGGTCTCTGCAGTCCAAAGAACACAACAATCACCTTTACAGACCTCTGTTTATTAGTTGTTTCCCCGTGAATGGTCATAGGGCCAGATGCATCCTTGCATTGCTTGTAAAAACTGGTCACAATTTGCAATCTGTAGTTGTGCCACCAGTGTGGAATTTTGCGAATTAACTTATGAACTAATAGGTTGATTAGATTCAGAGAGGGTTGCAATCCGTCTTTCTCAGTAATATTCTTGAAGTAGATAGCAAATTGCGGTTCAGTTTAATTGGTCACAATCACAGGGATGATGCCTCAAAGGGTTAATAGACCACCATGCTGTGATTGTGTTTCAATACAATTTTTTTCTGAAAAAAATTAAAACGTCACTTTTGTTTTTAGGTCGAGCCTGAGCCAGTGCGCATGCACTGCTCTGGTGATCTGCTGCAGTCGAGTATGGAAGAGAAGCCTCTTTCCCTCTCCGCCTATATTTGTCATTGGCTTCTGTGATTGTCCTTCTTAACCTCTTCCATGCTCATGACGGCTCCCGGCTGTCATGAGTCACGGTGGGCGTGTGCTGATGATGGCCGGGAGCCGTCATGACCACGCCCGCGATCAGAATGTTCAGCACTGCGGCGGAATTCGCGCCTCAGTGATGAGGTTAAATACAGGCTTTTGAATAAGTAATCAGTTTGTTAGTCCTTCCTTAGTACTGCCTTGTTTTCATTTGTAGCTACCCATGGTTACTGGCACCTTTACTTCGGTTGTTACACGGTTTGTGAATTGTAAGCACTATTTTCTTTATAGAGTTTCTCCTCCTTCAGGCACCACAACACACCGTGCTCTGCTTACATTCAGCACCACACCATGCCCGCTTTCTCTTTCCAAGCAGCTGTGACTATGAGGGCTGCCTCGTCCCTCCCCAAGAGCCAGACGCATTCCTGTTCGGAGCATGTTGGTGTGTACTGAGTGTTCACGTCTGTGTGCATAGAAGTGATAGTAAGGCGAAAGTCTGAGTACTGCCTGGGTCTAGGGCCCTTAATGTCCCCGGTCTGGCTCTCTGCCTCAGCACTCCCTGTTAAAATCTAGATTGCAACGTAAACATTATCGGCGCCATCTTGTCCCTTTTCAGGCTCATATGTGCGCGTAAGCAGCAGCCATTTTGAACGCCATGGCCTCTCTGCCCACTGCCGATAGTCAGCGCGTCTCTCTCTCTCCCTCCCTGACCTCGCAAGCATCCCCCACGCACTGACAGCCCCCGCTCTCACATGCTTGGGCCATAAACCACCCCTTTCAGCGTGGCCCTGCCTCGGAACCACATCCCGTACCCGGCTAACACCTCCCTCCGTCCCTTCCATGATCACACATCCTTTGATGAACCCCCTTCCTCAGTGCCCGATTGTCCGGCCCGATCCCAGGCCATCACCTAGCCCTGCGGATGCAGTTTATTGGCCCATACAGTAGGAAGCTGTCCCTCTTCAAAGGATCCATGACTAATCAAAGCCCCCACCCCATGAGATCCGATCAGTCGCACACATTCCGGGAATCGGCGGAATATCCAGCTGCGCGACAGTCATCACCTACTAAGATCGGGGTGGGGACTTCTACTGTAAATATGTGTGGGAACGGGCTTGAAGTGGGAATTCCGAGGATGTCTTTCCGTACTTCAAAGTATTGACAAGAATGTGTTTCATGCAATAAAGCCATAAACTTGTGCATAAGAGGCCAGGCGTCAGAGATGCGGGTAGAGCACCTCGAGGAGATACCCTGTTGTCTGATTTGACGTGTTCTGCTCCGTCGAAATAAACTTCTGTTTCCTGCCTTCCAGTCTCCAGCGCCTGCCTCTTTGTTTGATAATTTCGAGTGGTATAAGAGGCGACTAACGCCGGGCAATACTTAAAGGTTATCGATTGGAATCTGCCTACCCTTTTACATCCCCTGCTCCCAGGTTACTGGGTACAGCCATTAGAGGGGGGGCCTGGGACTGGAGCTTGGGCTGCTGCAGCCCATCAGCCGCAGCTTGTAGCAGCTCGCCGCCGATTGGCAGAAGAAAAGCCTTAACTGAAGGTCCTCTGTCATGTCTTAGGGCAAAGGTTTTCTTCATTGACTTTCAGTTTTGGAGTGGAAAGTTAAGGATAATATATTACCAGGTGAGAAGAGGGTCTAAGGGAAGTTTGTAGACCTGCACGGATAAATCTCCTATCCACATTTAACAACACCAAAAAATCAGCGGGTCTCAAAGAAGAATATATAAACAGATGAAAAGGCAATACACACTCAGGAGGGCATAAACAAAAGGAGTCTCAATTAAGAGGACGGACTCCCATCACCCACCGGAGTGGCAGGCTTCATCATTTGGGATCTCCTCTTGGCTGCACACTAGTGCAACCAAGGAGCTACAACTCCTTGCTAGTGTAAAGGTGGAGCTCACGGATGTTTTTGGTGTAATCTGGAACGAGATCACCTAGGATTAATGAAGCATAAGGCAGTGTGGTGAATACATGATGCAGTGTATATAAGAAGTGTACTAAAATTGACTACCAGGAGAGAATACGTTTATTGGGTATCTCGTGGTGTCAAGGGTTAAAAAGCAGTAAGGGCGCAATCTGAATGAATGTGCAAGCACGCTAATGAGAAGGTCTACATGTTTCAGCCAATCCAGATCTTACTTTGATCGTGGCTTTCTTCAGGACCTAGTTGTAACTACTGCACTCTAAGTGTGTGATGAATTAGCACAAACTATAAGGAACGATACAACCATATACCTGTGTAAGACTTTATGTTGGTACTATAGGCATAGATGTTGCACTCCTGTTGAAAGAGAAGAAAAGTTCATATGTACATGCTGGAAATAGGTCTATATATATATATAGAAAACATTACATAGCAATGTAGGCATGCTACAGTCCTCAAAATGAATACACAAGAACTCTGTATCAAGCACCTTACCCGTATTAAATCGGAAGGAAACCCACCGCTCCTGGCAACAGCTCAGGGCGTGAGGCACCGCTCTGTGAATAAAGAGAAAAAGTAGAAAAACTAAACCCACAAGGAATGGGGATTTAATATTAAAAATGGTGGGCCATCATTGCACCACCACTATGAATACAGTCAAATGCATAAGAGTTTATCAGGATTTATCCAGAGCACCATCATAAGTATGTTGAAAATGCTGCTAGATGTTTTAAGAAACAAGCAGTCAGTTGCGCACTGCCCTCTCCTCTGCTCATGACTAGCAGAATATTCAGGCAGTTCGAGGATGTATGTGCAACAAATCCATCCACAACAAGGCTCTAGGCAGTGTGGAGCACGCCTTAGAAACAAATAAAGGTGAATGCAAGGACTAGGAATGCCTCTGTTCTAGAGGTGCGCTCCGTCTAGAATCTTACACAACTCGTGGAAATGTAAGACAGAGTGTCAGGCTCGAGGCTAAAGTAGGTGAAAAAGCAGCGGTGCAACAGCAGTTGCCCTTACCTACTCCGTCGTTACCCCGGGCCGGATCCTGAGAATCGCAAGCAGTGACGTCCAATAGGGGCGAGGGCTTAAATACAAATATCAGGTGTTGCTAACTACCCACACCTGCTGGAGGTTAAGTGAGAACGCCGGGACCCGGAGTGCAGGACCATGTGACACACGTCGCAGTTGGGTGACCCATGCCACCGTCATAGAGAACTGCTCAAAAGTTTAGGAAACCTGGGAATTGTAGTGTCTGCTGAGCGTCTAGTGTATATGAATGTTGGCATCAGCTAGAGCCCTATGATTGGTGCGTTGTTAAAAACATAGGACTATGAATCATTGTGAAACCCAAGTTACACTGCCACTCGGTTCAGGGAAAGGAAAAACGTCAGGTATATATAAATACTCGAAGGCAGTACAATGTCAGTCTGAGACCTAAAATAACATGTGTGTGCAAAGAGCTGTCCAGAAGATGTGACAAGACTAAGAGGTATAGTTTTACCACGTTTGTCTGTCGTATCTGTAAACAAAGCTGATAAGGCTGTTCATGTAGTGCAAGGAGGACGTGAAAAAGTCATCACATCCAACCAAACAATTCCTAAATTGGAAAACATGACCCACATCTAAGTCAACACTCAGGCTGCTATACCTGTAATGTAGTAGTTGATTGGCAACCCCCACCGGGTGGAAACAAGCAAGAAGGCAACATGATATGCCCACTAAGGGTGCAGCTACTATCCCTGAACCTAGAGGTTGTGGACTTAAATTAGGGTCCAAGGAATTTTGTCATTTAACCCCTCCGCATCACTGCGTAACTTAAACACCCAGCGTTGTTCTTTCCTGAATAAGAATGAAGTCACGTCAGTGATCTGTCTTGTATGTATGGCTGTTCAAGAATGGTCCAAATCATGTCCTCAGGTCTATGATTTTGTTCAAGGAAATGGCTGGTTAGTCGAGTGGATTGTTTTTTACACCGGATGGTTCTCTAATGCTCCATGATCCTTTGCTTAATGTTGCGCGTAGTCATACCAACGTACTTCTTCGAGCAAGGGCATGTTATTAAATAAATTACTTTCTCGCTGTTACAATTGGTATGCTTAGTTTGTCTCCATGGTCCCTGAGTTCCAATGTCTACCACGGTTGTATGCCTAGGTTGTGGACATACTGTGCATGTGCCGCATGGATAGTGTCCCTGGGCTGCTGGCATATTCCAGAGTGTGGTAGGTCCTGGTTCAGGGGCACCTCTTGGTCGCGTATGGACAAGACAGTCACGTAAGTTCCTGCTCCTTTTGAAAGAAAAAAGAGGTAAAGGTATCTTGTTCTGCCCAGCATTGATAATGCACCAATGTTTGCCCACTATCTTTTGAATTTGATTGGACTGGGTACTGAAAGTATGTAAGTGAGTCTTGTTAGCGAAGGTTTAGGCACTGCAGGTTCTGTGAGTGCTTCACGGTTGTTATTAGAAGCTCTCTTGTAGGATTGTCGTATCAACTTCTTAAGGTATTTCCTGGTTCAAAGGTTGCGAGAAAGCACAGTGGCATGTTTCCTAAAATCCTCAGTGGTAGAACAATTCCATCGGAGCCAGAGGAACTGGCCAAATGGTAGCCCTTCACGTAAGGATTTAGGATGGAAACTGTCAAATGTTAACAGTGAGTTCCTGGCCATAGGCTTTGTATATAAAAGATCAAAACTCCAAGGAAAACCTATCACACCAACATAAATTATTAAGTGAACTTATATAGTTATCTCCAAATTCAACATAGAGGCACAATATGACAAAAAATAGAGTTCATTTAATTTCAAAGACTTTTCACTCAGTCCAGCCAACACGTGTTTCGTCGTCTGGGCGGACACCCACGACTTCCTCAGGGCTGGGAAAAAAGATACAATATGAAAATATATTGGAGTTGCGAGATACACTATCTCGTATGTAAACAGTTTACAATTAGTCATTCTATTTAAGCGTAAATCCATGCTGTGAAATTACCAAAATCCTTTAGGTAACGTCCAATGATGTCCATACATGCATATGGAGGGGTACAGGAGGTGGGATTGGAAGTGCCACTCCCATAGGTAGATCAATTTCACATTTCAGCGTCTAGTACAGTAGCGGACTACCTCACAGTTCGTGATAGTGATTATCAAATATCTCGTGCCGGTATAATTATACTGCTATCATAAGTGCTCACCCCAGTATTCCTTAAACCAATGGGTGAATATTGATGTGTCTCGTTGTGCCGGATTTGTGCAGCTAAATGCCAAACGTCCCAATCAACGGGGGTTCTGCTCTATTTATTTGGTGCTGAGTAAGTCTATACTCAGGCTTACCTGATAACAAGTAGTAAGCGACCTGTGTGCCTGAATAAATCAAATTAAGACAGGGTATTAACTCTCTAGATATTTTCCCCATTCAAAGCTTTATACTGTACATATAACATCAAGGTAAAATCATACCTTCTAGCTGGTTATAATTCCGGCCCAGCCTAACGTGGCGTGGGCAATTATCTTGCTGTTCTCTGCTCGGTATATTTAGCCTCTTCCTTCTACTTTGTCAGGATGTGCTTGCTAGCATTGGCAAAACTGTTAGCTCCTCCTACTTGTCGACTGTGCATTTTCTGTATGACCATCTATGTGTGTAACTCTTCTTATGTGTACTTGTACTGCCCCTTTTTAGCCCCTGTGAGGGTATATAAGAGATACTGTGGCCTTCAGTCCTCAGACCATCTCATACAGAGTGCTGCGGCTTCTGTGTGACATGGCCTCACTTGTTGTAATTTAATAAATATGTTTCTCTTGATTACAGATTCTGTGCCAACTTTTTCATGCTGCTCTAAAGGATCAGGTGTTAGTGCAAACCCCTGAGATGGGATTTTTGATTTCCCTCATTTGGCGCCCACGTGGGGCTCATCAGAGCGGTGACTATCTGCAGGAGCGATTTTTGGTCAGGAGACAGAAGTTTACTGAGGGAGACAAGGCAGGATTCTACTAAAGGAGGTACCAATTCTGGGGGTTCTTAGTCTCTGTAGCCCAGTCTACTTCTGACCTTCCTGATTTTTGATCTTCCATATGATGGCACCCCTGACTGAGAACATATTTGGCGTTAGTATTTCAAAGGAAAAGACTGTTAGGTCATTTCAAACTTGGCAGATAGAACCTGGACGCTCGTGCTTGGTAAGAACCATTGTATGGTAATTACTGTGAGCTTATGGTAGCCAGTGACTCGCAAGGCAGTTTTAGGATACGCTTGCTGTGGCTTATGGATATGGATATGGATATGTATGGATGATCGATCATATTTATGATATGGATTATGTGATATGTGCGTTGCAACACATGTAGGCAGGTAATGTGGAGATGTTTCTCCATTTATGGTTATGAGCGGCGCAATGATTAAGTGCCATTTCAGATTATGATAATGCATATTTTGCATTATGTTTGTTTGCATGCCTGTTCCAAACTCACATGTAAAATGTGTAGTTTTATGAGAGGTACCATAGTGAGATATGAATTGAATTAGCCGGCTTCCCCATGAGGGAAAACTTAAAATAGGTTTTAGGTATGAAAACATATTTCTTCCTTGGTGAAATTTTTCCCCAGGGAATTTAAATATGCCCATAATACACATGAGGATCCTTTGTTCTGTGCAATTTTATGTATGAAGATATGCAGAGCGGTTTTTGGTGTTCTGCCAGCCTGAATTAGTGAATTGAGAGTATTTCTACTTCAGTTTTTAGAATACTGTTGAGAATAGGGTTTCTCCTTGTAAATATGACTTACAACTGGAATTTACATAGGTGGTTTGGATGCAGTCTGCGGGCTGTCTTTTGTTTCTGGCTTTAGTGTTGACCCATGGTTTAAAAGGTGTGTTTAAATGTCTAGCTGGTTTGTGGGTTTTTCCCATTCATGTAACTTTTGCTTGTACATTGCGTCGTCGCTATTTATGAAACATGGCTAAAGCGCGCTGTATTGTGTGTCTTTTGTGTTTTACCCCTTTTCTGTTTATGTCTGTACTGAGCTCAAATGTATTTTTGTGGGTATTTTTGATGTTTTCAGTCTGTTAAACATAATGTTAGATTAATTAATGTTGGGTAAAAATTCGATAGAAATTCAGGAATGACCTATGTGATGTGCTAAACATAACTATATGTTTCTCCTTAAAGTTATAGGGTAAGGAATAGCGCACATGTACAACTGTTAAATGTTTAAGGGATAAACTTAAAATTCTTATTCACTAGGAATATTAAAGGCCTACAGCAGAAAAATGAAATTGTGTGTTTTTGTAGACAACACACTCAAAGCGTGTTTACTTAATATACATTGCATTAAGATGCTTACAGGCAAAACAGTTTAGCTGGAGTGAGTTTTTCTGAACTTAAAATGTGTATTCTTAAACACGCATTTCAAAGCTGGGAATGTCTGTTTTTAGTAAGGCTGCCTCCAGGAAATTTAACACTGGGTAGGGCTTGCCGTCAAGGGCACAGCTGTTATTTTCGCAGGCCTCGTTTATTTAGCCAGGATTTCTTCCTTAGTTAAACGTGCGACTTTGCATCTCAGAGTGTTATTTTGGAAGCAAGGTTTACAAAAATAAGGTTAATTATTTGTATCGCAGACAGACATTTTACTTGCGGTTTCCCTTCTCTTTTAGCATTTATGGCTCTGATGCTAAAATCATTGTCCTTTTCAAACAAAAGTGGCGCGAAGTTGTCGTATATTTAAAATTGAGCTTATGTACTTAGGCTTGTGAATAGTTGCTCTAAAAACATAAGCAAGGGGCAGATTTATGATAGGGATGCAGCTTGGTTTTAAATATAGGATTATTACAAAAACAAAATATGGAGAGTAATTTTGAATTATGACATTAAAAAAAATTTTGAAAAAAAAAATAAGTGCTTTTTAAAATCGTTTTTTGATATTCATAAAGTTCAATACTCATACTGTGACCTCCTAGCATTATAATTTAATTTAAGTTGTGCAGTACTGCATAATGAGGACATTTATGTATGGGACCTTCACTTGGCGCAGGCGTAAGAACTCATTTTTTTAAAAAGATTTACATGAGATATGTCTAAGTCTGATTTCTGCAATCTGTAAAGAACATTCTGAGGATGATTAATATGTAACACAAGTATAGGTTATTTATTTTTAAGTACCTCAAATTGCAAAAACGATATTGAGTTAAATAGACCATTTTAAAAGGCTTTCTTGCCATTTAAACTAGTTTTATAGTGCCTTAGGCTTCAGTGAATGCATACATTCAAGTATAATACAAATGTGCACGTTTGCTTTTTCATAGCTTAGTGAGTTAATGTGCCCAGCGCAGAGGCTTATGTTTAATATCAAGGTTGAAGGTTTTGACTTCAGCGGGCCTACTGAGCCATTAATTTATTTAAGGTTGATAAAATATTGCATGGGATAGTGACACACATTTATTCTGAAGCTGGTATGGTGTGTTGTTATGTTCCATGAATTATTCACAGTAAATGTGTTAAGGCTCTGAGAATAAATACATTGTAGTTCTCTAAAAAAAAGTAATATATTTAAAATGTCTTTTTTAAATAGGGTTGATTATTGCACAGACTTGCAGAGACTTATTGTCTTTGTCAGTTTCACAGTGAGGGTCCCAGGGAGGTTACAAGAAAGCTTGGTGCTCCAGCCAGATTTTGACCTTTAGGTCAGTGTGGTGGGGGCTTAGGAGTATGTGACAACAAATGGTGAAATGATTGCTTGGAAAAGCGTCACGCAAAGGAGCCATTCACGTCGACATTTGAAGAGTGCATTCCTGACACGGCTTTTTATAAACAGCAGGGCCTAAACTGGGGGGTTGGTGTAAGGGACACGCAGAGGCTGTGAAAGAGTTTTTGCTTAAGAGATTTTGTACATTTACAAAAACTGGGTGGTTCTACTTGAGATTTTGCGTGTTATGTGAAGTATTGGCTGTATGATGAAACAAAGATGTGTTTTTATGACTTCTTTGAAATGAATTATCTGTGCATTTTTATGTTTTTTGCATTTCTTCTATGAATTTTCCCTGCTTTTCCTGTGTGTCTGACGCGACACAGTAAGTTATATTTGACAGCTGATCTTCACTGACTGCTTGATCTGCTGTCAAAAGGGTGAGGATGGATTAAAAGAAGGTGTTATTTAGGTATAATTCTGACAAAATAAAAATGGGCCCGAATGTTTTTTTTTTAATGTTATTGGAGTGTTTATTGTGCAGAAAGTGCATGAAATGGTGTTGCATGCTATTGTGTTTTTTCTGTGCTTAGGTATACTGCAAAGTATATCTGATGGCTTGGCATGACATGTCCTATATTATGTATGTTTGTGATCCATGTTGGTGCTTTTATAAGTTTTGCTGTGTTGTGAAGGGATGACATGACGATGTATATCCTTTGAGCAACAGTGGTTAAAACTTGTTAAGTGGTAAAACTTGCTGATACTAAATTATGATATATGATATTGTTATATTGTGAGCAAGAACAGACAGCACTTCACCAAGTGCATGCCTATGTGGTTATAATATATACAGCAAAGTGTGTCACCTTTACTCACGTTACTGCTCTTTTCCCTTAAGGAAAAGGCAGCCTCACATTTATATTTCCTTGATTGGACCTAAGGAAGCAATTATAGATCTGTGACTCTTATGCAAGGTGACCTAATTTCTATATAGTATTAGTTAAATGATGTTCTGTCTTAAAAGGAAACCAGGTTTCATTTTCCCCGAGAAAGGAAGGAATGGGATCACTAGCTGAGATTACCATAGATGGTGTAGTGGCCAGCGGTAGAGTTATAATATGTGTACTATTTTTGACTTTTTTGTATCACCCATGCTCTTGGCATTATGTCACAAACTTGATTATCACCCAAGTCAATTTTTGTCCTTCCTATGGATTTTTCTTTTGCTGCTTCTCCCCTGATTGATGTCACATTGTGCCTAGTTTTTGGGGATTTTAGCTGTGTTCTAGTCCTATTTTCTTTTTCGTTTTTCTTTCACCATTTAGAGGTTTACATTTCCAGACTACAGTGATGTATTAGGTTCCTCTATAATATGTGTAATTCCCTTTTGTATGACCAAACTGGTTTTCAAAATTTTTCTTTAGGCCTACTCTGATGTTTTCTAGTCTGACTGTTAGGGTAGTGATAGATTATAGTAAGATCAGTTGTCCACCTCAATAGGAGATACTTTCACGTGTATTTAGTATGATAAATTCAAATACCTATTCTAATTTGGTTTTTAGTTCTTTTTCCCTGCTGCTTTAATTTTTGGTGGGATCAGATGTGTCCTAATCATAGAAATACCAGGACTCTAGTTATTGTCTGTTGTTTCTACATTGCTATTAGCTTTTGTATTGTATAGTCCACCTGACGCACAATTAGTCTACATGTCCCTGATAATCTGTATTATGTGATTTCTCTTTTTGAGGTGTTCTAGATAAGGAATTTAGGAACACCTAGACTTAATCATTGAGGAAAGTTTGTTTACCCCCTTAGACAATGCCACTATGTGTGAAGACATCCATTATGTAGCTGTCTACCTTTAGATGGTAGAGGGTATGCTCTCACATGGAAACCCAATTGAAGAGGCTAGAGGTGCTGTTTTACCTACTACCTTTTGTCTTTGTACTCTATGACAATGACAGTATTTTGTTTTAGATCACTGTAGTCCCATGGTGTATGGCCACTCCTTTGAAGATTGCAGGCCACCTGCTTGCAAATCCCCTGCAATGAATTGTTTTTTGTATACTTGCCAATAGGTCCAGCCTGTGTTTTTCTTTACTCTCACATAGATAGATGGAAGTGGTTCTTGGGTGCCTTGCTAATATATGGGGCATCCCAAGACTAGGAAGTATTTTCTAACACTCTGTTGATAGACTGTTTCTGTGCCTTGTCTAAAGACAATTTGTTCTGTCCACCAATAGATATTTGCTGCTGTACAAACCACTACCAGAGGGGCCCGGACATCAGATTCAGCCTGGGGAGTCAGCGTCATCACCAGTGCAGCTTGAAGCCAAAGTGAAGGTAACCAGCACAAGCATTGCTGGCAACTAGGACCTCAGTGAAGGCGGAAGCCCTGTGATTAAGTGTGTACCCCTGCCACTGTTTTGAGCGAAAGACGGGGTCACAAATCAGAAAGGAGAAATCGTGGATCATGCCTAGCTGAGAGTCACAGACCGACCAGAATGGCAAGGAGGTTTTGCTTGAGGTGACCCCTTCTGAAACAAGGGTTGCTTCAGAGATCCTAGAATCAGGCCTCTGATTTCTGGTCCTAAAGTGAATACAAGTTTGCACCTTTGTTTGTTGGTTAAGAGATACCTGGGTACACTGGATGCAAATGTGTAGCCCCAACGAATGAGCAGTGCGCCAGCAGAGCAATACAGGAGTTAGGGAAGGACTTGAGATTAGGGTTCAAGTGCTGTGTCTCTGGTGCCTGTTAGATTGAAGTGAAGAAAAGTGGTGCACTGTTTGAGACACTGGACAGGATCGCTAAGAGCATTTGCCTGTTGGGTGACTGCCCTATCCTGAAAGAAGAGACTTTTTTTCCTTGAAACTGGACTGTGATTCTTGAGTTGCGAGTTGTGCAGCTCCACCGTGGAAACAACAAGAGCCTGCCTGTGAGGCTCAAACGGACACAGGGAGAAGACTCCCCCTCTGGTTGGTTGTACAGCGGCTTCAATTTCCCCAAGGACTTCCTCTTTTTTGTCAATAATGTATCCCTTTAGTTGTCCCATTTTTGAAGAGCAGTCCTTTGCAGCTCTTGGTCCTAATTCCTATGGCCCTGTGTGGTCCTCCTGGTCCCAGATATGCTTGATGTTCTAGCCCTCATAAAAGGAAAATGTAACAGTCAATTGGAAAATGTTTTTATTAGATATGTGCTATTAGCTATTCTGAAATTTAAAATGAATAGTCACTGAAATGCATAGGAGCCCTGAAAATGTCTACTAGATGATTTTAGGATTTGCTTTAGCTCAGGCCAGGAAAAATGATAATTCTGTTTATAATAGTGGCCATTGCTTTCTCCTACTGTCTGTATGTTTATTATGATCCAATGCCCGTTTTTCTTGGATTCCTGCTGATACCCTTAGTGAAATGTTTAGACTGGAAAATGCTCCCCTAGCAATGAATTAGGATATTGATAAATTGTGAAATTAATGTACAAATATTTTCTATGTTCTTACTGGATCATGGGAATGTCTTCAGCTAATGCTGAAAGGGTCGTCTGTCGTAATTTAGCAGCGATTAGATTAAGCATTAGCAGAAGACATCCTGTATTTAGAGACTATCTTGTCTTTTTATGGAATCCATTTTGTATTTGGCAGCCATTTTAGATGGCCATGTGCTCACCATGTACTCAGTCCTATCTTGCTGTTCTCTGCTCGGTATATTTAGCCTCTTCCTTCTACTTTGCACATGCTCAGTTGTGCTTGCAGCTGCTAATATTCTGTAACTGTCAGGATGTGCTTGCTAGCATTGGCAAAACTGTTAGCTCCTCCTACTTGTCGACTGTGCATTTTCTGTATGACCATCTATGTGTGTAACTCTTCTTATGTGTACTTGTGCTGCCCCTTTTTAGCCCCTGTGAGGGTATATAAGAGATACTGTGGCCTTCAGTCCTCAGACCATCTCATACAGAGTGCTGCGGCTTCTGTGTGACATGGCCTCACTTGTTGTAATTTAATAAATATGTTTCTCTTGATTACAGATTCTGTGCCAACTTTTTCATGCTGCTCTAAAGGATCAGGTGTTAGTGCAAACCCCTGAGATGGGATTTTTGATTTCCCTCAGGCGGGGGAAGGGAGGACAAGATGAAACAATGAAAAAGGGAAAAAAGGTATAAAAACGAAAGGAAGAAGACACATCTACATAGGCCTCCCGTGGCGGGAAAACAGGAGACAACAGGAGTATCAGCACTAAGTGAGGGTACGGCAGTCGAGAAGAAAAGCAACTTACTCACAGAAGGAGGATGAACGACGCCACACACCCCACCCCAAACACACCACAGGAGGCCGGGACAGATGCGGCCTCACGAAGAAGGGATACAAAAGGGCCATAGAACCAGAAAACAAACGACAAATAGAACCCAGCCCACCCATCCCACCCTGCACCCCTGCAGAAGGCTATGGCCTACCCTTCCAACAGCGTGCCTGTCGCCCTAAACCAGAACCCGAAATATAGCAAGAAGGAAGAAAGAAAAACGAGACAAAGAAGGAACAGAAACAGAAAAAAGAAAACAAGAAAACATGAGGGAGGAGCATAATAACAGTAATCAAAATGGTCGGCTGCTGCCCTCCGCCCAACCCAACAATCACAGCCAGAAGCAAACCAAAACGACACCCCATCCAGTTCCACAAAACCTAGAGAGAAGGGGACCTCCCACCTCTCCACTGGTAGAAACAAATGCGTTACTAAGTCGTATACCAGGAATCAACCAGGAGACGTGCATATCACCCCCAACCCTTTCGAGCCACAAATCCCATCCACCATCTGGCAATGTGAAACAAAATACTAAATACAAAACCAATACATAGTCGAGGAAGATGGTGACTAGCATAGCGACATGGGGGGCAGATCGGTCCGCAAGGGAGCAGAAGTCCAAAAGGAGAGTTGAGATGTATCAGCAATCGCAGCACGGTAATTGGAAAACAGGAGTTCAGTTCCGCCGCCGGGGCGGGTAAGGGGGTCTCTGTGATAGACAAAGACAAAGTCATCGGAGCAGGCACAGGAGGTAGTCCACAAATAGTTCCAGGCATCCATGTCGGACAGGGCCGCGGCACAATGTCCAAGTCCTCGGGGTCAGAACCCCGAAAAACCGAGAGTTCCAAAGTCACCGGCATATAACACGATCGTCGTTCAGTGGTGGGAACACTCACAGCAAGCGAGGGGGGCGAGGCAATGGAGTCATCGAAACAAGAGGGCGATGAGAAGAAACGGCTGTCCAAAATGGCGGCAGATCGTGGCGGACCCACAGGGACATCAGGGTCCAGGGATGCGTGCAGGGATCTCAGGGCTTCCAGGATATCTCTGACCGTAAGCTCACGCTCACCAGATCCGATCCCTGCACAATTCGGCAACACGCGCCCGCCACCACAGGGTGAGTTCCGTTCCAGAGGGTCGGCCGCCATTTCGTGAGATCAGCCCAGTCGCCGCCCACCAAGACCCCCGGAAAGAACAGTTCAAAAATGTAGGACTTTACAAGCTCCGGGGGTCCTAGCAACGGCGGCCCCACTTGCAAAAAGGATGTCCGCCCAAGACGGGCCTCCGCCAACACCAGCACCGGTGCCCCCAGCAAGCAGAGTCCGGGCGCCGAGGACCAGGGCCGCCGAACAAAGTAGCGGCGGGGGGAAGACCCCTTCACCGAGTCAATTCCCGGGGCTTCTCACCCACATCGGCCGCGCGGCCACCAGGGCAGGTCCGGACCAGGATCGCCGGGATTATCGCACAACGGCTCCCATCCTTGGTTCACGTTCTCGGCCGGGGCCGAGAGCCGTCGGATCACACCGTCCAGGTTCCGGTCCAGGCTCCACGGCGGCCCCGATCTCGCGGAGGGCACAACTCCGGAGCCGCTGCACCCCGAGACCCCGGGGCAAGTTGGTGAGTAGAAACAAGTCGTTCTGTTTACAATTCCCCGAAGAGGAGTCGTCCCCGGACAGGATAAGAGACAGGATAGGCAAGCAGGCCGGAGGGCTGCAGGAGCCGAGCTAAAAGGCGACCATCACGCTCGCGAGCTTGGCTCCTCCCTCGTGCTCTGTAATTCTGACCTTGATGCGCCGCTCAGTCTTTCCAATATATAACTTGCCACAAGGGCATTTAAGTGCATATATGACATTGGATGTGTCGCATGATCCATTTACTTTGAGTTTGATTTCATGTCCCTTCATAGGGTGATTGATTTTGTTACCTCTTAGAATGTTATTACAATGACCACAGTTGTGGCATGGCTTTGTGCCTTTAAAAATTTCAACATTAGGAATTTGTGGTTGAATGATTTCTCCTATGTTTCTGGTTCTAGTAAAGGCAAATAAAGGAGGTTCTTTGAAGCAATCATTGAAATCCGGTTCCAAAGTGAGCATTTGCCAATGTTTTAGTATTGTTTTTTTAAATTTCTTGCTCGATGTTGAGAATTTTGATATGGCTACTATTCTAGTTTGCTCCTTTTTCTGGCTAGGTTGTAGCAAGGTTCTTCTGTTTATTTGTGTGAGTTTGGATTTAGACTCTTCCATGATGTATGTTGGGTACCCTCTTTGTTTGAATTTGTTTTCCATTTCCGTTAGTCTCTCTTCCATTATGGATTGTTTGGATGAGATTCTCTTTATTCTAGCCATTTGGGAAAATGGTAAAAATCTTTTGAGGTTGTGTTCATGGAAACTGGCATAGTGGAGCATGTTATTCCTGTCTGTACTTTTGAATACGACAGAGGGTCAGATTTTGAGAAGAGTAATATCCTGTAGCACCTCAGCATCAGCAGCAGCCTTAAGGCTGGAATTTGGGTTCAAAAGCTTTTATGCAAGGTCTGGCGGAAATTGTTCAGTGGGATACACACTGAGAAAAGCGAAGAGTATACCTTAAGATATTGTATGGGAAAGCACATTTTTGTGGGGATAAAAATAAATCTTTATTCTTTAGAAATTTTAAATTCACCTTAGACCAACTTGGGCTTGAGCAAAGTCTAGTACTCTCACTTCATACAAGCCAGTTAAAGTTCTGTGTAAAACAAGCTCTGTTGGCTCTAAGTTTTCGCTTGGACAGTGAAGCTTGTAGCATGAAAAGGGGCTACCAAATGAGAAAAGATACCACTGCTATGAAAAAAGTCCAACTGTATGTAAATTGGAATATGACTCATGGGGTTTAGATGTTTCTGAACACCACTACGATTAAATATTCTGACCCTTAATTATTTAACCTCAAAATGGTATGGATCTTCAGCTATTTGTAATGTTTGCTCAAATGATGTCCAAGTACTGAAGCACTTTCTGTGTGCCCTTCTCTGCTATTATCTGGCCTTAAAATGTTAAGACCTTTATATTTGAATTGGTAAGTGTGATCTTCCTCTGAGGCCTTGCAATTAATATTTAATCCCACCAATGAAATGCTTTGTGGTCGAATTTTAACTTTTTAACAATGTTTCTTATACATACTGATTTTTTAGCACAAACTATGGGGGTCATTTGGATAGCGGGCAGATCGCCACCGCCCGTATGGCGGTGGCGATCCGCCCGTCAAAAACCACCGCCTGCATAGAAATTTACCCCACCACATTACCATGGCGGGCGGGACCCCGGCGGACGGAAAGACCGTTTGCCGGTTTTCCGCCTGGTCAAAGAATCAAAGTCAAAAGTTGTTAACATGGTCTGGGAGACACCGCCATCCATATTAGCATATCTGCTGGGACATGCCTTTCCGTGGTGGCATTGTTGAGGGCCCGTAGCGGACCCCAGGAATTCTGGGGGGTGCACATGGGGGGTACCTATGGTACCCCCTGCAGTTCCATGCACAACATGGCAGGCACCGCACGGTGCCTGCCAAGTTGTGCATGGAACTGCATGACATGCCTTCTTGGCGTTGCGGCGGGCGGTTAACGTCACCAACGGGACCCCCTCATGAATGGCGGGTGGTCCCATTCCATGAGAGGATGTCCGGCGGACTTTGTCCACCCGCCATCCTAATGATGCCCTATGTTTTAAGATGTTAATGTCTCTTATGACTTTTTATGCCCTAATGAATGTATGGCTCTCTCGAAGATACTGAGATTTGACGTTTTATGTCTTGTATTGTATCTAAAATGTTTCTGTATACTTGTCCTTATGTGGACCTCCTCGAAGTTCCAAATCAGGAAAATAATAAACTTGAAACTTGAGAAACATTCTTCCTTTCAACAAATCTTCTCCTAAGGCATTCTTGTTTTTTGATCACTCCGGTGGCAACAATCTGATTCAAAGATTTTAAGTACTCCTCCTGATGGCAAATCATCTTTTGAAACCACCATGGGAACTCTTTAGATAGCGGTAACCTTCTTTACAAAAGTTTAAATGGACTAACTTCAGACAACCTATGGGGTGTTGGTCTATATAACCAAACGTTCTCGCTTAAGTGTTCTCTGCAATACAAACTATTCAATAGAACCCAAACTATGTTTCCTATAAAAACTCAAATCTTTTAACTTGCCCATTGCATTAAGGGTCATTAGAACTTTAGTAATATGTTTAATATCACATTTACTTAAAAGTTCTGGAACAAGATTTTAATTGTACACCATTGTCTGTCACAAAAGACTCCGGAAAACCATCCCAAATGAAAAGCTCCTTAAAGAAATCAAAGACGGCTTCGGGCATGGCGTGGCTCATAAATCTTTCTTCTGGCTACTTAGAATGCTAGTCAATGGCTACCAATGTAAATATACTCCCAGAAGGTAGCTTACTAAAGGTCCCAGAGATGTCAAAGGCGATCTCTACTTTTGCCAGATAGTAGGAGAAAAAGTAGTACAGCACGTTTTCAAAGCCCTTTCAGTAGCAGAACACTCTTGAAACTCCTCAACCAGTGATCCACTACTTTGTCAATTCCTGGCCACCAAAGAAACACTCTCAACACCCTGTTTGTGGATGACATTCTGGGATGCCCATAATGGGCAACACTCGGAATTTCATGCTTAACACCAATATAGAGATCACACTTCCCATTCCTAAAAAGAAGTTTACCTTCTACCTTAAATTCTTCAGCTATTCTGTAGTAACATATACTCTCTCCTTGAATAAAGTTGCAATGAGACCAACCTTTTATCATTTACTCTTCAATGTTCTTCATGAATATTAGCAAATTTACCACACACTGATTCTCTATTATTAGCCCCAACATCAATCTCCTGATCATACACTTGAAAATGATTACCTGAACTGTCGTTTAGTTTCCGCTTTCCAGTAGGAACTGCGTATTTGTTGTGCAACATAAACATTGGGAAGGTTCCAGACTGATTCCATGCACCCCCCTCATGATATGTTGGCCTAGAGACCAGCTAGTTCACAGTGCCACCATAAGCACCCCTGAACCTAGACAGGAAACAAATGTCTTGGGCAACCACAGAACATGACAACCCTGGAACTGTGGTAACAGATCTAGAACCCTTTTGCTCAGTCAGTCATGCTCTCTCTCTGAGAAATATACAAAGTATATACAAAGGGGTATTTTTAATATTTATTGAACCATCGTGATTCTTGTATAGAAGATATGTGCTGCAATGATCAATAGACATAAGCAGATAAAATTAATTAGCAATATAGGGACAGTGAACAGAATGAATAGTTCCACCGCCTTGCTAAAACAATGCAAGCATAAAAAACTGCATCAATAAATAGCGTACTCCTACTATGTGTTTCCTAACCTAAGTGTCTAGGATGTGTCTGTGCGTTCTACCAAGAATCACCAATTGGATAATCCAACCCCGTTACCTGAAGGGAAAGTATGCAGGTCCCCATCTTGGACACAGTTTGGACATCCCTCCTCTCAGAGGGATCAAATGCAGCTGGGCTGAGGTTCCAGCGGGTAGTGGCCTCGCAAGTGCTTCTCTGCCCCAACCCGGAAATGCTTGTTCATTTATAACAAAAAGTATACTTGTCCCTAGCAAAGACCTTAGTCAGGGCGCCATTGTTTATGATCTATTTATAGCTGTGTCGCCGCATGGACAAACAACAAAGAACCACATTTGCACACTGTATGTTAAGACCTTGTACAGGATGTTCAAGGGGTTGTGATAGTGTTCTTATGAAGTGGAATTTGTAAGCAAATATAGTTTCATGGAAATGAATCCCTTACTGTCACGCACGCAAACGTTGCCAAAAGTCATTGTGTGAAGGGGAAGGCAACTTAGGAAAACGTGTGCATGTAAAATAGCAGTGTTTCTCCCCGGGCCTAACTGAGCAATATGATGCCCATTCCGCGAACATAAGTCGACTAATAAGCTATTTAATAAGAAGAAGGCTATATCAATAAATGCTACAGACAGCATATGCATGTAAACAATTATTTTGAAATCTATCTAGAAATCAATAAAAAAGGCAATCTTACAATTTAAAAGCCAAAGCATACAGAAAGTCATTAAAAATTTTAAAAGCTAATACAAATCAATTTAAAAACAGTTCAAGATGTTAAAAACAGGCCGAATGAAAAGGTCCCACCAAACAGAATAGCCAACTGTTTATGTGTTCCAAGTGGTAGATGAAACTTTTCCCCAGGCAATGATCCCAGAGGCACACCTTGGAGCAGGTTTATGGAGCAAATGTGTTCCATTCCAGCCCCCACAGCAGCCGCTAAGGGGTGATAACAGCCAGTTGAAGTTCTGCCAAACCAGAGGCAAAATCCAACTCACCAGGAGCAGAAGCATCCCAGGAAGGATCATAGAATGCAGCTTGAAGCAATGGAATACGCAGTGGACACCAATACAAATGGGCCTTTAAGGGGTCCACCCGTGCATGTATGTCCGAATGCTCAACCAATCGTGCTCCTAGGCACAAGTCCAAGGCACACTCAAAAGTGCACAGCAGAAAGGCACACTCAAAAGTGCACAGCAGACAGCAGAATAAGGGCTGCACGCATTGATGCCAAATAGGCCGAAATGATAATAACCAATGCTCTTTCAGTTCCTGAAGCAAAGGTGAGCCAAAGCAATGTACCATGCATTCACGGCTCAGTAGCACATGTGATAGTACTAGCTCCATTTGTTCTTGAAATGAGACTTCCACTGCAGAGCAGACAAATTTAAATCACAGTGCTGACAATCCGAAACTGGACCAGTGAAAGACCTCTAAAAATGCAGTGCATCAGCTCTCCAAAATGTTGTGGGAAGTTAGGGGCTCATTACGATGGCGGAGGGATAGCCACCGCCAGCCTCACGGTGGAGGGCCCTCTGCCATCTGACAGCATTTTCCCCCTGCCTGATTATGATGGTGGGGGGAATCCTCAGGGAAGCGTGGTGAAAGCAAAGACCGTCCACCACTGTTCTGCAAGGCGGTCCTTTTCTGCCCACCTTGCAGAACCAAAACATAGGGCAGCATTGCGCAAGGCACCTCCATAGGGATTACGATATCTCTTTCCGCCTTCTTTTCGTGGCGGTCATCCCACCACGAAAAGACAGGCTGAAACGGATTCAGGGGCCCGTAGCGGGACCCCTTGTGTTGGGGGGAGGTAGCTGTGCACAGGGGGTACCCATGGTACCACCTGTATTTCCCTGCACTGCGTGCCAGGCACCGCGTTTTGAATGCCACGTAGTGCAGGAAAATGCGCAGCATGACATTTTGACATTGCGTACGGTGCTGCAGCCAGCAGCAGCGTCCGCAATTTTAAATGCCCTGGATACTCCCTCCATCATAATTGCAGTGGTGGACTCAGGTCCGCCGCCATTGTAATGAGCCCCTTAGTGTGGAGTAGCAACTGTATCTCCAAAGAGGACCTTGCAACTTGAAGATCAAACGTTTCCGTTGCAGTTGTTGAGGCCACATCTTTCTGAAAAGGTAAGGGTTTCGGTGTGCTCAGGGATTCAAAGTGCGGGTTGGAAAGATTTTTTGAAGCCCAAAGCGCTGCCTCCCTAACTGTACGGGCAGATGGAAGCAGTACTTGTGTACAGCAATGGAAGCAACCGTCACCAGATAGGCAATCCCTGGTTTCATTCCACAACAACCTTGACTGTTCAGGATCAGGTAACTACCATTAGAGAGCAACCTGAAAGCTGGACGTATCATAATGGCTGGAGAACCTTTCAAGTATCAAGATAAGTTTGCCATGAAGCATTACAGGCCCTGCGAAATGAAACATCCTTGCACACTAAGGGTCCACTTAATGTATTCTTGCAGTCTGAACTGCTGAGAAACACTTCAGTTTCAATATTTCTACACTGAAATTTGAACGTTAGTTCCCAATACTCTTGTACAAACCCTTCCCCCAATGTTTTATATCTGTCCACTTGGTGGTATTGCAGAGAGTACTAAAAATTAAATGTTGAAATCAGCAGGATGATGTACCCATGGATTACCCAATCCGCATATGATGTTTCAGAATTGGTGAAAGGTAACTTCTCTAGCATTAAAGTAGACCGTATTCTTTTCAAGATTTCAAATTGAAATCTGTGTCTCTGTACTAGTTGAATGAACAGTTGTTAATGCAGCAACAGGTAGAAGGCATAGTTCATTGTTGTTTATTGTTGTCTCTCGTAGGAGAGAGGATGCTTCTTTACATATTAAAGCTTCTATCTGAACATCCTGTATGGTAGCAAGAGGAGGCAGACAGCTACCCAGGAGCCCACATGGCTTACTGTTCAGAATTTGCCACTTAGTGTGGTTTGATCAGATCAATAGAGACAAATCTTTTATCTTTGCGACAGGCAAGAAGTGGAAGAAGTACAGTTCTGGTACCTTAAACAGCCAGGACAGGTACAGGAGCTCTGAAAGATGGTCCAATTGTTCTCTTGTGAAAATAACAGCCTAGGCAATTCACTATTTGCTTGTCAAATATGATATCAGAGAGGAAAATAAAATAATGACATATGAAGTTTTTGCTTTTTATTAATTCCGTAGAGTTTATATATAAAGTTTACACATAAAACCACGTTATTTAAAAAGGGTGCATAGCTCACCAATGAAGAGCTACAACATCAACAAATTAAAAACATGAGTTAATATGATTACAATTCATTTAATAAAATAAAAGACAAAGAAATGGTTTTCAATTAAAAAACACAAGTGGCACAATATTATTGTCAATGGCACAATAATATTTTCGACGCGCGTTTCGGCGACCAGCGCCTTCTTCAGGAGTAGCCGCGTTTAATCTGAAAATATAAAAAATACATGCATAATAGATACTTTTCAAAGTCATTGTGAAAAAACTGGACAAGAATACATACATAGTAATACAGCAGTTTTTGTTTGGACCAAAAGCAATACAACACATACAAAAAATGTCAAACCTCTCATTTTGACAAGCTTTGGAAGCAGGCTGATGACATCACAACCAGAAAGTCATCCAGCCCAGGCTTCATTCAGTGCCCTGAGGAGGTCAGAGGAGGAGGCAGAGCACAGAAGCTGAGCAGAGATACTCAACTCTCACAAACCAGCCATACCACAGCAATCCAGGATAGACAAGGATGCACCCCAAACCTCAGACAAGCCCAGGAAAAGGAAGAGAAAGTTCTCTGACAAGGAACTAGAGCTTCTGATAGAGGGGGGAGCAGCAAGCATGACATGCTTGTTGGAAAGCTCTCACTCAAGGTGCCTGAAGCTGAGAAGCGCAAGATCTGCTGCGCATCAAGGAGAGGGTAAATGCAGTAGGAGTCATGCACCGCAGTATAGACGACCTGAAAAAGAGGTGGTATAACCTCAGAAAAAGGGCGAAGGAGGGAATCGTTGAAAGGGTGAAAGATGCAGCTGCCACAGGAGGGGGACATCCAGAGTAACTCCCAACACAGCCCTGGAGGACCTCGTCGAGGGATAACCTAAATGGACACTTCCGGCGCAGCGACCATAGAACAAGGTAAGATGCATACCTGTGCTGATACGCGGCTTGATGTACACCCATGCCCATCGCCCCAGGCTAATCACAGTGTACAGGAAGAAGAGCCTAACACATATACCATCACAGAAGTGTTGCATCATGGGAGTTGTAGTCATGTCATCCAAATGTGCATGTATGATCACCAATGTGCAAGAAATTAGACCAGCAGCACAGGTCTAACAGTCTGTCCAAAATGTCATTTATGAAGTAGAAAGTATACAAAATGAATAACAGATACAGTTAGAAGTAAAAATAACAATGCACTGTTTCACACACAGATGAATCACCCCTGGACTCTGATGACAGTGAACGCCTCATCATATCTGAAACACCACCAGGGACCGATGGAGAGACTCCGCAGGGACCTCATTCCACACCACCACCACCTCCACCACCGACATCAACACCATCACCACCACCACCACCACCACTGACAACGCCACAAAGAAGCTGGGCGCATTTCCCCTCCCTGCAGGTGATGGAGATGGAGCAGAGACCAGCACCCACAAATGTTCCCCGCCAGTCAAATGTCACTCCGCCAGCTCCAACACCAGCATGTGTCCGAGTAAGGCAGCAGCGCAGGCCCCTGGGAAGATGGCTGAGGGATCCGAAGAGCCTACACATGGCTACGGTGGGGTAGAGTCCCAGATGCTGCATGTTCAGCGCCTGCAGGGGAGACACATGGGAACAATGAACATGAACATTGCAAAATTGGCTAGCAACATGTGCACAATGACAGACACTGTGAGTCAACTGACCACCGTTGTAGCAGAGGGGAATCGAGATATCAAGCAGTGCCTACAGGAGTTAAACCGTGCCGTCCTAGCAGGGCAACACAGCGAGCGCAGGAGGCACCGTCAGAACTTGCTCCGTTCAAATACAGCGACTCGGGCCATCACCAAACTCTGCAACAGCACAGCTGTATTGTCACGCAGATCTGTGTCATTGCAGATAGACCTGGGTCATTACTGCTGTGATGTGGCCAAGGCCTTAGGCCAGGTGACCACTGCAGTTGAGCACCTGCAGTCTGGCACATTTAGTGCCAGCAACTTGGGAGTGGAGGAGGAGAGTGAGGCAGCATCAAGCGTCAGCAGCGTCTCTGTGCCGGAGACCAGTGATAGGATGTGCAGTTCGCGCAGCTCTACAGCCACCGACACACATCGTGGTGATGTAGAACAGTCATGCGACAGGAGGCTGGGGGTACGTGGAAGGCGCAAATAGACATGTACTACCGCCTATTTGGCAATGGTGATGTAACCATGGGCCACCTACATTTCGTCAAAATACTCCTGCGATGCCAACGGATATGTATCTCTCACAATGTGTTGAGTCAGCGTCATGTTGAAGTATTAATCGTATTCACTTGACAAGTGCTCGTGTGTATTAAACATTAGCACACCAGAAAATGTAGTGAAGGCTCATTCTTACCTGTCTCTGAAGTTATGTTGTGTGATGTATGTCCGCCTCCTTTGATCTTCAACTGTGTTTGGCACGTGTGCCTGTCGGTGTTGTGGGGGGGGTTGCTCATCACGAAAGTTGTCATCTTCATTCACCTCTATTGGCATCCCCCTTCTTGTGGCAATGTTGTGCAGCATGGCACACACTGCTATTATCCTGCAGCAGGTTACAGGGTTATACCGCAATGCACCTCCCGTCTTGTGTAGGATCCTGAAGCGACTCTTAAGGATACCAAAGATTCGCTCTACCACATTCCTGGTACTGATATGTGCTGCGTTGTAGCGCTGCTCCTGAGGTGTAGCTGGGTTGAGGTAGGGAGTGAGGAGATATTCACGCAAGGCGTATTCGCTGTCACCTGCAGGGTGGGGAGCAAAGGGTTAGCGGCATGAATACAATTACATATGTGATGATGGTGTTCAAAATTAGTATGTACCTAGTAGGTGTCCCTCTCCAAATTCCCCATTGAGTAGACACCTGTAATGCCACTGTATTATATATATATATATGTAGGCGTCGTGTGTGCTCCCGGGAAATTGGGCTACAATGTCTGTAATGATGTGCTTGGCATTGTAAATGTAAATGTACCGGTATTTATAGAGTGCACAGCTACTTCCCTGGGGTAGTGTCCCGGCGCTGTCCCTATACCGCTTAGGAACCCTTCCTGGTTTTCCCTGTGAGTGTCCACTCCTGGGCACCCCCCAGGGAGAAACCAGGCATCCCAGCGCTTTTGGGGCCGTTGTGGAGATTAAGCAAGCTATTGCCCAGAGTCGCAGAGTGGGACCCATGATTAGAATAGGCACGAGACGAGAATTGTCAGGTCCGAGGAAATTGAGCCCAAGACCCGCCAAGGCGGGTATTGAACCCTGGTCCCGGGCCAGACCTCTGCATCAGGGGCTGCCGCTCTAACCATTTGAGCACGACCTGCACGTTTATCGAGTGATAGGACGTCCGGTTACAGAATATGTATTCGTTGGCTGAGGGGGGACAGATGGGGACATGCGTGCAGTCAACACATCCTATGACATGGGGAAATTGTGCCACCTGGTAGAACTCCCGTTTGGTCCGGTTCAACTGCTGTGGGGTTGTGGGGAAGGTGCTGTGGGTATGTATAATTGTCAGCATGGCATCTAGGAATTTGCTGAAGGAGTGTGAGAGTGCGCTTTGCGATACGCCTCCGGCAACTGCTACAACCCCCTGGAAACTTCCAGACGCCAGCAGGCTGCATAGGACCTGTACGTGCGCTGGGATGGCATTGGTCCGACGGGTCTGGTGCTGCAGTAGTGGTTCCAGGTCAGCCATTAGGCGCATGATCATGGCACGATTCAGTCTGTGCTTGTCATAGATTTCGTCCTCATTCTGGCTCAGCAATGTGATGCGCACCCTGAATACCCTCTTCTGGATCCTCCTCCTGCGCTGTGCTGCTGCATTAATTCTCATCCTCCTAGCAAGCACGTAGAGGACAGCCATTTTGGATAATATACAGGGTCTCCAGGGGCATATTTGAAGGGTATCTGATTGTATCCACCTGTTGGAATTTTCTTAATTTTTTTTTTTATTTTACCTTTCACCAACTTTACCTCCTGGTTGAGATTCCCCTTATTCTGTTCATGCTAAAAAGCGATTTTGGGGATTTTCGGTATTAGCGAATTTTGATGCATCCCGTTGCGATTTTTTAATTGCAATTCGCTATTTCCGACAGCAAATGCATTTTTCGGTATTAACAAATCGCTTTTTTGCGATTCGGTAATTTAGCGCGTGGGTTTATTTGTTAATCTTTATTTTATTCGGAATTGGGGTTGATGCATTGGAAAATCAGGTTTTGAGTTCGGTAAGGGCCTGTTTTACCGATTCGCTACTATACCAAGGGCAATTTTGGTTGAATCATGTGCCAGATAGTTGTTAAAAATATCAATTTTTTTATTAATGTTTTGTATTTTAGTATATATTTAATGGGGTCGATTCGGATTCGGTAAAATGCCCTCCGAATAGCCGTACGGAACTTTTTTCCCATACGAATCGTACGTACAACCTTACCCGTATGTACGATGTAGTATGATGTGTACCCAAAGCAGTTCTCCATATGAATCGTACCGAAGACCTTACAACTCACAAATCCGTACGAATCACATTCGGAACGCGCAGTACGCAATGTCCGTACGGATCGAAGCTGCATTTTCTGACCCAGCAAGTACGAATCGTTTCGACAACACTCCGTACGACTCTTTTTCTACGGGACCTTAAAACGTCCGTAAAAGCAGATTTTGCCTCGAACTGCGTACGAAACAGACCCCCCTGGGTACCGTGCATTCACCCCATGATTGCAGGGGTACGGTGCATCGGGGTACGGTGCGTACACCCCAGGATTTCAGGGTACGGTGCGTATGTCCCCGTGCGTACATCCCGTGATCATAGGTGTACGGACCGTAGGGGTAAGGTTCGTACACCCCAAGGTCATAGGTGTACGGTGCGTACACCCCGTGCGTACACCCCGTGCGTACACCCCTTGACTTTAGGGGTATGGTGCGTATGTGAAAGTGTTGCCCTCTGTACGAATTGCTCATACGCGACGTTTACCGTACGAATCGCGTACTCATTCCCCGGTCCGGATCGTACTTGGCGGGTCGTACAGCATTTTTACGAATCGTACGGTTCACTGTGCGGATCGATGTCGTACGGATTTACACTTCATTTTCGTACGGTTCGCAATGATTCAGATGTATTTTCTCGCGACTGATCGTACTACGCGATTCGGACGGACGGATCCGTACGATTCGGACGGAAACGGCTACGAATATGAATCGTCGTACGGATTTGTTTCCCGAATCGGAATCCACCCCTATATGTGTATAATGTTTTTTTTTTGTATAAGAATTGTTTGTATTTTTAATATATTTGTTAAAATATTAGTAGTTTTTTATTGAACTACAATTTTCTGCACCTCACACTAGTTTTGATATGTGTACAGGTCACGCGAAGCAAGCCCTGGCATCAACCGTCTATTGATACGTCTGTGCTCCAGATCCTTAGGTTAGAATTTGATGGGTGTTACTTGGGACTATTTGGGTGCCCGACCACGCTGCTGGTGTCATTGTCCTACATACAATGGTTTCGAGCATTACCATTGCACGTGAAATATATCCCTTTCTCATCAAGTATACTGATCCTCGTTTGGCATTCTGACTTTTTCTTTTTCCAAATAGGTCGCTTTTCAAAAAGATTTTTTTAAAATTATCTTTCAGTACTATTGGGGTTTATCTAAATTTGCCCAACAGTCTTCACTTATAGAATGGGGCACGTGTTTGATTAGTGACTAATTGTTGCACTTTTATTTAATCCCGCAATATGCTGCATATATTATTCTAAAACAGTTAGGTTGGTTTGGGATTTGTCTGCACTTGATGATTACTTCTCATTTTTATTTACTTTCCATTATTAAATCATTCCTGTATTATTTACATTTTCGGTCTTTTTATGTGTATACACTGTCTTCTGGCTCGATTGGTGAAAACACATTACTAATGTGCGTGCCTTTCCTATCAACCTGGACAGGGCAATGTGGCACATATGTATTATTTTTGCTTCTTTGAACGTCGTCAACATTTAGGATGCATTCTAGTGTTTGGATTGATTTGAGATTTACCGATCTCCGCCTTTATGACATCATAACATTTATCATTATGCTCTTCGTCTTCATGGACCTCCTTTACTTGAAAGACGTGGTCTAGTCAATTCAAATTAGATTTACTCACTTCCGTCCTTATGGCATCTTTCATCACAGTTTCCGGTTTTTGATATCTTTGGAGGATGCGGTGCAGTACTATGTATGCCCCAAGACTTACTCCCTTCCGCTGGATTAACTTCCAGTTTATAGATAGTCAAAAAACTACAGAGCGGCGGTCTAGTTTCCCAACGGACAGGACGTTTGCATGACGCACCGGCAACACCCACCTTGGAAACAGGGCTCTATTTGAAGGCGAGCTCGAGATGTATCTGGTCTCGGCACTCCGAACGTCTGACCTTACGGACGGGTAAGTCGATACATGCTTTTGAGAGTTGTGTTACGCACCACACGAGTGTTGCTTTTTTGGTTTACACGGCGTGACATTTTAATTGCTGTTTGTGTGAGCTTGCGGCTTTGGGTGGTGAATTTAATTATGTCCATAGCTACTCGACGCTGGTGGTTCAGTTAGTTTATCTCTAATTTCTGTATGGGTAACTGGTACACACAGGTTACCACATTGTCTCCGATTGCTGCCTATATTATCTTAACCATCCATACACTATTGTATCAATCTCTTTGCCATATCTTTATCAGTCACTTTATACTTAGAACTACCACCAACCAAGCATTGGGGTATTTCCCTTTTCGCTGCATGCACTTACATTTAGCATGTACCGTGGAGTTTACGAGAGGGTTATAGGCTGTCCAATATGAGACTTGGTTTTTACATACATATGATAGTACTTGATTAGCTATTTTACCTATTAGCCTTTTTAAATTGGACTTTTTATATATAGTTTTTTTTTCTTATTCAGGCCCACTAAAGCCGCGGGAACTTTTTCCTTTAAAAGACTCCAGAGTTACTGCCTGGAGACTACACTACATTTAATGGTTCCATCTTTTATTCACAGGTAAGAACTTATATGCCTAGATGAGAATTCTTTTCTGCCTAGAGAACCCCTTTAATAATAATTATTTTTTCAAATATTAGTTTACATCTGGTGCTTTTGATTTTTTTCTAGATACTGGGACCCTCGCCGACAAGTGTGAGGTTATACAAGCTGCCGTAGCTTCTCGAGTGGGGAGCTCAACAGTACACTTAATTTTTTATTGTTTGTGGACATATATTTAGTCCAGATTTGTGACTTCTTTTCACCGCTTTTCACTGTACTATCTTTTCAAGGTAGGTAGGTAGTGGCCCTGCTTCACAGTAATTTGATGCTTGCCTTCCTTTCTCTTTTTTATTATTACATTTGTTAATGATAAACCCAGGATCCATAAAGATCTATTTCTGAGTACACGGCATTCAACCTTGGCCTTTCAAAGATTGGGAGTTGTAATCCAGAATTCTTACTTAGGCTTCATGTGAAGTTGTGGCTGATCCAGGTGTGTTTACATGAGCCTCCGCTCGTGCTATATATACATCTTCCTTTACTCTCAGTTTATTACAGTCTTTTTCTCATCCTTTCTCTTACTTATTTGTCCCTTCTACCCTCGATCTTCATTATCCACTTTTTAGTTTTTATTCTCTGTGATGATATACAATATCTGTTACTGATTCGCTCTGTCATCCATTATTACAGACATCCTTGCCGGGAAACATTTGAGCAGAGCCCAGGACATCTCATAGATATAAGGACCCTATACTCAACTAGGTTTCCCATTGATCGGTGGGAAAACCCATAGAAGGTAAGATTCCATTTATTTTCTTGCTTGTTTTATCTTAGATAACCTTAGAGTCCATCTGAGAACACGGAGCAGACTTTGCTCTAATGTTGAATCTCATCCTGGTTTAGGAATTGACACGGGTGCCATGATGAGTGTGCCTCTTTTTACTTTATCCTATCCTCATTTCCTTTCTCTGTCATTGCTCTGACCTATTACTAATGGACTTACTTATTATTCACGATAAAATTTATGCATGTCAATTTTTATATATTTCACTTTAAAACAGGTTTTTTTTATGTACAATTCTCCCCCTTTTTCCCTTTACACTGCAGAGATTGTCTATCTATATATTATACCTGTTGTTTGATATTTATATTTGTATGTCCAATAAGATATCCCATTGTACCATGATGTCTATCTAAATAAATGCCTTGACAAGCTCTCCATAATTCAAGTGAGAGCTGCCTCATGACCGCATATAAATGCTCTCCCTTATGCGTGGTTAAGGATCATTGGCCTTTGATCTCTTACAAATAAGTTTAAAATGAGGTATTTTTCCAGGATTTCTATTGTCATATTGTCATGCCCCAATTTTTTATTTTTTGTTTCAATGATATGTATGATTGTTTATTCTTTTCGGCACTTAATGTGCATCAATATATTGGGATTGTTCTGATACTATTTATGTGGTGCTGTCTTAAAGAGTTATGTTTTGTGTATTAATTTTTTATGTGATAGTAATTTGTATGGTTTTATGTATTTCAAATTTCTCTTTTCCTTGTGCTTTTTTATTTACTGACATAAAATATTGAATGTCATCTTTGTACTTTTTCAGCCCTGATGAAGTTCTCCCATGTAGAACGAAACGCGTTGACTGGAATCTAAAGCTTTGATATTGACTGAACAATAAAGAAATTTTGTAAATCTTACTTTTGCAATCTGGACTTCATCATTACGAGCACGCCCATCAAATTGTAACTGTGTAGTTAATTTTAGGTGTGTGTTGTGGATATTTAGTGTTAAAGAATATATACTCAATGAATGTTTATTATCTTTGTTTAATAATATATTTCAAATTCATTATTAATTATGTTGATTATGGAAATAGTTTTAAATACAAATGTTGATGTATTTATTTATTGGTGTGGTGTTATAGGGTTGGACATAAAATAAACATTTATGTTTTAAATAATTTGTTTGTGAATATTTGCTCCTTTTAAATAAATATTGTTTATAAATTTATTTATATATTTCTAATAATATTTGTACCTTTATGTTATATGTAATTAACATTATAATATGTGTTCTTTTTATATGTTTAATATATTTAATTGTATATTTTTAAAATATTGTTTATTTATTTGTAAGATTTTTTAATTTTTTTTAATTGTTTAAATGTTAATAGTAATTTTTGTTTCTCTGCTATCCAATAGTTTCCCTACTGTTGCACTCAATGGAGTGGGAAGAATAATTTTTACACCTCCACTATCCAATACTTTCCCTACTGTTGCACTCACTGCAGTGGAAATAGTAAATTTGACCCCTCCGCTATCCAGCACTTTCCCTAGTGCTGCACTCATTGGAGTGGGAATAGTAATGTTCACCCCTACGCTATCCAATACTTTCCCTACTGTTGCACTCACTGGAGTGGGAATAGTAATTTTTACCCATCTGCTAAACAGCACTTTTTCTACTGCTGCACTCACTGGAGTGGGAATAGTAATTTTTACCCTTTCGCTATCCAGCCCTTGCCCTATTGTTGTATTCACTTTAGTGGGAATAGTACTTTTTACCCCTTTCCTATCCAGCACTTGCCCTACTGTTGTACTCACTGGAGTGGGAATAATAATTTTTACCCCTCTGCTATCCAATACCTTTTCTACTGTTGCACTCACTGGAGTGGGAATAGTAAATGTTACCCCTCTGCTATCCAACACTTTCCCTACTGCTGCACTCATTGCAATTCGTTTAGTTAATTTAATTATTTTGCTATCCAACATTTCCCCTACTGCTTTATTTATTGTATTGAGAAATGTACGTTTTAAATTTGTTTTAATAGTTTCATGTTTTAATTAAATATAGATTTTTTTTTAAATTGTCAAAATTCTTTATATTCAGCTTCAAAAGTAGATACAACAACATGAATGCAGTAGGATGCATAGGACCCAGGGTCAAAACATTCAGCCAATTGTAGTCCAGTTTCATATGTCTCTGAGTCTATTACACCCCCCCTGCAATCAAAAGAGAAAATGTCTTTTTAAACATACAACCCTAAGAATGACCCCTTAAACAGGAAAGAAAATAAATATCAAAAGTAAACCCCCTAATCCCCAACTCTCCGTCCTCCCCATCCCTGGTGGTGGTGGAGCTGTACAAAAGCATAGCAAGAATCAGGGGTGTAACGGAAAAATTAGGCTGTATAGGCAGGACAAAAGCTTCTTTTTTAAGTTTAAAGTTTATTGAAAGAGAGAGTATGCCATACATTAAAAGAATTATCATAAAGGTACAATCATAGTAAAAACAAACTAATGTACAGTGTCAGCAAATTACAATTCATGACTAAGAAGAAAGAAGGGAGAATAAAGGGGGAAGAAGGGGGAGGGAAAAACAGAGAGAGTAATAAAGGAAAGAATCAAACTTGAATCATATTTCTAATACATCAACAAGAACATCAGCAAAAATGATACAAAACAGAAACTTTGAAATATACTCTATGAAAAAGGGAGAAAGGAGTAATATCATAAAACATGAACTAGGAAATAAGTAAAAAGACAACAGGAGTTGATGGAGGTTTCCTAACTTCATCAGAAGAAGTACGAGTTTTAGAAGCGGTGGAGGCTGAGTCCGTTAGGTATGAGGAAAGAGGAAACCATAAAAGATCTCTTTTAATGCATAAAGATATAGGAGCAACACTATTAGTATCCAATTTATGATAGAAACATACAGCATTCCACCAAGCTCTAAAAGTAACCTTTTCAGCATTCTTCCAATTAGAAGTAATTAAGTGTAGGGCTATTGCTAATAATAAATCAATTAAAGAGGGACTGGGAGTAGGGTACGGCCAGGAAGGTGCTAGGGAGCCTAAAAAGATATTGGAGGTGGAAACAGGAATTTGGGTATTAAAAATCTTGTTAATTTGAGACCAAACTAAAAACCAAAAGCGGGAAAGAAAGGGACAGTCAAAAAGCATATGTTTTAAATCAGCTGAGGGACTATCACATGACCAACAAGCTGAGGAAATGTCTGCTGAGAAAGAAGCTAATTTCAGAGGAGTAAAGAAAAAGCATTTGTAGTTAAAAAAAATAAGGATTGAGATATGTTTGCTGTTCTTGAAGTTTTATGAATTTTTAACCATCATTTTTCCCAAAAGGGGATAGACAAACATTCTACAAGATCTTTTTCCCAGGCCAATTCACATTTCTCCTTGGGCCTCTCCAAGGAGAAAGATAAATTCCTATAAAGAGAGGAGGCTGATGAAGTAATGGACAATAAAGGAAAGAGATTAGAACATCTGGTAATCCCCCTGCAGCCCACAACCACTTCAGCAGAGATCTGACGTGTCAGGGAAGATCCGTTTGAGTTTAGTGGGGTAAAGTTACCAGTCCAGGAGGGTCTTGTAATGTACTTCTCTCATGGCGACTGAGTGGTTGTGCTTAGGAATGTTGCCCCAGATGTGTTTCCATTCCTCATCCGAAATCTCCCTTCCCAGCACTTGTTCCCAAAAGGACATGGAGTACGCCCGGGGTGTGTTTAATGTGTTTAGTAGCATAGCATAGAGTGAGGAGATTGCCCCCTTCATGGATCCCGCTTTTCGTATTAGTCTTTCCAAAGCCGTGAGTTCCCTGGTAGCGGCTTCACTCACGTATGGGAGAGTGACCCAGTGCTTAAGCTGAAGGTAGTGGTAGCGCTCCCTGTGGGCAACCTGAAAGTCTCATTTGCAGCTCTCAAACGGCAAAGTGTCATAGTTATGGAATAAGTCTGCTCATTTTAAGCAGCCCCCTCCCTCCAACTGTCAAAGGGCTCCTTGCGCATTGCCGGTGGGAAGTACAGGTTGAAGTGGATTTGAGTGTACGGGCAAGGGAAGGAGGTCCATCCCTCTCTCTTCGTGATTTGATCCCATACTGTAAGTGTGGTACGTGTGGGGGTGCTGAGGTATGCGTTCGCTGGCCTGGCTGACTTTGGTTTCCACAGAACATCCCAGATTGTGCGCCCCACAATTGCCCGTCAATGTGGAGCCAGTGTTTGTTGGATTCTCTGGCGGACCATTCTATCACCACCCGCAGTTGCGCCGCCTGGTAGTATAGGTGGATATCCGGTAGAGCCAGCCCTTATCCTTCTTTGGACGCTGCAGAATATGGAAGGGTAGGGACGCTCTCCCCTCCCCTGCCAAATGAATTTGATGACAGTGAGTGCAGGCGGGGTAGAAGGTCTCGGTTGAGTCCGATTGGGACTGCCTGGAATTAATTAATACAGGAGTTTTGGCAGGACCGTCATTTTGACCACGTTAATCCGTCCCAGTCAGGAGATATAGAGAGGCTTCTATCGCTTAAAATCTTGTTTAAGCTGCGCTTCTAAAGGTGGGTAGTTAGCCTTATAAAGGTCCCCAATTTTGGGTGTGAGATGAATGCCCAGGTATAGAAGGGAGTGTTTGGCTTACTGGAACAACATTTGACTCCGCAATCTCGTTGCTTCAGCATCAGAGAGGGTAAGATTTAGTATGGAGGATTTGGATAAGTAAACCTTGAAACCTGAGACCAGCTCAAAATTCCGCAGTTCCTCCTGCACCGCTCAGACAGAAGAGGCCGGCTTCAAGAGTGTGAGCAGGATATCATCCGCAAAGAGGGCTGCTTTATGGTCTGTGCCTCCAAAACATATACCCCGGATTTCCTCGTTGTATCGAAATTGTGTGGCTAGGGTTTCGATACTGAAATCAAATAAAAGGGGAGAGAGCGGGCAGCCCTGCCGCATAACCCTGCTGAGGGAGAAGGAGAGGGACTTAGAACCGTTGACCAATACCCGTGATTGTGGAAGATGATAGTTAGCCCTGACCATGTTGATGACCTCTCCAAGAAGATAAATTTCCACGTTGTTAGAAAGAAAATTGACTAATCCACCCTGTCAAAGGCCTTTTCGGCGTCAAGGCCCACTAAAATTGTGGGGAATTTAAACTTGGACACTTTCTCTATAAGATGTACGGTTCGCCAAATGTTATCATGCATTTGATGACCTTTTATAAAACCTGATTGATCAGGGTGAATTAGCGTGGGCAGTAAGCCTTTGAGTCTGGTGGCCAGAATCCCGGTTTAGAGCTTTGCATCAAGGTTAAGGAGGGCTATGGGCCTATCAGACGCACAAACCTCAGGGTCCTTCCCAGGCTTTGGGATACCAGAAATCACCGCCCCGGCCATTGAGGCTGAAACCCTAGCGTCTGTTGCTATAGCATTGAAGAGCTCATTAGATGTGGGGTTAGCTCGGATGCATAGCATTTATAAAACTGTGCCTTCAGGCCATCAGGCCCCGGAGCTTTATGCAATTTAAGCTTAGCAATGGCCTGCCTAACCTCTGATGTATTAGGAGCATCCAACGATTCCGCAGTCATCTGGGGAGAGGTGATGAAGGACCATTGAGTCGAGGTATTGCTGTTGAAGAATGGTATCGGGGCAGTGCCTCGATAAAGTTCTCCATAGAATGTGACGAAGATATTAGCTTTAATGTTGTCTGTGTGTGTAAGGAGACCAGCCGCATCCTTGATAGCCCCAATAAACTCACATTCTCTCTTTTCCCTTAACTGTCACGCTAAATGGGTCCCCACTTTGCCACCCTGGGAGTATGATGTCTGTCGCAATTTAAGCAGTGAATATTCGGCTCTATTATTGTAAATGGCTCGCAATTTACCCCTTAACGCCATGAGCTGTCGCTGTAGCGCCCTGTAGGTGTTGCCTTGTGCGATTTTTCCACGGCCTCTAGTTCTTTTTCTAAAGCCAGGCGCTCCTCCACCCGTTATTTATGCAGGACTGCATTAAGCTGAATGCATTTACCCCTTGAGAAAGCTTTGAAAGCGTCCCTGTCGTTTTGTGGAGTAGTGCCCACCAGAGTATTGAGTATAAAGAATTTGGTGATATCGGACCTCAATTCATCTCGAAGGGATTTATCTCGGGTAACTGAGGCCGGGAAGTACCACCTAGATGTGCCTGGCTTATTCCCTCCGCAAGCTAGGCTGATAGACACGTGGCTATGATCTGATATCGAAATTGGCAGGATCTGAGCAGCTTGAAGGGACCCTATAAGCGTCTGGCTAAGGAAAACTTAGTCAATCCTGGAGTAGGATTGGTGGACATGGGAAAAATACGTGTAATCTTTGGTGGTAGGATGTAATGTCGGCCACGCGCGCACAGGCCCAGAGTGAGCAGTTTCTGTTTAACTCCTTTGGGAAAGCAGGTGAGGGTTGCCCTGTGGAAGTGCGAACTATCTAGAATGTCCTGCCATGTCAGATAGAAGTCCCCCAGAAGAATCACGGGGCCCTCCACGAAGCTGCCTATTAAGTCGAGGGTATTAGAGAGGAACATTGTCTGCCCAGAGTTAGGTGCATAGAAGGCAGATAAACGTGCAGAGTGTCCCCCTCAGCCTCCCCTTCACCATTATGACCCTCCCCTCCTGGTCGTTCTTAACTGCTTTGGGCTGAAATTTGGCTGAAGCCCAAAAGAGCAGGGCCACACCCTTGTGTTTGGTGTTAAATGGTAGGATTTGTGTTGAAGCCGCATGTCTTCCGTCTTTTTCTGATGCATCTCCTGGAATGCCACAATCTCGAACTGGTGGTCATTCAGATATCTACAGTTTTTTGGCGCTTTTGAGGCGAGTTCATACCTTAACGTTCTAGGATGCTATGGAGACCATTGGATAGATTGAACACTCCCCTGTCCATTGACCCCCCCTCGTTCCCCTCAAGTCGCTTCTGCATAGGGCAGCTAGTTCTACACCACATGTTGCCTATTCCTGTGAAAACTAAAATCTAACGCACCCCCGACACGACCACCAGGACCCCCCTCCCCAAACCAATTCCCCACCATCCCCTAGAAAAAATGTGCTGAATCGCCAACCTGCCCTCGGCTCTGTTCTTCTGTAAGAACAGTAACGAAATTCTGGGGACAAGGCCTGCACCCCCTGGCTGCCATGCGGCAAAAACGAAACGAGCAGTAGTAAAGATCAGTTATATCATAGACATCTCTGCACTCTAGTCCGAAATGAAGGTGTGTAATCTAGATAGCTCTGTTGCGCCGGTAGTGCAGCTGCAAATAGCTCAATGTCTGAGCTTTGTGGGTGAGTCCCTGCGTAACAGAGTGACTATCGCCATCACCGTGCAAAAGCAATAATAAAAAAGGGTTGTCACTTATGGATTGACCTGTTCTTCATGATCATTTGCCAGGATCGGGTCTCTCTCTGGGGCAGCCCGAGCCAGGTGAGGGGCCTGCAGCGCTGTTGTCTTCTGGTAGTGGTAGGCCCAGAATACGCAGACCCTCGCTCAGTTCGGTCCCATGGTGGGGCTTATTTTCATATTTGAAGGCAAGACCAAAAGGATAGGTCCACCGGTAGCGAGTATTGTCCTCCCGGAGCTTGGTGGTGACAGGACGGAATGCTTGTCTGCACGCCAAAGTGGAGGGTGGCAAGTCCTGGAACAGTGAGCATTTATATCCCTGGATGGAGGTCTCGTCTTTCTTCCTTGCGGCACTTAAGATGGCCTCTTTCGTTTGGAAGGAATGCATCTTCACCAAGACGTCCCGTGTCCGTCTGCGTTTTCCTGTCTGTGGGTTCCCTACCAGGTGAACTCGGTCGATCTTGAACTTCAATTGGCGAAGTGCCAGGATCTCCGAGAAGAGGCCTATCACAAACGCTTTGAGGTCTAGCCCTTCCGCGCCTTCTTCCAGGTCTCGGATACATATGTTCTCCCTCCGAGACCTGTTTTCTTAGTCTTCTGCCTTCAGGGGCACATGTTGCAGTTGGGACTGAAGGCGCTGCTGGGCATCGTGCAGCTTGCTGGAGTGGGCGTTGAGGTCCTGCGTCTGTTCCTTTAACACCCTGGAAGCCACTGCGTCCAAATCTTTTCTGAGGGTCGCCATCTTCTCCGTTAGGTCAGCCTTCAGTTGGTCCATCGTAGCGCAGGTACAAGTTTTATGTCTTGGCACAGTTCAGCTTTAAAGTCTCTTAGAGAGGCCATCAGGTCCTCCCTGGAGAGGGCCTTTGTCTCCGCCGGGTCCAAGTCAGCATGGTTAGCGGTCTTGTCTGCGGTCGCAAAATAGTGGGAGACTTTGTTTGTCGCCTTCCTTGGTGGCACAGGAGCAGAGCGGAGTACGTCGTCGAGGCAGGCAGTGGTCCCTTTCGTGAATTAGCGGCAAGAATCAGGCTCCATACTCCCAATCACCCAGGTGCAAGGTTGTGCCTGTTGCATGCAGTTATAAACTGGGGGCCATCTTAGGGTCAGGCAACATGCATGGAGGAGTGGTACGCAAGCATTAGCAGCTGGGCACCTGCAAAGACCTCCGGTGAGGCACTTAAGGGTAGAGAGTGTCCAGCCTACCTCATCCCCATCACCGTTGCAGCAGCAGAAGCAGGGATGTGTCAGGAGGCGTTTCAGCTTGCGGGTGCCATTTTGCAGTCAGGCAGGCCTCTTATCACAATTCTCCTCCAGTGAAAATGCTTACTGTGGGTGGAATAAGCAGGGGAATCTGACCCAGTAGACAAGACCTCACGCTGATGCTTGCTGTTTCGTTTACGCCGCAATCCTGATTCACATTGGACTCACGCCTCCAGCGTGTCTCCGGAGCTCAGGGAAGCGGGTCTCATGACCGCATAGCGTGTATCTCCATTCTAGGCAGGGTGGCAGGACTTTTGGGGTATTGCTGTGCACCAGGACTAATCTCCATGGTATCGCTGCAGCAGGTGGCGCCCACTGCCGATGGAGGCACAGACATATTGAGTCTGGGCAATGGGCACTCACTTCTCTGCGCCAGCCCTGATTGGCGCCAATCTCCGTGCAATCTTGGAGGCCGACACTGCCCTGCTCCTCGTCGCACTTCGGGACCGCTTGCAAGATGTGGATCTGTGTTCGGAATCCACGGATGCCCTACCGGTGAGCGCAGACTTAAACCAGGTGGGGGAATTTGGTTTACTGTTCTCTCTGAGCTTTAGAAATCACTCAGGGAAGCCACGGGGGTCCGGAGCTGAAGCGGCTCACATCCTCCCAGCCATCTTGCTTGTCCAAGCCGTAACATTTTTATTTTATTTTAAATTATTGCTGTATGTATATATTTTATTTTTATATAATTAAAAAATTTACAAATTAAATAAAGATAATAGTTAATAAATTATTTTAAAGTAAATATATGTATATGTATAAATTATGTTTGCATTTTCATATTTTTTTTAATTAAGATAAATGTTTATATTTAGTTAAAATGTATATTAAATGTAATTCATTTTGTTAAAGATAATATTAATATTTTATATATTTAATATATATTATTTTATTTATATTTTTTAATCGCTATTTTTTACATCTATATTTTTTACTTCGATATTTTTGATTGAATATTTTTATACTTACCTGTCTAAGTATAGTAAGTCGATATTTTTACTATCTATGTATTTTTTCCGATATTTTTACCATCAATGTTTTTACCATCGATATTCTATCAGTGTACCTATTTAGTGCCCTCTGGACCCCATATAAGTGATGGGCCCAACAGTGACCTGAGCCCAGTACCCTAGCAGTTAAAGACTGCTTTAAGTCACGGATTTTCTTCTCCACTACTGTATTTCCGTTAGGATGGTTAGGGAGAAGAGAAACGCAGGGTCACACCCAAACTTCCCATAGCTGGTTTGTAAGACCTAGAGCTAAATGCCGGACCCTGGTAGCAATGCAATTGCCTATTGCTTATGTCCCCGATAAAGACTTGAAGATCTTTTGTAAGAGTTCAGGCGTCAGCCGGCCGGCTGTGGCCATACCAACAGGAATTGAGAGCAGCAATCCCCTGCTACCAAGATGTACTTGTAAGCCCCATCTGATGAAAATGGGCTGCAATGGTCGAAATAAACACTAGCAAGAGACTTGTTTGAAATCAGTAAAGGTGTTTGGGGTAGATGCACCAAGTTGGAACCCATCATCTGCTAGCAGATGTTGCACTTAAAGACAAAGTCCATGGTCTGTTTGTAAAGACCTGGCCACCAGTGGCATTGCTGCAATAATGAATTCGGAGGACCCCCCCTGCAGGTGCAGATGCTAGACACTTGTTTGAAGCTAGTATTAAACCCATTCTGCGATCAGTGTATGGTATTACCCTTCCCCCACTCCAGGAATGTAAGCAAACAGAATATTTTGTGAATCTAACTTGTAGGAGTACTTGAGTGAAAAGCCTTTCGCCATGTGGGTGTTGTTGTGAGCAGCATGCTTTAAAATTATCATTTCTCCGTTTGGGCAGTCCGTTACGAAATTAGGTGGCCAATCCTTTTCAGCCAAAAGAATATCATAACCATGAGTCAAGTCCTCCCAAAAGTGAACATTAATGTTTCTAGGTACTTCCCCTTTCAATTGCAATTGTATTGTATTTCGTATAAACGATCTGGGACACTTACCCTAGTATCCGGTGTTTCCAACATGATATACTCACTCAGCGCTATTCCCACCAGACAATCCATCAGGTTATGGTGAATTATTGTGACTTCTGCAGCGCTGTCCAGCATTGTTCCTGCCCATTCCCCGCTCCGAAGCAGTGTCCTCAATATCCGGGGCATGCCTTATCTTAAGTCTAGCTACCTTCTTCTTTTTGAATTGAGGCTTGGAAGGTTTAAGTTTATCTTCTTGTTTAATGATGCAGTCAGACAAGCTTTGTGAGTCCTTATTCGGTTTCACATGCTCCTCCAATCAGCGCTCTGACCGTCCACCTCTCTGCAAGTGCTTTTCAGATGACTCCTAAAAGGAACGAGAAAACGTGTGGTTCAGTATCGAAATATCGAGGGACAAAATATCGACTTATCAAAATATCGACGCCAAAATATTGAGGGACAGAATATAGAATGCCTATCTACAAACAGGTAAGTACTAAAATATCGATTCCAAAATATAGAATGTTAAAATATAGTTAACTAAAATATTGAATTTTTAAAATGTAATAAAAATGCTAGAAATGTAAATAAATAATGAACATAATTAAATAAAACACAATTAATATAATGTAAAAAAGCTTAAAATGAAAAAATTATAAATTAAATGTAAAAAGAAAATTGTAATACATATTTACTTAATAATATTATAAAATAATTATTAATCTTAATTATAAAATATTTAGAACATTAATAAAAATATATTGACATAAATATATAAGTAAACATATTATTTAAATAGAAAAATAAATAAAATATAATAATTAAAATAATTAAAATAATGTTAATTAATAATGAGTGCAACAGTAGTGAAAGCATTGGATAGTGTAGGGGTAAAAATTACTATTCCCACTCCAGAGAGTGCCACAGTAGAGAAAACTTTGGATAGCGTAGGGGTAAAAATTACTATTCCCACTCCAGAGAGTGCAACAGTAGGGAAAACATTGGATAGCGGGAGGGTAAAAACTACTATTCCCACCCTAGAGAGCGCAACAGGAAGGAAAGCGTTGGATAGCGTAGGGATAAAAATGACAATTCCCATTCCAGAAAATGCAACAGTAGGGAAAGCGTTGGATAGCGGGAGGGTAAAAATTACTATTCCCACTCCAGTGAGTGCAACAGTAGGGAAAGCGTTGGATAGCATAGGGGTAAAAATTACGATTCCCACTCCAGAGAGTGCAACAGTAGGGAAAGCGTTGGATAGCGGGGGGTTTACATCACTGTTCCCACTCCTGAGAGTGCAACAGTAGGGAAAGCCTTGGATAGCGGGAGGGTAAAAATTACTATTCCCACTCCAAAGAGTGCAACAGTAGTGAAAGCGTTGGATAGCCTAGGGGTAAAAATTACTATTCCCACTCAAAAGAGTGCAACAGTAGGGAAAGCGTTGAATAGCATAGGGGTAAAAATTACTATTTCCACTCCAGACAGTGCAACAGTAGGGAAAGCATTGGATAGCGGGGGTGTAAAAATTACTATTCCCACTCCAGAGAGTGCAACAGTAGGGAAAGTGTTGGATAGCGGGAGGGTAAAAATTACTATTCCCACTCCAAAGAGTGCAACAGTAGGGAAAGCGTTGGATAGCGTAGGGGTCAAACGTACTATTCCCACTCCAGAGAGTGCAACAGTAGGGAAAGTAATGATTTAATATTAAAATTAAATTAAATTAATTATCAATACCAATAAACAATTAATTGCAAATAATTCCCAGTTAACAAAAAATAATTACCATTTTTTTTTATAGATTAATAAAATGTAATTACCAATGAATAATTTATTTTCAACCAATTAGTTATCAATACATATAAATAAAAATAAATATTAACTTTATTAGAATTAAATTACTTCCCACCCTATTCTGCTCCAGATAAATAATACAATTAACATAATTATCAATTAATTAATCAATAGAAATTATTTACCAATTAATAAAAATTAATTACCAATTAAAAAAAATATTTACCAATTAATAAAAATTAATTACCAATTTAAAACATTAATTACCAATTAATCCAAATTAATTGCCAATTAAAAATGAATTACCAATTACTAAAATTAATTACCAATTAATAATTAATTATCAATTAATTATCAATACATATAAATAAAAATTGATATCTAATTTACTATAAATAAATTACTTCCCACCCTACTGCCCTATAAACCCACAACCCGCTACGGAATTAAATTACGCAAAAACTAAATTACATAACACTCATTACTTAAAAAAAATTAAACATACATAACAAAATTAATACATCATTTTAATACATATACTACCATACATAACACTAAAAAAATTCGATATATGGAAATCTATATTTTAAATTCGATATTATGGAACTCGATATTTCATACCCCAAATTCGATATTCTGACTTACTATATTTTGGTTATTCGATATTTTGGGCAGTCTATATTTTTGATTTGATATTTTGGGCAGTCTATATTTTGGAATCGATATTTAGGGTGTTCACCAAAACGTGTACCAGTATCCTGATACCTGTCAGGTGGTCTAATGTTACCACGGTTACGCAGATTATAGTGTTTTTTCCATGTTCTCCTGTGTAGAAGGCCAAACCCCATGATTTTGTTTTGTCTCTATTCTTCTAATTGTCCCACTTCTTCTTTGTAGAAGAGTCAGTGGGTGTTTGCTTAGAGTTATCCTTTTCAGAATTACTCTTTAATTGTGGTTTACCAGGTCTGGCTCCCATATTATCTCTACCCAGCATAGCATAGGCTTCTTCGATAATTTTAGGTAATTTGCGCTCATGTTGTGTCGGAGCCAAATCCCTTAAGCGCTGACATAAAGCCAACACTGCAGCTTGCTCCTTTATGTTACTCAACATAATGTCAAAATTGCCCATCAGTTTCATCCCTAAGTCCAGGGCAGGTGCTGCCCTGTACACATTCTGGATCTGTTTAAGCACTTCAGGCATGACAGCCAATTAAGGGGCACAGTGTGTTCTGGTATACTCTGCAGCAAACACTGTACTCCAAGTTGTGCAGTCTTCCATCAGTGGAGCCAGCCCCATAGGTAAGCAAATTGTTAATATTCGGTGTTTTTCCTGTGGTTACATATGGGGAAACACTGCATCAAGCTGGCTTGTTTTTTGTGCAATCCAGAACAGACTTTCCTCCTGTGTAATAGAAACCTTACCCATGACTGCATTCAGTGTTTGTGAGGTCGATTCTTGCCGCACCTTTCATCCGATCCAGACGCCTGTTGTGACGACGTGGTTTGAAGCTCGAGGGCCATACCCCCTTCCATCGTCGTATTGTACAGCTATCTCTGCAAGTGTGCATTAGCAATTTCCTGGCCCTTGATTGGTGCCCAATCGTGTCACTCAGATTATCTGTCAACCATCCGACTATCCTTTCGTTGTACTTGTTGGGCCTTTCATCTCTCGGCGGTCCATAGACACTTAAGAAGATATTTGCGAGGCCATCTTACCCTGGAGGTACTGAGTCATCCCCTACATTTGTCATCATTCTCTTTAATTTCCAATTTTTTGGAATATCTGTTGTTGACGATTGGTTGTTTTAACCTGTTTTCCAGTTTGTGTTTTTTGGTTTGCAATAGACGGTCACCCGATGAAGGCTGACAAGCCGAAACGCGCGTAGTCCCTATCTACCGCATTGCCTACATCGCTTTTCTTGTCTAATGCTATGTGCATGTCTGTCATGTGTTTTTTATGAATTTTCATAATGCTGCTGTGTGAATAATGGATCACACCTTGAGCGCATAACAGTATGAAATATAAACAATAATTGCAAAATAAGCTTTTTTGATTAATAAAAAATTGTAGAATTTTTCTAGTAAATTGGAGATTAGTCCTTTTCATGTGGGTCTTTTAATTGTTTGCTTAATTAGTTCTGATCTTTATTCGTATGTTCTAACTTGGCTATAGACCTTTTTTCAAATTCAGGTGGTCTAATGTTACCACGGTTACACAGATTATAGTGTTTTTTCATGTTCTCCTGTGTAGAAGGCCAAACCCCATGATTTTGTTTTGTCTCTATTTTTCTAATTGCCCCACTTCTTCTTTGTAGAAGAGTCAGTGGGTGTTTGCTTAGAGTTATCCTTTTCAGAATTACTCTTTAATTGTGGTTTACCAGGTCTGGCTCCCATATTATCTAAACCCAGCATAGCATAGGCTTCTTCGATAATTTTAGGTAATTTGCGCTCATGTTGTGTCGGAGCCAAATCCCTTAAGCGCTGACATATAGCCAACACTGCAGCTTGCCCCTTTATGTTACTCAACATAATGTCAAAATTGCCCATCAGTTTCATCCCTAAGTACAGGGCAGGTGCTGCCCTGTACACATTCTGGATCTGTTTAAGCACTTCAGGCATAACAGCCAATTAAGGGGCACAGTGTGTTCTGGTATACTCTGCAGCAAACACTGTACTCCAAGTTGTGCAGTCTTCCACCAGTGGAGCCAGCCCCATAGGTAAGCAAATTGTTAATATTCGGTGTTTTTCCTGTGGTTACTTATGGGGAAACACTGCATCAAGCTGGCTTGTTTTTTGTGCAATCCAGAACAGACTTTCCTCCTGTGTGATAGAAACCTTACCCATGACTGCATTCAGTGTTTTTGTGCTGATGCCCGGGGTAGGCAATTGTGGTTGTGCAGCTTGAGTAGTCCGCGCAGGGTTAAGTATTAAAGTTTGCATAACAAACTGTGGCAAGCATCCGTATATTGTCACTACCTCTTTTCATAGGGTCCGCACCTGTGCTGCGGATAAGTTATCAACATTAGGATGCGGTGTGTATCCAGTTAAGAATGGCCATATCACTCCCTCATTGCTAAGGGGACAGAGTCTAACGTTTTAAGTTGTGTTTGGTAGGGTGCTATTCAATCTATTTATATGTTCTTGGTATTTTAGAGGTATCAATTTCTTCGTATGGTGCATACATTTCCTGTACTTAATGCTCCTTGTAGGTGAGAAAAAAAACATGTTGTATTGTCTGTAGTTGGGAATGTAACCAAAGAATAGAACACCTCTGTAACATTTGCTACATGAGCCTCAAACACGAAGGTGACATCTCCATCCCTAAGTGTGAGACCATGTTGTAATAGTTTCTGAGTAACCGCATGTCTGCAGTTCTCAGCAATGTTAAGTCCTCTATCTTCAGACATTATTCTAAAAGAATTACAAAGAGGGTAACACAATGTGAATGGATCCTTTGAAGAGTTCAAGCTTGAACAACCTACAGCCAATACATAGGAATTACCTACTCAGATGAACAGGATAGTACCTACCACCACAAACATCTCCGGTTAGGAGGTAAGTAGGGGCCTCTGAAAAGGCACGAGAGAACTACTCAGGGCATTCATTAAAAACCCAATCTACCAACGTTGGCGGCAGGATGTCATGTAGTTTAAATGTTTCAGTAGGAACTGTGTACTTGTTGGGCAGCATAAACATTGGAATGGTGCCAGACTGATTCTGTAGACCTCAGGATATGTTGGCATAGAGACCAGCTAGCTCACAGTGCCACCATAAGTACCCCTAAACCTAAATAGGTATCACATGGCTAGGACAACTATTGAACATGACAGCCTTGACCCCCCCAGGAATCGTGGTAACAGATCTAGAACCCTTTTGCTCAGTCATTCGTGCTCTCTCTCTCGGAAAAATATACATAGAATACACAGAGGGGCATTTTAAATATTTATTGAACCATTGTGATTCTTGTACAGAATACTTGTGCCGCAATGAACAGCCAGAAGCAGATAAAGTAATTAGCAATATAAGGACAGTGAACAGAATGAATAGTTACACTATCTTGCTAAAAAAATGTATATATGCAAGCATATAAAACAGTATGTATATATAGCATACTCCTACTACGCGTTCCCTAACCTAAGTGTTTAGGGTGTGCGAATCCCCTATTGGATGATCGAAACCCCCATTACCTGAAGGGAAAGTATGTAGGTCCCCATCTTGGTCACAGCTAGGACAGATCAGCAAGCTGCTGGGATGAAGTTCTCGCGTGTAGTGGCCAATGGCAGAAAGTGCTTCTCTGCCCCAACCAACCCAGATCAGTTTGTTTACTTATAACAAAAAGCATCCTTGCTCCAGAATCGAGGCCTTAGTCAGCCCACCACTGTTTATGATCTACTCATGTTAATGTTATAAGGGACTTATAAAGCGCGCGTACACCAAGAGGTTTCATGGGGCTACTCTGTAACTGACCGAGGCCAAAGAGAGACATTAATCATGTGCTTGTTCAAATAACCATGTTTTAAGCAGCTTTCTGAAACTCAATAGTTCTGTGCATGACCGAATGTCAAAGGGGAGTGAGTTCCACAATTGTGGAGCCAGGTACGTGAATCGACAGCCTCCTTGTCGTTTCCGTTTGAATTTAGGGATAGCTAGTAGGTGAAGATGTTTTAAACGAAGATCACGGGTAGGGGTGTACCTGTATAATTGATTGTTGATAAATATGGGGCTCTGACTATTTAGTGATTTGAAGATTAAGCAGCCTGTCTTGAAGGCGGTCCATTGAGGCAGCGGGAGCCAGTGTAATCTTTTTAGGAGAGGTCTGGCAGATTGCCACCTAGGTTGCTGGTGGATCAGTATTGCTGCCTGGTTCTGCACCATCTGGAGTTGCTTAGTCAGACAGAGCGGCATCCCTAAATAGATCAAGTTGGCATAATCCAGATGGGATAGTACCATAGCTATTACCACCTGTATGAGTGCTGCATGGGTGAGCAAGTGACTGATCTTTCGTATCTTTCGCAGTTGAAAGAAACAGGTAGATACCACTGCACCTACATGTGTTTTTATTGATAAGTCTCTATCTATAGTCACCCCGAGGCTTTTTACAGAAGGTAGAGGGCTTTGGAGGGGGACCGAGTCCTGCTGGCCAATAGTGAGGGCCCCAGAAGATCTGGCTTCCCCCTATCAGTAGCACCTCAGTCTTACCTGGGTTGAGTTTCAGGTGATTATGATCCATCCAAAGGCGGATGTATAACATAGTTTCCTGGCAAATTGGTAATTGAATTGGGGGAGTTGTCTATGGTAAATGTGAGCTGAAGATCGTCAGCATAGTTAAATGTGGTCACATTCCTGCCCTTTAGAGACTTTATCAGAGGAAGGAGGTACAGATTAAACGGATGTATGACGGTACAACGCGTACCGTCACAACGCGTGCTGTTACAACGCGTCCCTTACAACGCAAGTCGTTACCACGACTTGCGTTGGGGGCGCGGATGTCGAATAGTATAATTTACTATTCTAACACCAGTCCCCGTGGACACTAGGGAAGGTGTTGGAATAGTAAATTTACTATTTTTAATCTTCTAGCGCCCTCCAGCGCAAGTCGTGGTAACGACTTGCGTTGTTACGGACGCGTCGTAACAGCACTGCGGGGAAACATCCGCGTTGTAACGGATGTTTCCCGATTAAACAGGTGGGGAGAAAGAGAGGAGCCCTGCGGGACTCATAGCTGCGTCTCTCCATGGACGAACAACAAACAACCATATATGCACAATGTATGTTTACACCTTGTAGGGAATGCTCAAGGTGTCATGATAGTGTTCTTATGAAGTGGAATATGTAAGCAAATGTAGTTTCCTGGAAACTAATCCTGAACTGTCATGCACACAAATGTGTGTCACAAGTCATTGCGTGAAGGAGAAAGCAATTTAGGAAAATTAGTGCATTTAAAATGGCAGTGTTTCTTTCCCGGGCCTAACTGAGCCACATGACAGAACCATGCAGAGGGAGGCTCAATAGACCATCATTCATAACGTTTCACTTGCCAGACAAGTAAGTGATATTGAAAGTGCACTCTTGTAATGAAGAACTTAACCTGGCAATCCTTATCATCGAACAACAACCACCACCTGGAGAATGAATACTAATTATGGGGTTTTTGTCCTATTGCAACTTAAATGTTGCCCCCCACAAATAGTCTCTAAAATACTCTAAAGCCCAGACATAAACCAAAAGCTCTATCTCAATTGTGGCAAATTTCCACTCAAAGGAATTATGAGTATGGAATGCAAAAGGTACATTCCATTTATCCGAATCAACTTTCTGTGACAAATTCGCTCCAAACCCATACTTGATAGAATCATCTGTGATTATGCAATTCTTTCCTGCATAATATGGCTTAAGTATTGGAGCTTTTGGAATTTCCTACTTAATTCTTTCAAACGCCATGTCTTGTTCCTTCCCCACCAGATAACACATCGCTTTCTAACCAACATCCTTGTAGACTTCAACTTATCAGCAAAATTCTCAATAAATTAGCATTCCTCTCAAAAAACCATTCCTCTAAAAAAAACAACAAACAACAATATTTTCCTTATGTGTGTCAGGTGCAGGAGCTTCCAGTAGAGCTTTCATTAACAAGAGATTAGGTACAATACCCCTCCCTGAAATGGTGTGCCCCAAGTAGTCAACCTCATTGCAAAAAGATGGCATTTATCACATTTTAGGGATAAGCCAACCTACTACAATTTTTCACAGACCAATTAAAAATGTAATTGATGTTCCACCTCAACTTTTGAGAAGACCGAGATATCAACTTGCAACTTTTAACATAGCTATCCAAATCCTTGATTATGTAAAACATTGCCCTTTGCAAAACTAAAGAGGGTGAAGCTAAGCCAAACAGTATCATTTTATATTAGAACAGTCCATATAGTGTAATGAATGCGTCTGGTGGTTTGGACTGATGAACAAACTGGTGGATTGCAGAGCTTAAGTCTAAGGTGCAAAAAACATTTGCATCTTCTAAAGTGGTAATTAATGTATGTTTGGCAACGGGTGACAGTCCTTCACTTTATTTCTATTAAGTGTTGTTAAATCTAAACACAATTTAAAAGTGTTATCCCCCTTCTTGACTAAAACTATACGCAAAGCCCACTCAGAGGATTCAGCTTCTTCAGTTATATCCTACGGCATTAATTTGTTCATTGTATCTTCCAAATCATATCTCACGCTGATGGGCATACCCCTTAACTTCTGTTTCACAGAACTGGCACCTTTTTTTAAGTCCAATAGTGTGAGAAAAATCCTAGATCTTACCCAATTTATCTTCAAAAACTTTCGGAAAGGAACATTTAATCCATTCAACATTTCCTACATCTTTAACCAAAAGTACCTGTTTCCTTGGCTCTGAGATTCAAAATAATCGCTGATTCCCACTTATCCCTCCAGCCCAAGAAAGAAACTACCTTTTTTTTCTGATGCATAAAGCTCAATACTTGCCTATCTGTCCTTAAAATTCATTTCAATTCTTTGTAAGCCAATTATGTCAATTGTATTGCCGTCAAAAGAATCTGGGTTAATATTGGATGCTCCCAGTTTTTCCAAACAAACAACATAGCAAACAATCTACAATTATTTTTTAATTATAACCAAGGAGAATGTGAATAGGCTACTAGTTATAATTCTATTCCATTAATAAGTATATTATATTTGAGGTTTTCTAACATTTGAAATTTCTAAAGAATTGATTTTATCTCATTTAAAAGAATAAACTCACTCTCCTTGAGCAAAATTTCACTTTTGTAATCACCCTTCTCCAGATGTTTGTATAAATATGCCACAGTAGTCTTACCACTCTTATCTACCCTCCCTTATATCTTTGCACATTCGAAGAAAACGTCTGTACTTTCCATAGTTTTTGCAGTCCTTACCAATGGCTTGGCTGAAATTAGAAGATGTAACAGGGGAAAAACTACCACATATATAGCAAACCGTATTTATTTGAGTTTGTTTTACTTTAAATTGACTCCATTTGTTTTTTTGGTGACAATACAAACTTCTGAGTTCTACCTTTCTTCTTTGATCTTGTGAACTGTTCTTTTCCAGGGATTGTGTTTGAAGTCTTCATGGTATCTTGTAGTGATGGGTCTCCCTGTAACCACAAATGTCTCCTGATTTGTTTGCTTTTTACTTTGACAATTATCTGATCATTTCATCTGCCATATTTCTGATGTTAAATGTCATGAGTATGGTGCTGAGGCTTGCAAGAAAGTCATTAAACATGAATGTTTCGTATAACAACATGTCATGCAACACTGGCATTAGGTTTGTTTCATCTTGTAAGGGCTTCTTCAAAATGGTTAAGTTCAACTTGACATTTAGTTAAAGAAACATGTGGTAGAGTTCTGAACCCTTCTTGGCCAAATAGAGTAGTAAATTGTGTTTATGTCTATCTACTGACATTTCATCCCCTTCAATTGAATAACGATGCATGAAAATTCCTCCTTCCATTTGCTCCGTAGTCGTGGATGATCACGCTTAGGGGCCCATTAGGATGGTGGGCGAATCGCCCTCGCCAGGCTGGCGGTAGCCACCGCTGGCCTGGCGGGGGCGATCCGCCCGTCATCCTACCCTGAATGACCCCCGCCATATTATCATGGCGGGGGGTACCGCAGCGGACGGAAAGACCGTCCGCCACTTTTCCGCCCCGGTCGCCTTGCGGCCGGGGTGGAAAATGTTTAATATGGTGGCGGTGTCTATCAGACACCGCCAGCCATATTAGCATAGGCATTTACCAATGCCACCACAGAAAGGCAGGCGGAGACACCCTGTGGGGGCCAGTTGCGGGCCCCCAGGGACTCCGTGGGGGTGGGGGGTGTTTATGGGGGTACCTATGGTACCCCCCCAGCGTTGCAAAGTACAACGTGGCAAGCACCGCGCGGTGCCTGTCACGTTGTGGTTTGTAATGCACGACATGTATCTTTAGCCGCAATGCTAAAGATACAGGATGCACCCGCCACTGTGGCGGGAGCATCCTAATGCCCCTAACGGGACCCCCGCCCTTATGGCGGACGGCCCCTTGTACCGGTAGGATGACGGGCGGACAAAGTCCGCCCGTCATCCTAATAGGCCCCTTAGACTGGAAAGATTTAGCAGATTAGTCAAATTAAATTTTTATTCAGCATATAGATTTAAACTGCAAAGTGTAGCAATAACTAACTAACCAACACTACACAGTACACTGTATATCCTTACATACAACTACACAATAAAAGTTCCCAAAAGAAATAGTTTATCACGGAAGTGAAATGTTGGAACATGTGTGTGTGGACAACAGAATAAACGGCAATAATGATTTTGCTCTTAAGGATAAAATCCCTGACCTACTGTGCAAGCGGAAAATCTGAATCTGAGACTTCCACATGGATCTGTATTCAGTAATGGAACCCAACAATGGCACGTATTTGTGCCACTTGTGGTTTGGAAACCATCCACAATCGATAAATGCAACAAAAAAACGTAGGCCTCAATTACGAGTCTGGTGGTCCACGGACCGCCAGACTCATGGGGGCGCAGGAGCAGCAGACTCCCGACCTCTCTATTACAATTTGGGCGGTTGGACTCCCATTGCCCCGCCTCAGCTGCCAGGGAACCACCATTCCCTGGTGGTGTTGCGGATGTCTGGAGGCATCAATATACATATTAGGCGTTTCCTCTCCACCCGCGGTGTCATGGAGGTTCCTACTCCATGAACACCGTGGCGGGTGGAAACAAAGGGGGCCCTGAGGGCCCCCTTTGTCTCCTCCGTATATGATGCATGTGCCCCCTGTATGCATACACCCCAGTTCCTGCACGGCATGGACTTTTCAGTCCATGCCATGCTGGAACAGTTTTTTGTGTTCACATTGTGGCGCTCATTTTCAGGGCACTGCCGTGGGAACGTCAAATACAATCCCGCCAGACCAGAGGAAACGCTGATTATGGCGGGCAGTCTGACCATGGGTTCGGCAGTGCAACGGCGGGGCGAACCCGGTGACACACCACCAAAGTTCTAATCAGGCCCTCAGTGAATGTGCAGAAAATCCTTCAAATTAATTATGAGTGCAGCTCAAGAAACAAATGGGTCCAAGAGGTCGGCTGAGTGTGGTCCCAAGACTTAGCACAGGCAACACCGACACCTGTACCAAATTTAATACACATTTTATAACAGGTACCGCACTGAGAAATAAGCGACATTTAGAATGCACAGTAGTTTTTAATAAAAGGAATGCTGGAACAAACAGTCTCATGAAGACACGAGTGCAAGACATGGAATACACGGCCTTGCAGAGAATAAAGTAACAAACAATGCACAATGATTTAATGTGACCAATAATAATAAAGAAAACAGGATGTAACAGCATAGCTTGGTATTTCATTGAGACAAGGCTGTCCGTGGTGCTGCCTATGCTATCTCAGTACTAAGTGGCACACTCCATTTTCAATGTTTCTATTTCTGTCGCTCTCATGAAGAGTTTGCAAAAAGCATTTTTCCTCCATTTTGTGTTCCAGGAACAATGCCAATGAAGGGGCCACAATGCCGGTCATGTAAATCTAAATGAGCCACTGCAAACTTCACACTGGGTCATTTTTTAACTGTGACATGTTCCTTTTCGTGGGATACAGCTCTATGCAAATTATATGGTTTCCATATTGCAGTGGTGGAACTTCTGTCCAGCAAACATAAGACTCAAAAAATAAGAGAGGGACCCCTTAGTAATGTCAAGGGAAAGGAGGTACTACTACATCGGCAAGAAACAATTCCCTTGGCCCAAATAAATTCAAAATACGATAGTCAAACAAACACATAAAAAATATTCAATATACATGTGCTATATAATCATTACATTTTATTCAAAGATTAAAAAGATTTTTTTCTGAAGTCTTCATTCCATAATATAAAACAGTTCAAAACACATCAATTTACACACTTGTAAAAAAAATCAGTTCTCCCTTCCCACAGATGTTCCTAGTACAGCACAAAGAAAAATACAATAATTTTCGTGACAAATTCTAATTATGGCCAGCATAAAAAGAAAAGAGAAAAAACAACAGTATGACATAACCCTTTGTCAAATACTCATACACATTCAAAGTGGATTCTGAAACCTCCTAGTCAATAGTTTGATCCCATCAACATTCAACTAGATTGGGTTAATCCTTGAATTGTGTTCACCAAAGCGTTGACGCGTTTCGATGGTTTCCAGATTATAATGCCATCTTTATCAAGACCAAAACTTTATGTCTCTTATTCATATATTCCACAATGGTATGTCTTTAATCCTACACAAGACAAACATATATAATCAAAAATCCCATCATGTTATGATAATGATTTAAACAATCAGCTTACACCTGTACAATTTACTTGCATATTTAATATAATGTAAAGAGGCTCCCTTTAATACTCTCTACTACATTGTCTGTTGCATTTTACTCAAATATATTCCGGGAAGCATGCATGGTACTTTCTAATACTTTTCAATTGGGAGGCTGGATTAAGAATTGTTTTTGGAAAAGGGGGTGGTGATGGACAGAGTTTCTGAATGATGCAGAATACTCCTACCAAGTCAAGAGATCATGGTTTTAATCCATCACCGTAAGAGTATTCTGCATCATTCAGAAGCTCTGTCCATCACCACCCCCCTTTTCCAAAATCGGTTTTATCCACACTATGTGTGGGAGGGTATACTCAGACGTGAGTCCCTTGCTCATTGCACCAAAAAAAAAAAAAAAAATTCCCAGTATAAGAATTGGCTTGGTAGTTTGGTTTGCCCTGTTCCCATCATGCACTGGGACAGGAACAGACTAATTTGCATATAGCCAGGTTCTGAGCTGGGATGGTGCAGTGAGCTAAAAAACGGTGATGGATTAAAACCATGATCTCTTGACTTGGTAAGAGTATTCTGCATCATTCAGAAGCTCTGTCCATCACCACCCCCCTTTTCCAAAATGGATTAAGAATTGTGGCATGTCATTGGAAACTCACTAATTTTCAGTTGTCTCAGAGCCACGGATCAATGGATGACATGGAGCCATGTCAAATAGAATGCTTCCAAAACAAGAATAATCACATGTGGCGATTAGAAACACTATGACCCACTCACGGCCTGGCCTGATGATCTGAGAACACCGCCTGAAGTATCAAAGGAAGTAAGAAACTTCAGAATGACCATGAACTCCGAGCTATCAATGAATGCCCAAGTGGACAAACTAGCAAGATCATGCTTTGTTACTATAAAAACTCGTTGACGCATCTTCCCTTATCTGGGATTTCCACACAATGTCCAGGCTAGCATCTCTCTTGTTCTGTCCAAACTAGATTAGGCCAATAGCCTCGACCACGGATCACCTTTGACAACTATGAAAGGACTACAACGGATTCAGAAATGTGCTGCCAGGCTACTCTTACATATAAAGCCACAAGCACACATCATCCCCTGCCTTGAAAGCCCTGTAATTGGTTACCGGTTGCCAGAAGATCTGCATTCAAGCTGCTTTGTATCACCCACAAAGCGATACATGGAACAGGACCGCTCTTCATCAGGAATAAAATCACGAAATACATTCAACAAAGGAACCTTCGCTCTAGAGTGGCAACTCACCTCAAACTCCCCCCATACAAGAAAAAAAACATGGGTGGCACATCCTTCTCTGCTCAAGCAGCCTAACTATGGAACTCTTTACTGCTGAACATAAGATCCATGGATAACCACCTTATCTTCACATGACTACTCAAGAATTGGTTCTTCCCTACATATCCACTGTACGCAAACATAAATATACAGCATATCCCTCTGTATATAAGCATTTATTTGGATTATAGATGTGTACCTACATATGTGTGTATTACTTTGTATAAATGTGTATTATAATCATGTTTTTAAAAATAAAGATGTTCGTTCTGCTTAACAAATGTAAGTATTACTTATAGTTAAATTATTCTATGTTTTAACATGTATTTAAGTGACTGTGTAAATAAGTAAATCTTTCATCAGAACTATCTACAATTGCTGCACTGTTGAATTACAAAAAATGAAATAAATTAATTAATTTAAAGTACAACACTTGAAAGCCAGAGTTTATTAAATGCAACTTTAATCTACATGTATTACCTTACTTATGCATATATATACCTTCCATGTACTTAATTATCTATATATTTATTACTTTGCTTCAAATTCAGCATATCCAACGCACTACCCTATTTCTCACCCTATACCGCTCTCAATATACCCTCTACCTCAACTCTCTTACTCATCTCAAACCTCATTCTACTACTCTTTCCAATGCACTACCCTATTTCTCACCTCCACTATCTCATTCATCCCAAACCCCATACCATTACTATGATCCCCAAAATAACCTTTTCTAGACACTTCCCTCCTCTACCCCTCCTTGCATCATCTCATACCTCTTTTATTATTCAGATCTCCCAAACAAGCCTTCCTAAACCCTTCCCTCTGACTCTCCCCCTAACCTCCCCATTACTCTTTCAAACCCCCTACTACTGCTGTGAACTCCAAAAAGAAAACGTCAAGACCCTTCCCTCTTCTATCGCTCCATTATTCCTTTTAAATACAAATAACAGACTAACATGTCCACCACTCAGATTAATTACATATTTCCCTATACTAATTCCCCACTAATCCTGTTTGGGTTCCGGAGTAGCGTGCTGCTCACTGAAAAGCGATTCAACACCTCATCAGGGGTAGCAAGTGCTATATAAATGCAAAACTTTTCCCTCTTCTATCCCTCCACTGTCCTTCTCAATCCAAATAACAGACTAACATATCCTCCACTCAAATTAGTTTCATTTTTCAGTATACTAATTCACCACTAATCCTTTATGGGTTCCACAGTAGCATGCTAATCACCAAAAAAGCAATTTGATGACTCGTCGGGGGTAGTAAGCACTATATAAATGCAATTACAATACAATACACGTTCACAGAGCAGCCAGTGGATGACGTGTATGACACCAAAGGCCTAAGCACATAGGCAACACTGTTTATAAACCTGAGTGTCCTATCACTCACTCCATTCACTTCAGCACATGCCAAAGCACAGAGATAATACACGATAACAGCACCACTCTGGACCTCATGTACAATATCAAAGCTCTCCCTAAATGGGCCACACCAGGACCCACACTGCCATCCAAGCACACCCACGGGTAGAATTGTACCTGTTGGGGAATGCTTCTCGATGCCTCTTCAGAAGAATAATGTGATATAGAAATGTAACTATAATAAATATTAAATAACATGCACAACCAATCCTTAGCCATGCCCCGCAAGTCTAGCGTTCAATGCCCAATAATTGAGACCCTCTGAATAGAAGACAACGAGTGGATTATGTGACCCCAGACCCGGGCTCTCAGTCAGATTATGCAGAGGTAAGTGCAGTTCGTATCATGCAAGCCCTCTGTCTCCTTACATTGGTGAAGGGCCAGTATGAAAATGGGCATACTTATATGATACTGCGTGGGATAGGAGTCATTAAAGGGCAAACTAATAGCACATTGGCTCATTGAGAGAGCATGTGGTGCAGGGACCAGAGTTTCCGTCTTGGGAGCTGGGAATCCGGGTTGTGTGTCGGCTTCGGCTCAATATCCTGCGACTCTGGGCGCAGTCCACTTAATCTCCCCATGCCCAGGGACAGTGCCTTGTTACCCTCAGGGGTAGTGCTTTAAATGGGCCGGTAATACCCAGTACTGAGTACCGGCACTTTTATATTTTCTTCCCTTGAATACCGGGACCTTTCCTAAGACAAGGAGAGTAGCAGTACTCATAACGGCACAGTTTTGAAGCGGTGGTGCTGAGCTCCAGAGCTCCATCCTTGGCAGCACCTTCTGCATGTCCTGCATGGGTTCAGCGCCTTTCAAACCAAGCTGAAGCCTGGGCTGAGCTGATTCAAAAGCGCCAGAACAGCAGCTCAGTGAGCTACGAGTGGCTAACTGGATGCTATGAGAGGAGGAGTATCGCTGGTTGTCTTTCAGAGGGGGTCGGAAGGTGACCATAAAACCTAATGGGTGCAAGTGTGGGACACATTGTTTAGGGCAATACAGCTTCTTAGCATGCCCATTGATTTAGACACCCACAAGGTGCAAATCTTCGCCCATCAACAATTTAAATGAAAGGGATTTACATGAAAGAAAATCCCTGGCCTGTAGACTTAAATCAAAGCATTCATGACTTTTTTTAAATTGTGCCATTTATTCATAAACATTTGTTATATAACTATAACCTTAGGTGATTTCCAGCACCCAAATCACCTCCTAAGTATCTCTGCTCCAATGAAACACACCCGTGGCAGTCTCTAAAAAAAATTCAATATGCGAACACATGCCTGTTACAGTTTTTGATGGCCTCCACTGTTGGCCACTGCGTGTAAAAGAGAATGTGTGAGAGCCAGGAAGTAAAAGCAGTAAGTGTGAGAGTTTGCAAGCATCGGTACGACTGTGAGAATGAAAAGTAGTACTGTATGTTTGTGTGAAACTAAATGTGATTTAGAGAGCATGAAATGGGTTTTTAAATCTGTGAGGGGGCAAGTGAGTGTGAAAGGGAGCAAATGTATTCCGACTTTTTTCAGCGTGCAGGGGATGTATGTTAACAGTCCATCTCCATCTTTTCTAGAGATAATTTTGTGATTTTTGTGATGTTCTCTGATGATTTTGTGAAATGTGTGTATCTCTTTAAGAAAAGACCAGCTATCTGAACAAGTGTTGCAGCAGGTTTACCATTCAGAAGACAAATGTAGTGGTGGGGTAGCCATCAAATTTACAGGGAGAGCTAAGTCAAGGTTCTCGCTGGGCTCTAAGAGACATTGCATGAGCTGAGCCCTGGAAATGTTACTAATGTAAATCATCCAACAAATGCCTCTTCAAAATAAAAAAAAACATATTTCTTTAATATGGGGCAGCTTTTCCATTAATATGTCACATTATACAATATTGAGGTATAATGAAGAAAAAGGGAGATTTGTAAAACAACATATTTGCCTAAGATCATAGAGTTTGGCTAAGTGGAGAAGCCAGGATAAATCCCAGGTTTTTTTGTTTTCCATTGTACATAGCAGCCACTAAATGGGTATCTATTTATCTCTCCTTTTTACATCAAATCTTAATGTTTTGCTTTTATCTTTGTGCAAAATGGTACAGCGACTGCAGCAGGCAGAAGCCACATGAAATTTTGGCTCATTTTGGGCTTGAAGTTCCAAGAGAACCTTGAGTTGATCCAGAGCCCAGCATCTGGCTCAAGCCTGACTCGACCTGTATGTGGCTCACACACCTCTAGGCAAATGTACTTTAAAAATGGGTACTCATGAGGCCAACTCTAGCTTTATTAATCGGGCAAAGGCCAAGGTTTGGCAGCAGAAAGTGGGCATAGTCGCATAGAGCAAAGTCTGAACTTAATTATTTTTTAATTCTGCCCCAAAGAATTTGACAAGATAAGTGTGATAATAAATTTTCTGCCTTGCCTAACTCATCATAACATGCTGCATTTCGAAATATTACCTGGTACAGAGATCTTTGCGTATCCAGTATATTTCCGGGTAAAATGGCAATTTAATAACTCTGGTGGTTAATGCACTTCCTGGAAATATCTATGACTGGGGGTGAGTGTCTGAAAAGTTTCAGCGCTCCGTCCATGTGTGCTTTGTTCACCCTAAGTTGGCAGGGTATGCCCAGACATGGGTCCCTTGCTCACTTTGTCACTGGATGCAAGCTAGACTGGCTGATGAGGCTGTTAGCCCAAAACAGGTCCCAGGATGCTTGTTTTTGGTCCAGGGAAGACATGGCTTGGCAGTACGGGCTGGACTGTTCCCATGAGGCACAGGGTCAAGACTGATTTGCATATAGCTGTGTCTGAACTGGGGTGGCAAAGTGAGCTAAAGAACGATAATGGATTCAACCCAGATCTGTGACTGGGGATGAGCGTCTGAAAAGTTTCAATGCTCCGTCCATCATCTCCTTGTGTTTGCGCTGGGCTGCATTATTCTAATCAAAGGTTTGACTGAACATAAAATTGCATAGAGGATCAATGTGCCTGTTGTAATGCACAGCATGAAACCTACAATTCACAGATTTGTTTTTTATATAGAGAGCTCTGTTGGTTACTGTTTTTGCTGCAGGGATCATTGTGTTACCTGCAGGTCACAAGTTAAAACCTTTGTCATATAATTTAGTGATTCATGATCCTGCCTCAACGATATGTGTGCAAACTACAAGGCAAACGTTAGAAAACTTGCTGGTTTTTTTCTCAATATTTTATTATAAGGTTGCTAAAAAAAGGTTTCTTTGGTTAACATTAAAGACTTATTGGTAAGTACTATATAAATTGTTAGGCATTCTTACAATGCATGTATATTTTTTGCATACAAAGCTTAGAAAGGTAAACAACATTGCCCCACCCCAAACTCCGCCCCTAGTCCACTGCCTATTTTTGGTGAATACCTGCACTTGGGGGCAGATTTATGTCGGACTTGCGCCACGTTTAAGCCGCCGTTGCGTCACGCAACAGCAGCGTAAACGTGGCGCATCCCTGCGACCCATTTACAACGTGACGCATCTAGGCAGATGCGTCACGTTGTAAAGCCCTGCGCCAAATGTGGGCGTTCCGGCGCAGGGTGGGCGTTCCGGGGCAGGTGCGCCTCGCAAAAGTGCCTGGGTGAAATCTACAAGATTTCACGCAGGCACTTTTAGGCCAATGCTGCGTCAAAACCCTGCGCCTGCTTGAAGCAGGCGTAAGGCTTCACGCAGCATTGGACAGATAGGGCCCCCCTGAGCATTGCTGGAGCTGCGTCGCGCTTGCGACGCAACTCCAGCAATGCGCCGCCTTTACGGCACAGATGCGTGACGCATCTGTGCTGTTTTTGCCCCATGGTGCGCCGCATTGTAAATGCGGCGCACCATGGGTGGCGGAGCTGCAGCGCACAATAACTGATGCATCCCCAGGGATGCGCCAGTTATTGTAAATCTACCCCTTATTCTTTTCCATTTGAAGCACTGCTCAGGGATGATAAGCTGCGCTATATAAATCTACAAAGTTACAGTGTCAGTCGGCTGGGCACTGCTGCAGTTTTGTGCCACAGTATGTGAAAACATATCACAGGTGTACTTTAAGCATTATACCTACTAAAGTGCTGTTCTTCTCTTTTCAAAGATCCTGTCTGCTGCACAGACCCCAAAATTGGTAAAATGGAGGGAAACAGTCAGGTTGTCAACCGTGCCTTTTCTTTGATAGAGTTAGGCACATCCATTCAGCACACCATGTCCTAGTTCATGTTCCTCGTCGGGTTCCTCTGATTAATTAGCACTAATGCAGGGCCCAGCACATAATGACCGCCACATTTGTCTTACTGAAGTTATTGCTGTATTGGAGTGTAATTTATGGCTTTCTAAAGCACTCTGTTTGAAAAGAGATAAATAGTAATGCCAATACCCTGCAAGAGAAAAATGGATACACGCCTTATTTAAAAGTTTGCATCGTGATTAGATTTTTTTCTGAGATGAATGACGACACAAAGCTGACAGCGCCTTCATCTTTTTTCTTGTTGAATATATGTCAAATGAATAAGGAATAGAACTAATTTGCGGTTTCTGATCTTCTGGAATGATTATTGTTTACATATATCTATATACAAAGTTGGCAGGAGAAAGTATCCTAATTATGTTCCCTTATATTAAAATATGCATTCTTTGCATAGATTGCATGGATTGCAGCTGCTGTCGAAAAGTAACTGATCATGCTGTGACTTGTCCACAGATTTCTAATTTTGCATAAAACGAGTGCCAACATATTTGACAAATTGCATTGAACACTGGAGGTCACTGAGGTTTTTTGTGCTGGATTGATCAGGCAGACAAAATGCAAACAAGATTCAATTTAATAGCCAGTTGAAAAGTCAGATTTAAACTAGGCATCAGGACCAAAATCTTAGCAGTCAATACTAGAACAAAGCCGGTGAAGGAATCACTTTATTGCCCCGGTTTTGCACAATATGTTTAAAGGTGTGCTATGCCCAGTCAGTTGAGTTCCAATTAGGGAATGAGAAAGCAGCTGGCAGGTATTTTAAGTTTTTGTTGAGGGAGGAGGAATGTCTCCTTGAGGATAGACTAAAAATGGAGATCAAGCACAAATTCTCCTGGACTGATGGGAAAGGGGGCAAGAAATGTTTTGAAGAATGGAGCTAAATCGTGCATCTAATGGATGATTTTTAGAGAAATGCTAACATCTGAATGAGAACCATTACAAAATAATGGGGTGACCGATACTAGTCCAAGGACCTGGGTAATACTCGGTATAGAAAACAATGGTCCTAGACTAATTGCCTTAGGAAGGTATTCGTTATGTCCTTACTTAATGAATACCTTCCTATGGCAACATCTGAATGAGCACACGTGAAGCTTACCCACTGTACATGTTCCGTTAGTGAAATTGATCTGGTGTCAGTACATTAACTAACAAGGATGTTCTCCATTGAATTTATTTATTTTTATTTATTTATTTATTTTGAACGTTTTATAGAGCGCGAACAAGAGCCTAGCGGATATCAGAGCGCTGTGCAAACAGTAAATGTTACATATACCGAAAATAAGAGCAGATGAAAAACATGTGTACAAGGCATATAGTATAAACAGCATAAATAGGTGTAACATCAAAAACGAAAGTGCCTTGGAGGTGGGGGCGCATGTGCGTCTCTTCACAGGGTTTCAGTAGATTTTAATCATGTGAATTTGGCCATGAGGATGTCTTTAACTTCCTTTTTAAAAAAGGTAGTGGAAGGGTTGAGTCTGGTTTCTGGGGGTAGGGCATTCCAAATTCTGGGTGCCATCCCAGAGAAGGATCTGTTATAAGTTTTTTTCTTATGGAATTTTTGTGGTTTCAGAAGTAGTTATTTTTTTTGTAAATCTTTTTATTATTATTACACAAGAGAAAAATATACATATCGGGTGTCAGTATTCAAAGTACAGCACTGCAGTGGACGGGCAAAGGAGGTGTCACAATAATGTACAGTTATAAGCGACAGAAAAATCAAATGCAGCGTGAAGCAAAAGTATCTCAATTAAATAGCAAAGATCGCAGGCACCAACCAACAGTACCCGCCCACCAGGACTATAGGATATACGGAGCAACCATACGACATCCCGATACGTTAGGCTAGAATCAGGAGAATACGCCACAGCCCTTGTGAAGAGAGGAAAAGGGAAATAGAACGGTCATAGAAAATAATAAAGGAAAAATAAATAAAAAAAACAACAACCCCCCACCCCACACCCCTGCAGGTGGCTACGACCTAACCCCACTAGCAGCGTGCCTGTCGCCCTCTAAACTACACCCCAAGGAAGGGAAAAAAGTCGGAGGAGGAGAATACAACAAAACAGTTCGGGCTCCCGGAGTACCATCCCCCCGCCAAGAGCAAACTTTCCGCGCCATAGTGTTAAGCAAATTATGGCAAGTCAAGAGACGTTACGTAAGGCAGTCGGAAGCAGCAAAGAGGACCATCACGCCTGAACCCCGGCACCATAGAGGCAGCAAATCCCGTCTCGAACACATCAGACACCTAGACGTTAAGCACTCGGGGACACAACTAGTCTTCACTCCCACAGATATTACCCAGCAAAAACAAAGAAAAACATTGCATCAGAGCCCAATCAAGCGTAGCCCAGACCCGCACGTCCCCAAAACAGCAAGAGCCAATACGATAGGACAATTTACAAGGGACAGAATCAGCCAAAGACCATGTATCGCACGTCCCCCAAAACCCTAAAAATCAGAAAATGTCAATACAGAGGACGCGTCGTTTATCCTTGCCCAGTCTTGATCATACCATCAAAGCCCACCAGATTACCAATCTCCAAGTCAACAGCTGCAGGGAATCGTAATGCCAAAGCATGCCGAGCCAGCAAAACCATTGCTATGCTATGGTACAACCAGACCTCATCCAAGCCCAGTTCCTGCTGGTACGACGGACCCAACCCGGCACAAAAACATGTCTTCCACACTCCCTTCGGCAGAGTAGCGCAGGAGGAGAATGTCTCAATGTCCAAATACAACTGGAGCAGCACCAGAGTCACTAGCAACATGACGTGGAGAAAAGTTCCATCGCACAGTTCCAATCTAGAGCCTACAGGATGTCCGAGGCATCCGACGTCGCGGGCCTGAAATGGCACGAAGAGCAGTATCTCTGGCCCTCCGGTATCAGTGACGGACGCCATCTTGTTGCATCTGGGTAGTGAGTAAGGCATCTCGCCGTGCATCAACGGACCGTCCGAACCCATGCGCCCGGCAGCGAGAATAACAGCATCCAACTTACTCCCCAACAATCGGGCACCCTGCTCCAAGGTTTCGTGAAGGGCAGCTAGGACAGCAATAAGATCGCCAGGGTGTAGTTCTGCCCCGTGCCCCTCTTTGTCACGCTTCTCCTCTGCATATGCCTTGCATGAGGTCGAGATTCAGTTTCCCAGAAGCTGCACTCTTCCCTGCCCACTATATTCCGGGGCAGCGCAACTCCGGACTGGAACCGAGGCACACGCAGCGGGGCACCGGGCTCCATGGAACCACCGTCAGGGTCAATCCCTGCTCGATCGCGATGCGGCCCAAATTCGGGATCCTCCCGCCGAAAGCGGGACGATTCTCAAAGCACTTCCCGGTGGCAAACGAGCAAAAGTCAAACAATCACTTAATCCACACAGGGGCACCACGACAGGCTTCTCCCCAGCTCGTGCCCCCAATCGGCCAGTGCGAGCGCTGCGAAAATCAGCCATTTCTGCCACACGGGATCCGGTCGGCCCTTCTGCACTTCTGGTGGCCGCTGTTGTGCACTTGGAGACCGGCCGTAAAGTCTAATCGAGGCCCATGTCATAGGGTTGTTACGAGCCGCAGACGTCGTTGGCTGTTTCTCCCGTTAGTAAGCAGGCACGAACCTCGGGATCGCGCCCTCGATGAGCGGTCGTGTTCACACACCCAATTATGCCATTTCGCTTCAGGATATCAAGCAGGATATAAGCGCCGGAGGAGACGGCACCCGGAGCCGAGGGATTAGGCGGCCATCGCGGTCGCCGGCTTGGCTCCTCCTCCCAGAAGTATTTTTGCCGCACTTCTTGAGGATCTGGACCCACCCGAGATCGTCAATTTCTGTGCCAAATAGCTGGGTGTCTTGTGATGCATGGCTCTGTGTGTCATGCAGGCAATGTTCAGCTGGATTCTCGCCTCCAGGGGTAGCCAGTTCAAGGATTGAAGGTCCGGGGAGATGTGGGAGGTAAATTTAGATCCAGTTATGAGTCTTGCTGCGGCGTTGATTGATGCTCTGAGTGGTGCAGTTGATGTTTTGGGTAGGCCACAGAGAGAGACACATCCGTATTCCACAGGGTGTGTATCTTGAGGTATAGTTGTGTATCATCTGCGTACATGTGATATTGCACGTTAGAGGCTTGTAGGATTTCAGTGAGAGGTTCTAGGAAGAGATTAAACATTGTTGGGGATAGTGCGGATCCTTGCGGGACACCTAAAGATACTGGGACGGGTTTGGACAGGGTGTTATTGACTATGAATTGTTGTGTCCGATTCTGGAGAAATGAAGTGAACCATGCAAGCACTGCCCCAGACAGACCCATTCTGGTTTCAGGAGGACTAACAAGTTCTCATGTTTGACCGTATCAAAGGCCGAGGAGAGGTCCAGTAGGATGAGAAGACAGGATCTATTTTGGTCGAGTATTTGCAGCGCGTCGTCAATGATGTGTGTCATGGCAGATACTGTGCTATGGCCTGCACGGCAGCCTGATTGGTGTTTGTTGAGAAGATTAAAGTGCTCAATATGTTACGTTAGCTGTAGGTGCACACATTTTTCCAGCAGCTTGGCTAAGGTAGGGATATTGGAGATAGGTCGATAGTTGGTAAGGTCCGTAGGATCTGCCGTGGTCTTCTTTAGAATAGGTGAAACCTGGCCTACTTTGAGGGAGTCTGGAATGCATCCTTGTTGAAGTGAACTGTTTATGATCTTGGACCAGAGAGGTAGCAGCAGTGGAGTGAAGTCTTTAATTGCGCTTGCCGGATCTTTCGGAAATACGCGTTTCTTTTTCTCCTGAGGATCTTGAGGTGGTTGGCGGATGGTATTGATCTCCAGGCCCGTTCCGATGTTCTGAGCGAGCGCCTGTCCTCGTTGAGTATACCGTTGTACCAAGGTTTTGAATCTTTCAAAGAGAGTCTTTTTAGTTGCAGCGGTGCTACCTCTTCTAATATCAATGTCATGGTCGAGAGGTAGTGGTTGGTGAGATCGTGTACTTTGGAAGATCCTACGGGAGGCAGCAGTAGGTTGGAGCAGGCAGGGTGTTGGGGTTGAGTTTTTTCAGGTCTCTTGTCCACACTTTTGGTCTTGTGGATTGCACTGAGTTCAGTTTCACCTTTTCCTTAATGGTGAAAGTGATGATATGATGGTCTGACCAGTCGCAGGGTTGGATCGACTCTAGCTGAATGGATTCAATTTTAGAGATTAATAAGTCCAGAATAGAGCCTTTGTCGTGTGTTGGGATGATGCAGAATTGCGTTAAGTCAAGGTCAATAAGGAAATTCGTGAGACTGTTTACTGCTGTATCATTAGGATCGTCCCAATGGAGATTGAAGTCTCCTAGGAATATTTGGGTATTTTGTTGTCCCGTGTTTGAAGATACCATGTCCATGAGTGTTCAATGAAGGTGAGGTTTTCACCTGGTGGGTGATAGAGGATGTGCAGGGAACAGACAGGTTTGCCTTGCCAGTTATGTTGAGGCACATGTATTCGCAAGACTGGAAAGAAGGGGAAATGGCTCTATTTACTGAAATACTCATACGATGTATGCAGGCTATACCTCCCCCGGACTTATCAGCTCTGTCTCTATCTAGTCTGATGATGTTGTAATTAGGTAGGACTAAAATGTCAATGATTGGTGTGGAGGATTCTTTTAGCCAGGTTTCGGTTAGGATTATCAGGTCTGGCTCATGTGTGAGGATGAGGTCAGCTATGTCCGCTGCATGTCTGGTGGCCGATCTACAATTTAGGAGTATACATTTGAGTTTGGGCGTACTGGTGGATGGAGAAGGTACCTGAGTAATAGGAATTCTTCTAAGGTTGTTGTTTGTGACGCCTCTAGTGTTTGGTTTACTGGTCCTATGGGGATTGGAGGTGATAGTCGGAATCAGCAAAGATGCAGGTGTGGTAGGTTTCATGGGAACGGAGACATATGAATTCACCAGGGAGAGTAAATCGCTCTCTGAGAGCGGGTTTGTGCTTCTAATTGGCCGAGATGAATTGTTGTAGAAGGGGACCGAGGGCCAATTGGGATGATAGGGATTCGTGTTCGTTGTAGGACGGATTCTGGGCCAGCTAGATTTGGGGTGTCTTGTTGCTCTAATGCCCCAAGGTTGTTTCGAGAAACGGTCCTTGAGTGCTTGGAGTTTTTCTTTGATTTGATTCAATGAGATTATGATCTCATCAAGTCTGTCGTTTTGTGCACGCGGGCGTGTGGTAAGTGGCTGTGTTATGGGTGTGGATATGAGTGCAAGCATTGGAGTCAGGCTTGTTATAGGGTTTGTTGTATGTGTGAGTGTGGATAGAAGGGGTGCAGCTGGTGGGGGTGTGAGTGTTGGGAGGGCTGAGGGAGTGGCTACAAGTGAGGAATGGGTCCGTGTTAAGGGTGTAGATGCAGGCTCTAGGGGCCGGCCTGGAGTGTGGTTAGGGGCCACGGTATGTCGGGGCGGTAAGGGTGTTGCAGGTGTGAGTGTGTGTGTTAGGAGGGCTGTGGGGGAGGTTGGCAGGGCTGCTGGGGCGGGTAGAGTTGTGAATGAGGGTGGGAGGGTTGTGGGAATTAAATGGTTGGGAAGTGGGTATGGGCGTGTAGGTAGCTTCAGTTGTGTTGGGTTGGGGGTTCGGTGTGGTGGATTGATGTGTGTTGGTATAGGCGGAAGTTGGGGGAGTATCCGATAGGTCACATGCAGGTAGAGGTCGGGAAGGAGTAGCGTTGTTGTCGATAAGGATATGGTGAGGGGTGTTAGAAGAGGGTGTGGCAAGAGTGGCCATTTGGGGGTTAGACACTTGCTCTTTAATGAGTGGGAAGATGTTGTCTAAGAGGCTTAGATTACGATCTGTAGATTGCATGAGGATGGTTCCAATATTATAGATGGTGACAGTTGCAGTCGCTTGGAAAACTTGGGAGGGGGCGATGTCGATAACTAGACTGTGGGGGATTTTTCTGGTGGCGGATAGTGTAAATAGAGTTAGAAAAGCATTTCTCCATTGCGCTCTTCGTTTCATATGGAAAATAATATCATTGGTTGTGTGTCCCTTGTGTATTGAGAAATAGGGATCCGCTATGGGTGTTTCAGGATGGAGTTTTATAAGATTGTGTTTGAAGCGTTTGGCTGCGTTCTTGGAGAGTTTGGAGGGGTAGTTGATGGTGTAGGTGTGTGTGCCTGTGAGCTCCATCATAAGCACTGTATAGATGGTGGAGTAGTGTGTGTGGGTTTCTGTTAGCAGTCCGTGTTATAATGTGTGAGGATGGGCTAGGGGGGGTGGGGTCAGGTATAGGGAGGCGGGTGGAGGTGGGGGATGGTGTAGACTAAATTAGAGGCTAGGTGCTAATCTGGGTATGGGGGTATAATGGTGGTGTAATAGATTAACCCTTTAAGTGCTGCCGTCGGCCAACGGTCGTCACGGGCACTACCTCCCCAGTGCTGCGTGCGACCGCTGGACATCCAGTTCAGCACTGGATAATGGACAGCGCAGCACTGGGGAGGTTTATTTACGAAGCTGCTAAGGTGTTAAAGAGAGATGGAGTACTGGGTCTTTTGGTAAAATAAGTGTTAACAGTCCATGCGGGACTCACAATCAAGTAAGCAAAAGGATCAGCAGGCCAAAAGATAGTGAGATATAGTAGTAGTGGACTGAGAGATAGGGTCTCTCTTGCCTCTTAGGTTCCAAGCGAAGACGGTCTTCATCAAAAGACAAAAATCTGTTGCTTGCTCTCATCTCCGACATATATGAAACTGTCACGTGGTTGGGTAAACCCAGTTAGGAACACTACCATTTACATGTTCACATTTCATAAGTTGCCTTCTCTTTTCAACACAATGACTTTTGACCTACATTTGTGTGCATGACCAGGCAGGATTGCATTATTTAAATCTGCATTTCTTACATTTCCATTTCGTAGGCACACTATCATGACGCCTTGAACATTTAGTACAAGAGATAAAGTTCACTGCGCAAATGTTTTTTTATGTTATTGTGAGGTAGGCGACTATGGTATCTAACTAGCAAAAACATTTGCGGCCTGACAGGGTTGCAACATGACCACATGGGTGCTTGTTATTTTATAAACGGAAACACTTCTTGTTTAGGGAGAGGAGCACTAAGGTGACACTGAGAGGTCAGAACATGTTGGAATTCCAGCTCAGCTGAATCCTGCTTACCAACATGCGGGATGTCAAGTTCTACACAAAGTTCTACACCAAGACGGACAGCCTGATGACACTTACCCACAGGCAATTGGGAGTTAGACCACCCGGGCAAGGATTTGGCAGATCATCCACTGTAGGCAGGACTAGGTTAGGGAGCGCTTAGTAGGAGTACACTATACACAGTACTTATATGTCCACATATATTCACTGTCTTAGCACAATGGTGGAAATGTTAATCTTTTTCACCACACTTTTTCACTATTCTCGTAACAATAATTACTCTAATCTGTTACATTCTATTGATTATACCAGCTCACGTATTTCATACAAGAAGGACAATGCTTCCATAAATATTGAAATGCCTTGCTGAGTATTGCTTGTGTATTTCTTTGGGTATGTACGAGAGGCTAAGCAAAAGGGTTTTAGATCCATTACCACAATTTCCTTGAAGATCAGAGTTGTCATGTTCTGAGGCTTCACATACATCTATTACCTTGTTACCAGTGCATATGGTGCACTGTGGGCTAGCAGGGATATAGGCAACATGTCCTGAGGGTGTGCATAGAATTAGTCTGACGCAATCCTGAGGTTTATATTGAGCAAAAAATGCACAGAGGTACAACGTGTACAACATGACGGCACCAATGTTATAGGTTGGGATCTTATATAATGGATCGCTTGAGTAGTGTTCTTTCGTATAAACCAAAGACCCCTACTCACCTCTGAACATGAGACATCCTTGGTGTTAGGGAAAAATCCTCCTCAGCTGAGTATGTTAAATCTATGTATTGGCTGTAGGTTGTTCAAGTTTGAACTGTTCACAGGATCTCCCCATAGAAGTACCCTCTCTGAATTTACAACACAACACATTCTTAAGGCAGAACCAGCAGCATTAATTATATCTGAGAACTGCAGACATTCAGTTACTCAGAAGTTGCAACAGTATGATCTCGCACTTGCAGGTGGGGACGTTACCTTCGTGGTTGAGGAACACAACGCATTCAGGACAGAGGTATTCTATCTATGGGTTAGATTCCCAGCAGTGCACGATTGCACAAGGTTGTTTCACACTTACACTGCAGCTGATGTTCCAAATAACTATACAGCCTATGAAGCTTTAGAAATTTACCAAGAACATAAAAACTGGGTTTCAGGCGCCCTACCACTCTCTATAAAAGAAGTTACTCTAGGTCCCCTTAGCAACGAGGGAGCAACATGGCCAGTCTTAGCCGATTACACACCACATCCAAACATAGTTAATATGACAGCGCCACAATTATGCAGGCAACATATTAACCTAATCTGAATACACAGAAGTCTGACACAGTTTGGCATGCGAAAAATGACAGTAAATCCAGCGAGGAATGCTCAAGCTGCACAACTACAATTGGCACTGCGGTGGGGGCTGATTTCGTTCATGGAGACCTGCGTGTGCTACGAAATAATTAATGCAAAACGAATTTCGTTTAGCACACGCAGGTCTCCATGAACGAAATCACCCCCCAGCTCAGCAGCATTCCAAACTGCCCGTTAGCCAGTCCGGCCCTGTTTCCCATAAGGGACTCCAGGAAAATCACATAATCTTACAATATGGTTGCCGATGGGGATGGCTCCCCCTGTGAAGGACTGCACCTCTTGGAGCACAGTCTTCGCTGCAGTCTATACCTGTACTCATGGTACACCCTCATTAGCTGTTTTGCCAGAGACCCTTAAACATATTCAAAATGAGTACCCGGCAGCCCCGCCCTAGATTTGGGGATGAAACTGATGGGCAATTTTGTCACAGTATCCGCAATTAGGTTGAGTAACATTAAAGGGGAAGCAGCAGCATTGGTGGTATATCAACTCCCCACTAACAACTCTGAGATAATAAGATTGAGAGTTACCTGAAATTACTGAGTAAACCTATGCATCCATAGGCAGAGATAATTTGCGAGCCAGACCTACAAAGTCAAAGTCAGAGGGTCTTGTATAGCGCAGCATGTCACCGTTAGGTCTCAAGGCGCTGCAGACAAGATCAGACTCACCAGATTCTTTCAATCGCTTTAATTAGGGAACAGACAGGTTTTAGTTCCTTACGAAAACACAGATGATCTGAAATGGATGAGATATGTGGGGGAAGCTTATTCCAGAGATGGGGGGCGAGATAGAGGGGTTCTTAGCGGGGTTAAAAGAAATTTAGAACTGGATCTCCAAGTTCTAGTAGGCTGGTATTTTCGCAATTTTTTACCTAGGTACCCTATGCCTGTGTGATAGAAACTCGTGTGTGTGAGGCAAAGAGTCTTGAATTTGCCTCTCAACCTGATTGGGAGCCAATGAAGAGTTTTCAGGTTGGCGCAGGATGATGATCTCAAGGGTAGATCCAGAATAAGTCTGGCAGCAGTGTTTTGGAGGGTCTGTAGTTTGGCATAGAGATCGTTGTTGATGGAAGCCAGTAGGGCATTGCCATAGTGTACTCAACTCAAAATTAGGCCCTGAACAAGTGGCTTGCGAGATTCGATTGGTAGCCACTTAAAAATCTTCTGCAATTTGCGTAGAATGCCATAGCAAGTGCCCACTACACGGTTAACATGAGCTTTCATCCAAAGTTTATTGTCGATAGTGATCCCCAAGTTGCATATAGTTCGTTTTGGAGATGGACAGGGGCCCAGTGATTGGGGCCACCAGTCACTGGACCAATGATCTTCAGCCCTGCCAAACAGAATGATCTCCGTTTTGTTGTTGTTCAATTGTAATTTATTATGACCCATCCAGTTATCGATGTGGGTCATACATTTCTTGAACTGGATGATGGTATCCGAAGGGTCAGGGCCGAAGGTTATCAGCAGTTGGGTATCATCGGCGTATGATACTGTTTCAAAGCCATAGGATCTAATTATCTTGGCCAAAGGAGTGACATAAAGATTAAAAAGCATAGGGCTCAAGATGAAACCGTGGGGTACTCCAAAGCATACTGATCTGCTGCATGCTGCCATGGGACCGAGGTGCACAGTGGTAGATAATTGTTGAACCAATCCAAGGCCTTCCCATGGACCCCCATCTCCCAGAGCCGTTGTAACAAAATGTCATGGGAGATGGTGTCAAAAGCGGCTGATAGGTTCATCAGCACCAGAACATCTGATTCCTTCTTGTCTAGGGTGAGCCTGATATTATCAATCATTTCAACTACCGCCGTTTCGGTGCTGTGCGCTGCATGAAACCCCGATTGAGAAGGGTCGAGAAGACTATGCCCTTCTAGATGGCTAGTTAGTTGTTTGTTTACCAAGGCTTCGAGAGCTTTCCCAAAATAGGGCAGCAGCGAGATGGGGCGGTACTTGGCTAGTTCACTGGCGTCTGATGTAGGCTTCTACAAAATGGGCCTAATTTGAGCTTTCGTCCATCTGCCCGGAACGACAGCTTGATCCAGAGAAAGATTGAAAATCTCTGTAAGCCTTGGTATCAGAGAGGATGCCAATTTCTTAATCATCCATGGGGAAAAGTGGTCTGTAGGAAATCCAGATTTAATTTTGACAATAACCTCCATCACCTGATCCCTATATACTGGTTGAATTTAGTCAGTAAGGAGGTTGGTGGGTCACTTCTGTTAGTAGCCTGCAGGTTGATCCCGTACTCATGCGGGAAAGAATTGTATATGGCCTTTATTTTCTCATCGAAAAAAAAGGTTAATTTATTGACCCAATCCCGAGAGGGAGTCACGGAAGATTGTATTGCTTCAGGGGTGGTGAACTCTTTCATGATTTTATAGAGTTCTTTACTTGAGTTGGCTGCATTGTTAATCCTCCCCGCTAGATACATCTTTTTAGCCTTTTTGATATTATTTAAATATGAACAATGACTTTCTCTATAGTTGGCTTGATCGTTAGCTGTTTTCGTTTTTCTCCAAAGACGCTCAGCCCTCCTATTAGATAGTTTCTGAGTTTTGAGTTCTGCAGTAAACCAGGGGGACGGTTTATGCTTCATCTTAACTCTAGAAAAAGGTGCTATTATATTCAACGTCGTTGTAATTGCCTGTTCAAAATCAATAATCGCTTCCTGTTAGACCTGGCACCATTGGCGTGGGTCTCCCTTCCATTTTTTTGTTGTTGCCTCATGTATTTTTGCTGGTGCTAGATGCTTTGGGCACTGTGCCACTTCTATTCAGTGCCACAGTGTTATGTTATGTTATGTTATGTTATCTTGGTTTTGTATAGCGCACGGCTACTCAGAAGAGTGTCCCGGCGCTTTGGTTGCACACCTATCTCACAACATAACAAGAAAAAGAACAGAGAGGGATCCAGAAAAAAACCACAAGGGGGACAACTAAGAAGTAAAGAGCCACGTCTTGAGACCCTTCCTGAACACCAGTAGATTTGGTGTACTACGCAATGTTACTGGTAGCATGTTCCACAACTGCGGGGCCAGCAGTCTAAAAGAGCGGCCTCCAATGCGGGCCCTTTTTATACGAGGAACCGTGGCAAGAAACAGGGATCCGGACCTCAGAGCCCTGGCCGGATGATAAAAGGCTAGCCTTTTTTGTAAGTATTTTGCTCCTGAGGCATGAAGAGCTTTATGCGCCAAGGTTAAGGCCTTGAAAATAATCCGCTTCCGGACGGGAAGCCAGTGCAGTGACTGCAGGAGTCCAGAGGCTCTGGCACGGCGAGGTAATCCAAAGATAGCCCGTGCTGCCGAGTTCTGGACCACCTGCAGCCATTGTAGCAGATAGTCTGGCAGGCCGAGATACAGGATGTTAGAATAATCAATTCTCGAGCCGACTATCGCCTGCACTGTTATCTTCCTGTGTTCCTCCGATAGTAAAGGGAGGAACTTTCGCAACATCCGAAGCAGGCCAAAACAGGTGCCAGTGAGACCAATTACCTGGGAGCGCAGTGTAAGGCCATTGTCCATCTTGATCCCCAGGTTTTTAGCCACCTGGGCAGAATCCGCCGGGGGAAACATGTTCTCTGGCCACCACTCCTTCCAATCTGGATCAGAACTGCACCCGAAGAAGAGGACCTCCGATTTATCCGAGTTGCACTTGAGGCTGTTATGTTGGAACCAGTTAAAAACAGCCCCAAGGCAACCCCGGATACTCTCTCCGTCGAAATCCGCGCCTTTCTCGCAGGTAAAGAGGAGCTGGGTGTCATCGGCGTAGGAAACGATCTGGGCCCCGAAAGACTCCGCCAGGGCCGCCAAAGGGGTCATAAAGATGTTAAAGAGAGTCTGGCTCAACACTGAGCCCTGTGGGACTCCGACACCCAATGGTGACATCTCGGCGGAGCAGGCGGAGGCCCAGACCGTTTGTCGACGGCCCGCCAGGAAAGATCTAAACCAACTGAACACCGTCCCCCTTAGACCGATCTCCAAAAGTCTAGCGAGGAGCCCCTCGTGGGGAACGGTGTCAAAGGCCGCCGACAGATCTAACATCACCTGCATCGCCTTGCCACCAGAATCCAGCACCTCCTTAATCGCCTCCGAGACTTCCAGGAGTGCTGTTTCTGTACTCAGATTGGCGCGGAAACCAGATTGGGTGGGGTGCAGTAGGTCATGTGACTCCAGATAGTCGGCAAGCACCCTATGCACATGTTTTTCAAGAATTTTGGCGAAAGCAGGTAGCAGCGAAATAGGCCTATAATTGGCCAACACCTCCGCATTCAGGCCAGGCTTTTTAAGCAGAGGAATAATCATCGCCTGCTTCCATAACTGAGGAACCACACCCTGCCTAAGAGAACACTTCAGCAGGGGGTTCACCCAGGGATTGATGACTTCCGCCATTTTCGCCAGAAATTTGGCGGGGCAAGCATCCCGGGGGGAACCAGATTTAAGACAAGTCATCAGATCCAATGATGAAGCAGCGGAAAGAGGGGGAAAAACTGCCAAAACCGGGTCCACATTAGCCATGGAGACCGAAACATCCTCCACTTGGCAGGGCAACTCTGGCTCCTGCAAGGGAAAAGAGTCCTGGATCAGCTTAATCTTAGAAATAAAGAAGTTGGCAATGTCACTGACCCACGACTCTGAAGGAGGGGCCTGATTCGACAATGAGCGCGGGGCCGTAAATTCCCGCACAATGGCAAATAACTCCTTGCAGGAGTTTGAGGCAGTCTCAATTTTCCTCGCGAAATAACCTCTCTTCTCAGAGAGGATATCGCGGTGATAGGCTTTTACAGAGGACCTGTAGGCAAGTTTGGCCACCGGGTCATATTTCGCACGCCACGCTCTTTCAGCCACCTTACATTGGCGTCGTGAAGCCATCAAAGCTTCCGTAAACCACGGGGCAGACGCCCGTTTTTCTATATTACGGGGGGGCTTCACCGGAGCAAGATCATCCAGCCTCTCCGTAAGCCATAGTTGCAGCCGCTCTACATCCCTATCTAAATCCCCTGTCAGAATACAGGGATTAGCCACAAATGCCTGTTTCAGCAGTTCAGGAGTGACCCGATGTAGTGCCCTAGATCCTAGGGCAGACTGCCGGAGGGCACAAGATGATTTTCTAACCTCCGAAAAGTAGTATTTGACCAACCTGTGATCCGACCACAGCACCTGAATGGGTGCAAGAATCTCTATGGGATAGGTCGAGAAGATCAAATCCAGGATATGGCCCTTCTCATGAGTCGGTCCACAATGATAGGGCGACAAGCCAAGAGGGGCTATAACGTCCAACATTTTTATCGTGTCGGCGTCCGTTTCATCGTCCATGTGGATATTAAAGTCGCCAGCTACTATACAATGCTCCGACTTGAGTACCAGCGACGAGGTTATCAACTGGAGCTCTTCAAAGAAAGTGCCCGTGGGCCCTGGGGGTCTATACACAAGGAGACCTTTAACAGAATAGTGCGGCGATAACACAATAGAAAACGCAAGGGATTCACAGCCCTTAATCGCATCGGAGGGGATGGTGGTGCAGGTGGCGCTTTTATTTACTATCAGTGCCACTCCATCTCCCCGTCCTTTCAGTCTATCCTCCCTGAAGATATTGTAATCGGGGGGGATAGCTGTAGCAATATCGGGGTTGGAAGACTCACCAAGCCACGTCTCGGTGAGCATCAGACACAAAGGTTTTTCTGTTGCCAACAGATCATAAATGTCCAATGCATGGCGACTGAGAGATCTAGTATTTAGTAATAAGCAGAGATGCTTAGTAGTAATTGCCTCCCTCTGTGGCACACAGGCCAGATATTTCTGAGGCCGCCAGCCGCATTCAGGGCATCGACTCTTACCCTTATGACGGGCTGGGAATACCGTACGACAAGAATCTCGCGTCCATTGCAAGGAGCGCATCTCCGGCGCCGAATAATGCAACATGGAGGTTAAAATATTTAAAATTAAGAGCCACCAGATCCCGGTCCCGCCCGTCACCCCGGAAGCCTCCGGGACGCTGACGGGCGCAGACGGGCAGGACTCTGGCACGACTCAGGCACAGGGAAAGGCACGACCGCTGCGCGATACCGCTGCGCGTCCAAGGGAGCTTTAAGTAGGCGTCCCTCTGGCTGTCTAGAGCGCTAGAGCGCTCGCAACTGGTATCCCCTGCGCCTCAGCACCACTCCAATATGGCGCCCAAAGTTCCCCGCCACCACCCGGGAACCGGATCCGCCAAAAACAGCGGTGCAGGTACCGATTAATGTGCAGGTAAGGGGCCTGAAGTATTATTATTAAAAACAGGGCTAAGAAAAGAAAATCTCCAAAAGGTAGGTTTTAAAATAGTAGCGCGATGGTCACAGCGCCCAGCGGGATGCGGTGTGCAAAGTTGAATCAAAAGACCCACCGGATTGGTCGCCTTAAGTAGGCGTCCCTCTGGCTGTCCAGAGCGCTAGAGCGCTCTCAACTGGTATCCCCTGCGCCTCAGCACCACTCCAATATGGCGCCCAAAGTTCCCCGCCACCACCCGGGAACCGGATCCGCCAAAAACAGCGGTGCAGGTACCGATTAATGTGCAGGTAAGGGGCCTGAAGTATTATTATTAAAAACAGGGCTAAGAAAAGAAAATCTCCAAAAGGTAGGTTTTAAAATAGTAGCGCGATGGTCACAGCGCCCAGCGCGATGCGGTGTGCAAAGTTGAAACCTGAAGCACACCGCAATAGGGAGCACAGTGCAAGTGCTCCCTATTGTAAATTGATGTATTAATCAGTGGCTTCATGTTTGGCTAGTTGCTTTACTTGCCAGACCCTAGTCTGGTGCACTGAGTGTGCCTAGGGGGAGTGTAAATCCAAATGCTGCTGGTGGGCCTGAAGCATGGTTGTGCCACCCACAGAAGCCGCCTTGTAAAATGTGTCTAAGGTCTGCCATAGCAGAGCCTGCGTGCAGTCTAGTACTGTCATGCTGACCGGGCAAGTGCACCCACATGCCAGTCCCTAAACCTTCCCTTTTCTTCATATTAGTCACCCCTAGGGTAGGCCCAAGGGCAGGGTGCATTGTAAGTATAAGGTAGGACAAGCCATGGTGTGTGTGGCATGTCCTAATAGTGAATTACAGCCATTTTCGTTTTTCACTATTGCAAGGCTACCTGTTCTCCGTCGGCCAAAATGGGCTGTTAGAGTTATTACATTTTACAATCCTAACTGTCTCAGAGAACATGGTAGAAATTCGAGTTTAGTATGTCTGAACTCAAAAATAATAAAATACATATTTTAGTGAAGTTTACATTAATATTCTGTGTTTGCAAATACCACATTTAGAAAGTAGGTATTTGCTTGTCTAACCATTCAAACCTGCCTCTGCTAGGTTGTGTATTCCTATGTCTGGTTTTTGAGTGACAGGGCTGGGAATTCCAGGAGACAGGCTGAGTCACCCAGTGGTGAATAGAGAGATCTGCATCTAGATGGGAGGAGTTGCACCTGAACCTTGAATAGGGCTCTGCCTGCCCTCCACAATGCTGGCTCCACCCCCTAGGGAGCGGCTGCTGTCTCTGCCCTGCACACTGAAAGAAGAGAAGGAGTCCTGTAAACAAAGTGCTCCAGGACTGTACTTGCCTTCCACAATGCTGGCCCCACCTCCTGCGGGGCGTTTGATGTGCCTGCCCTGCACTGTGAAAGGAAAGGAGAAGTTTGGTAAACAGGGTGCTTCAGAACTGGTTTGGACTGGGCAAAGGTTCCTCTCCCCTCAGAGAACAAAGGATTTTGGGGTATAAGTATTGGGACCCTGATCCCATGAAATTAGATCACTTTGGACTACAAGAAGAAACCTTTACTGATGAGAGGAACCTGAATAAACTGAGGAGAGGCTATTCCAAAGCTGAAGTGCTGCTTCGGAGATTGGCCTGCAGTGGTTGCCTGACTGCCAAAGGAAGGAGAAAGGAACTTTGTGTACTTTGCTTTCAACTTGTGAAGGTTCTTCAAAGGCTTGGAAAAGAGCTTGCCTTCTGCTGAAGTCTCAGGGACAACAGACTTCACCCCCCAGCTCCCCAGAGTTCTTGTGGAAGTGCCTGCTGCTATTTTGGGCCTTCTGAGGAACTGCGTGTCGCAAGGAGCTGGAAGCACGACTCAACAAGAAGAAGTGTGTCGCCGTCGCTGTGCCTGCCGTCACAACTCCGAAGGAGGGTGTCGCCGCTGGAACTGTCGCACTGCACCACATTGGAGAGAAGAGTGCCGCAACGAAGAGGAAGCGTGTCGCCGTCGCTGCTGCTGCCGTCGCAACTCCGAAGAAGGAGGGTGTCGCCGCTGTAGTTGTCGCACTGCACCGCATCAGGAGAAGAATCTCCCAACGAGGTCGGAGCGTATCGCCGTCGCTGTGCATGCCGTCGCCACTCCAAAGGTGGGTGTCGCCGCTGGAACTGTCGAATTGTACCGCATCGACCAAGAGCACCTCGCATCCCCGAGAAGTGCGCCGCCGTCGTAGCTGCTGCCGTCGCATCTTGGATGTCGCCGCTATAGTTGTCGCATCAAGCGGAAGATTCGCGCATTGTGGGAGAAGAGCGTCGCTGCTGGAGCTGTTGCTGTCGCACCGTAAGGGTGTCGCCGCTGCAGTCCACGCATCGAACCGAGGGCGTCTCGCATCCCCGAGAAGCGTGCCGCATCTGGAAGATCTTCACGTCTTTATTTCTTTGTATCTGAACTTTGCCGCATTTCCCATCACTGCGACATTGCTTGTCGTGGAAGCGCAATACAAGTTAAGGTACATTGACGCACAGTGTCGCATCTAAGAACTGAACCGAACTAAGCTTAAATCTACCATCTTAAAGTAATCATAGTGTGTATTTTTGTCGTTTATGGTCTTGTGTTAACTCTATATAAAGTCTACTTACTTTTGATATAAAACCTGTGTGGTGTCCATTTGTAGTGTTGTCACTGGGTTACTGTATGTGGTCACAACTGCTTAACTTACAACGCCTCTGAAATAAGCCTTGACTGCTCGCGCCACGCAGCCTAGAGGGTGAGCAGGGGTTATTTTAGGAGGGTAATCCCCTTGTCCTGACTAGAGGAGAGGGTCCCTATTTGTCACAAGTACCTACCTTTGCCAACTGGAGACCCCCATATCTAACACTTCCTCAATGTCTTTGGTGTTCAATTCGGCTTCAAAGCTGAAATTATTGGAGAAGGAGGAGGATGTAACTTTGTGCCAAGGTCTAATCATGACGCTGTGATTATCTCGTCTCATTATCGATTCATTAGCAGGAAGACTAAACTGTATTAAATAATGATCTGTCCAAAGGAGCTGTACAGGTAGGTCCATGGTGATCCTAGTGGAGTTAGTAAACAGAAGATCGAGAGTATGACCAGCCTGATGAGTGGGCCCTGCTACCATTTTCTCCAGCCCCAAGGTCTGGAGAGATGTAATCAATTGTTCGGTATCCGGGTCATGAGCCAGCTCAGCATGATAATTGAAATCGCAGATAAGAATGAAGTTATCAGCACCCATGACACAAGGAGCAATAAAGCCACAAAACCACAAATTAAGAGCAAATCTGAGAAGGGTAACTCAAAGCAAGCACTGAGTCTTCTAAGAATAAGTGGTATAATAAGAAACATAAAGAAAAGACTAAGTCATGGGGCGGATCTCCTCAACAGGAGGCCACTGAAAAGTGCTATAATTTGCATAACCGTGATAATATTAAAACATTTGACAGGTATCAGGATACTGATACGCGTTCATCTCATTCCTTTCAGGATAGATCCAAAAACAATCAGAGAGAGGTGGGCAGTCAGAGTGCAGATCAGAGGAGTACGTGAAACCACAGAAGGACTCACAACACTCTTCTGACTACATGATAAAAAAAGGAAGACAGACCTAAACAGTTAAAAACAAGGAAGCAGGACTTAAAGTCAAGCCTGGCACGGATATTGAAGATGCTGCTTCTGAACGGGGAGTGGGCGCTGACCATGCTGGGCAGCCTAGCAGAAGTCACAATAGTTTGCTGGAATCTGATGAATTGTCTAGTGACAGTAGTGTTGAGTGACTATATCTAAGTTGAAGCACCAAACACTAGGGTAAGCATCCCGCATCGTTTATATGAGGTGCAGCTTCAATTGGAGGGGGATGTACCAAGATACATTAATGTTCTTTTTTGCAAGAACTTATCATTTGACTATAATTTTCTCTTGGTCGAAAAGGATTGGCCACCTAAATTCATGATGGATTGCCCAGAGGGAGAGACAGTCATTTTACCTGGCTTTTCCAAACTCCTCCCAGAATCAGTTAAACATTCATATATATGCCAAGAAGTGGGCGTTAGTGCTGGCTTCTGCATTATACCCCAGCCATGGGGAGTGGGATGGTGTTTCCCCATATAATGCAATACCAGTGAAGTCGCCATCACAACTTCAAAGACAACGCCCCATTAAAAATTAGGCTAAAAGACAAATTAGAGAGATTCTTATATAACTTGAATATCAAGATGTAACTGAAAGTTGCACCTCTCCTATGAATAATACCTTGTTTCCAGTAATGAAAATAGATCATTCATATCATCTAGTATTAGAGTACAGACATTTAAACACAGCTACACGAACATTTGCAGTACGAAATGCACACAGCACAGCACTAATGAAGAACATAGTGTGTAAAAAATACAAAACAAATTAGATATCTCGAATGGATTTTTCTGCCAAAATATAGCACTTGAAAGCAGATATTTGACAGGCTTTAGCACTCTGGGTCTTCAAAATCAGTTCTGTTGTTTGCCCCAGGGGTATAAGAATAGCTTTGGGTTGTTTTCAGCACGGGCTACAGAACATTTACAATAATTTGACGATGAGGAATTGTCCTATGTCAATGACATTTAGTTGACAGATTATGACCTTTCTACACACTTGTTAAGAGTAGATTGCATAATTCTGAGATTTACTCAAATGGGCAAGAAATTCTACTTTAAAAATTCAAAAATTTCCCACCTCAATGTGTTGCGTCTGGGATATGAGCTGTCAAGTGAAGGCAAAAGCCTTGCAACACACTTCTTAGAAAAGTATGTGCATTTACAACCACCAACCACATTGAAGAAAATTCAATCCATATTCGTATTTCTAAATTTTTACAGAACATACATTCCAGATTATGCAGAACGGATTAAACCATTCTAGGACTTGATTCGTCCAGACTTTTAAGCACACATTGTACAACTGACCACACACAGATTTTGTGCTCAGTACAAGCTGACATGCTACCATCAAAACATTTACAGACACGTGTTAACTCCAGAAACCTGTTGATCCATATCACTGCTGGTGCATCAAGTTATACCTACGTTACATTCTACGAAGGAGACGCAGTACCAATTGCACCTAAATCACATTTATACATCAATGCTGGGATGCATTTTGCACCGACAGAAAATATTCTGATGGCGGTACAGACTGCTGCGTTGAGAGAGTGAGAGCTTTGGCTCAGTTGAAACAAATATTTGTCATGACTCCAGTGCCGGCCCTCGAGGCTGTCATGGAAGCTTGCGTTTCCAATGATAACGCATTTCATCCAAGATGGATACAGTTGGTCAATTCTCTCACCACAACAGATGTAGACTATAGATTTGACTGTACACTACAAACACAAGCATGCCTGCAATACGAGAATGAATACCTTCTGCCTAATGAAGTCATGTCTCTTGATTAGTATGATTACATAATCTATACTGATGGTTCTGCACAGTCTGCTTTAGAGACAAAACAGCAATACTGAGCTGCATGAGCAGCTTTTAAGGGTAGAATGCAGGATGGTGAATTCCAACCTGAAAAGACCCACACACAGTCACTAGATGATTGCACAGTGCAGCTTGCAGAACTCAGAGCTCTAATTCTGGCACTTGAAAATACGAATCCCAGATTCCCCACGCTCATTGAGTGTGATTCATATTATTGTGTCCAGTCTTACAATGAGTATCTACACTACTGGAGCCAGAATGGATTCAGAGATTTTAAAGGGTACACCATAAAGCACAAAGCTCTTTGGGGACAGGCGGCTAAGGTGAAAGGATGCTTGCCACTGACTCATGTGACTCACTCATTCAGTCATCAATGTGCAGGAATACATGTTGCATTGAATTCCATTGCTGATGAAGCTGTAAAGGCAATTGTGCACGCTGCTGCAGTCGCTGTGATTACTCAATCCAGTACGAGGATAGAGACATTACGATGACTGTCACTGAACATGAGAACACCCACTTGCAGAAAGGCTTTCCAGCGAAGTACTCCTACCTACCAGGTAAGTGCTCAAAAATACCATTTGCTCATATTCCTGGAGTAAGTGATAGAGTAAATAACAAATTCAGATCGCAGGTTAGGTTTAATCCTAGGAGCACATGAGGGCTTAGAGTCTGCACACGCATGGGTAGCAGCTATAATTTCACTATTGCTGCAACGCGGTTGGTGGCCAGGTCTTTACAAACAGAGTAGAGAATTTGTCCTTAAATGCGACATCTACTAGCAGATGAAGGATTCCACCATAGCACACCCACCACAGACACCACTATTAATATTAAACAAGCCTCTCACCTGTATTTATCTGGACCACTGTGGCCCCTCACAATCAGATTGGGCTTACAAATACATCTTGGTTACAGCGGATTCCTGCTTTTGATTCCTTTGGGTTTGGCAACAACGATCAGGTGAAGCCCGAACTAAATCAAAGATTTGCAAGTCTTTATCAGAACATACGCAGGTGGCCCATTCCATTCGGACCAGGAGCCAGTGTTCACCTCTAAGGCTTACAACAACACCATGGGAAAATTGGGTGTTACTGTGTGGAACTTCTCCCCCTACCATCCCGAGAGAAACACAGAGGTGGAAAGGAAGAACCGGGATTTAAATCAGCCTTTAACAGTGAGGGTATTAGGCTCAGGTCGCAGTTGGGTCCATCAACTATATGATGTCCAGACAGCCCTCAACAATCTGCCTAGAAAATCCCTGGGTGGTCGGACTCCCCTACAAGGTCCTGTTTAGGGTTAAGATATGGGTACCTGACCTTGATTGTCCCAACACAGTGGTGGCAGAAACCCCCTCTGACATCAATGAACAAAGTGTGGGGTAGGCAATTCACCCTTGTTTTAGGTCCTGAAGAAGCACCACATTTCGTTTTGACCAAGAGAAGCGCGAAAATGTTGACCCATTTTTCTCCTTACTAGGAAAAAAAACATACTACGAGGGCACATTGCAACCCCTCTAGTAGCAACCAACTTATCAGTTTTTCTAATCTAAAAACAGATTTGTAATTTGCACTGCTGCACTTTACCCCTGAATACTCCCCCCCACCTCACCTGTTCAGAGCTCCCCGCGCTGCCGATCTAAGGGCTGCCGCGGGTCGGAGTTCTTGCCGCCATTCTTCGACCGAGCACAGGCCACGCCCACGGACTTAGGCCACGCCCCCTTCGCAGACCTACATAAAGGCGAGTTGATTACAAGCCCGCACTAAAGATTTACCACTCCTGAGGCGAGATAGCCGGGAGCTGGCCGATATTTTAACATTATTGATTGTCAAAAACTGCTAATAACTTGATTTTAACCTGCTTTAAAAACAGATTTGTAATTTGCACTGCTGCACTTTACCCCTGAATACTCCCCCCACCTCACCTGTTCAGAGCTCCCCGCGCTGCCGATCTAAGGGCTGCCACGGGTCGGAGTTCTTGCCGCCATTCTTCGACCAAGCACAGGCCACGCCCATGGACTTAGGCCACGCCCATCTCCCTTCTTACTTAACAATGTGCCCCCCTCAAACGCGCAGCGGACGCGCGCAGCGGGCGCGCCGCCTGCGCGCCGAAGGCACGCCAAAGGCAAGCCCGTCCGCGCCCGTCCGCGCCGAGACCGGGCCCAGGGCCATACCCCCTGTCCAAAATGATCCCGGAAAAGGACAACGGAAGTATTCCAGTCAGGAGCTCCTAACACTAAGACCCAGCGTCACATGTGCCCGGATTGAGTTATACAAGGAAGGTAAAAAATGTCCGTCCTGCCCTTGCACTTTTGAATTTTCACCCATTAAGATCCTATCTATGCCCCAAAACAAATCCAAGATACCAAACTACAGAAACAGCACTTAATTAATGTCAGGTCCTTAGTCAACCATTACTTGGAGCCGTGCCAACCCCGGTTCATAAGGTCAGGAATTTAGGAATAATTTTTGATGAAAAGCTCAATTTTTCTAACCATGCTAACCAGATAGCATCCTCCGCCTTCCACAAACTTAAACTCCTAAAAAAAATCCTGCCATTTCTTCCAGATAATGCGAAGAAAACGGTGGTGAGCTACTTGGTGCTTTCATCTCTGGATTACTGCAATGGATTATTTGTGAATGCTCAATCTCGGGTGGTGGCCAAATTACAACTAATCCAAAACGCAGCAGCAAGGCTACTGTCTGGCACCCCCAAATATAAATCCATCAAGCAAGTAATCAGGAGCTACCACTGGCTAACTGTAAGACATCGGATCAGATTCAAAACCTTATGCCTGACCTTTAAGGCATTACATGGTCTTGGCCCGGTGTTTCTTAAACAGAAACTTATCTTATATCACCCTAACAGATCACTTAGATCAGAACATCTACACCAGCTGACAGTGCCACGAACTAGGACTGTCTCCTGGGGTGATAGATGCTTCACAAACACCGCAGCCAGACTTTGGAACACTCTTCCGATGGCGATAAGATCTACCCTTTCACTGTATCAGTTTAGAAAGTTGCTGAAAACTTGGTTGTTTGACCAATGACCTTTCTACTATTTGCACTATTTTTGAACCTTGATAATGCTCCCACTGGGACAATGAGTTGAGTCACAGCGCCAAGACACCCACGGGTAAAAGTTGCGCTTTACAAATCGTAAAAATAAATAAATAAATAAACAACAAACATACAGCTGAATTGATCGAAAGCCAAAATATCGATGTACTGTTTGTTACAGAAACGTGGGCTGACGAAGCATCAGATGCCGACCTGACCCTGGCCATTCCCGAGGGTTATTCCATTTTTAGAGCTGACAGAAAAATGAAACGCGGGGGAGGATTAGCAATAATAGCAAAAGAAGAACTCAGGATTAAGAACTCAGAAAGAGGAAGTAACTCGGACTGTGAAACCTTGACCTTCCAAATCAAGATCACAGATAACTACACGTTTAATAGACTACTAATCTACAAACCACCTAGCGCAAAAACGCCCCTAATTGAGTCTTAAGTCCATTTTTAGAATCAAGCGTGACAGGCCCTGATTATACAATTTTGGGAGATTTTAATTTGCATCTAGAGAAAACCACTGACCCTAAGATAGCATAATTTATGGACGCAATGTCAGATTTCGATCTGGAACAAAAGGTACACCTAGATACCCATAACGCCGGCCACACACTGGACGGTATATTTACCTCATGTCAGATCTTAAATAAAATTGATATTCTCATGGTCCCATGGTCGGACCACAAGTTAGTCCTGTTCATACTAGAAATTAAAGAAGATACGGGGAGACCGGTGGAAACCCTTAAGAAAACAACATACCCGGATTGGTCCAAGGTTAACCATCAGGAATTTGTTGATATACTCCGAACATCTTATCCTATATTTGATGGAAACTGCAATATAGCCTGTAAACAATTTAACGAATGGCTAAATACTGCAGTTAAACTTACAGTTCCACAAAAAAAAGTTACCTTTAAAAGAAAAACCCCCTCACAGCCGTGGTTCTCGGAAGCATTGAAGGCACAAAAACAGAAGTGCAGAAGAGCTGAGAAAAAATGGAGAGCCAATTATGACACCCAGCTCAGACAAGAATATAAAGCTGCTTTAGCCAGTTATAAAAAACTAATAATAACAGAAAAAAGTATATATTTCGTTCAGAAAATTAATGAATCAAAAAACTCTAGTAAAGTTCTCTTTGATACTGTTAAAAAACTATAAAAATTCGAAAATAAAAACTCAGAAGAATTGTCATCAGACTTCTGTAACACATTAGGTGAATTCTTCGTTAGCAAAGTATCTTCAGTCTGTGACTCCTTTAAAAATCACAACACGGAGATGGCAGACCAGGATACCCTACACCCAATAAATCTGGCGGAACAATCAGTTCAACCTATATTGGTCCATTTCACCCCTCCCACTGTAGATCAGATCCAGAAAGAGGTGCTCACCACTAACTCAGGTAGCCCAATGGACCCTTGTCCACCTAAAATAATGCAAACCTGCTCAGAACAGCTGAGCCTGGTGTTAGAAAAACTATTTTCCCAAATTATCGAAACCAACAACTTTCCAGATGATTGGAAAATGATATCGATCAAGCGGCTGCTGAAAAAACCAAACCTAGACGGTGAAATCCCAAACAATTATAGACCAATAGCCAGGATCCCTTTTGCAGCAAAAAATATCGAGAAACTGTTAAACAAACAGTTATCCCGATATCTGATGGATGGTGACTGGCTGGACCATTCTCAGTTCGGTTTTCGCGAGGGACACGGAACGGAGACTGCGCTACTCACAGCAGTGGAGGAAATTAGACAAGTGTTGGACAATGGAGCGAAGGCCGCCTTGGTGCTACTTGACCTATCGGCGGCCTTCGATACGGTCAGCCACGAGATCCTCCTAACCCGACTAAAAACAGCAGAAATGCATGACTCAGCATGTACCCTCATTGCTTCCTACCTAGAGAATAGAACTTTCTCGGTAGAATCAGGAGGAGCTAAATCCAATGCATTCAACCTGCCATGCGGGGTCCCACAGGGCTCCTCGATGAGCCCCACTCTTTTTAATCTATATGTGGCCCCTCTTGCTGAAATTATAAGGAACTGTGGATTCACTCCAATATCCTATGCTGACGATACTCAAATTGTGGTGTCAATCAGTAAGGATGTGGAGGACACAGCAGAAAAATGTCAACATTGCATGGTTCAAGTCAGCCAATGGATGAAAAGAAACTGCCTAAAACTTAACGGGGACAAGAGTGAGGTCATGATATTAGGAGGTAACACAAATATATGGTCTCCCTCCTGGTGGCCTAAAAACATGGGAAGATGCCCAGATCCATCTGAAAAAGTGAGGAACCTGGGAATCATTCTATACACCAATCTCTCATTTGACGCCCAAGCCAGCAAACTGGCATCAACACTCTGGTATATCCTAAAAATGATAAAAAAATATTACCTTATCTACCACAAGATTCGCGTAAAACAGTGGTGACAGCTTTAGCTTTGTCAAGACTGGACTACGGGAACGGCCTTTATGCTGGAGCCAGGATGAAAATCCTAGCCAAACATACCTAAGTTTGAGCCAATTAGCCACAAACTAAAACCCCTGCACTGGCTACCTATTGCAAAAAGGGTACCATTTAAATCATTGTGCCTGGCATTCAAGGCTATTAACGGAACTGGATCACAATTCCTGAAGTCACATCTAAAACTTTATGAGCCAAATAGACTTCTTAGATCCGGTCAAAAGAGACTCATCGGGATCCCGAGATTCAGAAGAGCCAATTGGGGCGGAAGAAGCTTCCTTGTACATACAGCAAGAACCTGGAATCAGCTGCCTCTTGCCATAAAAATCAGTCCATCCTTGAAATCTTTTAGAAAGGAAGTTAAAACCTGGCTGTTCTCCGCATAGCTCTAACAACATCTTCAAGAGACAAGGGTATATCTTAGCGCCAAGACGCCTTCGGGCATTCGCGCGCTCTATAAATTGATAAATCAAATCAAATCAAATCAAATCTAACAGGGGTATCCATTTATTAAAGGCTTAGGTGATATCTAAATGTCAGTTTTAATTCACTCTTTCACACACACTTTACACCACCTCACTTGGACATTCCTCGCACTCATCAAACTGCGATAAAACCCAAAAGATCTGAGCAGGAATGTCGAGACTTTCTGGCCCCTCTCCATCTACCAGCTCTAGAGCAAGTAGATCGAGACATCCTAGAGGCACCGATAACGGTTCAGGAAGCAGAGAACGCCATGGGAGACATGCAGGCAGGGAAGGCGCCGGGGCCCAACGGGTTTCTGGAGGAGCCTATCTGGTTATACGCCGATGACATCCTCCTGTATGTTCAGAGGCCGGCCGCCTCTATTCAGAGATTAATGAAGATTATATGCGAGTTCGGTACCTACTCCGGATACCGTATAAATTGTATTGTATTGTATTGTATTGTAAGGGGAATTTGTAAAGCGCGCTAACACCATGGGTTTCTTGGCGCTGGTTGAGTACTGAGGGACCAGAGGGATTTAACCGGATTGAGGGAAGAGCCATGTTTTTAGGGATTTACGGAAAAGGGTAAGAGAGTTAGAGATTTTGAGAGAAAGGGGAAAGGAGTTCCAAAGTTTAGGGGCCAGGAATGTCAAGTCAAGTCAAGTCAGAATTTATATAGCGCACTACATACCCATAGGGTCTCAAGGTGCTTGAGGAAGAGGGGGGGGGGTTTATTTATCGAATATCCATGTTTTAAGTTGTTTTCTGAAGGCTAGGTGGTTTTGAGTAAGGCGGAGGTGGATGGGAAGGGAATTCCAGGTCTTGGCCGCTAAGTAAGAGAAGGATCTTGCTCCCATGGTGGCTTTGTGGATGCGCGGTACAGCGGCGAGGGCTTGGTTGGACGAACGCAGCTGGCGGGTGGGGGTGTAAAAGGAAAGGCGCGTGTTGAGGCAATCAGGTCCAAGTTCGTAAATAGCTTTGTGTGCGTGGGTGAGGAGACGGAACGTTATTCTCTTGTTGACGGGGAGCCAGTGAAGGTCTTTCAGGTGAGCGGAAATGTGGTCTGTGCGGGGGATGTCTAGTATGAGTCTGGCTGAAGCATTTTGGATGCGTTGGAGTTTGTTCTGTAGTTTCGCGGTGGAACCGGCGTAAAGGGTGTTTCCGTAGTCCAGGCGGCTTGTAACCAGTGCGTGGGTGACCGTTTTTCTTGTTTCGGTGGGGATCCAGTGAAATTTTTTTTGAGCATGCGTAGGATGTTGAAGCATGAGGATGAGACGGCGTTGACTTGTCTGGTCATCGAGAGTGAGGAGTCCAGGATGATGCCCAGGTTCCGTGCGTGGTCCGTCGGTATGGGGGCTTTTCCTAGGTCTGTTGGCCACCAAGAGTTGTCCCAGGTGGAAGGGGATGAGCCTAAGATGAGGACTTCCGTTTTGTCCGAGTTCAGTTTCAGACGGCTTTGCTTCATCCATTCGGCTACTTCTTTCATCCCTTCGTGTAGGTTGGTTTTGGCGGTGGTTGGGTCTTTGGTGAGTGAGAGGATCAGCTGAGTGTCATCAGCGTAGGAAATGATGTTGAGGTTGTGTTGACGTGCGATGGTTGCGAGGGGGCTCATGTAGACGTTGAAGAGGGTGGGGCTGAGTGATGATCCTTGCGGGACGCCGCAGATGACTTCGGTGGCCTCTGACTTAAAAGGGGGGAGGCGGACTCTCTGAGTTCTTCCAGCGAGGAACGAAATGATCCAGTCCAATGCTTTTCCTTGAATTCCGATGTTTCTGAGGCGTTGTATCAGGGTGCTATGGCAGACTGTGTCGAAGGCTGCGGAGAGGTCAAGGAGGATAAGGGCGACTGTGTCTCCGTTGTGCAGTAGTGTTCGAATGTCGTCTGTTGCTGCGATGAGGGCGGTCTCGGTGCTGTGTTTGGCTCGGAAGCCAGACTGTGAGGGGTCGAGTGATTTGTTGGTTTCGAGGAAGGTGGCGAGCTGATTGTTAATGGCTTTCTCAATGACTTTGGCAGGGAATGGGAGGAGCGAGATGGGGCGGTAGTTTTTGAGTTCGGTGGGGTCAGCTGTGGGTTTCTTCAGAAGGGCGCTGAGTTCGGCGTGTTTCCAGCTATCTGGAAATGTGGCGGAGTTAAGGGAGCAGTTGATGACATCTCGGAGCTGGGGTGCGATGATGGAGTTTGCTTTGTTGAAGATATGATGGGGACATGGGTCTGTAGGGGAACCTGAGTGGATGGAGTTCATCAGGCGAATGGTCTCTTCTGTGGTGATTGGGTTCCATTCGAAAAGGATATTCGGAGGAGGTAACGGTTCGGAGGTGAGTGGGGTGGACTGGTTTGCAGGTAGACTGTCAAAGCTGTTATGGATGTCGGCGATTTTGTCATGAAAGAATGAGGCAAGGGAGTCGCAGAGGACTTGAGAGGGGGTGATGTCGTTAGAGCTGGCGGTGGGGTTGGTGAATTCTTTGATGATGTTGAAAAGTTCCTTACTGTTGTGGGCGTTGTTGTCTAGTCGGTCTTTGAGTGCTGATTTCTTGGCTGTCCGTATTAGTTGGTGGTGTTTGCGGGTGGCGTTTTTGAAGGCGGCTTGGGTGATAGTGTTTGGGTCTGTTTTCCAAGTTTTCTCCAGGGAACGGCAGAGCTTCTTGGATTTCTTAAGGTCATCGTTGAACCAGGGGGCGTTCTTGCTTCCTTGCTTGATTTGATGTTTTTTCAAGGGTGCTAATTTGTCGGCGGTTCGGGTTAGCCATTGTGTGAGGTTGATGGCGGCTTGGTTAGGGTTCGTTGAATAGGCAGGGGGTTTTTGAAGAAGCAATGTTGAGATCTGGTCGATGGTGATTTTGTTCCAATTTCTTCGTAGAGTTGGTTGAGGGTGGTTGTGGATCGAGGTCTTATTGTAAATAAAGTGGATGCAGCTGTGGTCCGTCCAGTGGAGGGGTGTGGTATGAGTGAAGGAGATATGCTTGCTGGAAGTGAAGATAGGGTCGAGTGTGTGTCCTGCATAGTGTGTGGGGGTGTTAACAAGTTGTTTGAGTCCGAGATTGGCGAGATTGTCCAGAAGGGTGGTAGTGTTATTGTCGTTGATCTTTTCCAGATGAAAATTGAGGTCTCCCAGTAGAATGTATTCTTCCGAAGGGAGGGCGTGTGGGGTGATAAAGTCAGTGATGTCTTCGCTGAATTTTGTTCGGGGTCCTGGTGGCCTGTAGAGGAGGGTGCCCCTAAGTGTTGTCTTGGGGTCGGTGTGGATCTGGAAGTGAAGGTGTTCGGCGATAGCGAGGTTGTCATCTGAGCTCGTTGAGACGCGGATGGTGTTCTTGTGGACGATGGCGATGCCTCCTCCTGTTTGGATGGGGTGGTCCTTACGGATGATCTTGTAGCCGTCCGGGATGGCTATGGAGATGTCTGGAGCTGACGAGGCATTCATCCAGGTTTCTGTTAGGAAGGCGATGTCCGGAGAAATGGTGTCGAGTAGGTTCCAAAGGTCGATTGCGTGTTTGTGAACCGAGCGGGTGTTGAGAAGGATGCATTTGAGGTGGTTGGTGTTGGCTCTCTGTTTGGTGTTAGTGGATTTGGATTGGGGCTTGACGCTGGTGAATTTGCAGGAGTGGCAGGTGAAGGGTCCATGGGTGTGTCCTGGTGCTGCTTGGGCGCAGAAAGTGAGTTGGCCGGGGTTGAGTGCAAGGAGGGAGGAGGCGTCGTATGTAATGCGGGGAGGATGGGTGCAGCGGGGACCAGGGGGTCTGGCTCTGGGCGCGGTCCAGGCGCGGACGGGCGTAGACGGGCTTACCTTTGGCGCACCTTCGGCGCAACTGGGGCGCGACCGCTGCGCTTGAACGCTGCGCGAGAATACATCTGACATATATGGTTGGGGGAGGGGGAGGGGTGAGGGAGGGTCAGCAGGGAGGCGGGGAGGGCTGTGGGGGTCGGGCTCTGAGGCACCAACAACAACAACAACACGCGTAAGATGGCGGCAGCGTAGGGAGAAACGCAACTGGAGGTAGGCTGGGGCTCAGTTGACTGACTGTGGTAGCAGTAGGGTCGCGCTATGTCAATTAGCGTTAGAATATCGAGCGCCGTACAAACAATGCCCCCAAAACTTTCCTATATGTGCAGCAGTGAGCGCCGTGTCAGCAGTCCCCCAGAGGCTTTAGAAATGTCCCAAAAGGAGTAATATCCCTCGCGCAGCAGCGTTAACCACAGTAGTGTGTTAAATAAGTATCAAAGGCAATCACACAGCAATGCAGCTCTGAGTAACGATGCCAAGCAGGAGCAGGCAGCAGGGTGAAGGGAGCGACCGCTTCTGAGCTCGTCAGGACGGTCATGCGAATCTCCGGCCTCCGGATCTGCAAAGTTTGACGGGGGGGATGGAAAGAAGGTGGAGGTGGGAAGATCTCATGTTCCGTGAAGGGCAGTAGGACCTGATAAGGGATTTCAAAAAGGGGGGACAGGAGCCAGATAAAGATTTGAAGGTGAGGCAGCCGATCTTGAAGGCCGCCCTCGAGATGACAGGGAGCCAGTGCAGTTTAGAGAGAAGAGGTTTAGCGGATTGCCATTTCGGAATCCCAAGGGCCAGTCTCGCCGCTTGATTTTGAACAGATTGTAGTCTGGAGAGAGATGTTTTGGGCAGACCGTGGTAAATAGCGTTCGAAAAATCTAAGCGGGAGAGGACAAGGGCCATGATTACTTGCAAAAGGGCTTCAGGAATAAGGAGATAAGCCACCTTCCTGATCCTGCGCAGCTGGAACATGCAGGAGGAGACTACTGTCCCCACTTGGGGCCCGAGGGAGAGACCGGAGTCAATAGTGACCCCTAGACTTTTTACCGAGGCCACAGGGGTGGGGGGGGCCAAGTTCTTTCGGCCAAAAATGCGGGCCCCAGTAGGTAGAGCTCCTACCAGGAAGAAGGAGCTCCGTCTTTCCCGGATTCAGTTTGAGCTGGTTTTGGCACATCCACTGTAAAATGTGGGACATGACTGCCTGGAAGTTAGGAATAGCAGAGGGGGAATTGAGAGGAAAGATGAGTTGTAGGTCGTCCGCGTAGTTAAACACGGTGACGTCCCACTGCCTCAGAGAGAAAAGGAGGGGTCGAAGATAGATGTTGAAGAGAAGAGGGGATAGGGAGGAGCCCTGAGGGACCCCACAGGGCAAGTATTCCCTAGGAGCTCTGAGAGTGCCCAGGCTGAGGGTCTGAGACCTCCCGGTCAGGAAGGATTTGACCCATGCCAGCGCCAGGCCCTGGATGCCAGCTTGCTCGACACGGTGGAGAAGGATGTTGTGGTCCACCGTGTCGAACGCGGCCGACAGATCTAATAACACCAGGGCCTGGGGGGTACCCTTGTCAGCGCCGTCTCTCAGGGCATCCAACACAGCCAAGATTACAATTTCCGTAGAATGGCCGGGTCTGAAGCCGGCCTGGTTGGCCTCGAGAAAGTTGGAGCTCTCGATGAACTGTGAGAGACAGGCGGTGGCGTGGGCTTCCAAGATTTTAGAGAAGAAAGGCAGGAGGGAGATGGGGCGGTAATTCGCCGGGACGGCGGGATCAGCCCCAGGCTTTTTCAGTAGAGGCACCAGCACGGCCTCCTTGAAGGAGCAGGGTACCGTACCGGACGAAAGAGAGGAATTCAGCAGGGGAAGGATGCAGTCGGGTAAAGAATGGCAGATGTCTCGTAGTATGGTGGGGGGACAACAGTCGTCTGGAGAGCCAGACTTAACACGGGTGGCCAATGTGGCCAAGGCCATAGGGTCTAAGGGAGGAAACTGAGTAAAAGAGAAGGCATTGTGAGGGGGAGAGACAGAGCCCACGCCAGGGGGAGTAGTCGGGATGGTGTCTTTAATCAGAGCAATTTTCTGAACAAAGAACTTGCTCAGCGCATTACAAGATTCCTGTGTGGGGGCCTGAGTAGGGAGTGTCCTGGGGTCAGAGGTGAATTCGTTAAGAATTTTAAAAATCTCTTTGGACTTGCAGGGGGCGGATAAGATTTTTCCTGAGGCGTAAGCTTTTTTGGCTGCGGAGATGGCAGTTTTGTAATTATTGCGCGCGGCCACATACACGCCTCTGCTAGACGAGCAATAGTCTCGCCTCCACCTGCGCTCGGATCGGCGGAGTTCCAACTGCAAAGTCTTGAGATAAGGAGTGAACCATTTGTGGGAGTGATGGTGTCGGGATCGGGGAAACTTGGTTAGAGGGGCAAAGATATTGCTGGCAGTTGTGAGCCAGTCAGAAATATGCCCCTGAAGCTCGTTGGTGCTTAAATCGTTAGGGAGCAGGGGACGGGTTAGGGAGAGGTGGGGTAGAAATTTAGAGGAGTCGACGGCTCTCCACTTGCGGGCGGTGCCGCCCTCCAGCAGTGGGATCCTGATCTGGCCAACGGCCGAGAAGGTGGTGTCAATCAAAAAATGATCGGACCACACACAGGGTGTAATAAGTGGACGGGAGGACTTGACCCCATGGACCCAGATGTGGTCGAGAATGTGGCCGCCACTGTGAGTGGCGGACCTGACTAATTGCGTGAAGTTTAGGCTCGAGAGGGCATCAAACAACTCGATGGCATGGGGGCCAGCGCCCCGCTCTGAAACCAGTTGGGATAAGTCCCTGGGATATATCCTAGTGGGGCCGCAGCCACGGTTATCGGCAGACTGTAGGGGCCTAGCCTGGAAGGAAGTCTTCAAATACTTAGGAATCTGGATCACGCAGTCAGACTCAGAGTTCTTGCGCCTGAATTTGTTGGCGCAACTAGATCGACTTCGCGGAGACGTGGAGCATTGGAGATCTTTACCGCTCTCCTTGATGGGGCGTGCCATTTTATTTAAAATGATGACCCTCCCCCACCTGCTCTATGCTTTGCAGAGTGCACCCTTCCTGGTCCCGGACCAGATTTTTAGGACGATTGAGTCAGAACAGCGCTCCCTGCTGTGGAGTGGTGGGTGTCCTAGAATAGCTCTTAAGAAACTGCAAAGGGGGCCATATGAGGGAGGATTGGCTGTGCCGGATATCCGCCTATATTACTGGGCGACGCAATTAATTAACGTGAATGGATGGGTGCTTGCCCCATTGGAGGAACCAGCCTACAGGGTAGATAGATTAGCCTTTAGAAGCGGTACATACTTATAAGCCCTATATACTAGGGGTAGGCACGGCTGACCTCTACCTCCCCAAACGGCAGTGGTTGTCGGAGTATGGAAACGAGTGACAAAACTGCTTGGATGGGAGGCAAAACTGACGGAACAGACTCCTTTGTGGGCCGGGACACTCTTACCGGCAGTGGCGAAATTGCAGGCTCTGCGTCGGTGGAGCCTAATTGGTATTGAGGTGCTGGGGGATATTTGGAAACGGGGAGAGATGGTGCGCTTTGCGGACTTGCAGGCTGAATATCAGATGGAAAATGGGGAGTTCCTACACTATCACCAGCTCAAGTTCGCCCTGCACAGAAGCCTGACTCCAGGGGAGAAGTTACCTGAATATGCCCCGCTGGAGGATAGATTACTATTGGACCCCATGATTGACAAAGCGATCTCCCTCACATATAGAAAACTTATTAATAACATTTCGGACATGTTGGGGCCCGTGCAGGAAAAGTGGGAGTCAGATCTGGGACTGTTGGAAGATGATGATTGGGGGGAGGCCCTGCAGTGCCCCCGGGAAGTGGCAATTCGAGCTAGGTTTCGGCTTGTCCATCTACGCATCCTGCATAGATCATACACCCCACGAACGACGCAATACCTGATAGGTTATGTAGATTCTCGCGTTTGTCCACGGGGGTGCGGGGAGGAAGGGACCTTCTTCCACATATTGTGGGACTGCGCTAGGACCAGGGCATACTGGTCCAGGTTGACGGGTATCATGTCGGAGGTGGTGGAAATAGCCATTCCGCCGGAGGCCAGATGGCATGTTTTGGGGGTTACCAGTGACATAACCTGGCCGAAATGGGACAAATTGTGGTTAGCCCTGGCGAGTATGGTAGCCAAGAGAAATATCGCAAGGTTATGGGGCAGTGATCTGGTACCTACGGTGGAGGAGTGGGAGAGAGATCTGGATTGGTGCCAGCGGGCAGAAAAGATGATTTACAAAAGTCGAGGCTGCCCTAAGAAATGGGAACACATATGGCGGCTTGGAGGCGGTATAGAGGGAATTGGATGGATTTACAGACGAATGAAGAGCCGACATGAGGGGGGATCAGTGTGGAACTTCTTACACTAGGCCTGTGCACTTAACATTGCGGGCCTGCGGCACCCACCCTGTATTGGATTCCTTGGGTTGTAGCTGTACTGAGGAGGGGCGCTGTGTTGTCCTGATGGGGAGAGGGGGAGCTGGTTAGGGGTGGTGAATAAAACGTGTAGGCATTGCTGGGTCAAAATTGGGATCCACTGGGGCTTTGTGAATGTTTGGAGGCAGGTCTGTCGTGATAGGTGGGCTTAATCATTTTTAGTGCAGCTGTGGTTGATTTTATTAATGATTTTCAATGAATTTCCGTTGCTAACTGATGTGCAAAGTTATGGAGCCTGTTCTTTGAATAAAAATATATATTTTTTAAATAATCATAAGAAAAAAAAAAGATCTCCACCAAAGGGACTCTTGGGGAAACCTGTACGGCACGGCAGCGCCGGCCCAATGAGGAGCACCTGCACGATGATGAAGCATGACATCCCCATCGATGTGTGAGGACAACAGGAAACAGTCTTGTTGACTGTCCCCTTTATGTTGTGCATTACCAAGTCTCTCTTTTACCTTTCTCTGTCAGGAACCGAGACCCCATTTCTTGGTCTGTGCAGTCTGGTGAGCATGTGAACTGCAATATTCTCAATAGACAGGAGTTTCTCAGTAAGCTTTTTAACAATCCAAAGTACAAACTATTACTATAATCCAGTCTGGAGATGATCAGTGAATGAAATACCTGCTTTTGACAATCTAGCCATAGAAGAAAAACCTTCACAACCCTTTTAAGAAAAGTAAGAAGCAGAGGTTAATTAATTCATTTGGGTTTTCAAATTAAGGACAATATTTAGATGGAATCTGAGATTATTTACCATGGTACTTGGCACAGTTAAAGTTCCAAGATCAGACAGCCACTAACAATCAGAAGAAGCACCTTTATATAGTCCCAAAATGAGAATCTCAATTTTATCTGAGTTAAGCATTAGAGCATGCATTTGGTCACACAGATAGCCAACACTTAAAATGTGCTTGTTTGTATTCAACTGAGCCATCCAGCTGAGTAACCAGTTGAGTATCATTGGTGTACATCATGAAAGTGAAACTACATGATCCTATCGGATAAGCAACAGACGAAACCTAAATATTAAACAGCATTAAGCACAAAGTAGAGCGATGTGGTATGCTGAGTTTTACTGATTTCATATCAGAAAAGTAGTAATTTTTACTACTTGCATCCTTTTCTGAGATATATCAACCAGTCTAAAGGCAAACCTCTGATACCAATGCAAAAACACAATGTAAGAAAAATTTAAAGTCAACTTAAAAAAATAGAGTCAATTATAATAGAACCGAAACAACAAAAATCCAATTAGTAGAACTGAAGTTATTTTTATTTTTTATTTTTTAGGTGTAAAAAGGAGCCCAAAACATCTGTGTCTTCGCCCTTTCTTTAGAAGGAGTATACTCTGATGCTAGACAAGAGTCCAGGACCTGGGTGGGCCCCTTTTAGGGATCAGGACTCACTCCATTAGAGGTCAGCATAAGGGCCTAGGCAGATCTAGTTTGCATTGGTCAACTGGATAGTTGCAGGGAGGTGGCCTCCTGAAGCTAGATGTTTCCCTATAGCGCACAGAGGAGGTCAGCCTACTGACCCTTGAAGCCACTTCTGGTTCAAGGCAAGTTGGTCCAATATTCCTTCTTCAGACATAAGGGATGTCCTTCTTCTGAATCTTCCACTGGTCCAGCAGTGTTCTAATAAGAGGTACTGAAGGTGCCACTTTTACAACTAACTAGTGCCACTCTTTGTGTAGGGAATTCACTGGCCTGACCCCAAAACTGGTTCTGGTAATTTCTTCCACTTCCCTTTGTCCTGGCTACACACTGTCTAGGGTGAAAAAGGCAAGACATAGTGTCATGGAGGACAGTTGGCATCATTTTGACATTGTGTCAGGTTCCTTTGTTTGTGCTGCAGGCAGGGACATTTGAAGTTCTATCAGGGAAGGGTATAGCTCCTCCCCAGTCATCATGTAAGGAAGATCCACTACCCTCACACCAAGGCCTCCATTATCCCCACATCTGGAAAGGATTCACAACCCACAACAGGAGAGCTATTCACAATCATGTGACTCTGTGGACTGGTAGAAGGGCACATTTGGTTTAGACAGAAAAATGCAAACTTTCTAAAAGTGGCATTTTTAGAATAGTAACATAAAATCTAACTTTACCATTGAAGAGAAATTTAAATTACCATTAACTTGAGTGAAAATAGCATTTCTCTATCTAGTCCCAAACTGAAGTTGACACTTATTTAGAATAACAAGGTAGTCCAGTGTTGGTCAATGGGAGGCATACACTTAAAGTAGTGAAAAACGACTTCAGTTTTTCTCTGCTAGGACATGTAAAGGTTAAGTGCACATGTCCTACTGAATAGAATGTGCAATTCATCACATGTAAGACTGTGAATCTATCTTGGTTCCAACCCTTGGTTGACATACGCACCAGCCCAAATAACTGTGCATCCTCTTCAGGGCTAAGACACCAAGCGGGTGAGCAAGACTGTGTGTCTTCAAAAGGTCAGGAGGAGTCAGGTAAGTCTTTTGAAAGAGCATATTTTGTCTACTCAGGTTTCATAGCTTATTCCCAATGTGCAAAAATGGAATTCTGCAACATATGAAGAAAAGTGCTAGCAAGAACCAATTTGCAGTGTGTATGTAATCCAGTCTGTAAATGTCTCTGGGATGGATAGATTTTTACTACATATGATGTTTTTTTAGTTTGGAAAAAATATACATACTACACTACAGTGTTTAACAAAAGGGCAGCCTCAATCTAAGCTGCATTGTCTGTCATTCATACCTACTGTGTACCTCTGATAGCCAGAGGTATAAGGAAACAAATGGAAATCATGCAAATTCCAGGATTGGGAGAAAAGCTTATTCACAAAGATTTCTTGGTAAAACTGCCTCTGAATAACTATTGCAGCAGCCTTTTCCTTTCACTTTTTGGTCACAGACAGGAAAGTAGAGTCAGCCACATTGTGGTGGCTAGAGCAGTTAAAGACTGAGAGGTACAGATTTCTTTTGAAATTAAGTCAAGAGGGCAGACTAGGAGGAGCGCTGACTGGTATGAGTGCTCAGCACAATGCACTACATATTCCACTATCCTCGGTTTTTGTGGTGCAAGGGACTGTGTGAAAGCTTCCTGTTCAGAAACAACATTCTTGATTAAGAAAATGGATCACACTAATGAAAAATCTGGAAGGATGAAGCATGGGAATTGCTGTTCCATTAGATGGAGATTTTTCACCAATAGCTGGTAGGGATTATGCGTTAAAATGTCTGCCTCACAAAGGAGTGTAGAGAGTGAAGTGTCTGGGCCTTTCCGCAAGACTAGTTGTGTGAGACACATGTACAGGACTCTAAGCCATGAAAGTGAAGCACATATACCCCTCTACACTCTGTTGACATAGGAGGTTGCTGCAAAGAAATCCAGAGGAGCATTTGGAAACTGACATTTTGGTGCGTACCTGCTTGAATTGTGAGGAATACGTATGCTTGGAGGACTGGGATATGGTGTTATGCCTACTCAAGCAAGTCAATGGTCTACCTCAAGAAAGGATTCCAAACATAAACCTTTAGAGCTGAAGAAAAAAACTAGGGTGCTTACCGCACACCAAATAAGAACACTGAAATTTTGGATGACTACAGTTTTTAATGGAGCTATTTTGGCTCTGCCTTTTGTTGCCTTCATGGAGTTTTCTTAATTTTTGTGGAACTTTACTCATTACATGTTTCTTTTTTTAACTAAGTTGGTCGAGAAATGTATTTTAAGATGTTTATTTATTAACTGTATTCTTGTTTTAGATAGCTGTTGCATATGTATCACATTAACTTTCTCTCAGGAAGACCAAGCTATTTATGCCAAGTCAGCAAGTGTGAACCAAACGCTCTTCACAGAAACGGGTTTACCTTTTAAGGGTCAGGTTGTTAGCATCTTGTGAGTGCTCAGTCACAGCTCACATTAAGGCTTTGGGCTATCTCCACTATATCTTACCTATCTTGTCAGTGTCAAATCTCTAGTCAAGCATGCAATAAACATCCATGATTTATTTAGAGACATAAATACTCGCCTCCTTGCTGTCACTGAAACCTGGCTAGCCGACGCTGGAGAAAGGACTCATTGCCTCATCCTCCAAGATCTCCTCGCCATCGGCTACAACAACCTTATGCACTACCAATCACTACGTTATGTTAGTGGGTTTCAGTAGTCTACCACAGCTCCATTCTGTGAAATGAATAAAAGACCTCATCATAAAAGTAATCACCTGATCATCACTCTCTCGATCTTGCGCAGCGCCTTGAGACCCTCATGGGTGAGTAGTCGCACTTTACAAGTCTCCAGATTGATTGTAATCTACCACACAAAAAAGAAGGGCAACCCAGTAATCCCTTGCAAGCACTGGTATAAACTACGAAACAAGGTTGAAGGCCAACAAGGGAATCATTTATATATAGTAATTTGGATCTTCTGTATCTTCATCTATTAATTGCTTTAATCTTATTGTGTAAGGACATTGATAAGATCCTAGAGTAGACTTGTCAAACATTCATGTTTGGTTTTATCACATTTTCATATGTTTTGATTTGATTTACAAGTTTAATGCCTGTGTGGATTTATATGGTTTGTACCCCTGAATGGTAGATAATGAATACAAACTTCTGTTTCCACTTTAAAACTTGGAGTGCCCCTGTTCATAGGATTATTTCCTTCCTCAATATTATTGAAAGCTTTACTTTGATTTAGTTTCTTCTGTCATTACATGGGCTGATAATTCAAGTAAATCACTTTCAAATTACTATATACAAATGATTCCCTTGTTGTCCGGTTATCTATCACGCAGCAAGAAAGATGCTTGAAGCAATCCACTCAGTCCTTTTTAATTTGGCCTAACACATGCTGATAATCTCAAAGTATTACATCAGCATGTGGATTTATAATCCATTCAAAGCACAAGCTGAAGGAATTGCCAATGATCTGATGCATCTGTGTTCCTTGTAAATCACCTACTCTTTCCACAATCGTATTGATAACCTTTACTCTATCTTGAGCTGATCAATCCTTTATCAGGTTTTTGCATCCTGGAGTAACCCAAATTCATCTTCTCCTGTACTCACCCACTTTCAAGTCAGCAACCCTGTTGTCTCTTGATAGAGTAAATTGCACAATTTTAGTAATGTAATCTTTCTCCAAACTTTTCCACTTATTAACCTCTCAAGCAATTCTATGTCAGGACTGGAGTCGAGGATTATGCCTTCTTTCTTCACTTTTATTTTTACAGCAACCATCATTTAATAAGCAAACATAAATTACGTTGCCCATTAACACGTGGGTAAAACTGTGGTAGAATATCCAATCTGGAACCGTCATACAACTTCCAATCAAGGGTATAATCGCCCAACATAGTCCTTCTTTACTGACCCTTCTCCCTCTTTCTTCGCTGCAGCGCAGCCGAGATAAGTACTTCAGATATTGTGGGCTATAATTGCATGTGTGTTTCATTGGGTTTTTCACTGTCATATTCAGTTATGGACATCATTTTGTGAAGCGGCTCCGCTGTGTCTTTCTCGTTGTTTCCCTGCGTTTGCTTGCAGGTTGTCTCAACTGCGGGAACGCTTTGCGCTCCTAAGCAGCCCGATCTGGTGAGTAAGTGACCTCCCGCCACTAGAGGGCACTGAAGGTGGCGTGAGACCGTGGTGATCATGTTTGAATTCATCACAGAGGAGTTTGTTCAGTGCGCTGTGGTCCCGTGAGCTTTACCGGCCTGAGGGAGATGCCCCGATGGGGTCCGTAAGCCGAGCGAGCCATTTCCTCAAAAAATGATGGCTTATCGCGCTCTGCTGTGTGAATGCTTTGCTGTCAGCAGTTATTAAATCAGCAGCACAGTCTGTACTGATTCTACTTACACCCTATCTGGGTCAGTATATGGTAGGCCCTAGAGGCCTGTGGGGACACTAACCCAGGCTGGCTCCCTACTAACTGTGCAAGAGGGTGAGGTGACCCAGGACTGAGACCCCCTATAAAATGGCAAGAGCTTCGCGCTAAACTATTTGGCTGCCACCCAGCCTCCCATTAATTAAAGCCTCTTGCGAAGGACTTTTGGGCTGACACCCAGCCTAACATTACTTTAAAAGCCTCACGCGGCCCCTGAGTACCCTCTGATAATGGACTATGAGGATGACTCCCAAGGGATGGAAGACCCCTGGCCGACCTCTTTTGGGACAATAATTTCGACAATGCGGTGGACGCATCCATATACAGGGTAGTGTCAGAGACCATGGCCCCTTTAGAGGGGAGATTGTCCCGGAAGATAGCGCAAGCTTGTACATAAATTACAGCCCCCCCAGCTTCTGCTCCCCCTTTAGAGACCCCAAGTGTTCCCCCCCCCCCAACAGACATAGAGCCCCCTCCGGCCAAGGGTACCCGCGAAACGGGAGTAGGCTTGGATGCCTTTTATAGGCTCAGGCAAGCTTTCCTGGCCATAGCAAGAAATGGGGGACCCCCTCTAGTGCTGCTTGAGGCTAGGGTAAAGAGGGGAATTACAATCTAAACAATATTAAATATTTCCCTCATAGCCTATACATACTTTCCTTCAAACATTGTTTATAATCCTTTAGATTAATATCAGAGTGCAACAGTGACAAATATGATCATCTCATTTTTCTTTTTATTTATCAAAATATATATTTTCTCTCTTTTTTTTAAAGACTTTTTTTCCCATAGACACATGATACATGAACTATTCCTATTTTTCCTTGGTTGTAAATCTATATTCATTAGTAAGAATTCAAATCAAAAACAAATACTTTTCTCAAATGCATACAATAACATTACAATACAAATACTTTTATGACAAAAAAAACATAAAAAACCCTGGTTCAAGTTTCATAAATACACCCATACTACAGTCATTCAAATTCAACCACTTTCATACCAAACCCAAACATACAATATCTGTACACAGTTGAGTATAGTGTGTGCCAAAACAAAAGAGGAAGCGTAGAGGTGCTGATGAATCACCCTCCTAGCAGTATCATATAAACAATAAGATTCTATCAATGTGAAGTGGTGATACATTTTTAGGTGTTTTTATTGGGTCTAGTGAGATACTAGGCTCTCTCTTAGGTCTAGAAAGACAAGAGCACTATGTGCTTTTTAAAAAAACCCTCACACACTAAAAGGTGTATTTCTGCACTCACTTGTTAGGTCCCTACACTTCACTGACACCCCTACACCTACACATAGCCTCTGTCACAACTTAAGTGCTCCCGCGTAGTTCGCTTGGTCGTAGCACGCCCCGCCCCGTTATAGGGACGGGAAGACCCCTATGATGAAGCATGACACTAAAGGACTTTTTAGTGTGTGAGGGTTTTTTTTAAAAGCACATAGTGCTCTTGTCTTTCTAGACCTAAGAGAGAGCCTAGTATCTCACTAGACCCTTAAAGAATAAAAACACCTAAAAATGTATCACCACTTCACATTGATAGAATCTTATTGTTTATATGAGTATAGTGTGTGGCCAGGAAGATTCCTGCCACAATTGAAGACCACAGTAAATAATACAGGGTTCCGCGCAAGGTCGACGCGCGTTTCGATGGGATAAAGATGTTAAGACCACCTTCCTCAGGAGCTATCCAGATATCAGCTCCAAACTTTCATTGACCAGGGAATGAAATCAATGATTTATATAAACATCCCGATAAAAAGAAGGGATAAATATGTCATATCCAATCCTGGAGTCCAGCCGAATCACCAGTTCAGACTCTCACAGTCTATCCTCCTGTGAGTGATTTGGTCTCAACGGCGATTATTATTTTCTATTTCAGATGATGTGACGAGTTTTCAACTGTACTTATTTGGAATTAGCCGGGAGTCAGTGGAACAGCATTTTGAAACAACCAAGCACTTGTAAGTTGCCTCAATTCAATAGTACGCCCTGAAACTGACTTTTCCGAGTGTAGCTGTAGCGGGATTTTTTGTAGCCATTATGTGATTTGCAAACAGCCAAGTCCGCTCCTTAATCTACATGTTGATCTATAGCATTTCTCCCTTGCCGAGTCTCTCCAGCATCACCGGAGTGCGGAAGAAGGTGTGGCTATTCAGAGCTTTCCTGTCCAGCCAACCTTCCTTGCCAGTGGAGATGAGGGTTCCCAGATTGCTGATAACTCTATCACTACGATTGGTACAGGGGATGCTGACCGTGAACCTGGCCCTTACAAGTCGTAGCTCCCCTCCCGTCCCTCTCAGACCACCCAGGGTACTTTCGACATGCTCGAACCCGACAACATCATCAACCCTCGGTCCTGCAAATGGGCCATGGCTGACAAAGTCACAAATTATGTGGCGGGAGCATTCGCAGGCCACTGGAGAAAGAGGCCCATAATTGCCTCCAGGCTGAGTGCCTTCGCCCCTCCCTGGAGGAGAAAGTGTCTCTCACCCCGAAATCGCCACACGTATGGCCACCATCTTACAGGAGTTTATGAAGTGCCCCACAAAAGGGATTTATAGGTCCTGGCGTGCATGCCAGGACAAACTTTCTGGATACCCTGGGTCCCCTTACAAAATTCCTAGATATGGCAGGCGAAGCAAGCTAACAGGTTCCCTGATTTCCCCAGACACACACTTGGGGTGGGCACAAAGGACCATTATCTTCTTTTGCAATGCAAATTTCACCCTGTCCACAGAGCGGCGCCGCTCTCTCCTAATTAAGGTGGCTGGGAGATCTGGCAGATTCAGAGGCAGGGGCCATTGCCCAGGGAGGTCTCTCTGGAGGGCCATTTGTCAAGGAACTTGGCAAATTTGTTAACACGTTTACATCCCTGGACAAGACCAAGACATCCATTAAAAAGTATTCCCTTGTGTTTTCCATGGGGCAGGTCAAGGTAGGGACCACTCATCTGTCCGCCCTTCCAACCAGTATACCCCAAGAGGGCACGGCTCCAGGCAAGGCCATTACCAAGACCAATACCGATTTGGAAATTTCTACCCCACGAGAGGTGGACGTGTCAAAGGCAGAGGATTCCGAGGAGCGGCAACCTCTTCAAGTCCGGTGAGTACGGTGAGTGTTCTACCATCTTCCTGATTAAAAGTAGGGGGGTGCCTAGCACATTTTTTCCAGAACTGGATTTCCATCACAGGGGACGGGTGGGTCCTTCAGACAATACAAGAGTTTCATATAGAATGTTTTGGTGAACCCTCCCAAGGGGCCAGGGCCAGTCCCATTCTCACAATGGGAGGCCGCCCTGGTGGAGGAGGAGGTCGCATCCCTCCTCTTCAAGGGCACGATTTCCCTCTCAACCCCTCATCCCCGGGGGTTCATCAGCATTATCTTTTTTGTCGACAAGACCGATGGGGGCCAAAGGACAGTGATAAATCTCAGCAAATTCAATGAGTGGTTGGTTTATTGCCACTTCAAAATGGAGAGTATTCACCTAATCAGGGATGTCCTACGGCCCTTGGATTGAATGGTACGGCTAGATCTCAAGGACCCCTACCTGGTCATTCTAATTTTACCGCCTCATCTCTGTTTCCTTCAGTTCATATGGCGGCAATAGATGTATGAGTTTACCGCTCTTCCTTTTGGCCTATCCTCGGCCCCTTGGTGCATCACCAAGGTTCTCAAACTGGTGGTGGAATACCTGAGAGCTCAAGGTATACAAATGATAGTGTATTTGGACAATCTGCCACCTGATAGATCAGTGTCCACATTAGCTGTCGTTCCACCTCCGGATTACGGTGGATCTCCTTCAGAGCTTAGGCTCTGTAGTGAACCAGACAAGTCTCTCTTAACGCTGCTCAGAGCTTGATATTTCTAGGATTCGTAATAGACTCCACCTCATCCACTCGCAGTCTGCTCTCCTGGAAGGTGTCGAAGATTCAACACGAGTTGAGGCGCACTCTTACCAAACAACAGGATTCTCTCAGGCACTTGGCCCCAATAGTGGGCCTCCTCTCTGCATAGATCCAGGCCATTTTTCCGGGACCCCTCCAATATCAGGCACTGCAGGGACTTAAGGCTGCATACCTACGCAGAGGGTGTCCCTACTCCCACAAAGTGGTACTTTCCGAGGAACCTCGAGAGGAAATTCAGTGGTGGCTAGACCACATGGAGAAGTGTGGCTCAATGGTTAGAGCGGCAGACCCAGATGCAGAGGTCTAGCCCGGGACCAGGGTTCAATTCCCCGCCTTGGCGGGTCTCGGGCTCAAAAATTCCACTGACCTGATAATTCTCGCCTCGGTGCCTATTCCAATCATGGAGTCCCACTGTGCAACTCTGGGCAATAGCCTGCTTAATCTCCACAATGGCCCCCACAACGCAAAAGATGCCTGGCCTCCACCTTGGGGGTGCCCAGGAGTGGACACCTCACAGGGAAAGCCAGGATGGGTTCCACAGCGGTATTCGTACAAGCGCCTTGAGACCCTTGCGGGTGAGTAGTGCGCTATACAAGTATCAATTTACAATTTACATGGATGCCTGGATTGGCCCGGTAATCTTTGGATAAGCCCCAGATTTGGTTATAGAATCTGATGCAGCAGAGCAGGCTGGGGTGCCAGATGCAGCATTTTCTCTACAGGAGGATTGTAGTCGCCAGAAGAACGAAAGTTACATATCAACTGTCTGGAGCTTTCAGCAGGTTACTTCGCAGTCCATTGCTGGACGAGGTTTTCAATCCAGTTATGTGTCCTTCTAAAAATGGACAACATATCAGTGGTTCGTTATATCAATCACTTAGGGGGCACTCGGTCCAAAGCCCTCTCGGACCTCGCTGCCAGCTTTTGGCAGTATTGCCTGGAACATCAAGTATCTGTCACGGCTGAGTATTGGCCTTGCTGGGAGAACCAAGTGGCCTACTTTCGAACGAACGAACAAAGTCTGACACAAGAGTCATCACTTACCCAATTTCCAGATTACCCTAAGCTGTGTGTGGTCAGATGCCTGAAGGCATATGAGGAGATGACCAAAGAGTTTCATCTTCCGGTGGAGCGACAGCTCCTCATTGCACTGCTTAAGCCTTTTAAGGAGATTTCTTTCCCCACCATAGCTAGGTGGGTTAGATGGGTAATGCAGGAAGCTGGAATTTACCTTCGGATTTTCGGGGCCCACTCGGCACAAGGAGCAATGGCCTCTTAGGCATTTGGCTTGGGTGCCCGTTTGGAGGATATCCTCAACGCGGCAGATTGGTCTTCGGGCTCTACCTTTTTTTTTTTTTTTTTTTATTAAAAGACGTTTATTAGTAATCAAAAGAGCATTACATATAGCAGAGCCTACAACCCCGTGGGCCGGCTACATCATCGTGTTGTCATGGTGGAATAAAGGAGCATAGAGGAGGGTGTTCAATTCCCTCAGTCATATCAGCAGTAAATGATCCGTTAAGTACCAATTTCCATATAAGTAAACATATTAACTCTGGAAACAAAACAACTCTCATCGGTGCGTCTCAATCTGCGGCTACTCCTTCGCACAATTCTCCGGTGTCTACGACACCGAAACCCATGGGTTGTGACATCAGACTATAGAGGTGCGTCAATGAGATAGGGGTTAACAGCGCATATGTTCAGACTGTCTGTGTCGTGATGTGAGATAGCCATGGTGAGCGGTGTGGCCCAACGGGCTGTCAACGAACTGTGTGACGTGTCTGACGGGCAAATAGTATAGCCATGTTGCATGGTGGGGAGACGTCACCAGCGTCCAGTCCCGAGGCCGGACATATGGCCAGGTGGGCCTTCCGGTTGTGGCTCGTGAGGAAGACAATGCTGTGTCTGGGAGACAAGATTCCGAAACTATGAACATGGGTGTGAGTGTGGGGGGGGGAAGCGGCAGGGGGGAGCGTGCTTGTGGGTACGATGCTACGAGTAAGGATCTAGGAGGATGTGTCAGCATATCGTGAAGCAGCGGACCCCCGTGTGGGTGGTCATCTAGGCTTACAGCTAGCTCATCGTTCGGACTCTACCTTTAAGAGGTATTACATCAAGCCGGTGCTGGACATGGTTCGTGGTTAGCAAGTTTTAAACCAGCATAATCCTTGCCTCCAGTACTGACATAGAAGAAAAAATGTCCTAGCTATCGTAAAGGAGAGTTTCAAGTCTATTAAGGACTCGGAGGCAAGGATTATCCCACCCTAGGGTTTCATAAGATCGCCCTCTCGGTATAAGAGTAAGTAATATTGCTTGAGGTTTTGGGATTGTCTTGGTTGACGCATGTGATTTTATTGCACAATAACTACTTTCACTGCTGTTCGGCTGCAGGCTTTAATGGTTACATGGCCAGGTGGTGACAATGTCCCTTTATTTTTGTAGCATCTGACACAAATAAACAGGATTCATGAAAGGGATCCAACGGCTGACTTCGTGCAATGAAAGAGGGAGAAGGTCCAGTAAAGAAGGACTATGTTGGGCGATTATGCCCCTTGATTGGACGTTGCACAACGGTTCCTGATTGGATGTTCTTTTACAACCGTTTTTCCCAAGTGTTCATGGGAAACGTAGTTTATGTTTGCTTATTAAATGATGGCTGCTGTAAAAATAAAAGTGAAGAAAGAAGGCTTAACCTCAACTCCAAGTCCTTAATAGAATTGAAACATTCTGTTACGATAGCTAGGAAATTTTTCATTACTCCCCATTGGAAATACTACCCCAAATGGAAGTAAACATAACCACCTCTTTTGATCCAGTGGTACCCAGCTCTAAGCGCAAGGTAAAATATGTAAATACACTTCAAAATGAATTAGTTCTACAAAAGAGCTCTTATTTTTGAAACATCAATAAAGTGCCTTTGAAAGGTGCTAAAGGAACCCTTATCTTCTATTGTGACACAATACATAAACTCTTGGCCAAAATTGGCCAACATTGCTGCGAATAATATTGCTCAGCCAGGAAACACCACTGCTTCATTAATGCACGTTGTGGATTCACTGCTGCTAAGGAGGCATCAATAATTAATGGAGCAGTAACGCTAGTGGACTCATCAAGTGAAATCTGCAACACAAAGGTCATTTAGTAATGTCCAGCAACCACCATCATTAATACCAGACTTACACAACAGAATGTCCTCCTGAGGCACAATCATGCACTGATATCTCTATTTCTGGAAATGCCTAATGCCGATCCTCAGTTTTTGGCCACAAAAAGCACATTTCCTAACTCCAATGCCTAGAAAAGGTACTCAAGACACTAGTAATCAAACCACGTTCTGGGTATCTTGAAAAACACAGCAGTTTGCAGAGAGGGACAGGGCTTGCTTGTTGAACATCTGAGAGAACTGTGTACTGTAATACAACAGGACCATGACCAGGCTTGTACTTTGATGCTCTTTAACTCGCTACGTACGTCACATGCTACGCTACGTAATGCCATCAAAAAGACAAAGTATTCCTCAACAGTGTATGTAAAATTCAAGAGGGAACTTGACAACAACATTTTGCATAACATTAATTTTATCTTTCAGACTAAAATAGGCCAGACAGTTTGATAGGCACTTACATTTAGGGTTTAAGTATTATAGCAGTTAGTCAACTGGCTGTATTTGAAAAGTAATTTTGAAGAACCCCGCATTAAATCCTAAATGGTTTTCTCACGATGATTTTGGTGTATAATTTTAGCTTCAAATCACTTGATGATAAACAATTAAATATCACTATAGGCTAGTACTCAATAAAGGAATATCATTGACTAAGCATACATGCATGAAGACTGGTAAGAAGGTATGTTGATGACTGGAAAAATAGTAAACATATAGGAGGCCCTGAATTAGCTCTAATCCTTAGACCTGTCCTGGAGCCCTTCTGCCTCTTTAGCTGATAAAATGTCCATACTGAGTGAAAAGCAATAGGAAATCAAGTAATCACAAAGAGCGGAGAACATTGACAAAATGGTCCCATGAATGGGTATTTATCAAACAGTTCTCAATCAACAATAATATTGGAGCACCATCGCCGATCAACAAGAAATTAGAATACCATCCGTGGTAGGGCTGACAGCCTTTAATTTGGAGACAGATTGGCCATACGAAAGACAGTGCTACACCACTATCTGAAGACCTAAAGTACTTCTTACTTTTTTCCCCGGCCTCTAAATAAAGAGGTTAGGAAATGGAGACTGCTCAAGATCCTAGAATCATCTCAAAGCACAAGGGATGCCATGGCTTTGCTCCTGGCAGAACTCGATTCTCATGACAGAAGCATGGAAGAAGAGGAGTAAGTCTACACATTTCTCAGAAGCCAGTCTCTTCTTCAGGGTAAGGCTGTGCAGTTCTCACAATAAATCTGACTATTAAAAAAGGGATTTTCAATATTGCATTTGAATTAGCATAGCTGCACTTTAATGTATCTCATTCTTTCCTGTTCTTGATGTTTGTTTTTATCTTCTCTTACATTTTCAGATATTTTACTACTTTAGCCATGCGCAGTTGTGAAGGAATGGTCCCTGTGAACAAAAAGCGGTAAAACAATACATTTCACTAAAGAAAAATGACCAAAGGATTAAAAAAATGCCCAACACTAAATATTCCTTTAAGGACTTTTACCAATCTCTGGTGTCAGAGGCACAACTTTTAAATGAGTCTCTGTTTGCCTTTGCAAAAGTTCTGACCAGATAAATCATAATCGCCACCTGTCTGCCCCCAAAAGCATTTACCACATGGGTCTGCATACTACTGATCCTTTTCAATGCACATATGGGTCCGCTTACAAATATCTTGGACATCCTGAACATGAGCTAACATTTGTATGATAATGACGCCCATATGCACATTAGATTATCCTCAAAAGCTAGAGATCGTCAAACAATTTTGGACTGGTTAAGATGTTTAAGTCAGAACGCACTGCACTGGTTGTGTCTTAATAGCCCAAAAAGTGAAGTTTACTCACACACTCGTCACCCCACCTCATGTCTTTGTGACTGGTTGCCCAGATCCCTCCTTTTACCCCTTTTCCTAATCTGAATTCTACTCAAAAAGACTTCAACTTTGGTTGTAAATCTGTAGAGGATGCTAGAAAGCCTGAAACAATATGGCAGCTTATTAAGAGAGCTCCATAGGCCGGAGTGAAAATCTGTCAGCAGTAGTAGTCACACATGCCAAAAGTTACTGGGGTGCATCTTGGCATGCCGCGAAGAATTCACTAACATGACAATCTATTCCCGAGAAGTAAAAGCTCAGCCGCTAACCAGAGGAAGCAAAGCTCGTCTCAAGGCCTGGCAGACGTCTGTGGCCTATCGCTGGATGAGAAGCTGGTTAGGAGGTGTCGTGGCCCTTGATGGGGAGGGCAGGCACTGCCTGAAGGGCTGATCATATTGCAAGTAACCCTCAACCTGGCACAAGCAAACAATAGTGCCTGGATAGACTGCCAGAATAGGCATGGAGCTCAGCAGAGTTACAAACTTTGCCAGAGCCTGGGGAGAATGCCACTATTGTTAGCCATATTCCACTTACTCAAGGGGAGTGACCATATTGATTAAAAAGTCTGCAACGTTTGACCATGTCAAAACAATAGCTATTGAGGATGGTCATTACCTCTGTGCAGGGATTGATAGAGAGAACCCGCATCACACCTGGCAACTTACATGCACTTAACATTGACTGCCCAATGTACTTCCCCCATAGCAGGTCACAATGTCAAGGGGGTGTGGCCTGCAGGGGCAACATGGTGGATGCGCTTTGATTTCGCTCCACCACGGATTCCCTTATCCGAGTCATTTCTCCGTCATAGTTGTGACATCCAAGGTGCAGAATCGGAGAGGGCAACTATGCCTGACTTCAGGAGCTGACCGGAGTTTAGGCATTTGCAGAGCAATGGGCGCTTCGCCCTGATGTTCTGTGGAGGGTGAATGGCGTGGATAGAGGCAGCTGCTCGTAGTGGTAGGAACCATGGGAGGAGCCCTTGGAACGGGATGGACACAGTGGGCACAGCGGCCAAGCAGCGTAGCGTCCCTGAGAGTGGTGTGGGCCTAACGTTGTTTCCAGTTGCCTGCCCGACTAGCTGTCATGAGGAATCCGGCCGTGCCGGTGGAAGCACTGATGGTAGGATGCATCAGATGCTGCAGTGGGACAAAGAGGGAGGACTGCAGCACTCGTTGACAGTGCTAGTCAACAGAATGGAAATTAATGGAGCGTCCAGGATTGGGGTAGAGAAGCGATGCGAGCAGATATGCTGCAGCAAGGTTAGCGCCTACATTAGAAATCCCTGACACGTGGCAAATGGACTTGTTCTCAGTGCTCATTGACATGGGAGGAAGAAATATTGCACGGCAACCCCAACGTATGGACACAAGTGTCAGTGATACCACTGTGCAGACCTGTATAGTATAATCAGCACCACCGCGCATGCCCCATATGGTCAGGTGGAACAAAGTGAGCAAAATATAGCGTGCTGCGAGGGCTGACAGCGGAGCTCTCCTGAATTAAAGGCTGCATACGCAGAGGCTGAGATCCGGTAGCCCTGGACAGTGCTTGTGACCCCCAGGTGCGGAAGATAGGAGCGCTGCGGCAAAAGTACCTATAGGGGAAAACATTGGAGTTGTATAGGCTGGTGCTCTGCTGAAAGTAGTCACTTCAACCGCAGGGGACCTGCTACGGAGGACTACGCTGTTGCAGAGCAAGTGGGGACTCTGAGGAGTGACCGCTGTTGTCAATGTACCTGCGGAATATATAGCATATGCGACACCTGATTGCGCTGGTGGAGAGGAAGTGGGCCATCACTCGATGGCGTTGTGATTGGTACTGACACTGTGGACGGGGCGATTGTTCTGCGTCCTTCGCCGCCTCTGCAAATACCTGGTGTACATCAAAGATCTTGGCCTGACAGATGAGTCGCACTAGAGGTGCTGGGTCGAGGGCTTCCTCACAGGTTACAAGCTCGGCATATATGGATCAAACTCTGGATTACTGCAATGGATTATTTGTGAATGCTCAATCTCGGGTGGTGGCCAAATTACAACTAATCCAAAACGCAGCAGCAAGGCTACTGTCTGGCACCCCCAAATATAAATCCATCAAGCAAGTAATCAGGAGCTACCACTGGCTAACTGTAAGACATCGGATCAGATTCAAAACCTTATGCCTGACCTTTAAGGCATTACATGGTCTTGGCCCGGTGTTTCTTAAACAGAAACTTATCTTATATCACCCTAACAGATCACTTAGATCAGAACATCTACACCAGCTGACAGTGCCACGAACTAGGACTGTCTCCTGGGGTGATAGATGCTTCACAAACACCGCAGCCAGACTTTGGAACACTCTTCCGATGGCGATAAGATCTACCCTTTCACTGTATCAGTTTAGAAAGTTGCTGAAAACTTGGTTGTTTGACCAATAACCTTTCTACTATTTGCACTATTTTTGAACCTTGATAATGCTCCCACTGGGACAATGAGTTGAGTCACAGCGCCAAGACACCCACGGGTAAAAGTTGCGCTTTACAAATCGTAAAAATAAATAAATAAATAAACAACAAACATACAGCTGAATTGATCGAAAGCCAAAATATCGATGTACTGTTTGTTACAGAAACGTGGGCTGACGAAGCATCAGATGCCGACCTGACCCTGGCCATTCCCGAGGGTTATTCCATTTTTAGAGCTGACAGAAAAATGAAACGCGGGGGAGGATTAGCAATAATAGCAAAAGAAGAACTCAGGATTAAGAGCTCAGAAAGAGGAAGTAACTCGGACTGTGAAACCTTGACCTTCCAAATCAAGATCACAGATAACTACACGTTTAATAGACTACTAATCTACAAACCACCTAGCGCAAAAACGCCCCTAATTGAGTCGTTAAGTCCATTTTTAGAATCAAGCGTGACAGGCCCTGATTATACAATTTTGGTAGATTTTAATTTGCATCTAGAGAAAACCACTGACCCTAAGATAGCATCATTTATGGACGCAATGTCAGATTTCGATCTGGAACAAAAGGTACACCTAGATACCCATAACGCCGGCCACACACTGGACGGTATATTTACCTCATGTCAGAGCTTAAATAAAATTGATATTCTCATGGTCCCATGGTCGGACCACAAGTTAGTCCTGTTCATACTAGAAATTAAAGAAGATACGGGGAGACCGGTGGAAACCCTTAAGAAAACAACATACCCGGATTGGTCCAAGGTTAACCATCAGGAATTTGTTGATATACTCCGAACATCTTATCCTATATTTGATGGAAACTGCAATATAGCCTGTAAACAATTTAACGAATGGCTAAATACTGCAGTTAAACTTACAGTTCCACAAAAAAAAGTTACCTTTAAAAGAAGAACCCCCTCACAGCCGTGGTTCTCGGAAGCATTGAAGGCACAAAAACAGAAGTGCAGAAGAGCTGAGAAAAAAATTGGAGAGCCAATTATGACACCCAGCTCAGACAAGAATATAAAGCTGCTTTAGCCAGTTATAAAAAACTAATAATAACAGAAAAAAGTATATATTTCGTTCAGAAAATTAATGAATCAAAAAACTCTAGTAAAGTTCTCTTTGATACTGTTTAAAAACTATAAAAATTCGAAAATAAAAACTCAGAAGAATTGTCATCAGACTTCTGTAACACATTAGGTGAATTCTTCGTTAGCAAAGTATCTTCAGTCTGTGACTCCTTTAAAAATCACAACACGGAGATGGCAGACCAGGATACCCTACACCCAATAAATCTGGCGGAACAATCAGTTCAACCTATATTGGTCCATTTCACCCCTCCCACTGTAGATCAGATCCAGAAAGAGGTGCTCACCACTAACTCAGGTAGCCCAATGGACCCTTGTCCACCTAAAATAATGCAAACCTGCTCAGAACAGCTGAGCCTGGTGTTAGAAAAACTATTTTCCCAAATTATCGAAACCAACAACTTTCCAGATGATTGGAAAATGATATCGATCAAGCGGCTGCTGAAAAAACCAAACCTAGACGGTGAAATCCCAAACAATTATAGACCAATAGCCAGGATCCCTTTTGCAGCAAAAAATATCGAGAAACTGTTAAACAAACAGTTATCCCGATATCTGATGGATGGTGACTGGCTGGACCATTCTCAGTTCGGTTTTCGCGAGGGACACGGAACGGAGACTGCGCTACTCACAGCAGTGGAGGAAATTAGACAAGTGTTGGACAATGGAGCGAAGGCCGCCTTGGTGCTACTTGACCTATCGGCGGCCTTCGATACGGTCAGCCACGAGATCCTCCTAACCCGACTAAAAACAGCAGAAATGCATGACTCAGCATGTACCCTCATTGCTTCCTACCTAGAGAATAGAACTTTCTCGGTAGAATCAGGAGGAGCTAAATCCAATGCATTCAACCTGCCATGCGGGGTCCCACAGGGCTCCTCGATGATCCCCACTCTTTTTAATCTATATGTGGCCCCTCTTGCTGAAATTATAAGGAACTGTGGATTCACTCCAATATCCTATGCTGGCGATACTTAAATTGTGGTGTCAATCAGTAAGGATGTGGAGGACACAGCAGAAAAATGTCAACATTGCATGGTTCAAGTCAGCCAATGGATGAAAAGAAACTGCCTAAAACTTAACGGGGACAAGAGTGAGGTCATGATATTAGGAGGTAACACAAATATATGGTCTCCCTCCTGGTGGCCTAAAAACATGGGAAGATGCCCAGATCCATCTGAAAAAGTGAGGAACCTGGGAATCATTCTAGACACCAATCTCTCATTTGACGCCCAAGCCAGCAAACTGGCATCAACACTCTGGTATATCCTAAAAATGATAAAAAAATATTACCTTATCTACCACAAGATTCGCGTAAAACAGTGGTGACAGCTTTAGCTTTGTCAAGACTGGACTACGGGAACGGCCTTTATGCTGGAGCCAGGATGAAAATCCTAGCCAAACATACCTAAGTTTGAGCCAATTAGCCACAAACTAAAACCCCTGCACTGGCTACCTATTGCAAAAAGGGTACCATTTAAATCATTGTGCCTGGCATACAAGGCTATTAACGGAACTGGATCACAATTCCTGAAGTCACATCTAAAACTTTATGAGCCAAATAGACTTCTTAGATCCGGTCAAAAGAGACTCATCGGGATCCCGAGATTCAGAAGAGCCAATTGGGGCGGAAGAAGCTTCCTTGTACATACAGCAAGAACCTGGAATCAGCTGCCTCTTGCCATAAAAATCAGTCCATCCTTGAAATCTTTTAGAAAGGAAGTTAAAACCTGGCTGTTCTCCGCATAGCTCTAACAACATCTTCAAGAGACAAGGGTATATCTTAGCGCCAAGACGCCTTCGGGCATTCGCGCGCTCTATAAATTGATAAATCAAATCAAATCAAATCAAATCTAACAGGGGTATCCATTTATTAAAGGCTTAGGTGATATCTAAATGTCAGTTTTAATTCACTCTTTCACACACACTTTACACCACCTCACTTGGACATTCCTCGCACTCATCAAACTGCGATAAAACCCAAAAGATCTGAGCAGGAATGTCGAGACTTTCTGGCCCCTCTCCATCTACCAGCTCTAGAGCAAGTAGATCGAGACATCCTAGAGGCACCGATAACGGTTCAGGAAGCAGAGAACGCCATGGGAGACATGCAGGCAGGGAAGGCGCCGGGGCCCAACGGGTTTCTGGAGGAGCCTATCTGGTTATACGCCGATGACATCCTCCTGTATGTTCAGAGGCCGGCCGCCTCCATTCAGAGATTAATGAAGATTATATGCGAGTTCGGTACCTACTCCGGATACCGTATAAATTGTATTGTATTGTATTGTATTGTAAGGGGAATTTGTAAAGCGCGCTAACACCATGGGTTTCTTGGCGCTGGTTGAGTACTGAGGGACCAGAGGGATTTAACCGGATTGAGGGAAGAGCCATGTTTTTAGGGATTTACGGAAAAGGGTAAGAGAGTTAGAGATTTTGAGAGAAAGGGGAAAGGAGTTCCAAAGTTTAGGGGCCAGGAATGCCAAGTCAAGTCAAGTCAGAATTTATATAGCGCACTACATACCCATAGGGTCTCAAGGTGCTTGAGGAAGAGGGGGGGGGGTTTATTTATCGAATATCCATGTTTTAAGTTGTTTTCTGAAGGCTAGGTGGTTTTGAGTAAGGCGGAGGTGGATGGGAAGGGAATTCCAGGTCTTGGCCGCTAAGTAAGAGAAGGATCTTGCTCCCATGGTGGCTTTGTGGATGCGCGGTACAGCGGCGAGGGCTTGGTTGGACGAACGCAGCTGGCGGGTGGGGGTGTAAAATGAAAGGCGCGTGTTGAGGCAATCAGGTCCAAGTTCGTAAATGGCTTTGTGTGCGTGGGTGAGGAGACGGAACGTTATTCTCTTGTTGACGGGGAGCCAGTGAAGGTCTTTCAGGTGAGCGGAAATGTGGTCTGTGCGGGGGATGTCTAGTATGAGTCTGGCTGAAGCATTTTGGATGCGTTGGAGTTTGTTCTGTAGTTTCGCGGTGGAACCGGCGTAAAGGGTGTTTCCGTAGTCCAGGCGGCTTGTAACCAGTGCGTGGGTGACCGTTTTTCTTGTTTCGGTGGGGATCCAGTGAAATTTTTTTTGAGCATGCGTAGGATGTTGAAGCATGAGGATGAGACGGCGTTGACTTGTCTGGTCATCGAGAGTGAGGAGTCCAGGATGATGCCCAGGTTCCGTGCGTGGTCCGTCGGTATGGGGGCTTTTCCTAGGTCTGTTGGCCACCAAGAGTTGTCCCAGGTGGAAGGGGATGAGCCTAAGATGAGGACTTCCGTTTTGTCCGAGTTCAGTTTCAGACGGCTTTGCTTCATCCATTCGGCTACTTCTTTCATCCCTTCGTGTAGGTTGGTTTTGGCGGTGGTTGGGTCTTTGGTGAGTGAGAGGATCAGCTGAGTGTCATCAGCGTAGGAAATGATGTTGAGGTTGTGTTGACGTGCGATGGTTGCGAGGGGGCTCATGTAGACGTTGAAGAGGGTGGGGCTGAGTGATGATCCTTGCGGGACGCCGCAGATGACTTCGGTGGCCTCTGACTTAAAAGGGGGAGGCGGACTCTCTGAGTTCTTCCAGCGAGGAACGAAATGATCCAGTCCAATGCTTTTCCTTGAATTCCGATGTTTCTGAGGCGTTGTATCAGGGTGCTATGGCAGACTGTGTCGAAGGCTGCGGAGAGGTCAAGGAGGATAAGGGCGACTGTGTCTCCGTTGTGCAGTAGTGTTCGAATGTCGTCTGTTGCTGCGATGAGGGCGGTCTCGGTGCTGTGTTTGGCTCGGAAGCCAGACTGTGAGGGGTCGAGTGATTTGTTGGTTTCGAGGAAGGTGGCGAGCTGATTGTTAATGGCTTTCTCAATGACTTTGGCAGGGAATGGGAGGAGCGAGATGGGGCGGTAGTTTTTGAGTTCGGTGGGGTCAGCTGTGGGTTTCTTCAGAAGGGCGCTGAGTTCGGCGTGTTTCCAGCTATCTGGAAATGTGGCGGAGTTAAGGGAGCAGTTGATGACATCTCGGAGCTGGGGTGCGATGATGGAGTTTGCTTTGTTGAAGATATGATGGGGACATGGGTCTGTAGGGGAACCTGAGTGGATGGAGTTCATCAGGCGAATGGTCTCTTCTGTGGTGATTGGGTTCCATTCGAAAAGGATATTCGGAGGAGGTAACGGTTCGGAGGTGAGTGGGGTGGACTGGTTTGCAGGTAGACTGTCAAAGCTGTTATGGATGTCGGCGATTTTGTCATGAAAGAATGAGGCAAGGGAGTCGCAGAGGACTTGAGAGGGGGTGATGTCGTTAGAGCTGGCGGTGGGGTTGGTGAATTCTTTGATGATGTTGAAAAGTTCCTTACTGTTGTGGGCGTTGTTGTCTAGTCGGTCTTTGAGTGCTGATTTCTTGGCTGTCCGTATTAGTTGGTGGTGTTTGCGGGTGGCGTTTTTGAAGGCGGCTTGGGTGATAGTGTTTGGGTCTGTTTTCCAAGTTTTCTCCAGGGAACGGCAGAGCTTCTTGGATTTCTTAAGGTCATCGTTGAACCAGGGGGCGTTCTTGCTTCCTTGCTTGATTTGATGTTTTTTCAAGGGTGCTAATTTGTCGGCGGTTCGGGTTAGCCATTGTGTGAGGTTGATGGCGGCTTGGTTAGGGTTCGTTGAATAGGCAGGGGGTTTTTGAAGAAGCAATGTTGAGATCTGGTCGATGGTGATTTTGTTCCAATTTCTTCGTAGAGTTGGTTGAGGGTGGTTGTGGATCGAGGTCTTATTGTAAATAAAGTGGATGCAGCTGTGGTCCGTCCAGTGGAGGGGTGTGGTATGAGTGAAGGAGATATGCTTGCTGGAAGTGAAGATAGGGTCGAGTGTGTCTCCTGCATAGTGTGTGGGGGTGTTAACAAGTTGTTTGAGTCCGAGATTGGCGAGATTGTCCAGAAGGGTGGTAGTGTTATTGTCGTTGATCTTTTCCAGATGAAAATTGAGGTCTCCCAGTAGAATGTATTCTTCCGAAGGGAGGGCGTGTGGGGTGATAAAGTCAGTGATGTCTTCGCTGAATTTTGTTCGGGGTCCTGGTGGCCTGTAGAGGAGGGTGCCCCTAAGTGTTGTCTTGGGGTCGGTGTGGATCTGGAAGTGAAGGTGTTCGGCGATAGCGAGGTTGTCATCTGAGCTCGTTGAGACGCGGATGGTGTTCTTGTGGACGATGGCGATGCCTCCTCCTGTTTGGATGGGGTGGTCCTTACGGATGATCTTGTAGCCGTCCGGGATGGCTATGGAGATGTCTGGAGCTGACGAGGCATTCATCCAGGTTTCTGTTAGGAAGGCGATGTCCGGAGAAATGGTGTCGAGTAGGTTCCAAAGGTCGATTGCGTGTTTGTGAACCGAGCGGGTGTTGAGAAGGATGCATTTGAGGTGGTTGGTGTTGGCTCTCTGTTTGGTGTTAGTGGATTTGGATTGGGGCTTGACGCTGGTGAATTTGCAGGAGTGGCAGGTGAAGGGTCCATGGGTGTGTCCTGGTGCTGCTTGGGCGCAGAAAGTGAGTTGGCCGGGGTTGAGTGCAAGGAGGGAGGAGGCGTCGTATGTAATGCGGGGAGGATGGGTGCAGCGGGGACCAGGGGGTCTGGCTCTGGGCGCGGTCCAGGCGCGGACGGGCGTAGACGGGCTTACCTTTGGCGCACCTTCGGCGCAACTGGGGCGCGACCGCTGCGCTTGAACGCTGCGCGAGAATACATCTGACATATATGGTTGGAGGAGGGGGAGGGGTGAGGGAGGGTCAGCAGGGAGGCGGGGAGGGCTGTGGGGGTCGGGCTCTGAGGCACCAACAACAACAACAACACGCGTAAGATGGCGGCAGCGTAGGGAGAAACGCAACTGGAGGTAGGCTGGGGCTCAGTTGACTGACTGTGGTAGCAGTAGGGTCGCGCTATGTCAATTAGCGTTAGAATATCGAGCGCCGTACAAACAATGCCCCCAAAACTTTCCTATATGTGCAGCAGTGAGCGCCGTGTCAGCAGTCCCCCAGAGGCTTTAGAAATGTCCCAAAAGGAGTAATATCCCTCGCGCAGCAGCGTTAACCACAGTAGTGTGTTAAATAAGTATCAAAGGCAATCACACAGCAATGCAGCTCTGAGTAACGATACCAAGCAGGAGCAGGCAGCAGGGTGAAGGGAGCGACCGCTTCTGAGCTCGTCAGGACGGTCATGCGAATCTCCGGCCTCCGGATCTGCAAAGTTTGACGGGGGGGATGGAAAGAAGGTGGAGGTGGGAAGATCTCAGGTTCCGTGAAGGGCAGTAGGACCTGATAAGGGATTTCAAAAAGGGGGGACAGGAGCCAGATAAAGATTTGAAGGTGAGGCAGCCGATCTTGAAGGCCGCCCTCGAGATGACAGGGAGCCAGTGCAGTTTAGAGAGAAGAGGTTTAGCGGATTGCCATTTCGGAATCCCAAGGGCCAGTCTCGCCGCTTGATTTTGAACAGATTGTAGTCTGGAGAGAGATGTTTTGGGCAGACCGTGGTAAATAGCGTTCGAAAAATCTAAGCGGGAGAGGACAAGGGCCATGATTACTTGCAAAAGGGCTTCAGGAATAAGGAGATAAGCCACCTTCCTGATCCTGCGCAGCTGGAACATGCAGGAGGAGACTACTGTCCCCACTTGGGGCCCGAGGGAGAGACCGGAGTCAATAGTGACCCCTAGACTTTTTACCGAGGCCACAGGGGTGGGGGGGGCCAAGTTCTTTCGGCCAAAAATGCGGGCCCCAGTAGGTAGAGCTCCTACCAGGAAGAAGGAGCTCCGTCTTTCCCGGATTCAGTTTGAGCTGGTTTTGGCACATCCACTGTAGAATGTGGGACATGACTGCCTGGAAGTTAGGAATAGCAGAGGGGGAATTGAGAGGAAAGATGAGTTGTAGGTCGTCCGCGTAGTTAAACACGGTGACGTCCCACTGCCTCAGAGAGAAAAGGAGGGGTCGAAGATAGATGTTGAAGAGAAGAGGGGATAGGGAGGAGCCCTGAGGGACCCCACAGGGCAAGTATTCCCTAGGAGCTCTGAGAGTGCCCAGGCTGAGGGTCTGAGACCTCCCGGTCAGGAAGGATTTGACCCATGCCAGCGCCAGGCCCTGGATGCCAGCTTGCTCGACACGGTGGAGAAGGATGTTGTGGTCCACCGTGTCGAACGCGGCAGACAGATCTAATAACACCAGGGCCTGGGGGGTACCCTTGTCAGCGCCGTCTCTCAGGGCATCCAACACAGCCAAGATTACAATTTCCGTAGAATGGCCGGGTCTGAAGCCGGCCTGGTTGGCCTCGAGAAAGTTGGAGCTCTCGATGAACTGTGAGAGACAGGCGGTGGCGTGGGCTTCCAAGATTTTAGAGAAGAAAGGCAGAAGGGAGATGGGGCGGTAATTCGCCGGGACGGCGGGATCAGCCCCAGGCTTTTTCAGTAGAGGCACCAGCACGGCCTCCTTGAAGGAGCAGGGTACCGTACCGGACGAAAGAGAGGAATTCAGCAGGGGAAGGATGCAGTCGGGTAAAGAATGGCAGATGTCTCGTAGTATGGTGGGGGGACAACAGTCGTCTGGAGAGCCAGACTTAACACGGGTGGCCAATGTGGCCAAGGCCATAGGGTCTAAGGGATGAAACTGAGTAAAAGAGAAGGCATTGTGAGGGGGAGAGACAGAGCCCACGCCAGGGGGAGTAGTCGGGATGGTGTCTTTAATCAGAGCAATTTTCTGAACAAAGAACTTGCTCAGCGCATTACAAGATTCCTGTGTGGGGGCCTGAGTAGGGAGTGTCCTGGGGTCAGAGGTGAATTCGTTAAGAATTTTAAAAATCTCTTTGGACTTGCAGGGGGCGGATAAGATTTTTCCTGAGGCGTAAGCTTTTTTGGCTGCGGAGATGGCAGTTTTGTAATTATTGCGCGCGGCCACATACACGCCTCTGCTAGACGAGCAATAGTCTCGCCTCCACCTGCGCTCGGATCGGCGGAGTTCCAACTGCAAAGTCTTGAGATAAGGAGTGAACCATTTGTGGGAGTGATGGTGTCGGGATCGGGGAAACTTGGTTAGAGGGGCAAAGATATTGCTGGCAGTTGTGAGCCAGTCAGAAATATGCCCCTGAAGCTCGTTGGTGCTTAAATCGTTAGGGAGCAGGGGACGGGTTAGGGAGAGGTGGGGTAGAAATTTAGAGGAGTCGACGGCTCTCCACTTGCGGGCGGTGCCGCCCTCCAGCAGTGGGATCCTGATCTGGCCAACGGCCGAGAAGGTGGTGTCAATCAAAAAATGATCGGACCACACACAGGGTGTAATAAGTGGACGGGAGGACTTGACCCCATGGACCCAGATGTGGTCGAGAATGTGGCCGCCACTGTGAGTGGCGGACCTGACTAATTGCGTGAAGTTTAGGCTCGAGAGGGCATCAAACAACTCGATGGCATGGGGGCCAGCGCCCCGCTCTGAAACCAGTTGGGATAAGTCCCTGGGATATATCCTAGTGGGGCCGCAGCCACGGTTATCGGCAGACTGTAGGGGCCTAGCCTGGAAGGAAGTCTTCAAATACTTAGGAATCTGGATCACGCAGTCAGACTCAGAGTTCTTGCGCCTGAATTTGTTGGCGCAACTAGATCGACTTCGCGGAGACGTGGAGCATTGGAGATCTTTACCGCTCTCCTTGATGGGGCGTGCCATTTTATTTAAAATGATGACCCTCCCCCACCTGCTCTATGCTTTGCAGAGTGCACCCTTCCTGGTCCCGGACCAGATTTTTAGGACGATTGAGTCAGAACAGCGCTCCCTGCTGTGGAGTGGTGGGTGTCCTAGAATAGCTCTTAAGAAACTGCAAAGGGGGCCATATGAGGGAGGATTGGCTGTGCCGGATATCCGCCTATATTACTGGGCGACGCAATTAATTAACGTGAATGGATGGGTGCTTGCCCCATTGGAGGAACCAGCCTACAGGGTAGATAGATTAGCCTTTAGAAGCGGTACATACTTATAAGCCCTATATACTAGGGGTAGGCACGGCTGACCTCTACCTCGCCAAACGGCAGTGGTTGTCGGAGTATGGAAACGAGTGACAAAACTGCTTGGATGGGAGGCAAAACTGACGGAACAGACTCCTTTGTGGGCCGGGACACTCTTACCGGCAGTGGCGAAATTGCAGGCTCTGCGTCGGTGGAGCCTAATTGGTATTGAGGTGCTGGGGGATATTTGGAAACGGGGAGAGATGGTGCGCTTTGCGGACTTGCAGGCTGAATATCAGATGGAAAATGGGGAGTTCCTACACTATCACCAGCTCAAGTTCGCCCTGCACAGAAGCCTGACTCCAGGGGAGAAGTTACCTGAATATGCCCCGCTGGAGGATAGATTACTATTGGACCCCATGATTGACAAAGCGATCTCCCTCACATATAGAAAACTTATTAATAACATTTCGGACATGTTGGGGCCCGTGCAGGAAAAGTGGGAGTCAGATCTGGGACTGTTGGAAGATGATGATTGGGGGGAGGCCCTGCAGTGCCCCCGGGAAGTGGCAATTCGAGCTAGGTTTCGGCTTGTCCATCTACGCATCCTGCATAGATCATACACCCCACGAACGACGCAATACCTGATAGGTTATGTAGATTCTCGCGTTTGTCCACGGGGTGCGGGGAGGAAGGGACCTTCTTCCACATATTGTGGGACTGCGCTAGGACCAGGGCATACTGGTCCAGGTTGACGGGTATCATGTTGGAGGTGGTGGAAATAGCCATTCCGCCGGAGGCCAGATGGCATGTTTTGGGGGTTACCAGTGACATAACCTGGCCGAAATGGGACAAATTGTGGTTAGCCCTGGCGAGTATGGTAGCCAAGAGAAATATCGCAAGGTTATGGGGCAGTGATCTGGTACCTACGGTGGAGGAGTGGGAGAGAGATCTGGATTGGTGCCAGCGGGCAGAAAAGATGATTTACAAAAGTCGAGGCTGCCCTAAGAAATGGGAACACATATGGCGGCTTGGAGGCGGTATAGAGGGAATTGGATGGATTTACAGACGAATGAAGAGCCGACATGAGGGGGGATCAGTGTGGAACTTCTTACACTAGGCCTGTGCACTTAACATTGCGGGCCTGCGGCACCCACCCTGTATTGGATTCCTTGGGTTGTAGCTGTACTGAGGAGGGGCGCTGTGTTGTCCTGATGGGGAGAGGGGGAGCTGGTTGGGGGTGGTGAATAAAACGTGTAGGCATTGCTGGGTCAAAATTGGGATCCACTGGGGCTTTGTGAATGTTTGGAGGCAGGTCTGTCGTGATAGGTGGGCTTAATCATTTTTAGTGCAGCTGTGGTTGATTTTATTAATGATTTTCAATGAATTTCCGTTGCTAACTGATGTGCAAAGTTATGGAGCCTGTTCTTTGAATAAAAATATATTTTTTAAAAATAATCATAAGAAAAAAAAAAGATCTCCACCAAAGGGACTCTTGGGGAAACCTGTACGGCACGGCAGCGCCGGCCCAATGAGGAGCACCTGCACGATGATGAAGCATGACATCCCCATCGATGTGTGAGGGCAACAGGAAACAGTCTTGTTGACTGTCCCCTTTATGTTGTGCATTACCAAGTCTCTCTTTTACCTTTCTCTGTCAGGAACCGAGACCCCATTTCTTGGTCTGTGCAGTCTGGTGAGCATGTGAACTGCAATATTCTCAATAGACAGGAGTTTCTCAGTAAGCTTTTTAACAATCCAAAGTACAAACTATTACTATAATCCAGTCTGGAGATGATCAGTGAATGAAATACCTGCTTTTGACAATCTAGCCATAGAAGAAAAACCTTCACAACCCTTTTAAGAAAAGTAAGAAGCAGAGGTTAATTAATTCATTTGGGTTTTCAAATTAAGGACAATATTTAGATGGAATCTGAGATTATTTACCATGGTACTTGGCACAGTTAAAGTTCCAAGATCAGACAGCCACTAACAATCAGAAGAAGCACCTTTATATAGTCCCAAAATGAGAATCTCAATTTTATCTGAGTTAAGCATTAGAGCATGCATTTGGTCACACAGATAGCCAACACTTAAAATGTGCTTGTTTGTATTCAACTGAGCCATCCAGCTGAGTAACCAGTTGAGTATCATTGGTGTACATCATGAAAGTGAAACTACATGATCCTATCGGATAAGCAACAGACGAAACCTAAATATTAAACAGCATTAAGCACAAAGAAGAGCGATGTGGTATGCTGAGTTTTACTGATTTCATATCAGAAAAGTAGTAATTTTTACTACTTGCATCCTTTTCTGAGATATATCAACCAGTCTAAAGGCAAACCTCTGATACCAATGCAAAAACACAATGTAAGAAAAATTTAAAGTCAACTTAAAAAAATAGAGTCAATTATAATAGAACCGAAACAACAAAAATCCAATTAGTAGAACTGAAGTTATTTTTATTTTTTATTTTTTAGGTGTAAAAAGGAGCCCAAAACATCTGTGTCTTCGCCCTTTCTTTAGAAGGAGTATACTCTGATGCTAGACAAGAGTCCAGGACCTGGGTGGGCCCCTTTTAGGGATCAGGACTCACTCCATTAGAGGTCAGCATAAGGGCCTAGGCAGATCTAGTTTGCATTGGTCAACTGGATAGTTGCAGGGAGGTGGCCTCCTGAAGCTAGATGTTTCCCTATAGCGCACAGAAGAGGTCAGCCTACTGACCCTTGAAGCCACTTCTGGTTCAAGGCAAGTTGGTCCAATATTCCTTCTTCAGACATAAGGGATGTCCTTCTTCTGAATCTTCCACTGGTCCAGCAGTGTTCTAATAAGAGGTACTGAAGGCGCCACTTTTACAACTAACTAGTGCCACTCTTTGTGTAGGGAATTCACTGGCCTGACCCCAAAACTGGTTCTGGTAATTTCTTCCACTTCCCTTTGTCCTGGCTACACACTGTCTAGGGTGAAAAAGGCAAGACATAGTGTCATGGAGGACATTTGGCATCATTTTGACATTGTGTCAGGTTCCTTTGTTTGTGCTGCAGGCAGGGACATTTGAAGTTCTATCAGGGAAGGGTATAGCTCCTCCCCAGTCATCATGTAAGGAAGATCCACTACCCTCACACCAAGGCCTCCATTATCCCCACAACTAGAAAGGATTCACAACCCACAACAGGAGAGCTATTCACAATCATGTGACTCTGTGGACTGGTAGAAGGGCACATTTGGTTTAGACAGAAAATTGCAAACTTTCTAAAAGTGGCATTTTTAGAATAGTAACATAAAATCTAACTTTACCATTGAAGAGAAATTTAAATTACCCTTAACTTGAGTGAAAATAGCATTTCTCTATCTAGTCCCAAACTGAAGTTGACACTTATTTAGAATAACAAGGTAGTCCAGTGTTGGTCAATGGGAGGCATACACTTAAAGTAGTGAAAAACGACTTCAGTTTTTCTCTGCTAGGACATGTAAAGGTTAAGTGCACATGTCCTACTGAATAGAATGTGCAATTCATCACATGTAAGACTGTGAATCTATCTTGGTTCCAACCCTTGGTTGACATACGCACCAGCCCAAATAACTGTGCATCCTCTTCAGGGCTAAGACACCAAGCGGGTGAGCAAGACTGTGTGTCTTCAAAAGGTCAGGAGGAGTCAGGTAAGTCTTTTGAAAGAGCATATTTTGTCTACTCAGGTTTCATAGCTTATTCCCAATGTGCAAAAATGGAATTCTGCAACATATGAAGAAAAGTGCTAGCAAGAACCAATTTGCAGTGTGTATGTAATCCAGTCTGTAAATGTCTCTGGGATGGATAGATTTTTACTACATATGATGTTTTTTTAGTTTGGAAAAAATATACATACTACACTACAGTGTTTAACAAAAGGGCAGCCTCAATCTAAGCTGCATTGTCTGTCATTCATACCTACTGTGTACCTCTGATAGCCAGAGGTATAAGGAAACAAATGGAAATCATGCAAATTCCAGGATTGGGAGAAAAGCTTATTCACAAAGATTTCTTGGTAAAACTGCCTCTGAATAACTATTGCAGCAGCCTTTTCCTTTCACTTTTTGGTCACAGACAGGAAAGTAGAGTCAGCCACATTGTGGTGGCTAGAGCAGTTAAAGACTGAGAGGTACAGATTTCTTTTGAAATTAAGTCAAGAGGGCAGACTAGGAGGAGCGCTGACTGGTATGAGTGCTCAGCACAATGCACTACATATTCCACTATCCTCGGTTTTTGTGGTGCAAGGGACTGTGTGAAAGCTTCCTGTTCAGAAACAACATTCTTGATTAAGAAAATGGATCACACTAATGAAAAATCTGGAAGGATGAAGCATGGGAATTGCTGTTCCATTAGATGGAGATTTTTCACCAATAGCTGGTAGGGATTATGCGTTAAAATGTCTGCCTCACAAAGGAGTGTAGAGAGTGAAGTGTCTGGGCCTTTCCGCAAGACTAGTTGTGTGAGACACATGTACAGGACTCTAAGCCATGAAAGTGAAGCACATATACCCCTCTACACTCTGTTGACATAGGAGGTTGCTGCAAAGAAATCCAGAGGAGCATTTGGAAACTGACATTTTGGTGCGTACCTGCTTGAATTGTGAGGAATACGTATGCTTGGAGGACTGGGATATGGTGTTATGCCTACTCAAGCAAGTCAATGGTCTACCTCAAGAAAGGATTCCAAACATAAACCTTTAGAGCTGAAGAAAAAAACTAGGGTGCTTACCGCACACCAAATAAGAACACTGAAATTTTGGATGACTACAGTTTTTAATGGAGCTATTTTGGCTCTGCCTTTTGTTGCCTTCATGGAGTTTTCTTAATTTTTGTGGAACTTTACTCATTACATGTTTCTTTTTTTAACTAAGTTGGTCGAGAAATGTATTTTAAGATGTTTATTTATTAACTGTATTCTTGTTTTAGATAGCTGTTGCATATGTATCACATTAACTTTCTCTCAGGAAGACCAAGCTATTTATGCCAAGTCAGCAAGTGTGAACCAAACGCTCTTCACAGAAACGGGTTTACCTTTTAAGGGTCAGGTTGTTAGCATCTTGTGAGTGCTCAGTCACAGCTCACATTAAGGCTTTGGGCTATCTCCACTATATCTTACCTATCTTGTCAGTGTCAAATCTCTAGTCAAGCATGCAATAAACATCCATGATTTATTTAGAGACATAAATACTCGCCTCCTTGCTGTCACTGAAACCTGGCTAGCCGACGCTGGAGAAAGGACTCATTGCCTCATCCTCCAAGATCTCCTCGCCATCGGCTACAACAACCTTATGCACTACCAATCACTACGTTATGTTAGTGGGTTTCAGTAGTCTACCACAGCTCCATTCTGTGAAATGAATAAAAGACCTCATCATAAAAGTAATCACCTGATCATCACTCTCTCGATCTTGCGCAGCGCCTTGAGACCCTCATGGGTGAGTAGCCGCACTTTACAAGTCTCCAGATTGATTGTAATCTACCACACAAAAAAGAAGGGCAACCCAGTAATCCCTTGCAAGCACTGGTATAAACTACGAAACAAGGTTGAAGGCCAACAAGGGAATCATTTATATATAGTAATTTGGATCTTCTGTATCTTCATCTATTAATTGCTTTAATCTTATTGTGTAAGGACATTGATAAGATCCTAGAGTAGACTTGTCAAACATTCATGTTTGGTTTTATCACATTTTCATATGTTTTGATTTGATTTACAAGTTTAATGCCTGTGTGGAATTATATGGTTTGTACCCCTGAATGGTAGATAATGAATACAAACTTCTGTTTCCACTTTAAAACTTGGAGTGCCCCTGTTCATAGGATTATTTCCTTCCTCAATATTATTGAAAGCTTTACTTTGATTTAGTTTCTTCTGTCATTACATGGGCTGATAATTCAAGTAAATCACTTTCAAATTACTATATACAAATGATTCCCTTGTTGTCCGGTTATCTATCACGCAGCAAGAAAGATGCTTGAAGCAATCCACTCAGTCCTTTTTAATTTGGCCTAACACATGCTGATAATCTCAAAGTATTACATCAGCATGTGGATTTATAATCCATTCAAAGCACAAGCTGAAGGAATTGCCAATGATCTGATGAATCTGTGTTCCTTGTAAATCACCTACTCTTTCCACAATTGTATTGATAACCTTTACTCTATCTTGAGCTGATCAATCCTTTATCAGGTTTTTGCATCCTGGAGTAACCCAAATTCATCTTCTCCTGTACTCACCCACTTTCAAGTCAGCAACCCTGTTGTCTCTTGATAGAGTAAATTGCACAATTTTAGTAATGTAATCTTTCTCCAAACTTTTCCACTTATTAACCTCTCAAGCAATTCTATGTCAGGACTGGAGTCGAGGATTATGCCTTCTTTCTTCACTTTTATTTTTACAGCAACCATCATTTAATAAGCAAACATAAATTACGTTGCCCATTAACACGTGGGTAAAACTGTGGTAGAATATCCAATCAGGAACCGTCATACAACTTCCAATCAAGGGTATAATCGCCCAACATAGTCCTTCTTTACTGACCCTTCTCCCTCTTTCTTCGCTGCAGCGCAGCCGAGATAAGTACTTCAGATATTGTGGGCTATAATTGCATGTGTGTTTCATTGGGTTTTTCACTGTCATATTCAGTTATGGACATCATTTTGTGAAGCGGCTCCGCTGTGTCTTTCTCGTTGTTTCCCTGCGTTTGCTTGCAGGTTGTCTCAACTGCGGGAACGCTTTGCGCTCCTAAGCAGCCCGATCTGGTGAGTAAGTGACCTCCCGCCACTAGAGGGCACTGAAGGTGGCGTGAGACCGTGGTGATCATGTTTGAATTCATCACAGAGGAGTTTGTTCAGTGCGCTGTGGTCCCGTGAGCTTTACCGGCCTGAGGGAGATGCCCCGATGGGGTCCGTAAGCCGAGCGAGCCATTTCCTCAAAAATGATGGCTTATCGCGCTCTGCTGTGTGAATGCTTTGCTGTCTGCAGTTATTAAATCAGCAGCACAGTCTGTACTGATTCTACTTACACCCTATCTGGGTCAGTATATGGTAGGCCCTAGAGGCCTGTGGGGACACTAACCCAGGCTGGCTCCCTACTAACTGTGCAAGAGGGTGAGGTGACCCAGGACTGAGACCCCCTATAAAATGGCAAGAGCTTCGCGCTAAACTATTTGGCTGCCACCCAGCCTCCCATTAATTAAAGCCTCTTGCGAAGGACTTTTGGGCTGACACCCAGCCTAACATTACTTTAAAAGCCTCACGCGGCCCCTGAGTACCCTCTGATAATGGACTATGAGGATGACTCCCAAGGGATGGAAGACCCCTGGCCGACCTCTTTTGGGACAATAATTTCTACAATGCGGTGGACGCATCCATATACAGGGTAGTGTCAGAGACCATGGCCCCTTTAGAGGGGAGATTGTCCCGGAAGATAGCGCAAGCTTGTACATAAATTACAGCCCCCCCAGCTTCTGCTCCCCCTTTAGAGACCCCAAGTGTTCCCCCCCCCCCAACAGACATAGAGCCCCCTCCGGCCAAGGGTACCCGCGAAACGGGAGTAGGCTTGGATGCCTTTTATAGGCTCAGGCAAGCTTTCCTGGCCATAGCAAGAAATGGGGGACCCCCTCTAGTGCTGCTTGAGGCTAGGGTAAAGAGGGGAATTACAATCTAAACAATATTAAATATTTCCCTCATAGCCTATACATACTTTCCTTCAAACATTGTTTATAATCCTTTAGATTAATATCAGAGTGCAACAGTGACAAATATGATCATCTCATTTTTCTTTTTATTTATCAAAATATATATTTTCTCTCTTTTTTTTAAAGACTTTTTTTCCCATAGACACATGATACATGAACTATTCCTATTTTTCCTTGGTTGTAAATCTATATTCATTAGTAAGAATTCAAATCAAAAACAAATACTTTTCTCAAATGCATACAATAACATTACAATACAAATACTTTTATGACAAAAAAAACATAAATAACCCTGGTTCAAGTTTCATAAATACACCCATACTACAGTCATTCAAATTCAACCACTTTCATACCAAACCCAAACATACAATATCTGTACACAGTTGAGTATAGTGTGTGCCAAAACAAAAGAGGAAGCGTAGAGGTGCTGATGAATCACCCTCCTAGCAGTATCATATAAACAATAAGATTCTATCAATGTGAAGTGGTGATACATTTTTAGGTGTTTTTATTGGGTCTAGTGAGATACTAGGCTCTCTCTTAGGTCTAGAAAGACAAGAGCACTATGTGCTTTTTAAAAACCCCCTCACACACTAAAAGGTGTATTTCTGCACTCACTTGTTAGGTCCCTACACTTCACTGACACCCCTACACCTACACATAGCCTCTGTCACAACTTAAGTGCTCCCGCGTAGTTCGCTTGGTCGTAGCACGCCCCGCCCCGTTATAGGGACGGGAAGACCCCTATGATGAAGCATGACACTAAAGGACTTTTTAGTGTGTGAGGGTTTTTTTTAAAAGCACATAGTGCTCTTGTCTTTCTAGACCTAAGAGAGAGCCTAGTATCTCACTAGACCCTTAAAGAATAAAAACACCTAAAAATTTATCACCACTTCACATTGATAGAATCTTATTGTTTATATGAGTATAGTGTGTGGCCAGGAAGATTCCTGCCACAATTGAAGACCACAGTAAATAATACAGGGTTCCGCGCAAGGTCGACGCGCGTTTCGATGGGATAAAGATGTTAAGACCACCTTCCTCAGGAGCTATCCAGATATCAGCTCCAAACTTTCATTGACCAGGGAATGAAATCAATGATTTATATAAACATCCCGATAAAAAGAAGGGATAAATATGTCATATCCAATCCTGGAGTCCAGCCGAATCACCAGTTCAGACTCTCACAGTCTATCCTCCTGTGAGTGATTTGGTCTCAACGGCGATTATTATTTTCTATTTCAGATGATGTGACGAGTTTTCAACTGTACTTATTTGGAATTAGCCGGGAGTCAGTGGAACAGCATTTTGAAACAACCAAGCACTTGTAAGTTGCCTCAATTCAATAGTACGCCCTGAAACTGACTTTTCCGAGTGTAGCTGTAGCGGGATTTTTTGTAGCCATTATGTGATTTGCAAACAGCCAAGTCCGCTCCTTAATCTACAGGTTGATCTATAGCATTTCTCCCTTGCCGAGTCTCTCCAGCATCACCGGAGTGCGGAAGAAGGTGTGGCTATTCAGAGCTTTCCTGTCCAGCCAACCTTCCTTGCCAGTGGAGATGAGGGTTCCCAGATTGCTGATAACTCTATCACTACGATTGGTACAGGGGATGCTGACCGTGAACCTGGCCCTTACAAGTCGTAGCTCCCCTCCCGTCCCTCTCAGACCACCCAGGGTACTTTCGACATGCTCGAACCCGACAACATCATCAACCCTCGGTCCTGCAAATGGGCCATGGCTGACAAAGTCACAAATTATGTGGCGGGAGCATTCGCAGGCCACTGGAGAAAGAGGCCCATAATTGCCTCCAGGCTGAGTGCCTTCGCCCCTCCCTGGAGGAGAAAGTGTCTCTCACCCCGAAATCGCCACACGTATGGCCACCATCTTACAGGAGTTTATGAAGTGCCCCACAAAAGGGATTTATAGGTCCTGGCGTGCATGCCAGGACAAACTTTCTGGATACCCTGGGTCCCCTTACAAAATTCCTAGATATGGCAGGCGAAGCAAGCTAACAGGTTCCCTGATTTCCCCAGACACACACTTGGGGTGGGCACAAAGGACCATTATCTTCTTTTGCAATGCAAATTTCACCCTGTCCACAGAGCGGCGCCGCTCTCTCCTAATTAAGGTGGCTGGGAGATCTGGCAGATTCAGAGGCAGGGGCCATTGCCCAGGGAGGTCTCTCTGGAGAGCCATTTGTCAAGGAACTTGGCAAATTTGTTAACACGTTTACATCCCTGGACAAGACCAAGACATCCATTAAAAAGTATTCCCTTGTGTTTTCCATGGGGCAGGTCAAGGTAGGGACCACTCATCTGTCCGCCCTTCCAACCAGTATACCCCAAGAGGGCACGGCTCCAGGCAAGGCCATTACCAAGACCAATACCGATTTGGAAATTTCTACCCCACGAGAGGTGGACGTGTCAAAGGCAGAGGATTCCGAGGAGCGGCAACCTCTTCAAGTCCGGTGAGTACGGTGAGTGTTCTACCTTCTTCCTGATTAAAAGTAGGGGGGTGCCTAGCAAATTTTTTCCAGAACTGGATTTCCATCACAGGGGACGGGTGGGTCCTTCAGACAATACAAGAGTTTCATATAGAATGTTTTGGTGAACCCTCCCAAGGGGCCAGGGCCAGTCCCATTCTCACAATGGGAGGCCGCCCTGGTGGAGGAGGAGGTCGCATCCCTCCTCTTCAAGGGCGCGATTTCCCTCTCAACCCCTCATCCCCGGGGGTTCATCAGCATTATCTTTTTTGTCGACAAGACCGATGGGGGCCAAAGGACAGTGATAAATCTCAGCAAATTCAATGAGTGGTTGGTTTATTGCCACTTCAAAATGGAGAGTATTCACCTAATCAGGGATGTCCTACGGCCCTTGGATTGAATGGTACGGCTAGATCTCAAGGACCCCTACCTGGTCATTCTAATTTTCCCGCCTCATCTCTGTTTCCTTCAGTTCATATGGCGGCAATAGATGTATGAGTTTACCGCTCTTCCTTTTGGCCTATCCTCGGCCCCTTGGTGCATCACCAAGGTTCTCAAACTGGTGGTGGAATACCTGAGAGCTCAAGGTATACAAATGATAGTGTATTTGGACAATCTGCCACCTGATAGATAAGTGTCCACATTAGCTGTCGTTCCACCTCCGGATTACGGTGGATCTCCTTCAGAGCTTAGGCTCTGTAGTGAACCAGACAAGTCTCTCTTAACGCTGCTCAGAGCTTGATATTTCTAGGATTCGTAATAGACTCCACCTCATCCACTCTCAGTCTGCTCTCCTGGAAGGTGTCGAAGATTCAACACGAGTTGAGGCGCACTCTTACCAAACAACAGGATTCTCTCAGGCACTTGGCCCCAATAGTGGGCCTCCTCTCTGCATAGATCCAGGCCATTTTTCCGGGACCCCTCCAATATCAGGCACTGCAGGGACTTAAGGCTGCATACCTACGCAGAGGGTGTCCCTACTCCCACAAAGGGGTACTTTCCGAGGAACCTCGAGAGGAAATTCAGTGGTGGCTAGACCACATGGAGAAGTGTGGCTCAATGGTTAGAGCGGCAGACCCAGATGCAGAGGTCTAGCCCGGGACCAGGGTTCAATTCCCCGCCTTGGCGGGTCTCGGGCTCAAAAATTCCACTGACCTGATAATTCTCGCCTCGGTGCCTATTCCAATCATGGAGTCCCACTGTGCAACTCTGGGCAATAGCCTGCTTAATCTCCACAATGGCCCCCACAACGCTAAAGATGCCTGGCCTCCACCTTGGGGGTGCCCAGGAGTGGACACCTCACAGGGAAAGCCAGGATGGGTTCCACAGCGGTATTCGTACAAGCGCCTTGAGACCCTTGCGGGTGAGTAGTGCGCTTTACAAGTATCAATTTACAATTTACATGGATGCCTGGATTGGCCCGGTAATCTTTGGATAAGCCCCAGATTTGGTTATAGAATCTGATGCAGCAGAGCAGGCTGGGGTGCCAGATGCAGCATTTTCTCTACAGGAGGATTGTAGTCGCCAGAAGAACGAAAGTTACATATCAACTGTCTGGAGCTTTCAGCAGGTTACTTCGCAGTCCATTGCTGGACGAGGTTTTCAATCCAGTTATGTGTCCTTCTAAAAATGGACAACATATCAGTGGTTCGTTATATCAATCACTTAGGGGGCACTCGGTCCAAAGCCCTCTCGGACCTCGCTGCCAGCTTTTGGCAGTATTGCCTGGAACATCAAGTATCTGTCACGGCTGAGTATTGGCCCTGCTGGGAGAACCAAGTGGCCTACTTTCGAACGAACGAACAAAGTCTGACACAAGAGTCATCACTTACCCAATTTCCAGATTACCCTAAGCTGTGTGTGGTCAGATGCCTGAAGGCATATGAGGAGATGACCAAAGAGTTTCATCTTCCGGTGGAGCGACAGCTCCTCATTGCACTGCTTAAGCCTTTTAAGGAGATTTCTTTCCCCACCATAGCTAGGTGGGTTAGATGGGTAATGCAGGAAGCTGGAATTTACCTTCGGATTTTCGGGGCCCACTCGGCACAAGGAGCAATGGCCTCTTAGGCATTTGGCTTGGGTGCCCGTGTGGAGGATATCCTCAACGCGGCAGATTGGTCTTCGGGCTCTACCTTTTTTTTTTTTTTATTTTTTTTTTTTTATTAAAAGACGTTTATTAGTAATCAAAAGAGCATTACATATAGCAGAGCCTACAACCCCGTGGGCCGGCTACATCATCGTGTTGTCATGGTGGAATAAAGGAGCATAGAGGAGGGTGTTCAATTCCCTCAGTCATATCAGCAGTAAATGATCCGTTAAGTACCAATTTCCATATAAGTAAACATATTAACTCTGGAAACAAAACAACTCTCATCGGTGCGTCTCAATCTGCGGCTACTCCTTCGCACAATTCTCCGGTGTCTACGACACCGAAACCCATGGGTTGTGACATCAGACTATTGAGGTGCGTCAATGAGATAGGGGTTAACAGCGCATATGTTCAGACTGTCTGTGTCGTGATGTGAGATAGCCATGGGGAGCGGTGTGGCCCAACGGGCTGTCAACGAACTGTGTGACGTGTCTGACGGGCAAATAGTATAGCCATGTTGCATGGTGGGGAGACGTCACCAGCGTCCAGTCCCGAGGCCGGACATATGGCCAGGTGGGCCTTCCGGTTGTGGCTCGTGAGGAAGACAATGCTGTGTCTGGGAGACAAGATTCCGAAACTATGAACATGGGTGTGAGTGTGGGGGGGGGAAGCGGCAGGGGGGAGCGTGCTTGTGGGTACGATGCTACGAGTAAGGATCTAGGAGGATGTGTCAGCATATCGTGAAGCAGCGGACCCCCGTGTGGGTGGTCATCTAGGCTTACAGCTAGCTCATCGTTCGGACTCTACCTTTAAGAGGTATTACTTCAAGCCGGTGCTGGACATGGTTCGTGGTTAGCAAGTTTTAAACCAGCATAATCCTTGCCTCCAGTACTGACATAGAAGAAAAAATGTCCTAGCTATCGTAAAGGAGAGTTTCAAGTCTATTAAGGACTCGGAGGCAAGGATTATCCCACCCTAGGGTTTCATAAGATCGCCCTCTCGGTATAAGAGTAAGTAATATTGCTTGAGGTTTTGGGATTGTCTTGGTTGACGCATGTGATTTTATTGCACAATAACTACTTTCACTGCTGTTCGGCTGCAGGCTTTAATGGTTACATGGCCAGGTGGTGACAATGTCCCTTTGTTTTTGTAGCATCTGACACAAATAAACAGGATTCATGAAAGGGATCCAACGGCTGACTTCGTGCAATGAAAGAGGGAGAAGGTCCAGTAAAGAAGGACTATGTTGGGCGATTATGCCCCTTGATTGGACGTTGCACAACGGTTCCTGATTGGATGTTCTTTTACAACAGTTTTTCCCAAGTGTTCATGGGAAACGTAGTTTATGTTTGCTTATTAAATGATGGCTGCTGTAAAAATAAAAGTGAAGAAAGAAGGCTTAACCTCAACTCCAAGTCCTTAATAGAATTGAAACATTCTGTTACGATAGCTAGGAAATTTTTCATTACTCCCCATTGGAAATACTACCCCAAATGGAAGTAAACATAACCACCTCTTTTGATCCAGTGGTACCCAGCTCTAAGCGCAAGGTAAAATATGTAAATACACTTCAAAATGAATTAGTTCTACAAAAGAGCTCTTATTTTTGAAACATCAATAAAGTGCCTTTGAAAGGTGCTAAAGGAACCCTTATCTTCTATTGTGACACAATACATAAACTCTTGGCCAAAATTGGCCAACATTGCTGCGAATAATATTGCTCAGCCAGAAAACACCACTGCTTCATTAATGCACGTTGTGGATTCACTGCTGCTAAGGAGGCATCAATAATTAATGGAGCAGTAACGCTAGTGGACTCATCAAGTGAAATCTGCAACACAAAGGTCATTTAGTAATGTCCAGCAACCACCATCATTAATACCAGACTTACACAACAGAATGTCCTCCTGAGGCACAATCATGCACTGATATCTCTATTTCTGGAAATGCCAAATGCCGATCCTCAGTTTTTGGCCACAAAAAGCACATTTCCTAACTCCAATGCCTAGAAAAGGTACTCAAGACACTAGTAATCAAACCACGTTCTGGGTATCTTGAAAAACACAGCAGTTTGCAGAGAGGGACAGGGCTTGCTTGTTGAACATCTGAGAGAACTGTGTACTGTAATACAACAGGACCATGACCAGGCTTGTACTTTGATGCTCTTTAACTCGCTACGTACGTCACATGCTACGCTACGTAATGCCATCAAAAAGACAAAGTATTCCTCAACAGTGTATGTAAAATTCAAGAGGGAACTTGACAACAACATTTTGCATAACATTAATTTTATCTTTCAGACTAAAATAGGCCAGACAGTTTGATAGGCACTTACATTTAGGGTTTAAGTATTATAGCAGTTAGTCAACTGGCTGTATTTGAAAAGTAATTTTGAAGAACCCCGCATTAAATCCTAAATGGTTTTCTCACGATGATTTTGGTGTATAATTTTAGCTTCAAATCACTTGATGATAAACCATTAAATATCACTATAGGCTAGTACTCAATAAAGGAATATCATTGACTAAGCATACATGCATGAAGACTGGTAAGAAGGTATGTTGATGACTGGAAAAATAGTAAACATATAGGAGGCCCTGAATTAGCTCTAATCCTTAGACCTGTCCTGGAGCCCTTCTGCCTCTTTAGCTGATAAAATGTCCATACTGAGTGAAAAGCAATAGGAAATCAAGTAATCACAAAGAGCGGAGAACATTGACAAAATGGTCCCATGAATGGGTATTTATCAAACAGTTCTCAATCAACAATCATATTGGAGCACCATCGCCGATCAAAAAGAAATTAGAATACCATCCGTGGTAGGGCTGACAGCCTTTAATTTGGAGACAGATTGGCCATACGAAAGACAGTGCTACACCACTATCTGAAGACCTAAAGTACTTCTTACTTTTTTCCCCGGCCTCTAAATAAAGAGGTTAGGAAATGGAGACTGCTCAAGATCCTAGAATCATCTCAAAGCACAAGGGATGCCATGGCTTTGCTCCTGGCAGAACTCGATTCTCATGACAGAAGCATGGAAGAAGAGGAGTAAGTCTACACATTTCTCAGAAGCCAGTCTCTTCTTCAGGGTAAGGCTGTGCAGTTCTCACAATAAATCTGACTATTAAAAAAGGGATTTTCAATATTGCATTTGAATTAGCATAGCTGCACTTTAATGTATCTCATTCTTTCCTGTTCTTGATGTTTGTTTTTATCTTCTCTTACATTTTCAGATATTTTACTACTTTAGCCATGCGCAGTTGTGAAGGAATGGTCCCTGTGAACAAAAAGCGGTAAAACAATACATTTCACTAAAGAAAAATGACCAAAGGATTAAAAAAATGCCCAACACTAAATATTCCTTTAAGGACTTTTACCAATCTCTGGTGTCAGAGGCACAACTTTTAAATGAGTCTCTGTTTGCCTTTGCAAAAGTTCTGACCAGATAAATCATAATCGCCACCTGTCTGCCCCCAAAAGCATTTACCACATGGGTCTGCATACTACTGATCCTTTTCAATGCACATATGGGTCCGCTTACAAATATCTTGGACATCCTGAACATGAGCTAACATTTGTATGATAATGACGCCCATATGCACATTAGATTATCCTCAAAAGCTAGAGATCGTCAAACAATTTTGGACTGGTTAAGATGTTTAAGTCAGAACGCACTGCACTGGTTGTGTCTTAATAGCCCAAAAAGTGAAGTTTACTCACACACTCGTCACCCCACCTCATGTCTTTGTGACTGGTTGCCCAGATCCCTCCTTTTACCCCTTTTCCTAATCTGAATTCTACTCAAAAAGACTTCAACTTTGGTTGTAAATCTGTAGAGGATGCTAGAAAGCCTGAAACAATATGGCAGCTTATTAAGAGAGCTCCATAGGCCGGAGTGAAAATCTGTCAGCAGTAGTAGTCACACATGCCAAAAGTTACTGGGGTGCATCTTGGCATGCCGCGAAGAATTCACTAACATGACAATCTATTCCCGAGAAGTAAAAGCTCAGCCGCTAACCAGAGGAAGCAAAGCTCGTCTCAAGGCCTGGCAGACGTCTGTGGCCTATCGCTGGATGAGAAGCTGGTTAGGAGGTGTCGTGGCCCTTGATGGGGAGGGCAGGCACTGCCTGAAGGGCTGATCATATTGCAAGTAACCCTCAACCTGGCACAAGCAAACAATAGTGCCTGGATAGACTGCCAGAATAGGCATGGAGCTCAGCAGAGTTACAAACTTTGCCAGAGCCTGGGGAGAATGCCACTATTGTTAGCCATATTCCACTTACTCAAGGGGAGTGACCATATTGATTAAAAAGTCTGCAACGTTTGACCATGTCAAAACAATAGCTATTGAGGATGGTCATTACCTCTGTGCAGGGATTGATAGAGAGAACCCGCATCACACCTGGCAACTTACATGCACTTAACATTGACTGCCCAATGTACTTCCCCCATAGCAGGTCACAATGTCAAGGGGGTGTGGCCTGCAGGGGCAACATGGTGGATGCGCTTTGATTTCGTTCCACCACGGATTCCCTTATCCGAGTCATTTCTCCGTCATAGTTGTGACATCCAAGGTGCAGAATCGGAGAGGGCAACTATGCCTGACTTCAGGAGCTGACCGGAGTTTAGGCATTTGCAGAGCAATGGGCGCTTCGCCCTGATGTTCTGTGGAGGGTGAATGGCGTGGATAGAGGCAGCTGCTCGTAGTGGTAGGAACCATGGGAGGAGCCCTTGGAACGGGATGGACACAGTGGGCACAGCGGCCAAGCAGCGTAGCGTCCCTGAGAGTGGTGTGGGCCTAACGTTGTTTCCAGTTGCCTGCCCGACTAGCTGTCATGAGGAATCCGGCCGTGCCGGTGGAAGCACTGATGGTAGGATGCATCAGATGCTGCAGTGGGACAAAGAGGGAGGACTGCAGCACTCGTTGACAGTGCTAGTCAACAGAATGGAAATTAATGGAGCGTCCAGGATTGGGGTAGAGAAGCGATGCGAGCAGATATGCTGCAGCAAGGTTAGCGCCTACATTAGAAATCCCTGACACGTGGCAAATGGACTTGTTCTCAGTGCTCATTGACATGGGAGGAAGAAATATTGCACGGCAACCCCAACGTATGGACACAAGTGTCAGTGATACCACTGTGCAGACCTGTATAGTATAATCAGCACCACCGCGCATGCCCCATATGGTCAGGTGGAACAAAGTGAGCAAAATATAGCGTGCTGCGAGGGCTGACAGCGGAGCTCTCCTGAATTAAAGGCTGCATACGCAGAGGCTGAGATCCGGTAGCCCTGGACAGTGCTTGTGACCCCCAGGTGCGGAAGATAGGAGCGCTGCGGCAAAAGTACCTATAGGGGAAAACATTGGAGTTGTATAGGCTGGTGCTCTGCTGAAAGTAGTCACTTCAACCGCAGGGGACCTGCTACGGAGGACTACGCTGTTGCAGAGCAAGTGGGGACACTGAGGAGTGACCGCTGTTGTCAATGTACCTGCGGAATATATAGCATATGCGACACCTGATTGCGCTGGTGGAGAGGAAGTGGGCCATCACTCGATGGCGTTGTGATTGGTACTGACACTGTGGACGGGGCGATTGTTCTGCGTCCTTCGCCGCCTCTGCAAATACCTGGTGTACATCAAAGATCTTGGCCTGACAGATGAGTCGCACTAGAGGTGCTGGGTCGAGGGCTTCCTCACAGGTTACAAGCTCGGCATATATGGATCAAACTCAGCTTTTGTACAGCAGAACTCCCCAGATGACTGACTGGATGCCATATTACATGCCATAGAATGAACCAGGGAATTGATGGAGGCAAAAATAGACAAAGTCTCAATAGATTTCTCGTTATTGCATGCAGATTATCGATAGCTGGGAGATCGTGTTGATGCAGTGGAACAGGATATCACAGAGCTGAAGCCGGCAAATATTTTTTTAGAGAAACAGCAGAATGCACATGAAGCTCGCATCAGATTCTTGTTGGACAGAGTAGAAGATGCGGAGGGACGCTTCAGAAGAAATAATATTTGTCTGATCAGGCTTCTGGAAGGGACGGAGGGCCAAGATGCGGTAGTCTTTCTGGAAGGTTGGCTTAAAGATATTCTAAAGGAAAGAAAGGGACCCCCTCTGAAACAATTAATTTGTGGGTCAGGGAGAAGAGGGGAAAACAACAATCAATACTATAAGACCTCTCCCTCACGACCCATTTATTTTAAGGATCCATCTCTCGAATTCACCAAAGGCACTAACAAATACAAAAAACCATTTGTTTCATTTACTTTTTTATTTCACTTTATTTCATTGTCTTTATATGATCGTTTTGATAATTTTTTTTGTTTTTTCATTTACTTTTTTTATGGATTTTAAAACAGACAAAATGTTATCAAAAATAATTTTTTTATACACAATATTGCAGAAAATATTTTTACAATATAATATTCATTCCTACTTAATTTTCTACACGCCTGGGTAGAGAAAACATGCAACCAACATCATACATACACACTACATACACATACTATTCACACAACACACTCCATCTGCACGAGTTAACACGTTACAGTTGGTTGTCTAATATCACAGTTGGTTTCACTACATTCAGTAGGAAAATAATAGACTTGGTCAACACGTTTCGGTGGGGTAAGCGATGATTGAAACCACCTTCTTCAGGACCCGTCAGAGTATTGCATAGAAAACTCTACACCCAGGAGTATCTACAAGAAAAATGTATATGTAAGAAAACCCTTCATTGATAAAGTGCCCATATTCTAACATTAAAATCAGTGACATCCGTTTGGACCAGCGTGACTCACATGTTCTGTGCAGTGTATATAAATACACCCATATTATTTGAAACACCCGTGATGAGTCTCATCATTCACATCTATTTGGTCAGTCCACAAATATTACTAAAACATTCCAAATTCTTCTTTTTCAATATAAAGAGCAACCCAAAGATCAAAATGAACTAAGAGAACTTAATAAAATATAAGGTTGTTGGCCAAAACTGTTACCTCTGATACACCAACAATATTCTGACCCAAGTAAGTGGGGTCAAAATATTAGTATATGAAGAAAAGAAGAATTTTGAATGTTTTAGTAATAATTGTGGACTGACCATATAGATGTGAATGATGAGACTCATCACGGGTGTTTCAAATAATATGGGTGTATTGATATACACTGCACAGAACATGTGAGTCACGTTGGTCCAAACGGATGTCACTGATTTTAATGTTAGAATATGGGCACTTTATCAAAGAAGGGTTTTCTTACATATACATTTTTCTTGTAGATACTCCTGGGTGTAGAGTTTTCTATGCAATACTGTGAATGGTCCTGAAGAATAGTATGTGTGGGGGGCGTGGCCAAGATGGCGGCGGAGTAGGACGTGTTGTAAGTCCCCTCCGGCGCCCGGCCCTGCATAGCTTTGTCCAGCGGCGGTCCCCGGAGTCTCTCTGGGCGGTGTATTGCTCCAGACCCCTTTCGGGGTGAGGTCCAGCACTGGAGCGACTTTTGAGGATTTTCGAGCCGGGAGAGGTGAGCCCTGAGACGGCGGCGCTGCCTGAGGCCTGCGCAGCGCTCCAAGCTGGGGAATCGACTGCGGCGGGAGGCGCTCCGGTGCTGCTCGGAGGCCAGAGGCGGAAGGGAGAGCCCGAGCTTCCCTGAAGGTGCTACAGGGATCCACCCAGTGACGAGCGGGCGTCTGCCTGGCACCAGCCCGCGGACTACTGGAGTGGAGACGCGGCCGACGGACTAATCGAGGCCTGGTCCGGGAGGCGGTCAGCGCTGCTCTTGGGCCCCGGCCTTAGCTCAGTGGCCGGACCGCTACCTGCAGTAGGGGCGATTCCGAGGAGACAGGCTCGCCCCCCGTGGTGCGGTGTTGCAGCGGACAAGCGGTGGAGCGCTGCGAGGCACTTGCCTGGCTCCGGGGGAATCTGGTCGGCCTGTCCCGGTTGCTGAGGACTGGGGAGGGGAGCACCTGTGCCGGATGCCCCCATAGGAGAGATACTGGCACGCTGCTCGGCCGGAGACCGGAGTGGTGAAGCGGTGGCTGACTCGAGAAGCAGAGCGTCCCCTGGCGGATGGTCTACCTGACGGCCGGGACCCCAGGGGCAGAGCGGGTCCGGTGGGCAGCTTACGGGGCCGCGGTCGGGCTTGGAGACGGATCGGGGGGGCGTAGGGGGAGAGCGCTGATCGGACCTCGGGGCCAGTGGCCCTAGCTGAACTACGCCATTGGGCGGACCTGTTATCTCTACGCCACCGCGCGCCTCTCCCCTGGCGCCCGCCTCCGGGGTGTTGGACCCCCCGGGGACTACAGGTCTGAGTCATCAAGTTCTTCTTGGATGTTGGAGCACCGAAGGGCGGCTGGTGGCCTTGTGCGATAACCTGGCCTGGTCTTAAACGCGGGCTCTGGCGAACTCCGCTCCACTGCAGGACGCTCTTTCGCCCTCCTACAGGCGAGGAACTGGGACAGCTATGGCCTCCAATTACCGCAAGGGGAAAGCTGGCAAAGAGGGGACTACTAAGAATTCTCAGGCCCCGGCCTCCCCAGGCCCGAGTGCATCTCCGGGGAGGTCTGATGATGTGGCCCCGGCTACTAAGGCCTTCATGAAGGAACTCTTCACCTCCATCAAGGACGATATATCTGAGCTCCGTACCCAGCTCACATCGGATGTCCGCGAGGTGCGGAGGGATGTCAACGGTCTTGGGGAAAGAGTGGCCACTCTGGAAGATCATGACCTCAGTATGGCCAATGATGTCCATTTGCTGCAACAGGACGTGATCCGTCTCATGGAACAGAACATAGATCTGCAGGCCCATGCTGAGGACCTGGAGAATCGTTCCCGCCGGAACAACATCCGCATTCGGGCGGTCCCATGGGATGGTGAAGCAGGAGATCTCCGGGAGTATGTGCAGGCGCTCTTCCTCCAGATTTTGGACGAGGAAGACTTGCAGGTAATCAGGATGGATCGGGTTCATAGAGTGGGGCTGCCCAGGCGGAACGGAGGTCCTCCTCCTGACATACTGGTGTTTGTCCACGATTTCCAAGTCAAGGAACGAATTCTGAGGAAGGCTCGTGACATCCCCTCCCTGCAATTCCGGGATCATCGCCCTCAGCTTTATCAGGACTTAGCAGCAACGACACTCCAGAAGAGGCGCGAGTTCCGTCCAGTCACTACCTATCTCCGGGAGCACAACATCTCCTACTCCTGGGGCCACCCCTTCCGTATTATCTTCCGATGGCAGAATAGGCTGGCACAGATTCGATCTCTTCGGGAGGCGAAGGAACTTCTGGGGATTGAGGACGAGACTCCGGCGCCCGAACGTCGCAGTCCTTCGCCTCGGAGGAGACGCCGTTCCTCGTCTTGGCACAGGGTGGGCCCGGACATGAACCGCAGGAGGCCTGACCGCACAACTAGCCTACAGGAGCGAGGGAATGCAGTGGCTTCTGTGGCCTCTGCCACGCTTACGCCGTCACAACAGAGCTCTGGGGCGGCCTGATCTTCGAGTCGCTTGCCTTGGTGCCGGAGGGGCCCGCACACTCAGGTAACGGGGCTATGAATGTACTTTCCGAGAAGACACCCCGGTCTTTGGCCTTGGGAGATCCGTTCTTGGGTCCCCGTCTACGCCCCCTGAGAGATTTCATTCGGGGTATGTTTGCTTCGGGACTCATTTTGTTTGTATTTTGGGTTGTTGGGGAGTTGGGGGGGGGCGGGGGGCAGGGCGGGAGGGGGGGTAGGGGGGCGGGTGGTTGGGGGAACGTGTTTGGGGGGGGGGGGTGACGACGAATGGATGGTTGTTCTCGTACAGGATTGTTCGCAGGCCCGCTGCTATTGGTTTTGGGTAGCGTTTGTCTTTCCGTACTGGGCCCTGAGGACCAGTTATCGACTTGGGAGCGAGAGCGGGGAGAGGTCCGGGTGGAACCAGTCTCGGGGAGAGGTGGGAGGGATGCCCGATGTGCGTGAGGACTGGAGAAGTGTGTTCTGGGGAGTTGGGGGACTTCTGGACCTAGCTACTGGGGAGCAGGGGGGCTTGATTTGTCTGCATGCCTCTTAGCGTGGGTACTTGGAATGTGAAGGGCCTTAACTCCCCGCAGAAACGCCAGAAGTTGTGGAAATACCTGCTGGATCATCATCTAGATGTCGTGGGGTTCCAGGAGACCCATCTAGTCCGTAAGGATGAGCTCCGGCTCCGACACAAGCAGTATCCCCTCATATATAGGTCTTCCGCTTCTACTAAACAGAGGGGGGTGGCTCTTTTATTTAGATCTTCCGTTCAATTCCAGCCCTTGGGAGTGAGTAGTGATAATGATGGCAGGTGGTTGATGGTTATGGGGGTGCTTCATGGACGCCTGTGTACGTTTGTGGTAGTATATGTGCCCAATGCTCAGCAAAATAACTTTCTTCAGGACCTGTTGGATAAGATGGGAAGCTTCGTGGAGGGTCCTCTAGTTGTTATGGGGGACTTTAATATGGTATGGGATCAGGCCCTAGATAGCTCCCGTGCCCAGAGGACAGAATCTGGTGTCTTCTCCGCCGCGACTAAACACAGGATGGAGGAGCTGGGACTTATAGATGGCTGGCGTGCAGTAAATACGCAGACCAGGGACTATACATTTTTCTCCCATGTACACCCCACCTACTCCCGCATAGACTATGTATTTGTGAGTCAGGCCCTCAGGGGAGATGTCCTGGATTCTACGATTTTTCCGCTCTCTGTCTCAGATCATGGCCTGATGATACTCCAGCTTCAGTGGTCAGTGAGGGGGGACGGCTATCGGAAGTGGTACTTCCCGGCGGCTCTAGTACGGGATGATGCCTCATGTAAGGAACTAAGGAAAGCCATTAGGGAGTTCTTGACGCTCAACCCGAGCTCGGACACCTCTGTGTTTAACACTTGGGATGCCTGTAAGGCTTCTCTGAGGGGCACTTGCATAGGACTTAATGCGGCTCTTAACCGCTTGCGTAGGGTGAAACGGGAGACTTTGGAGGCTGAGCTTGAGAGATTGGAGCGGGCCCACAAGCTGAACCCCTCTCGCGCGACACTTCGCCCACTGTCGGCTGTTAGGGGGAAGCTGAAGGCGCATTACAACAACCGTTCTGAGCTAACCCTTCTACGACTTCGTCGAGGGTCGTACGCTCAGGGGAACAAAGTGGGCCGCCATCTGGCTCGCCAGCTTCGTGAGAAGAGAGAAAAGGAATATATAGGGGGGATCCGGGACTCGGGAGGCACGATTCATCATCAGGACGGGGACAAGGCTGATATCTTTGGTCGATTCTACGCGACGCTTTATAAAGGTGACTCGCTCGATTCGGGAGCGCAAGAGGCTGTTTTGTCGGGCCTCCCCCTCCCGCAGGTTTCTGTTGGTAGCAACGAACAACTGACGGCCCCCTTTACTAGGGAAGAGGTGCTTGAGGCGATCAAGGCCTTGAAACCCAATAAAGCCCCTGGCCCAGACGGGTATACGGCTTATTTCTACCAGTCGTTTGCCTCTGAGCTTGTCGATTGCCTAGTCTCGCTTTTCAATGGCATGGCTGCTGACGGGGAGACCTCTTGCACTATGGCCGAGGCCTTGATCACTGTGATCCCCAAACAGGGGAAGGATCCCTCCAGTTGTACCTCATACCGTCCTATAGCCCTGTTGAATGTAGATGCCAAGTTGTACTCCTCTATCATCGCCCGCCGGTTGCAGGATCTGATGCCGGCCATTATACACCCGGACCAATCCGGTTTCATTAAGGGGCGGCAAACCCATGACAACTTGCGGAGGGTATTACACCTGATAGAGAAAGCCTCCAGATTCCGCATTCCAGCTGTACTGGTGGGTTTGGATGCAGAAAAGGCGTTCGATCGGGTCGACTGGGGTTTCCTGTTTCGCACCCTATCCGCCTTCGGATTTTCGCGCCAGTTCATCACGATGATTCAGGCGAATTATAACCGACCAACCTCGAGGGTGTTGATCAACGGCCATCGGTCGGCTGGGTTTCCTCACTCTAGAGGTACGAGACAGGGGTGCCCCCTTTCCCCTCTCCTTTTTGCCTTGAGTATCGAACCCCTGGCGCTGGCGATCCGGGAGAATGAACGTATCAAGGGCCTACCCTTCACGGGGGAACAGCACAAAATATCCCTCTTTGCGGACGACGTCCTGTTATCCTTAGGGGATCCCACTCAATCCCTACCACCTGTTCACGAGGAGCTCTCCCGGTTTGAAGCAGTGGCGGGCTTCCGGGTCAACTTCGACAAATCGCATATCCTGAACCTGACCTTGTCCACTGCAGACGTGGACCAGGTGCGCGTATTGACGACCCTGTCGTGGGCGTCCACCTCTCTGATGTACCTGGGGGTGCGCCTAACACCTACTGTGGGCTCCCTCTTTGCGGCTAACTTTCCCCCCTTGCTGGCTTCGGTGCGAAGCGATCTAGACCGGTGGAAGCCGAAATTCCTCTCGTGGCTCGGCCGGATACATGCTCTTAAAATGGTCCTCCTCCCTAAGTTTCTATATCTTTTCCAAGCCCTCCCTATACCTGTAGACATGGATTTCTTCCGCCGCCTAAGGACGATGATGTTACCCTTTACGACACTTCGTCGGCCGAGGGGAGAGGGAGGGGTTGGGTTTCCGGACATGCTCCTGTACTATAAAGCTGCACAGTTGCGGGTGATAGTGGAATGATCCCAACAGCTCTCGGAGAAGCACTGGCTGCATATGGACCGGGCAGTGGCGGGGAGGTCGATTTGGGATTTAATTTGGAAGCCCAAAGTAGACCGACCGAAGAATGCTTACATCAGCACTCCCACTAACACAGTTCTGAAGGTATGGGATACGGTCACTTGTGACGATCGTTGGACCACTTTTCCGTCTCCCTTCACTCCCATCCACTTCAATCCAGCCTTTCCACCGGCCGTACAGGAGGGACCCTATCGCCAGTGGCGTGAGGGTGGATGCCGAGCACTTACGCACTTGTTTCATGGGAACATTCCCCTCACCTTCCACAATTGCATGCGCGATTATGGCCTCCCGACCACAGAGCGCTTTCACCATGCCCAGCTCCTTCATTGGGCGACCTCGGCGGGAGTCCGCGAGGCAGCTACTCGTCCGCTTTCACCCTTCGAGTCCTTCCTGCTTCGCACATCTGCGATGCGGGGGGCAGTCTCCTTCTTGTATGGACTGCTTCTGCACACTGCGGTCGCCCCGCGCCCTCGATATATGGAGCGATGGGAGGTTCTTCTGGATCGAGATATTTCTGATACAGAATGGAAGCACCTCTGGAAGGATATAGCGGCGCACAACCACTCCGTGAGTCTTAGGGAAGCCCATCTGAAAACCATTTATGACTGGTATCTGTATCCGTCCAGACTCCATCGCATCTTCCCTACGTCTTCGGATAGATGCTGGAGGGGGTGTGGCCTACTGGGCGACTTCCACCATATTTGGTGGGATTGCCCAATCATTCGCCCCTTCTGGACGGAGATACTCTCCCACATCAAGGAGATATTGGGATACCCGATCTCGGGCTCAGTGGCTCATGTACTACTGGGTCTCCGAGATCCAATGTTGAAACATCAGACTAAGGCAGACAAGCGTATTCAATGGCTATGCCTAGGGGCGGCTAAGCTCACGTTAGCGGCGGCATGGAAGAAGCCACATGCCCCAGCTGTATCACTGTGGCACTCAAGGCTATGGGGCCTTTTGAGCATGGAGAGAATGTCGGACATCTTTTTGGGAGACTTTAAGAATTTCCTCTTTCGATGGGGACCACTAGTCCGCTTTTTGTCATCTGGATTACCGTCTGCGGTATGCCCGCCCACACTGCGTGCACTACACTTGTTTCAAGTATGAAAGGATTGTATGACTTCCCACCTTGATATGGTGTGAGAGTATCTATGTTGTCACCACTGGGGGAGGGTGGGGGTGGGGGGGGAACTAGTTGGGGTTTTGTTTTTGTCCATTGTTGCGACTTTGCTTAGCCTGGGGACTCAGGACTTCTATGGCATCAGGCACCCTTCTTCTACCGCTCTCGGACAGTTTATTGCGAACATTTGAGAAGGCACTAGCATCAAGACTGAACCTTAATTGATGGAGCCTCTATTGTTATGGGTTGCTCACTGCATTTATTTTCAATGCGTATTATATTCCCCTGTGTGGGATTTGTGGCGGAGTTGTCGCCTATTTCTTTTTCTTTGTCCCCTTTCTTCCCTACCTACTAACCTTTGAACAAATACAATAAAAACATGTTTTACAAAAAAGAATAGTATGTGTATGTAGTGTGTATGTATGATGTTGGTTGTATGTTTTCTCTACCGAGGCGTGTAGAAGATTTAGTAGGAATGAACATTATATTGTAAAAATATTTTCTGCAATATTGCGTATATAAAAAACTTATTTTTGATAAAATGTTGTCTGTTTTACTAATAACGCAGGGATGGCCTCATCCAACATGGTGGAATGGGCAGCTATGAAAGTCACGATACGTGGGAGATGCCTAGGGTTGGGCTGTGGTATGAGGAGGCAGGTAGAGTCTGAGATGTTTGCAGTGGAAAAAGATTTGCTGAGTTTAGAAACTCGAACATTGGAGGCTCCCTCAGACTCAGCGGCGCTGTCGGAGGTGCATAAAGCACACACTGAACTCTTGGAGCGACAGAGATGTTTAAATTATACAGAGCACTGTGCGTCAGCACATGCAAAGGCTGATCATTCTGGGGCTTTGCTGGCCTGGTTAATCAAAAGAGATCAGTCCATGGGCCTCATTTCTACACTTTGGTCACTAGATGGTGGCCTTAAGTACACACAGCTGCAAAACAACAGTTGATGGACAGAATGCAGAACAATGTCATACATTCACCCCAGTACAGAGATCTGGGCCTAAATCCATCGTTTTGTTGCACTCCACACCACCCCAGTTCAGACATAGCCATATGCAAATCAGCCTTGACCCTGTGCCTCATGGGAACAGTCCAGCCCGAACTGCTAAGCCATGTATTTCCTGGACCGGAATCAAGCAACCTAGGACCGGTTTCTGGCTATCAGCCGTCTTCATCCAGGATAGTTTGACTCCAGTGGTGTGGAGAGCATGGGACTCACATCTGAGCATACCCATCCCACTCGGGGTGACAAATGCAAAACAACAGTTGATGGACAGAATGCAGAACAATGTCATACATTCACCCCAGTACAGAGATGTGGGCCTAAATCCATCGTTTTTTGCACTCCACACCACCCCAGTTCAGACATGGCCATATGCAAATCAGCCTTCACCCTGTGCCTCATGGGAACAGTCCAGCCGAACTGCCAAGCCATGTCTTTCCTGGACCGGAATCAAGTATCCTAGGACCGGTTTCTGGCTGTCAGCCCTCTTCAGCCAGGATAGCTTGACTCCAGTGGTGTGGAGAGCATGGGACTCACGTCTGAGCATACCCATCCCACTCGGGATGACAAATGCAAAACAACAGTTGATGCTTGTTTCCGGTCCAGGGAAGGCACGGCTTGGCAATTCGGGCTGGACTGTTTCCATGAGGCACAGGGTCAGACTGATTTGCATATGGCCATGTCTGTACTGGGGTGGCAGAGTGGGCTAAAGTACGGTGATGGATTAAACCCTCATCTGTTGACTGGGTGTGAGTGTTTGATTGGTTCAGATGCTCCGTCCATCACCACCCCTTTTGTACCGCTTTGTTCACCATAAGTTGGCAGGGTATGCTCAGACGTGAGTCCCTTGCTCACTTTGCCACTGGATTCAAGCAAGCCAGGCTGAAGACAGCTGTAATGCCAGAAACCTGTCCTCGGAAGCTTGTTTCCGGTCCAGGGAAGGCATGGCTTGGCAGTTCGGGCTGGACTGTTCCCATAAGGCACAGGGTCAGACTGATTTGCATATGGCCATGTCTGAAATGGGGTGGCAGAGTGGGCTAAAGAACGGTGATGGATTAAACCCATATCTGTTGACTGGGTGTGAGTGTTTGATTGGTTCAGATGCCCCGTCCATCACGAACCCTTTTGTACCGCTTTGTTCGCCATAAGTTGACAGGGTATGCTCAGACGTGAGTCCCTTGCTCACTTTGCCACCGGATTCAAGCAAGCCGGGCTGAAGACGGCTGTAATGCTAGAAACCGGTCCTCGGAAGCTTGTTTCCGGTCCAGGGAAGGCATGGCTTGGCAGTTCGGGCTGGACTGTTCCCATGAGGCACAGGGTCAGACTGATTTGCATATGGCCATGTCTGAACTGGGGTGGCAGAGTGGGCTAAAGAACGGTGATGGATTAAACCCAGATCTGTTGACTGGGTGTGAGTGTTTGATTGGTTCAGATGCTCCGTCCATCACCACCTCTTTTGTACCACTTTGTTCGCCATAAGTTGGCAGGGTATGCTCAGACGTGAGTCCCTTGATCACTTTGCCACTGGATTCAAGCAAGCCGGGCTGAAGACGGCTGTAATGCCAGAAACCGGTCCTCGGAAGCTTGTTTCCGGTCCAGGGAAGGCATGGCTTGGCAGTTCGGGCTGGACTGTTCCCATGAGGCACAGGGTCAGACTGATTTGCATATGGCCATGTCTGAACTGAGGTGGCAGAGTGGGCTAAAGAACGGTGATGGATTAAACCCAGATCTGTTGACCGGGTGTGAGTGTTTGATTGGTTCAGATGCTCAGTCCATCACCACCCCTTTTGTACCGCTTTGTTCGCCATAAGTTGCCAGGGTATGCTCAGACGTGAGTCCCTTGCTCACTTTGCCACTGGATTCAAGCAAGCCGGGCTGAAGACGGCTGTAATGCTAGAAACCGGTCCTCGGAAGCTTGTTTCCGGTCCAGGGAAGGCATGGCTTGGCAGTTCGGGCTGGACTGTTCCCATGAGGCACAGGATCAGACTGATTTGCATATGGCCATGTCTGAACTGGGGTGGCAGAGTGGGCTAAAGAACGGTGATGGATCAAACCGAGATCTGTTGACTGGGTGTGAGTGTTTGATTGGTTCAGTTGCTCCGTCCATCACCACCCCTTTTGCACTGCTTAAGTACACACAGGGCGCAATTCACAGTGAACTGACCACGCATTACACTAGATTATAGATCTCTGCCTTAAGCGCATATTACATAGATATACAATCCTTCCTGGATGGTCTTCCTTTTCCCACATTCATGCCAGAATAGCGAGGAGAATTCGATACACCTATTACACTGGAGGAAGTGAAAGGTACAATACAGGCACTGCCCACTGGTAAATTACTGGGGTCGGATTGCTTTCCGCACAAGTTTTATAAGACTTACGCAGACATTTTAGGTCCACAGTTGTTGGGGGTGTATGAGGAGGGACTGGAGCATGCTGCCCTTCCAGCTGCGATTACTGAGGCCACTCTGATTTCCCTCCCGAAACTGGACAGAGATCCCACTCACACAGGTGCCTATCGCCCTGTATCACTACTGAATGGGGATTATAAAATACTCCAAAACAATAGAGGAAGCGTAGAGGTATTGACAGAATCACCCTCCAAACAGATTTACATAAACAAAAGGATTCTATCAATGTGTGATGGTGATATTTTTAGTTTTTAATATGCGTGTAGTGTAAATTATTAGCCCTCTCTTAGAATAGCAAAGATGAGAGCACTGTGTGCTTTTTAAAATACCCCTCACACACTAAAAAGTCCTTTAGTGTCATGCTTCATCATGGGGGTCTTCCCGTCCCTCTGCCGGGCGGGCGTGCTGCGACCTACGAGCTACGCGGGAGCACTGTTTATTGAGACAGAGGCTATGTGATAGTGCAGTGTAAGTGATGTCAGTGAAGTGTAGGGACCTAATTATGTGAGTGTGATAAAAAAGATTAAAAATTCCCTGGCTAGTAGAAAAAATATATTTTATTCACTTCTCTGGCTGGGAACATTAAGAAGGGGGTTTTGGGGTAGAGCAATTAGCTTGCTACCTGGTCTACATGTTTCGTAAGCAGTCCCCTACTGCTTACTCATCAGGACCTTCTAGTGGTCCCTACTAAGAAGTGCTCGGTTTCTAAAGTAGTAAGCCTACCGTCCTACAAACTAGCAGCAAAAATCGGCTGGTAGTTTGGGCTTCAGGGCATGAGCTGGTCCAAGAGAAGCGTGACAAGGGTAGGAATAAGGCAGTGCACTTATGCGGTAAATTTTACCGAGTGGAATACCCTTCGCCTGCAAGCTCATGGGGCATGCAACGTTTGTCGAACTAAGACCGCAATAGGTCAACATTTTTGAAAATTAATCACGCTTCTCTTGGGCCAGCTCATGCCCTGAAGGCTAGAAGGTCCTGAGGGACGGGAAGACCCCCATGATGAAGCATGACACTAAAGGACTTTTTAGTGTGTGAGGGGTATTTTAAAAAGCACACAGTACTCTCATCTTTGCTATTCTAAGAGAGGGCTAATAATTTACACTACACACATATTAAAAACTAAAAATATCACCATCACACATTGATAGAATCCTTTTGTTTATGTGATTATAAAATACTGGCAGGAGTCTGGCCCGATCACCCTGCAGCTGGTCCACTAAGATCAGAATGGATTGTTCCAGAGTGCATCCCTCAATATCTGTAGGCACTTTCGGGTGATGTGGGCTGCTGTAGAGGCCTGGCCAACATCAGGATGTATGGTGCTAAATTTAGAGAAGGCCTTCGATATGAAGGAATTGCCATTTATGTTTGCGGTGCTATGCCGTTTTGGGTTCGGACAGTATTTTCATAGACTAGTTCAAATGCTATACAACATGCCTACTGTGCAAGTCCGATTGGGAACCCTTTTCTCGAAGCCCATTCTGATTGGAAGGGAAACAAAGCAGTAGCTTTTTTCCCCACTAATATTCTCTCTAGCCACAGAACCGCTGGCACTGACCATGCACCATTCAGCGGCTCAATGGGGCATACCCCTTCACCCCTGGTGCGCATGCATCGCAGTTAAAAGTGGATGGCACATGTTTAGATATCTAGGTTTTCGAATATATCTCACGGATACAGACTTGCTGGATGGTAATCTGACCAGAGCCGTTGCAGCATTAAGGCCCCAAATTGAATTCTGGAAGACACTACACATTTCTGTTGCTGGCAGAGTGGTGATTATTAAAATGGGGATGCTGCCCCACCTGCTATATTATTTTGCGAACCTTCCACTGTATTTGTCGGGTTAATTCTTTAGGCCATTGGAAAGAATGATGAGGGATCTCATATGGAATAGCACGCGATGCAGGGTGGCGCTCGCCAAATTGTATTTGCCCCAGGCGCAGGGTGGTTTAGCCTTGCCTAACATGAAGCATTATTACCTGGCATCCCAAATACAATGGATTGCAAAATGGATGTAGGAACTTTACCTCAATGACACAGTAGATGGAGAGCCCTCATACAAACTGGACAAGCTCCTTTTTCTTTTCCACCCATGCACCAAAACCAAGGGTGCCCCTGCCACTTTTGGTACAGGTAGCTCAGAAATGTTGTCGTAGGGCCCTACATTTCACTAGACATATCATATCTTATGCACCTGCGCTACCAATTTTAGGAATGACAAGAGGGGGAGGAAGGGTTACCGCGATGTCGCTTTCAGCTTGGCGAGATGCTGTAATACATACTCTAGGAGATCTATTTGTAGGGAGTGAGCTGAGGCCATTCCTCTCTTTTACTGAGGAGGAAGGCGTCCTACTGGGGCAATTTCTATATCATACCTCCTGGAAAACTATTTTGAAACGTCACTGTGGTGACATCACACAGGAGGCCCCAATACATCTCGTACTGCAATACATTCAAGTATTGGGCACGGGACATCATCTAATAAAATAGTTTACTGAATCCATCCGCTTACATACTGGAATTGATTTAACGCCCTACGTAACAAATGGGAGATAGATCTGACAACTCCTTACACGCTCAAAGAATGGGGAATGTTGCTAGACAGCCCTGGACAGATCCTCAGAAATGCTAAGTTTAGACTTATCCAATTCTATATAATTCATAGAGTTTACTTGACTCCAGATAAAATTAATAGATACTTCACAAGAACGGCTGCATGCAGTCCGCACTGCAGCTTGGTGGATGCAGATTTACTGCATATGTTGTGGTTGTGCCCCAGGTTGTCGGGTTATTGGCATAATGTGATTGACTTATTGACCATTAGTATGGATAGACCACTACCGAATACGTGGTAGGCCTACCTAACCGGTATATTTCCTAGGAAGAAGGAGCAGAGGGCGACCTCTAGATTCTTAGACCTGGGCCTGGTGGTGGCTCAAAGGCATATTACATGCCACTGGAAAGCAGTGGACCCCCCACTTACAGCATGGACCAACTCTATGTTGAATTGTGCTAAGGCTGAGGCAGTCTCATTATTAAGAGAGGACCCACTAGGGTTGCGTAAATATCCCACTCCAGCGGCCTGGGGAATGATTTTGACAGCATTAAAAGTAGCATTGACCTCGGATAACCCTCCAGATGTTGCTGACACAGATTAATTTACACTTACATTGGCTATGGAATGACTTGTTATGATTATGTACAATAATATGCATACTACTTATATACAATAGACTAGTGTACCATAACCTACTATTGTGAATGATGTGGATGAGCCAGAAAAGAAGGGTTATAGGGGTAAATGTGGCTCTCTTCCACCTTCCTCCCAACCTTCCTTCCTCCCTTTTGGTTATTCCCCCTGTTAATTAGAAGACAATCAATCTATGGTTGCAGCCCACAAAATGTATCTAATAGATGAAGCCTTACGACAATGTCAGAAGGAGGCATTAGAACAATACTTAGGAGGATCATTTGTGGCATCGTAACGTGCAGACGTACATTGCAAATGTAGAGATCCAGTGAATAGCTCTGAATACTGAAGTACAATGGTGGTGTTACATGTATATTAGCCTGCTATACGATTACAGTTGAAATCACATAAAGGTGTCAAGGGAGGTTTATTTTAAATATTCGAGATAAACCTGAGACCATTAATTCTGAGATTTCTGAGCATTTATTCTGCTTAGTTTTGATACTTCAAAAAGACATTCATAAATCAATTGGACATGGCTTTTAAAAGGAAACACCACATTAGTAAATCACACAATTGTAACACATTTGTATGCGTGAATCAGAACCATTTCTTTTGTGAGACAATATATACAACACATACATAATACAAAAACGTTATTTGTGACAAAAATATATACAGCAAACCAATGATCACAAGACGAACATTGATAAATTATGTGTGCCAGTCTGAAATTAAACCAGTCCTGCATTTGCACTGAAAACACAAGGTGGACAATGTCTCATTCAAAGACACATGTCTACTGTCCTGCCCGTGGGAGGGTGGGGATGCATATCCTACTTAAGGGTGTTGACAACCTAGAAAAAGGGGGGAAATTATTTCTATTCAGTCCCCTCGTGGCACACCCTGTTCTACCTTCCCCCACACTCAACAGCCAATGCGTTTCGAATCCCCAACAATTCCGGGATTCTCTTCAGGACTCGGACTTGGCTTTGTTTGGGCTCTAAAAAAATATGTTACTTTAAATCTGATGACCCCTTGAATGACCAGAACTTAATGGCCAGCACATGAATGATACGTACCTCAATTGTGCTGCAGACAGATGTTTATTATCTGTTCTTCAATTCATGGTATTAATCGAGGCTACAAAAAGATAGACATCAAGGCATTAAATGTACGATTTACTACATGAGAAACACATTGTATTTAAAGGATCATGGAACAGAGTTTCTACCTAAAATGTTATGGGTGTGTGGAAGCTCTTGATAATTATTTCACTGTTTAACTCTAATGCAAGCACAGAATGCAGGCAGAGTCCGTACTGATAATAATTTCACTTACCATTCCTAGATCCTGGACCGTTTTGAAATCATTATCAAGATTTTTCGCACACCCATTAAATTCAAGTGACCTCTGAGTTAGCTGGCACACACAAGTAATTAAGTTTAATGTAGGGGTGGGCAGAATTTGCGTAGTCATGCTACGCAAAGCTCCGCAAAATGGTAAAAATTCTCGAGCACGCAAAAGTTCTGCGAACACGCGGAATTGCTTGCTCCGCCCGTTCGCAATGCTTTTTTCCTGTTCGTGAACGCTGTTTGCTTGCTCAGAGAGAAATATCTTGTGAACATGCATTTTGAAAGCGCAAATAAGCAAACAATTCCGCGAAGCCGCGGATCATGGATTTTTTTGTAATTCCGCATTCTCCATGGAGCGTGAAATTACCCAAATTCCGCAAATTCTGCGAGCATATCGGAATTTAGCCCCCCAGGCCTAGTTTAATGTATTCAATAGGAGCATACTGACCTCAGTCCTATGCTAAAACTATAGTGTATATTATTCAAATGCGCAGAGCCTATAAGGGATGTAGGAACCACACTACAGTGGGATGGTGATAAAATCCAAGTAGGCCTCAAAAGTACTTTGAGCTCACTGCCATCTGCTTATGAATCTGTAAATGGGCAGTTATTGGCCTGGTTTGGGAAGTTCTATGTTCCTGAATCAGCGCCCCAATGATCTGCCTCTGCTGGAAGTTCCACTTTGAGATGTGATCTTTCCATACCATTGTCTCGGATAGGGTAACACACAGATATTCAAAGGTAGCCACTCTTTCAAGCGGTATCCCCCGTGTAGTATTTTACCCCTGAATGTTTTGTGAGGGTTCAATAACAAAAGTTTTGTTTTTGAGGTATTTACCTCGAGGTCTCTTTGATCACAAAAGGCCTTAAAGCGATTCAAGAGCAATTGTAGACCACTGGGCGTTTTAGACACTATCAATGTGTCGTCCGCAAACAGGAGAGTGGTTACCTTTACTCCCCCCAGTACTGGAGCATGCGCTGGCACATCTGATAAATATCGGACAACACCGTTAATAAATAGTGAGAATAAAGTGGGGGCCAGCACACACCCCTGTCTGACCTCCCTTTCCACACTAATTGGGTCCGACAACTGCCCCTGATCTCCCCAGCTGACCCTGGTATAGTTGCCCTCATGGAGTCAGACAACCAACAAAAGGAGCTCTGGGGGAAGGCCGAGCTCCTGTAAAACACACCACAACTTACACACGGGTATTAGATCAAAAGCAGACTTAATATCAATAAAAGCAACATATAAGCCCGCCTTTTCAATACACACAGTTTTCCAGGCCAGTAAGCTAAAACGAAAGAACTGATCGATATTACTAATTCTCTTTCTAAACCCTGCCTGGTAAGGATACAGAATGTCTTCCTCCTCCACCCAAGCAATGATAAAAGTGCCAGAGAAAAGACATTATGTGCACTATTGATCAGACTGATGGGCCTGTATTTGGTAGCTAGTGAACAATCACCTTTTTTAAAGACTGAGATCACCTCGGCTCCCTTCCACAGAGGTGGAATAGGAGCCCCTGCAGCAATGCCATTTGCCAGGGCCAAAAAGTATTTGGCCCTATTAGGAATATCGCTTCAGAATACATCTCTATGGATGCTGTCAGGCCCTGGAGCCTTATCCCTTATAATGGATTTAATGCTAAGTGTAATATCAGTTAAGGAGAATAGACTAGAGGTCTGATGGCAGCTATGGTCAATGAAGAAGGCTTCATCAACCATATCCCTTGGGCCAGTATACACCGCAGAAAAGTGGTCATGCTAGGTGGATATGGAGATATTATTGGAGGGTGGAATTGATTGTTCTACCCCCCACCCCTGTCACAAGAAGTCAGAACTGGAGAGAGTCATTGCTCATACATGCATTACTGCTCTGGAACCAATGGTCTTCCTCCCAAGCCTTTTTCACCTTGGTTAATGCTGCCTTATAATTTATCCTAACTACTCTTATTTCCGGCAAGATATTTGCTCTAATGGCAATGGCTAATTCCAGCTCTGAGTTAAACCAACTGAAGCCAACTTTGTTAGTTTTGGCCTTGCCCACGGCCGATGTGGCATAATAAAATAAGACTTAAGTTGTTTAAAGAAAGCTGAGTGGCACTTCATGATCTTGGGAAGCTCATCCTGTTGCTCAAGTAGGGTTCCCAATTCATTGCAACAATCTAATAGTTCAAAATTTATTTTTCCAATTTTCACTGTGTCAATAGCAACTCGCTCCCATTTTATTCACCTGTTACTATTCGAGGAATACATTTCCCTAGTTATGAGTTGTGTACTTGGGGCATTTTGGGCCAATGACCACAATGAAGACATAGTAAGCTCAAGAGGGTTATGATCACTATCAGTAGTCGCTCGAACCACCATATCCAACACCCGGGGCCACAGCCTGACATTTAATAGGAAATAGTTGATACGACTCATACTAGCTGTCCTATTGAAAGTATTCACCCCCTTCCTATCTGACCTTGTCCGCCAGTTTGCTGATCTAAGCCCGTATTCAAGCGTTAATGCATGAAGCTGCAACACTGTGCATGTCCATTTTTAGGTCTCGCCTGAGCTAGCGCATGCGCTGCTCTCTGAGACATTTAGTGTGTGGGTTTTCAAAGTGCTACCACAGCTTTTTCTCTGGCATACAGCGTGCGGTTACACGCACAATGACAAGCAGAGGTGCCATCTGGCTTTCCTCTCTCATCATGGTGCGCGCACACCAATCGCCAGACGTGACGCTGCAGCTGCTTTTACGAGAAGAGCCTCCGCGCGCGCACCACTCGTGTGATTTTTTTAATTTTCATTTAGCGTGCGCACACACAACTACCGGGCTTGTTCCATATTGGGGCATATCCCATTTAAGTTTTCTGATGGCCTTGTAGGGGTTTGGTTTATTTTGTGCCAGCCGCAGAGCATTCTTGCACTGTTGTATTTAATTTTGGACCATATCGCAGTTACGTTCTTAAATGGCCACTCTTATCCTCCGCTATTTACTAAGGGATGAGGATGCCTTCTTTTACCTTCTCTAAGATGGCTGACAGATCTCAGCCTGGTGTGGTTTAGTCTGCTTTCTATGTTTGATATTCAACACACCTGTTCAGTATCCCTGTAGCACGCACATGGACGCTCAACGCTGTGTTTTAAATTGTAAACTCGGTGCCTTTCTGCACGACTCAGCATGAGGTCCGTACTCGAGTGCTGGCGTTCTTTCTATGCATCGAGAAACACTTGGCCGCTGCAGGCCCAGCGATTTTTCTTACGGCCCAATTCATCAGGCCTTGCGTAGCTAACATCGGCCAGCCCGATACCCGAGGTCCAGTAATTTCTTTTCTGGCAATAACTTTAATTGGGACCTTGGCAGCCGTCAGCTACATGTCGGGACCTGGACAACAACCACCGCAATTATCATCGGTCAGGACTCATCAAAACACCTTTGTTTCCCACTGGGGGTGATTCGCAACCAGGTGAGCATTGTCTTTAGTGTATACATAGCAGAGCCCTAGCATGTATACACATCAGCATCTCACACATGGTTTATCTTTCGGTTTTGCATCTAAAGGGCTTCAATCTAGAAACACTAGCCCATCACTGTGCATTTTCTGCCACTCTTTAAGCAGGTAAGATTTATTTAGCTCTTGCCATAGTTGTTTTAGGAAGACAGTATTTCCCCATTTGTATCATTGCATCTAGCTCACAGAAACTGCATCTGTTTTTTCCTTCCAATTTCATACAGGCTAAGATGGTTCTATTATCCTCTGCCCATCTCAATTCAGAACTTTATGCAATATAAGGTAAACTGTTTTTAAGTTTTTCTTGCCAGCTTGGACTCTTTCTGGCAGCCATCTTAAATAATTTTTTTCTAGCATTGGCATAGCCAATAGGTATCGCCTTTGGGACCTTATAAGTGTTTAGCCATGCAACAGTTCATGTTGTTGCACCAAGGATATTGTGTTGCATAACTAAATACTTAGAAATGCTCAGGACTTCCTGTCTTTACGTAAGGGTTTGAAAACTTTGCTCTTTTCTCAATAATACAAATCCTGCTTCCCAGGCAATCAGCATTTAGCGCCAGGACACCCCAGGGTAACCGTGCGCTCTATAAGAATAAATAACATAACATAACTTATAAGGTCCCAAAAGCGAGACCTATTGGCTATGCCAATGCTTGTTTAATAGGTGGTAAATCAACCCCTGGTACACTCCATAACTCATCGATTTTACCAAAGTCCGCTATATCCTCTACGTCTAGCGGTTTCTAGGTGACATTAAAGTCACCTGCCATTATCAATTTTACATTGGAAACTGATCCTAAGGCACAGCCTATTTCAGACTTAGAATGGGATAGTGAAGGAATGCTTCTCTCTTGGAGGAGCTTGACTTGGTCCGTAAGTGCTGCTATAAGTGTCTTAAGTGAAGTAGCTTCAGCCCTCAGACCTAGCACAATTGAAACCAGATCCTGACCTCCTTCTAACAATACATTTAAAGTGCCCTTTGCCCTATGATCACTTATACTTTCACTCCAAACAATCTCAGGAAATGGAATATTTCCTAATTCAGTTTCTCCATGTTGTATGTCAAGGGCCATATTCTGTAAAATAGAGAACCTATTTGCGTCTATATTATCAGTAGTGTCTGTAGTATCTATAGGTTTGTAGAGTTGAGAATGTTGGTGTCAGTAGATGGTACGCTATGCTCCATTACTTTAGAAACAACTGTGATGGCACTGTTGTTAAGATCAGCTTGGGTGCCTAGAAGAGGGTTTTTATTACTGCGTGTGTTCCGCTTTGCAAATATAGCCGGTACATGTCTAGCACGGATGGGAGAGGAAATAGGTGTAGAGTTGGGATTCGGTAGGGGATTGACAGTGGAGGAAGCGTTGTTGGAATTCAAAACCCTCCCTTCTAGACAATCTTGCAACAATTGTATGGTAGGAGACCTATTTCCCGATTTGAAACCTCGGGTGTAGACATTAAAAAGATCTAAACCAACACCATTCTTGCCCCCAATATGGATGCCTAGAATATCCGGGCTATGAATATCGAACTCACGTAGAGTTAACTGGAGATCTATTTTGACTCAGATCACTAGGCCCCCAGCGGGCCGGCCATGCATTTTATTAATAGCCGGACGACAAAAGGTTACATACCCAGGTATAAATACTGGAGTGGTCAACCAAGATTCCAGCAAAATACAAATATCGTATTGTTCTATGTATTGTACCCAGTGCGCAAATGCCAATTTGGACCTCACTCCAGTTACATTCCAGGAAACCATCCTAAGCACTGCTGTGTAGCCTCCTATTGACAAGCGCAGAAGACAACTCCCTTCCGAGTTACCACTTAAGTGCGAGTCTAAGGCTAACTCCTGTGGTAAACAGAGGCCATCTTTGGGAACACCAACAACTATCTGTGAATGGTCATAATACATTTTACCTGAGCCTTTCTCTGCAGTTAATGTATGATTCATTATATGCCTGGCTTTTCCATAGGACAGTCAATCAACAGTAGCAAGTGTAGAATCAGACCCCATTAGAGTGTTGATGGCGCTGCTGTTTTGTGACTGAGAAAAAATTAGAGGGCTATATTTTATTTGAATACCGGTCGGCGACATGGAGCAACAAATAGCCTCTAGGGCTACAAGATTGTGGGCAATATTTTCATCTTTGAAAAACAACTCAATACGATTCATATTAGAAAAGGGATTAGCTAGTCTTTTAGCCCATAAGATATCCTCTCTGATAACTGATTAGCACCCTCTCACTTTACGGATCCAATGTATAGCTTTATTAGTCAAGGAGTCTTTATCTTCATTTCTTGTGTATGAGGTGATTTTGGGTACGTTGGTCATATATATGCTCCTGCCCTGGTTTAGAGCTTGGTGTTAGCTATAACTCACTTTTAGGCCATTGGGAATTTGTTTTTTGCCTTGGTTTTGCAGACTATTCTTATTAAGGGTAGAACCAAGAGGGTGTGTGGGTATAGACTTCAAAGGGACTACAGATTTTATATTGGAAACTGATCCTAGGGCACAGCCTATTTCAGACTTAGAATGGGATATTGAAGGAATGCTTCTCTCCTGGAGGAGCTTGACTTGGTCGGTAAGTGCTGTTATATGTGTCTTAAGTGAAGTACCTTCAGCCATTAGACCTAGCACATTTGAAACCAGATCCTGACCCCCTTCTAACAATACATTTAAAGTGCCCATAGCCCTATGATCACTTATACTTTCACTCCGAACAATCCCTGGAAATGGAATATTGCCTAATTCAGTTTCTCTATTTTGTATGTAAAGGGCCATATTCTGTAACAGAGAGAACCTATTTGTCAAAACAATATTAGAATCAATTATTGAGTCGATATTATCAGTAGTGTCTTTAGTATGTAAAGGTTTGTCTGTAGAGTTGAGAATGTTGGTGTCAGTAGACAGTACCCTATTCTCCATTACTTTAGAAACAACTGTGATGGCACTGTGGTTAAGATCAGCTTGGGTGCCTAGCAGAGGGTTTTTATTACTGCGTGTGTTCCGCTTTGCAAATATAGCCCGTATATGTCTTTCACGGATGGGAGAGGAAATAGGAGTAGAGTTGGGATTCGGTAGGAGATTGACAGTGGAGGAAGCGTTGTTGGAATTCAAAACCTCCACACAGGGGTACAAAGTGCCTGAAGTATTTGGGAGAGTAGGAAGGGTCAAAATGTCCTCATATTCCACTAGGAAATGATCAATACAATCTAAGACCTCATTATTTGCAACTGATTTGTGTGCCAGTTTGCATCTAGTGACCTTCGGGCAATTACCAGCAGTCCCTCGTTCATAGCTGATTTTCATTTACCCATTGATTTGGATGTTTGTATTACAAAGAGTAAAAGAGACAAAATATAAAAACATTGACACTATAAAAAATACTCAAATTACTAGAACTATTACAATACTAAGGATCAATATTTACGACCAGCAAGCAGGTCGGGAGAGAAATAGAATAAAAGAATCAAAATATAAGGACCAAAAGAACGCTAAAAAAAAATCACAATATGAGTCCAGCTTATTGGTACCAGGATAGCAAACCAAGTAAAAAGCCAGGAAACTACTACCCGGAGGATGCAAAGCAAAACATACAGTCATGTTGTCCTGGGGGCTCGGAGCCAAGTGAGGTGACCCTGCTCTGCCTCTTCCTGGCAATGATGGGCAAGGACGAGCCCGCCTATGGCCCGCGCATGTCCCGCACCGCGTGGGGAGAGACTGTACTTTATGCCACTAAATTGGATGGATAAGGCGCCTCCTCTGCAGTTGCGGCACCGATATAGATGCGCGTTGCATGCTGGGACTAGTAGTCCCCCAATAGGGTGGAGTGTAGTGAGGCTAATGCGGGCAGGCTGGCAGTGGAAAGCCCTGGGACTACGGTCCCACCAGGTTCTACAGAGTGCTGGCAATGCCACCAAAGTAGCAGCAAGGTGGAAAAAGAATGGCAGGAGTCTCCCGCACCACATAGGGTGAGGCTGCGCTTTATGCACAAAGTTGGATTAAGCACCTCCCCCGCAGTTGCTGCACCAGGATTCACGCGCGTTGCACCCTGGGACTACTAGTCCCCCAACAGAGTGTAGTGAGGCTAATGCGGGCAGCGGCTGGCAGTGGAAAGTCCTGAGACTATGGTCCCACCAGGGTCTGCAAAGTGCTGCCAATGCCCCCAAAGTAGCAGCAAGGTGGAAAAAGAACGTCAGAAGTCTCCCCTGATCAGATGTTAAATGTTTAAGTTCTTCATCTTTCCTGAGTACATTCCAGTGATTCACTATTGCTTGTTTGATGGCTCTATTTCATTTATTGAAATCGGTAATGAATCTGGTTGTTTCCTTATCTGGTTCTGACAATGTCATGGATTCTTAAGGCATCAATAGATTTTCTCTCGTTTGTTTGGTGGCTCTCATCCATGCATCTTCCTGTACAGTTATTGAATATCCTCATCGTCTGAACCTGTTGTACATTTCATTTATCTGTTCTTCATATTTCTCATCTTCAGAGCAGTTTCTACGGGCTCTTAAGAATTCCCCGGATGGTATACTCCACTTAAGAGCTTTGGGGTGTACACTGTTTGTAGCCAGAATGCTGTTACATGCAGTAGGTTTGCGAAATGAGGTGGTGCATATTTTATCACTTTCAATGTAAATCTGTATATCTAGAAAATCAATTGAACTCTTGCTGCTTAGATGGGTGAATTGTATATTCAAGGAGTTGTTGTTTAAAGATCATAAAAATACTTGTAATTCATCTTCATCTCCTTCCCACATTAAAAAGAGGTCATCAATATAGCGGACCCATGAAATCACTTATCCCAAACTCATACTGTTAGTTTCTGACCATAAAACATTCTGCCTCCCAGAAACCCATTGTTAAGTCTGCATACGTTACTGCAAATATGTTTGCATACGTTGGGGCAAATGAAATGCCCATGGCTGTGCCCTCCTTTTGTTTATAAAATTTGCCATCAAAGATAAAAATATTATTCGTGAGGCAGAAGGATAACATCTCCAAAAGCATTTGTGTGTGGCTAAGTACATTCAAAGAACAAGACCTCATAAAATATTCACATGCCATTAAACTATCACTATGGACAATCGAGGTATAAAGTGAGACCATGTCCACCATGGCCATGACATATCCTGATTTCCAAGGAGTCCCATTGATGCGGTTGAGGAAGTCCATTGAGTCGCATATGTAAGATGGTATATTGGATACATATGGGAACAAGAAGATATCCACAAACCTGGAGGTGTTCTCCAAGAGGGAGCCACACGAACTTACGATAAGACGTCCTGGGGATTTTCCAGACTTTTGTGTACTTTTGGTAATAGGTTAAGTGTTGGGAAGATTGGATGAGTGACCTTTAAATATTGCAGTTCATCCTAATCAAGTAGACCTTGATCATGCCATGTCTGTAATTTGGTATGGAATATTAGCATATTTGCTTGGCTGGATTATTTTTTATCCTTTCATAATTGGTGGAGTCATCTAATTGTCTCCTATCGTCTTGATGTTACTTACGAGAATCCATTACAATAACGTTCCCACCTTTGTCCGATGGCTTGATTATGATATTCTCATCCCATAGATTTGTGAGTACCCACAAGTCATCTACTCTCATATTTAAGTATTAATGATTTGTGTGTTTCCTCTCCTTAAGGTAGATGGCTCTCGGGTCTTCTGCCATAAGTTCCTGAAATATGTCTACTCTGTTTCCTGATGAAAGTTGAGGGCAAAATTTAAATTTCACTTTACACTTGCTACTCACAGACTTATTGGTTTCAATTCATCTCACAGTATTCTATATTAGATGAACCATCTAACTCTGTCTCACAAATGTTCCCCGCTGTGCAGGGCTCTTAATGGATCAATGTCTTTCGTTGTAAGGTTTGATAATTGCTGTGAGGTTCTGGACTTGTTTTTTTGCTACAGGTCTTGCAGCAAAAAACTTTTCAGTTTTAATTTTCTGCAGTACTTGTAGAGGTCTACTTTAGTTGCAGCTAGGTCCATCCCGGTGTCCGGGCTAAAAGTGAGGCCTTTGTTTAATAGATTTATATGTTTGGCGTTCAGATTTTCCAGAGATTGCAATTTGATGTAACATTGTTTCCTTCGATCTTTTTCCACCTCTGGTACCTTTCCTTTTGCCTCTTCCAGCTGCGTCTTGTTATTTTTGTACTTCTCCCACAGGGCGGGGATTACTCCCCTCCCTTTCACCTGTGCCGTCATTCATAGCAGACACATCTCACCAGAAAAATCCATCCTCTGTCTGCTACTCAGGGCACCTTCATCCCCCCAGCTGACCTCTGATCTTTCTGTACTTGAAAGTTTAGTTTGATCATGTCCCTGAATTTGATCCATAGTTTCTTTCTTGTAGTTTGCTTCATACCGTCGAGCAAACATGTAGACCCTCTGGTGGTATAATCAATTCTATCCCTGTTGAATTTCCTCATTTTCTTTGGTTGCACTTTCTTTTCATATTTTCCAACCTCTTTTCCAGGTCTTCAGACAAGTTCTTCCCTCTGGGGTCTCAAAGAATTTCTCTAGGGATTTCTCAATCGCAGCTATGTTTTCCATTGCAGATGATTATCTCCTCTCTGCATGCATTATGAGGGCATTTATCAGTTTCATGGAGCATTCAGATGTTTCCGTTTTCCAGTTCAAGAGCAAGTCTGAATCTGGGCCACTTAAAGTCAGGAGGACAAAAATTATATATTTTTATAGTGACATAATTAACAAAATTATTTACTTTTTATTATATTAATTTTATTAATTGTTTTAATGTATTACAACAAATAAATATACATATACATTTTCTTCTGAATACATTGTATGGTGTAAATCTTTTTATTGATTTTGCAAGTAAAACATTACCCACCACCTATAACCAGTGGCCGGTGGGGAAAATCATAATAAAGAGAGGTAAAGAGAAACAGAGCAAGGAGTGCCTATAGGTATAACAAAAAAAGAGGGGGTGGAGGATGGGTCTCGGGGGCTAATGATAGAGTGTGGGCAGGGGGGAAAGAATAGGTCATCTGTTTGTCTGTACCATTCTATCATATAACACAACTGGGCTGCTTGATAATATCTCTCCAAGTGCGGGACATCCAGTCCTCATTCTTCATGTTTTAGATATGACTGGGCTTGTGTCATTCGTACCCTCTTCCCACCCCAGATGAAATCCCCTATAAGATGTTGTTGCTTGACCAGTATCAGTGGGGGGTTGCAGCGGGAGTGTATGCATCACATATAGAATGCGAGGGAGTTAAGTCATCTTGACTACGGCCAGTCTGCCCAGCCATGACAGGGCGAGTCTCTTCTAGATCAAAAGTTCCCCCCGAATGTTAGTCAGAAGGATGGCATAGTACTCCTGAAACATACTTTCGTCGTGGGGAAGACTTGTAGGCCCAGGTATTTCACATCAAGTGATGCCCAGAAAAAAGAAATCTTCGACACCAGGCTTGCATGTTCAGTCCTGGAGATAGTCAAGCTTAGTGCCTGCCTTTTTTGGATGTTGGCTTTGAAGACTGAAACTAAACCAAAGTTCTCTATCTCTTGTAAGAGGGGGGGCAAGGAGGAGAACAGCTGAGTAAGAAATAGCACAACATCATGGGCATAGAAGGAAATGTTATGTTCCCTGTCACCCATTCGGATTCCCGCAATCAAGCCGTGTTGGCGAATGCTCTCCACAAAGGGCTCCATAGATAGGGCGAAGAGCAAGGGTGACACAGGGCACCCTTGTTGTGTACCTCTCGAGATTTAAAGGGGTGGAAGCTGATGCCATTCACCCTGATCCATGCTTCTGTTTTTTTGTACGTGCAGCTTATCCAGTTCAAAAATCTTGCATCCAGTCCAAATCTAGCCAGGGCCAACCGCAGGTAGGGCAAGTGGACTCGATCAAATGCCTTTTCAGCATCAATCGTTAGGAGCAAGGAGAGTGTCTGGGAGCATTGGACCTTGTCGAGGATGTGCCACATTCGCTTGGTTCCATCACTGCAACTCTGATCTGAAATAATGCCAGACTGGTCTGAGTCCACTAGGCCCTGCTTGTATGGAGCCAGGCAGGCCGCCAGGATGCTGGTAAAAAAAGGGGAAGTCCACATTTAGCAGGATATGGGGCCATATGAGGTGCACCACGCCGGGTCCTTACCTGATTTGGATATGACCACAACCGCAGTCATACTCATGAAGGAGGTGAGAGCTCCAGCGCCGCTGAATGAGTTAAAGAGGCATGTTAACAGTGGTACAAGGCTAAGTGCAAATATTTTATGAAAATTGGAAAAGAGGCCATCTTCACCGGATGCCCATGGCGAGTCTTTGGATAGCTCGCAACACCTCATCTGGTTGGATGTCTGCATCTATTTTGGCTGCCTCTGATTTGGGAGGGGAGGCTACTAGAGCCTGCTCTACTTAGGCCGGCGCCGCTCCCTCATCGAGGGATTCAGCGGGGTATAGTTCTGAATGGTACTTTTTTCAATTCGCCAGCTGTGAGATCATTTGTTCTTAGTTTCTCTCCTTGGGGTCTGTCGATTTCTACAACTCATCACTTGGTTGTTTGGACTCGGAGATGGTGTGCCAAAAGTTTCCAGTCTCTGTTCCCCCCCTTGTAATAGCGCTGTTTAGTGCATAGGAGCGAGTACTCTGCGCGATCGAAGTCCAGTGCTTTCATTTGTTTTCGTGCAGCACTGAGCTGGAGTCTAGATTGAAAGGAACCCATATTCAAATGAACCCCCTCCAGTTCCCTAATCTGGCTCTCTAATTACTCTTGTTTTTCCTGCCTGTCTTTGTTCAGTCTAGCCGTTATCGCAATGAACTGTCACCGAATCACTGCTTTCAGAGTGTCCCACAGCAGTTGCCCTCGGGTAAGGCCATCATCAATGGTATCTAAGTAGGTTTGAACCTCTTGAATGTTTGTATCATATGTGAGAAGTTTATGGTTCTTTGGTGACTGTGGTCCCCAGTCAACTGTAGTGTAAGGGTAATAGGGGAGTGGTCTGACAGTGGAGCTGTTCCTATGCCGGCTTCCAGGGTTGCCAGTGTGGTGCGTGAGGAGGTCAGGAAAAAGTCTATGTGTGCATAGGTCTGATGTGCAGCTGAGAAAAAGGTGTATTCCCATGCAATGGGGTTGCGCAGATGTCAAATGTCCACCAGGACCGCCTCAGTCAGCCAGTGCCTCATGGAGTCCGAGAGTGTCACAGAGCGTCCCACCCTTTGCATGGTTGTCTAGCTGCGGATTGCCTACTATATTAAAATCTCCCCCTACTAGTAGATCCTCATCTGGGGATTCAAGTACAGTATTTAAGGTTTACCTAAGGAACTTCTCCTGTTGGTCATTTGGGCTGTTTATGAATGCAAATGTGTAGATATGTTCACTTATCTCTACCTGCAATGCAAGCAATCTCCCGGGCACCGCTGCCTGGGTTTCTAGCACCCTCCTTGGAAATGAGTTGCAAATAGAATAGCCACACCTGCCCTCTTCTCTGTCACAGAGGAGAAATATTGGAAGTCAAACCACCTCGACTGCAAGAGCTTCTAGTCTGCTCGTACTAGATGCGTCTCTTGTAAAAAAGACAAGTATCACATTTGGCATCCCTAAGTATTGCAAGGAATGTGAGAATAGTCTTCAATGGGGTATTTAGGCCTTGTACATTGAGGCTCAGCAACAAAATCCAAAGGGGAGCCATTAAAGAGGGACCAAGCAGTAGTGCACAGCATGATGGTTCCTCCTCCCCAAGTGTCCAAAAAGCCAGCCCTACATGCACTGCACAAGGAAGGGGGGATGACAGCTGTCGAGAGAGGTGAGAGAGAAGTCAACCCTGCCCCAGCCATGTGAATCCCCCAAGTGTGGCGTGTGCCAGAAGATAAAAAGCTCCAGGGTGACCACAATGTTAACTCCTGTGTGTGTGTTGTCCCACATGGTTCCCAATCAGGAGCCTGGCCCAGCAGAGCGGCTCGGTAAGGCCAGCCAGAAGGAAGGCCCATAACTGCCCAGGTGGCACTCCAAATTAAGCCTAGGAGTGCAAGTGAGTGACATATCCACAAAGTCTCCCGGCAAACCATAGTGTCCCCAAGCCCTATCAGGAAGAGGAGTGCACTAGAGATAAGGAAAGGAAAAAGAGGGACAGCATAACTGTAAAGGTATTAACTATAGAAGGACAGCCCAAAAAAGGGCATCAATATCACCATAGTGAGAGGGTCTGTAGGTCAGGCAGTCAATCATCCCCATCATTCAAATTCAGTAGCATAGGGTGGCTCTCCGACTGGGGAGGCCAAGGTGCGTGTCCCATTCCGGTGCCTTCGGATGACCAGACAGCAAAATCAACATGCTCCGAACTGCCCTGTGGTGAGGTCATCCTTCGGGCCCCCTCCTCTGTCATCGTGGTCCTGTGGCTGCCAGAGGGCCACCCATTCCTTTGGGAGCCTCACCTCAGAGGGCCGAGAGCAAACATTCTTCCTGGTCCGACGATGCCCTCTTGATTTTGTAGGCTGGGACACTAGAGTTTCTCCGCATGACTTCCTTCAGCTTCCAGGTCCACTCCCAGCACAGATTGTGCCTCTCCTAGGGACTGCACTGCGTGCGTCTTGTGATTCCACACGAAGATGTCCCCAACTGTAGCGAATACCTTTCTCTCAAAGGAAGGCAGTAGCCAGTTTCATGTCTCTGCGCCTTTGAAGTGTGAGGGTGGAAAGATCCTGGTAGATGCCAACTTGCAAACCCTCAAATGAGATGTTCGCTGTGTCGCCACCATGATGGTTTCCTTATGCTTGTAGAAGTGGAGGCAGGTAGGCATGTCTTGCCGCCTGCTCAGGCCCACAGCGGGGTGTCCAGCCCACTGGGTGCGCTTGAGAATAGTCTCCCTGCCCCCAACACCGGAGCTACATGCCGGAAGAGCTGTGTTACAAAGACTTCCAGTTTCCTGGAGTCTGCCTGTAGTGGCACTCCCTTAATGCGACTGTTGGAGCGCCGGGACCCATTTTGAAGATCCTCCATGCTCAGGTGTAGGTCCTCAATGCGATCCCTCAGTTCCAGCAGCTCCCGGGCGTGGTCAGTAAGTTCTTCCTCCCTTCAGTCTCCAGACTACTCCAGGGAGTCCACTCAGTTGCCCAATTAGTTGATTTCAGATCTGACCTTCTTGATATCAGCAGCCACTTCCTGGTGCAGATCTGCAAAATAATTCTTTAACGTGCCAAATAAGTGCTCCAAAAATTGACACGTGACCAGTTTCTCTGCGCCATTCCCGGTCATGTTATAGGCCCGTTCCTGCTCGTGAGTTTGCAGCTGGTCAGGAGCACCCCCAACTGCCTTGCTTTTGTAGGAGGTCCTTAATGGATGCCTCCTTCTTTGCACAATGAGACAACATCTCGACGAGTGCAGCCCCACCGGAGCTGAGCAGCCCTCTCCAAATTCAACATTGTGGGCACTGTCCGTCTAAGGGGTCAAATCACGGGGCGCCCATACCACAAACAGCCGCAGTCAGTAGTCACCAGTTCTGTGAATCCCCTGTGAAGGGCCTCCCAGATGAGCCCCTTCTTATGCAATCACCAGTTGGGCCCGAAGATTCAGATCTCTCTATGTCCTTTTGGCCTTAAGTCACTTTTCTCTGGGCCTCCAATGCATGCTGCAGTAACGTAACTCCTCCACACCGCACAGGCACTGCTGTTTCTTCGCCCAGAATCCCCCCTGGGAGGCGCTGCTTCCTACTTCTCTCAAGACATCCCCAAGATCCCGGGCACTCATCTTGATGGGCCGGCCAATACTTGGGTACTCACCAGGGGGCCCAGTGCTGAACTTTGTGTCCAGGCTCCCATATATGCAGCTGTTTCCTGCTATCTCCCCCGGCCGCACCGCACACTGTATTTTTCCCATTGAGCTTGGCTTACCACTCGGTCTGGGAAAACATGGAGATCAGACGGGGGGACTCAGGGTCCCTGCTGTGCTCTGTAGTTCCCCCCGTAGTGGGCCGAACCTCTTCCTGGCCTCCAGATGTGAGGCCTGGAAGGCAGCTGCGTCACCGCTATGGTTGGGCGGCAGGCCATTAGCAGGTTGCGGAGCCCCTTCGAGTCACAGCTCCTTCTGTACTTTGGGGTCGTTACGGCCCTGGGGTGTTGGCTAGAGTTGCTGCTACCGGCCTCGGTCGGCAGAGCTCCGTGAGGACGCTGCTACTCTGCCCCTATCTTGGCTACACCCCCCCAAATAAATTTTAAATAATACAAAATTAATAATGTATAATACATGTTTATTATACTATATATACATATAATAAAAACCCTTGGACTCTGCTGGTTTTGCGTTGTGTTTTGGGTCTCTGAGAGCGTGTGGTACTACGTTGGAACTTTTGGATTTATTGGATTACCGGCGTGCTCGGCCGGTGTACACGCCACCTCCCTCGGGGCCACTGCAGTCCAGAGAGCAACGTTGTGTAAGGATTGAATACGAGGTTGCGACTGGCCCGGCTCGCAGCGTGATTTCGAAACTGGACTTTGTTGGATTAACGGAGAAGGAGAAGAGGACTTACGGGGTAAGAGCGCAGGCTGTGGGTACGGCGTCCGTCCTTGCGGGAGCGGGGTGTTGTGTGGCTCACGCTATTTGACACTATCTCTTCTCAGGGTTAACGGCGCAGCTCCCTTTGTCCTGCGACACCCGGCATTTGCGCGTTTCATCATTGGTGGGTGCCAACACGACTGCCACGTAAGCCCCACCGCACGTCTACATTTACCGCGTCCTTCATCTGTGAGTCACTGATTTTTTATCCAGTATCTGCGAGCAGGAGGAACCTCTCACTGCTGAGAGGGGAGACCCAACACACCCCACAACAGATATTACAACGCCAAAGCTTGCCCAGCATGGAAGAAGAAGACGAGAGAAGAGCTGTAGCACAACTTTTGTTTAAAAGGAAAAAGAAAGATTCAGTCACCGCCAAAGTGGCCAACAGTGACCCTCCACAAACCATCAAAGATAAGATCAATAAATTAGAGAAATTGAAAAGAGGAGAAATCGCCAAATGGTGGGAGGCCATCTCCCTTCAGAATTATATCGAACAAGAGATGGTGCCCAGAGGGCTGAGAATCTTCACCACTCGCACCTACGAGGCACCCAATCCGGACATGTTAGCAGAGTGGTCGGAGAATTCGGCCAACAGTTCTAGGAAGATGCTAGAGATTCTAGTAAAATATGCTTGGATAGATAGGGATCTATTACTCAAGGAAATTGCGGAGTTGATGGAAGACATCAAAAAGCATGCAGAAGATGATGTTGTCACTAAATTGGTCTCTGATATGAAAGATCGCCTGAAACAGTATGAGGAGGACATCAAAGCACGTATGGAGAGGAAATTAGATCGAGACTACAAGGACTATGACACAGGCAGAATTCTGACTTTTAGCCGCAAATTTGCCTATCTATACAACAATGAAGTCAAGACAACCTAGCCAGCGATGGCACAAGGAGGGGAAGAGAACTCTCTGGTGCTAAGCGAAACGGAGTCAGATTGTCTAATGTGTCCACAGAAGAAACCATCAAAGTGGACAAAACCCCCCGCAAGGCCAATTTTTTAGACGAATATCGTCACCTGCGCCGGAGCAGACGGACGAACAAGGAGACTCCGGCACCCCCGCCCAATGTACCGAGAGGACGAGGAATACCGAAAGGACGAGGAAACGCAGGAACCGGGGGAAGAGGCTGCTTCAGGGGTGGAAAAAGAGGCAATGCAAGGGTCAACATGGGAAATATGAACACTCGCTCCAACAAAGGACAATAATGGATCCCACGCTGGTAAATAAAACTATCATCAATCTATCCAATTGACATTGAAAAAAACACTCTTAGTTTGGGGTTATCATTTTGTCCCTCGATGTCCTTCAACTATAGTGAATCTAGAATTGATCTTTTTAAATATGTTCGGAAATTGAAACTGAAGAAATTGCATAAATTGAGAGGTCGAGGGGGATAAAACACCACCACGTCACTGGTCAATGAAGTTGACACTTTCAGGATCAATGATGTAGACGCCCTTATCAATATCGTCCAACTCGAACAAGAAAGTGATAGGGAACGGCCCATGACAGGGTCCTCTCCTGTTGAGGGTGTAGAAGCAGACAGCAACAACACACAGCTTCTCTGCGAGGCAGGTTTTATCACTGACAGCAGTACAGCCTCAGGTTTCAAGCCCAAATCTACCTTCATCCCTACCATGGCGCACGATGCGATCGACACGTTTCATGAATGTGTCAGTAAACAATTCAGTACCTACAGAGATAAGAAAAAGAAGTACAGATCCAGGCGTGATAAACTGTCCATGACCCAGAGAAACGCACTCAAATCTCTCACGGACGATAATACCATTGTCATACGTCCCGCTGATAAAGGGGGTAATATCGTCATCCTTGACAGAGACCAATATGTAGCTGAAGCCATTAGACAACTTTCTGATGGCAACTATTACACCATCAGCACTTCTGACTTATACAACAACAGTGTGGTCGAGTTGTGGGAAAAACTCAGGACTTGGAGGGAGAAGGGTATTCTGGAATGGGAGGAGTACAGGTTTTTGAAGAACGACAACCCTACCCTCCCAGTCCTATATCTCTTACCGAAGATCCATAAGAGCAAGGAAAAACCCCCTGAGGAGACCCATCGTTTCCTCGAGAGGCAGTGTGGCGGAACATGTATCCAAGTACGTAGATCATTATCTAGGGGACTGGGTCCAGGGTTTAGCCAGTTACGTCAAGGACACAAAAGATTTTTTGTCCAAACTGCAGAACCTTACATGGGATGAGGACTGTCTTCTCATCACCATGGATGTCCAGGCCCTTTATACCATCATCAATCACCGACAGGGCCTGGAAGCATGCAAACATTTATTGGACGGACGTCCACTGCGTTTCAGAGAGCACAGCAAAATGCTCCTTGAAATTATGGAATTCTGCCTCCTAAACAATTTTTTCCTTTTTGATGGCATCATTTACAAACAGGAGACAGGGACGGCGATGGGTTCGTGTTTTGCCCCAAGCTTTGCGAACCTCTTCATGGGGTACTGGGAGCAGAAGATCTTCACGGACCCATCGCTGGCTGAACAGGTGAGCCATATTGCTACCTGGTGGAGGTACATTGATGATCTCTTCCTGGTGTGGAGAGGATCGGAGGAGGAAGCTTCCCGCTTCATCGATCTTCTCAACATCAATGTCAGCAACATCACACTCACCAGCACTATTAGTAAAATCATGGCCGAGTATCTTGATGTCAGGATTGACATCATAGACAACAGGATCTACACCTCACTTTTCAGGAAGGAGACTGCCGGCAACAGTATTCTCCATGCCCTCAGCAGTCATCCGGAACCGCTCAAGTGGAGCATTCCTTACGGTGAACTGCTGAGGGCAAAGTGAAACTGCAACGCGGAGGCCAGCTATCAGCAGGCCGCTTTGGAGATGCTTGATCGTTTCAAACTAAGAGATTATCCGGCATGGGTTTTGAAAAAAGCCAAAGCCAAGGCGGATGCTGTCATGCGCAATAATACTCTGGTTGAGAACACCTCTGATGACACCACACCAGGAGACAACAATACACGACTCATCTTGACATACAACAAGGAGTCTAGGCAGATCCAGAAGATTATAGCCAGAAACTGGAACATCCTGAAAAGTGATAGCACCATAGGGAATTTGATCCCTGATAGACCGAGCATCACATACAGGAAGGGCAGGAACATAAGAGATCTTTGCGTTCGCAGTGACATCACGGATTACTCCGACAACCGAGGCCTCGGATTGAAAGGGTTTTTTCCGTGCGGCCACTGCAAAGCCTGCAAACACAGTACCCTGGTCAAGAGAGTTGAATATAATGGCATAGCCAAAGAGATCACCCAATTCCTTACTTGCAGCACCATGTTCATGATTTATGTGATAGTTTGCCCATGCGGGTTATGGTATATCGGCAGTACAACTGCCCATGCCAAGAAACGCATACTGGAGCACTATCGTGCCATTGTCCACAAGGATGCCAAATATCCCGTGGCAAGGCAATTTGGTGATCATCACTTTTCCAATCCAGCACTCATGAGATTTTTCATCCTAGAGCAGACCAATAGGAACCCTAGGGGTGGCAACAGAGTGCTCAAGATGAGACAAATGGAATCTAAGTACATCATTAATTTCCAAACCAAGGCTCCAGGGGGCTTGAACCACGATGAAGAACTGGCAGTTCATTTAAAAGACGATTATTCTTAACTTATAGCATTCTGCCAAACAGCAAGTATTAGTATTTAGACTATCCTTCTTTCCATGCATTATGAGCTTGTTTATTAATTGCATGCATACGATGTTGTCATGCTTGATTTTAAACTTAGTTTTTTCAATTTACAGGAGCATAACAGGGACAGGGGCCCCACACTGCACTTTGCACCAGGCCCTGCGTCAGTCACGTTCCTGATAGCACTTTAAGAGCACGCCCATTCTGGGCATCACCATGGGCATCAAGACACTGCAGCGGGCATTGGGTTTCAGCTGAGCCTCCAGGATTGCCATCTCGCCATCTGGGAAACACTCTCACCAGCGTATGTTATTTGCTTTCATACTTTTTCCAGAGGCTCTGATCCGGGAGCTCCAGGGTATTTTACCTGGTAACCTTAATTCTGGACACTGGGGCACGTGCAGGCATTTTCTAGAGATTCTTGCTTCTGCCTGGCTCCGCCCATTTCAAGGCAGGCATTAGATCTGATCTTCTAGATTGATCACGCTGTATTCACTCGTTGGTGGAGAATACCAACAATATTCGCACATCACTTTGGTGCTCGTTTGCCCTGTTCCGTGGAGCATTGTTCCTCCCCCCATTGCATGCAGACATTGTTACGCTGTTGTTTGCGCGCAAATGTAGTACCTTCCACAGCATTGAGCCGACCATTTCACAGTGGTGCGAGTTATTGCGACTCAATGTCTTGTTTGTAACCATGACAACAGACCTGTCTTTCACGAAGCAGTTACCCTTATTATGCCTTTACTTTTCATCGAGCTCCGGAATTTGTGCTCAAACTATATCGTGTTTTGAAAACAGACACTGCTATTTATTAAGTATGTTTCGCACCTTTGCACCGTGTTGTGGTTAGAAAGCATTTATTTACATGTTGGCTTTGCACTCATCATGAGCAGTAACTTTCATTTAATTCTGTTACTTGACTGTTCCAAGATGGCCGCCGTTAATTTGACTGAGATCACAGTCCACTGTTTGTGTCCATGTCGCTGTTTGAAAATTTATTTATAACTTGCATGCACTATATGGCCCTTACGTGATCAAGGCTTCGTGGAAGCCGAAACATGTAGTAGGTGTTACTAAATACCCTTGGACTCTGAAAAAAAAAAAAAGTAGGTGTTAATAAACACCCTTGGACTCTGCTGGTTTTGTGTTGTGTTTTGGGTCTCTGAGAGCGTGTGGTACTACGTTGGAACTTTTGGATTTATTGGATTACCGGTGTGCTCGGCTGGTGTACACGCCACCTCCCTCGGGGCCACTGCAGTCCAGAGAGCAATGTTGTGTGAGGATATATATATATATATATATATATATATATATATATATATATATATATATATATATATATATATATATATATATATATATACATATTCATTTTAAATATTAAACATGCATAGTGTAAAATAAATATTTCTATCAATTATGTTACACTATATATGTATATTTAAATAAAAAACACATATGTGACTGTGTGGTTATATAAGTATACATGTGTATACAATTATAAGATTAAATATTAGTGGAATATATTTAATTTACATTTTATACAATTTATATATTTAACATGTACTCCTTTAAGCTTTATTTATATTAAAAGAAAATATATTGTCTATTTTTGCATGATATTAGTGTGTTTATATATGTTTGTGTGTTTATATAAGTATATATTTACTTATATAGTATTAAATATTAGTGGAGCTCAGGAGAAGCAAAATTAACTAGAGAGACAGTTTTAGACTGTTTGGCCTGGGATAAGGGTCTTTCTAACACATTTTAAAAGCCTATATTTTAACTGAATACTATCGCCGCATTTTAGAATTTGTTTTCACAGAATTCTCTGACTTACCCACACTCCTGCACCCTCCGACACCCGGCTCCCCGGTCCACCACGGGATTTTTCCCGATTGTTGTGGAGGGACGAGCGGAGCATTGAGCACTTCCGGGTTAGAGGGGAGGAGGGGACGGATCTCACTGGCAGCGCCCCATAAAACCAGATGCCTTTCACTACGCGCAGCGGGTGCACCGCCGGCGCGCCAAAGGCAAGCCCTTCTGCGCCCGTCCGCGGCCGGCCAGGGCCAGGGCCCACAACCCCTGCCCGTTCACCGCCCCACATCAGGAGCTAAAGTCCAAACTTTTTACACAAGCTAAGAGGGGAAACCTCTTTCACATGCCACTCTTCTTGGGTCCCAGCAGCCCAACACACTATCTGCCCTCAGTGTGGCTTTTGATTTCACTCTATCTCCCCACCCAAAACTTCGCAGCATAGTATGTACCTTCTAAATTGAAGGTCTCTCCCCAAGCATTCTCTAGAAACCTCTATGTTACTAGAAGAGCTAAAACCCGATGCTCTATCTTTGACAGAGACGTGGCTGCACGTTCAGTCAGAACCTGACATCATCCAGGCCCTTCCCCAAGGCTATCAAATACTACGCAGCGACCGCAAAGTGGAAGGGGTGCAGGCTTAGCAGTCATTTATAAAGACTGCTACGGATGTCGCAACTCACCTACCCCTATTCCAGACTGCGAAAGTCTACCCTTCACTATTTCCTTCTCCCCCACAAGCACCTTCTCCGGAGTACTTCTATACCGCCCACCTGGCCCACCAGGACAATTTTCTTACACTCTCTTACCTATTATAGCCAATCTTGCTTACAGCTCATCCAACTTTACCCTCCTAGGGGACCTCAACATTCATTTTGATGACTCCTCAGACCCCAACGCCCGTGAAGTGACCAACAGCCTCTCAGCTCTTGAGCTCAAACAGCTAGTGCCGGCTCCGACCCATCTTAAGGGCCATCTCCTTGACCCCATCTTTAGCAACTGCTCAGACCTTCAAGTAGGAATTCCCTCTCCCCTTCCTTGGACGGACCACTTCCTTATCACCCTCGCGTGGATCACCCCAAATCCACCCCTTCCCAGGCCCACAGCAATTCGCGAAAATCGTAACTGGTCGAAACTCCCCCAAATTGAATGGCTGGCAGGTCTTGAAACCTCCAAACCACCTAGCACCTCCGATCCCATTCTGGCGAATGAGAACTATAATGAATGGATCTCCAATTCGCTTGACTCTGTGATCCCGATCAAAACCTCCGAATCCAAACACAGCAACACGACCGCCCCCTGGTACTCCTCAGAACTTCAGGAATTGAAACGCATTTGCAAAAAGATGGAGAGGAAATGGCGCCTTGACTACTCTCCCTCTAGGAAAACAGCTTACAGAGCAGCAATTAAATCCTACAAGGCTAGCATTAAATGTGCGTAGGCAACCTTTTTCGAGGAGAAAATCTCCAAAGCAGCCTCAAAGCCCAAGGAAATATATCACATAGCAAAAACCCTACTTCAACTTCCAGAGAAACCCCAAGACTCCTCAAATGCCCAGACCCACTGCGATAACTTAGCTGATTTCTTTCTCCACAAAATCAAAACAATCTACAATTTTTTCCCCACCCCGTCATCCCGTCCATGAACCTTCTTGAACCTGGGCTTCAGCCCCCAGCCACACTTGATCATTTCCCTCTTCTAGACTCCACCAATCTAGAATCTATCATGCATCAAGTAAAATCCGGCTCCCCTAACGGCCCGCACCTCCACCTACCCTACTCTCCGTCACCAATCACATTCTACCAACCATTCTAGACTACTCAATGCTTACCTATCCACTGGCGTTGTCCCACTCCCATGGAAGCGTGCCATGGTCAAAGCCCTCCTGAAAATAACAAACTTAGATCAAAACAACCCCTCCAATTACCGACCCATCTCCCTGCTGCCCTGGCTGAGTAAAATCCTTGAAAAACACGCCAATATGGTGCTAACAGAGTTCCTAGAGTCCAACAAACTCTTAGACTCCACCCAGACGGGTTACCGCCCCCACCATGAGACTGAAACCGCCCTGGTCGCAGTAACAGAGGAAGCCAGGAGTATCCTTGATAATGGAGGCTTGGCAGCCATCATCCTCCTCGACCTAAGTGCCGCCTTTGACACTGTAAGCCACAACATCTTACTGCACCGACTTAGCAGGAAGGGAATCGCAGGAACAGCAATCACCTGGTTTAAGTCTTTCCTCTCCTGCCGCTCCTTCCAGGTATTTGAGGGTGATTACACCTCCCCCAGCAAGCCCTTGAGCTGTGGCGTCCCGCAGGGCTCCTCCCTAAGCCCCACGCTGTTCAACATATACATGAGCCCCCTAGCTGAGATCGTCCGCCCCTTCGGAGTAAAAATCATCACCTATGCGGATGATACTCAGCTAGTGGTGGCTCTCAATCCCCCGCAAACCGCACCCCACGGGCTGAACAACTGCCTGGAAGCAGTCACCGAATGGATGACATCCTCCTGCCTTAAATTAAATGGGGATAAAACAGAGCTCATGCTTCTCGGCAACTCCATCAACAGCACCATTGACCCACTCTGGCCCCCCTGCCTGGGACCAGCCCCCGCACCTAAAGACTCGGTCAAAAGCCTGGACATCTGGCTAGATAAGTCTCTTGACTTCAACAACCAAGCAACTAAGCTTTCAACCACCTGCTTTGGCTTGCTAAGACTTCTGAGTAAAATCCTTCCCTTGCTACCTTTTCACGCTAGACAGATAATGATCCAGGGTCTGAACTTGTCTCGTCTAGACTTTGGGAATGCTCTGTATCTAGGGGCACCCCAGGCTACTCTAAACAAGCTGCAGAATATTCAGAACTGTGCAGCCAGAACCCTCCTCCAAATTCCCCATCGAGTCCCAGTCAAACCCAGACTAAAGGACCTCCACTGGCACCCAGTGAGAGCTAGGATCGAATTTAAGGCAATGTGCATTTCACACCGATCCTTCTGGAAAACAGGCGCTATCATCAATCAATCCCTGATTACCGCCTACCAGCCAACCAGACAGCTTAGATCTGGGTCCTCCTTCTTGGCCGTAATACCCAGGTTCAAGAGAGCTAGGTGTGGAGGCCGCTCATTCTCCCACAATCTGCCAAGCTCTGGCACTCCCTCCCTCTTTTACTCAGATCGGAGCCCAAACTGCTCACCTTCCGTAAACTCCTAAAAACCCTGCTTTTTAATAAATCAGAATAGCTTTCAACTGTTTTGCAATAAGCGTGACTTCTGCAGCGCTAGGACGCCTAAGGGTAACTATCGCGCTATATAAATGGTCTTTTCATTTCATTTCGATCCCCTGGATAGCGTACGTCAAAAAATCCCTGGAAGCTATTGGATTGGCTAATGTGTTTTTAGATAGAACACCGTGGGCAGCCCCTGTCAGAGAGCAAGTGCAAGTCTTGCTGCTAGAGCGAGCCAAAGAAAAGAGGATGAGGGCTGAAAGACAAAATACAAATGTTAAGCATTATTTTTATCTTAATCCTGGGGCTATTTCTACCAACTACCTGCAGAACACTAATAAGAGCTGGGAAAGGCTTTTATTGATCAGATTCTGGGCTGATATTGTGAAATATTTACTTTGTGTTCCAGCTGGACACCAATCCCAGCTCGACTCTAGAGAATGCCCAGGTACTAATTTGCACAAACGAACTATGGTACATTACCTCTTCTTTTGTGAATATCATAAAATGTATACCAAATAAATCCTCATACCATTTTTGAAGTTTAGGAATCTACAGCTTTGTATGCATGCATATCATTGTTAATTGGCAATACTAGTTGATGAAATGTGTGGTCAGATGACTTTGTTTCTTAACCCCTTCGGTGCTGATGACGGCTTCCGGTCGTCATCAGTTACGGTGGGTGTGTGCTGATGACGGCCGGGAGCCGTCATGACCACGCCCGTGATCGGAATGTGCCGCACAGGCGCAGAATTCCGGCCGCAGCTAGGGGGTTAAAGTCGCAGTCCTCTCCGGGATGTCAATGATTTTAGATACATTTCAGTGTATTGTTGAATCAGTACCTGACTCTGCTTTAATTTCGGTTTTATTTATTCCAGCCTGTTTTTATCCAGATTATTACTCATTAATATCCCAGCCCTGGTGATTTTACGTATTTTACTTGCATGTTTCAATAGCTTGTATCTATACTATTGCAATTTTTCACGTCTTGCATGCTTTTATGGTGGTTCACAGCCGAATGAAGAGAACTAATTTACATTAATAAATTAATATATTACAATTTTTCACAACTACAACTTTTAACTCTATATAAAAAAGATATTTTTGTCTATTTTTAGACATTAGTGCCATTGATATTTTTGTACTTGCCATTATAAGTATAGGAGCACAATACTGTGGTGAACGATATTATTGCCAACAATATTGTTTACCACAATATTGAGCCAGTTATCCCTACCTCTCCCTAAGATAACGTTGGGTTACCTTATTATTTTCATTAAGTAAAATCTTTTGATTGGGAACAGTTAGAAATGTCGTGTTTACCTAGTAAAGGATTGTAATTTAAAACCCACTTTAATGATAAAGTCAACTTTTAAGTCACAAATCTAAAAATGCCACTTTTAGGAAGTTAGCCTTTTCTTGTCCTAACAACTTGGTGCCAGCGGACTGATCCTGGTCACATGGATAGGTGTGGTTGGCAATTGGCCATTGTGTATTCTTCCCATACAGCCACACAACAGAGGGACTGGGTGTTGACAGGATGGGCCATTCTGACTTAATGGGAGAGACAAAGTTGTCATCTGTCACACTTGCACTAGAAAGACACTGCTTATGCCCACACACAAATAACTAGCTTTTTGTGACCCAGACCCAGTGGAGCCAGGGCAGGGAGGTAGGAAGTTCCAGAACCAGATCTGGGGGGGAAGTCTGGAAGTTTCTCCCAGTTCAAATCTAGCAACAGGTATTAATATTGGACCCTCAGACCTGTTTTTCCGCATTGGGTGACAACTAACTTTGGCTAACGAACCTTGGCAGCTAGACAGGGGAGACAGCACAGAGTATTTTACCAGCGCCAGGACCGGACCACAATGCCTGGCAGTCTTTGCGCCAGGAGGCGCCAGGAGGCGCCAGCATGCTTTGTTTGCATCAGGCAGCGCTCTTAAGGGGCCATGGGCTCCCGCAGCGTGGGATGTGCGTGGGAGTTCCCGGGACATGCCCGGGCAAAGCCCGGGCCAAGGGCAGGCCCATCTGCGCCTGTCCAAGGCCATCCAAGGCTGGGCTGGGCCCACCATTGTGGCGCTACACCCAGGACCCCCTCGTGAAATTGACCACGGTGACTACGGAGATCAAAGCCTTAAAGGAGCTGTGCCCCCCACCAGTACCTGCCTACTTTTGTGATATCGTCAGCGGCGGAGGAGGTAGGATTGGCTCTTGTTGCTGAGTGGCCTTGACTTATGGTTGAAGTGACCTTTTCAACACCTTTTAATACTGAATGCAGTTGAGCTCATGATTGGAGTGTTCGTTCGTCTTTCGCCCTCAGAGTATCCTTGACTTCTTTTTTTGGGACTGCAATTCCCTGCATTTGCCTGTCGTTTTGTCGAGACATGGTTAGGCGTAAGGTAGCATCGGCCACGGCTAAGACTGGCACCACTGCTAGTGCCTCAGTATCTACCATGGATTCTTTTTTGCAGCGGGCAGTAGCTGTGATAGACAAGGAGATCGAGCTGGTTAACGGACGTCTCTCCAGGTCACCAACTAGTATCACTTATCTACCATTTGTTGCTACTCACGTGTCTTGGATAGAAGGTGATGATAAGTTGTTCTCGGGATTCTTGATGGCTTGCAGGCCGGTGCTGGGGCATTTAGTTTGTTAATAGACCCTCCTAAGCACACGCCAAGGCCTCTTTTGCCTGTTATCACAATAAGCAACAAGGGGGGTAGTGAATCCAATCAATCACAAGGGAACGCCATTAACTCAACCAGTAAGCCAATGGAACTATCTTCAGCCATTAGAAGCAAAGACGCACATCTGGTCATTAATGGGAATTCGCGAGTAAAAGTGCCACCAAAAGGAAATCTCAAGCGATTGGGGGTAAAGCGAAGAAATCGAAACCTAACCTGGTTCCTAAACCTTCGGCACCCGCTTCAGTGTCCCCTACCATGAATCCTATGGGGGCTTTGGAAACCTTCCAGGCAGTGATGACTAGTCTGCTGGACCTCAAACTGGGTTTGATCCTTGAGAGGCTGACTCTGATCGAGAAAACCTTTGCAGACCGGAACACTACTGAATTAGCTCTCTTAACAGGAGGGCGAAGGGCTAGTTTGGGCCAGAGAACTGCAAGGGACTCTTCTTTGATGACAAATTTGCCTAACAATAACATGGAACAGCAACAAATACCATCACAGATGGAGCGTCTAGCATGGGGGGCATGGAACAACAAGTAAAGGTCCAAGTAATAGTAGGGATATGCCTAAACAGGCGCGGGTTTCGGATGATAGTCATTCTTTAGGGAGCCGGATGCTGGGGAGTAGAGAGGTTCAGCCACAGAGTTTACCAGTTATTGAATTACCTCCTGAACCTACCCCATACACAGTAGTTTTGGGGAATGTTCCACCTCTCCCTCGTGGAACTAAAGAGGATTTTGGCCAGTTAAAGAACAAAGTACTTCACTGGTTATCAAATAATACCACACTGGGTTCACGGGTGGCAAAAAATATCATCATGGTGCGTAGAGTTAGATGGATAGACAGCTCTTGTAAAATTGGCATGGACGATTGTGTTATTATTAATTTTGATAGACCACATCTTGCTGGAAGGATCCTGTTAAGGGACACACACCCGCTCTTTCTAGCTCCGGGTCGTTTGTTAGGGCTTTACCACTGGATTTTTTAAATAAATCGGATACACCAGGGTATACCCATAGGAACATCAACATGGAAGCCCCCCTAGATGGTTGGCCTCAAAGATTTCCGCCTGCATGTGCACAATTGCCCACTCCCCCAATTCACCCAGCACATTTGCCCGGTCGCCAGTATATCGCCCTCCCACTTTGGAGTTAATTAATAGATTTTCTCCCTTAGCCACGTTGGAGGAGTGTGATTGACTCACGAGCCCCACAGCGTCCCCCAATGAGTCTAAACCCAAAAAACAGGATTCTCCAGTGCAATACAAAGGGGCCCCTTGTGTATTTGATAACAATATCTTATCGTGGAACATCGCAGGCCTGACTAATAAGTTCCATGATCCAATCTGGTTGCAATTTGTGACTCAATTCACTGAGTTCTGTTTACAAGAAACGTGGTCAGTGGATTGTGACTTATTTATGGAGGGCTATAAGCCTTTTTTTGTGCCAGCCTCTGAGTCGGTGGGTGGCAGATCTAAGGGTGGCCTCATTACCTATATATCTCTGGCAGTTGACTGCCAGTTACAGGTTTTGCCGTCGTCAAGCCAAGGTCTTCAGGCTCTGGTACTTAAAAGGGGGGCTAACAGATTGGGTGTCATACATTTTTATAATTCTGTGGCATGCCCCCTAGATGTCTGTAATATTACATTCCTGGTTTCATTTATAAGGCAGTCTTGCACTTCTAATTTACACACTCTTATGGTCCTGGGTGATTTCAATATCCACCCTTGTGGAGACCCAAGGATGACAAGTACTGCTGACTTAGGTTGCCCTCGGATGAGGGGATCCATTTTGAACACCTTACTCAGGGGGAACTATTGAACAATCTAATAAATGAATTTGCTTTTATGTCACTGATGTCCTTATCTGACCCGCATAGTATAGCTCCTGTCCGCTCCTTTGAAGGGAGAGGTAACAGCTCTTTTATAGATTATATTTGAGTTTCAGCTTCCTTACAAGCTTTATTTTGTGGTTTCACTATTCTGGAAAGTCCTTATAGTGACCATAACCCGCTCTGTGTCTTATTGCATGGTCCACTTTTATTGAAAAATAGAAATGTGGTAATCAAGATTACGCTAAGATCAACAGACGGTAGACGACGGCTCAAATGGTACCAGATCTCTCTAGATGATTTTTATTGTGAAGTATGAGAATCCTGTGACACTGAACTAGCACTGTGCAGCTCTCCAGGTACTTCCCCTTGAGAGGTTATCAGTGCTTATAATATCATTTCTACCAAAGTCGGAGAACTTTTAAGTACACCGGCTCGCAGAGTAGCTATTTCTACCCCCAGATGCTTTGATTCCTCATGCTCCCAGGCGGCGAGAAAGCTGAGGGAAGCCTTGAATGTTAATCCAAGCTTGTTGCAAAGAGTACAAAATAACATTGGCTAAACGGAAGGGTGTCTTGAAGGAGGAGGCTTGGAGGGAGTAGATTGAGTCGAGTACCCTTAGGAATAGCTCCAGGTTTTGGCGCATTATCAATAGACCAATCTTCGAGCATGAAGTAGGGGGTGAACTAGGTTCGCACATTACTGAGGACGAATGGGTGCTCCATTTTAAAACCATATTTGAAAGCCCGATGGAGCAAATTTGCCAGACAGGCCGTGTTATGGACGCCCCGTAGCGATATTTGAACAGGGAAAGGTTGAGGTTGAGGTTGATATTGATGGGCTAACCTGCAACAAAGCTCCAGGACCAGTTGGCATTCCTCCGGATCTTTTTAAGTCTGACTCACTCTCCTGGGTACCGGTCCTTGTGGCTGTGTTCAATGCAGCGGCCATGAATGGTTGCCCTGAGTCCAGGGTCACCCCAACTATAGTACTTGTTTTCAAGAAGGGTAATCGTAATAGCACTTATTGCTATAGGCCGATCTCGCATCTTGATTCAGTGGTTAAGGTCGTTGGCCGCATACTACTAGAACAACTGTCCACTTCGGCGGAGGAGCACAAGATAATATCTGATGTCAAGTTTGGATTACGCCCAGGTCGGTCAACCATGGCCCAATGCTTTAACTTAACCATGTTATTAAGTAAATATACGGTTGCGCATCCTGGTACTGTCTACCTAGCCTTCATGGACTTGTCTTCCGCATTTGATTGCGTGAATAGGGTCAAACTGTGGCAGTTCATGAGGGTTATGGGGGTAGAGAGTAATATTGTCAACTTCCTCGAGGACCTTCATAGGTGTCAAGGTTGTGCTTCACAGTTCACAGGAGCAGAATGTCGCAAGTTCCCAGTGCCCCTCAGTGATTTCCAGCACCATACATGTCAAAGGTAAAAATGCTAAGAAACCCCATGGGGGAAAGGGGATGGGACCGAGAAGAGACTGCACGCTATGCCTGATTCTTCTTTCAGCTTCAGACGTCTTTCAGCATTCGGTCTTATTGGTAATACTGGCAAGCTGCAAAGCAATTAGTAGTAATAAGACTACTACTCTATTCTATTGCTCTAGCTATTCTGGTATTCCAATTATTTGCCTTTACAGTCTACACCTACCCAGTATTGGTGCGGCCTATGCCTCTCTTCTAAAACAGCTGTGTACTTGATTTTTCTCTCTTCCTGTAATTATAAGCATACACCTTTAGACTTCTTTTATGTGTCTAACTTCTCTTCTCATTCTTTTATTTATGGGTTCCTCACCTCAAGTATGCCCAGCTGCTGCTTTAAACTGGATTCTTCTTATGGTAAGTCTTGCTTCATTAATCTTGTTTGTCCTTCATTTTCTTTTTATTCTGTTTATTTTCTGCCTTAGAATCTTCTTGTCTGAACGGTTAGTGTTCTTTTACTAATACCTCGTTTTTTCCTTTTTCAACTAATACTCTCATAGTTCTTAGTCAGGTTTCTTACGAGGACATTAAACTATTTATTGTGCAATATCCTTTTAACAAACTAAATTTGAGCTTATTCTTCAACTAATGTAAACCTCTAATTAGCATACTCTAGCAGACGAGTTTTACGTCGCTTCGTAATATTCTCCTGGCTCTTCAGAGAATGCGCGTTGAACTAAACCTCAGTAATTACATAAACTGCTCTCTCTCCAAATAAACGGAACAGTCTTACTGTTTTATTTTTCTTCTCTTCGCCTCTAAACTGCAATTCGTCAAGAGCGCTCCAAAGACCCGCTCTGCATCTGCCCAGCTGCTAAGATTCAACTGGACCTGTCTGCGCTCGCTGCTTGTCTCCGATGGAGGGAATCTTGATGCCTAACTGGTGCCCATCCAGGTCCTAGACCCTTGGATGGTATTAGAGTGCACTCCTCCTGGCCCAACTGTGGGTTTCATCAGAACAAGTAGAGCAAAACTTGAATCAATGCGGTGCAAAGCAGATCATCGCATCGCAGCACCTCGCAGCCGCTGACCAATGGTCTTGTCGGAACCGATGCAATGTGATGCAACTCTACGCAGAACCTCACATTGCAGCACTTGCAGCTCATCAGAACCAACACAGCATGACGCAACTTGATGCAGGACCTCTTATTACAGCTCTTGCAGCTCATCATTGGAACCGATGCAGAGAGATGTAACCGAACGCAGGGCCTTGCATTGCAGTCCTTGCAGCTCCTCTTTAGAACCGATGCAGCACAAAGCAACGGTCCGCATCAAGGACGTAAGTTATAATTCTCAAAGGGTCCCTGTATCCAGCCCGTGCTCCTTCCCGGTTGTCGCAACCAGATAACCACAGTTGGCGCTTTGTGCTTTTAGGGGCTATACTTTACAGAAAACTTTTAATGGGATTTTTGTCCTTTTAGTGTGAAATTATTTATTAAATTTGACCCCATTTTCCTAAATTGGTGTGGGATTTCTCTTGTGTTTTTTGTTTTCACTTTATTGCTGTTTGTGTGCTGCATACATACTACACACATTGCCTCCAAATTAAGCCGGACTGCTTTTGTGGCAAGCTACCACAAGGTAAAGCTCAGGTTACTTTAGTGACTGTTTGCGGTTCACCCTGACTAGGACTGTGACTGTTGATTGTGAAAGGCTCACACAGCCAATCAAACAAAAACCATATTTCTCACAGACATGCAATTTGACACAGGGTCATGTTTCCAAACAATGGATTCAGAGAAGTGCATATAATGTTATGGTTATTAGTTCTCAAGATACATTGGGACATGCTGGCTTTGGTTAGTTGTAGGTATATTATTGAGTAACACAGCTGTGACCACTAACTTAGGTTGATGCACAATACATTTTTGTCTCCCATGCCCTGGCAGTGCAGTGAGTAACAGTAAATGACAGAACAGTAAAAAAAAAGCCTAATGCATCACAACAGGAATTCACAGTTGACAAAAATACGAGGACAGCTTCCCCCTATTCCAAATTAGTTTTTGTTTAAAATAAGTGCTATTTTAACTCAAGAGGAAGTATACAGAGGAACTGTGAAAGATTCCAACTCTAATGGGATTTTCAGACTTTCAAAATATGTCTTGTAAACTGTTATGTTAAAATAAACAAATAAAGAAAAACAGAAAACCAATATCTGTAGCATAGCTCATTTTATTGTTTAAACAGTTTTTGCATAGGAAATATATCCGCTTCCAGTAATTGACTGCAGTATGAGCAGCTGCTAGCAGAGTAGGCTGGATATAACAGTAACAATCACATTAAGCCAAGCTTGATTTATACCATTTTAAAACTTGTGGCAATTTTGAGTTCATTTATAACCTGCAAAACGTACCCAAAACAAATATTTATCTACCAACCAGTTGCAGTAATACTGCAGATTACATCCTGGCCTTGTCTGAGTCTAGCTTCCTGGTGACCAGGATGCAGCATCCCCTGGCTATCTGTAACGTATAGCGGATTTCACTCCCAGACATTATGTGCACCTCATTTTGTTTAATTTAAAATACAAACTTCTGCTTGTGTTCCCCAGGAGAAGCCGGAAAGTGGGTGGGTAAAAAGTTTGGGGAAAGAGGGAGAAAACCCAGCTGGACAGAACATGCCAAAAGTTTTAAAACGGATCAACCCTGGTATGTAGCTAGCAAGCAATAACTGACTACTTGTCACCTACAGTTGTACTAAATGTATCTAAAGAAACACACAGCCCTACAAAAGTTGTTCTTGGAGAAATAGCATTGAGATGGGGCTTCTCTTCCCAGTTGACTAAAAGATCTACATGGTGTAAGCACAAATTAACAGCATGATGAAGACATATTCTAATGCAGCTTTTGAGAAGCCTATCCCTGGGACACAGTCACCCCTCACATTCTACTTGTTGTAGAGTTTATTTTTATTTTTTGAAGAAACTGTTATCTGAAACATATTTACAACTGAACTCAACAGAGACTGTGAAATTGAACAGGCACGGCTCACTTATTTGAGTTTTTTGGTAAACATTTTGCTGGTTTTTTTGTTTCTTTCATATTTTGCATCAACTTGTGTTTTTTTTCAGTCCATGCAACTTCAATGCCCTCAATGAAGAATGCACAAGTAGCCATACTTCTTTTTTTCTAAAAAAAAAACGTCCTTCCGCTTAAAGAGATACGTTTGCCACATCAGTCCCTGTAGCAGTTTCAAAACCATCCTGTCAAAAATACAGTAATACAAAGAGTGACTTCAGTGCCACCAGCTCCTAGTGTTTAGGCCACCTTGTGTTTCAAATAGTACTTTAACATGCAATGAAAGTATCAAAGGCTCAATAGGGCACACTGGTGTGCTAGTGGCACTCAGGTCCTTTCCACAAATTCAACATACAATTGAATTGCAACACACACAGATATTTCTAAAGAGTTATAACTAGTGAACCCTTTCATTATAAAAAACAAAAAAAACTACTTACAACCATCGAAGAAAAAATTGCAACGAAAGAAAATGTAGAAATTGACCATCTCCAACTCCCCCCTCCTTTTTTCTACTATTAACAATGTGACCAACAGAGCGGTGGCATGGAAACAGTACAAAGAGTTGTCATGGCAATAGGTTTGGCTGATGCAAAGGTCATTGTGCAGGGTCAAAGGGCAAAATAAGTGGTCTGGGTTATTCTCCAACTGCAGTGCTCGATCACACCCACACTGTCATGGTGTGGAATGGGGTGTGTGAGGCGAGAGGGTAATTAAAAAGCAAATTAAAAATGGGGAAACTGACAGAAAGTGCAAATATAAAGGAGGTGGCTTGTTCGGCTCCTTCGCAGAGGAATGGGATTACAACAGCGATTAATTCCCAAGCTTTTCATGTTGAACTTGCTGAGCACGCACCTTTAAACGTTTTTCCATGGAAACCCAATAAAAAAGAGTCCAGAAAGCATGCAGCTGGTTAGCGTTAACAAAAGACCTTGACAAGTACATGTAAACCATATTGGATCTGAAGCTTGGGCCTAACTGCCAGCAGCATTAGAAAGTTGTTCCATTAAAAGTGAATACTGAACGTTGAATATGGGAAAGCTCTCCTCAACCTTGGTAATCTCTTTCAGATTGTATAATTTAGAGTTTAGGCCATAAAACATTCACTGGTGTCACAGATGGCCACATCCCTGTACAATCTCTTTCCAATAAGTCCTTGTGAAGCTTTAAGAGACAAATCCAAAACTCTGCTCCCTGAGGACATAGGTGTGAGAGATATAGAAGTAATGTTTTTAAATTGTTTGCTTTCTCCAGAATGCTCCATTAAACCTAGTCTTAAATACCAATATGCAACAATCACAAAAAACCATTTGCTAAAGGCCATATATACTAATAAAAAGACAGTGTTGCTTCCAACATTATGAAATGCTCTGAAAACCAACTTTTCCAATACTAAATACAACAAAATAACCTTCATAAAATATAACTTTTCTCCATTTACAATTTTTTTCGCTTTTAAAGGATTAGTGACCCATGCTTTTTAAGCACAGGGCTTTGCGAAACATTTCCTAACGTGGACAGATTTTCAGTTGAAAACATAAATTAAGAAGCTGGAGAGTTTTAACCCAAGTCCAGCTTCAGAAACAAGGACTACTCCTGTTTTGTTTATTAAAAAAAAGTGGAAATAAAATATATCCCCGATTACAATTGTTAAAAAGTTAGCTTTACAAACGGGTATTTTAATTCAAAAAAAGTTCTTAACAAAACTATACAGTGTACAAATTACTGTCTACAAGGTAGGCGGTTCACCAAGAAGAACCATGGGCTCTTCTTGCTAGGTGCAGCTTCACAGACTCATTCACATGTTTTAACGGAGCTGCCCACCAATACAAATACCCCACAACTATATTGCTATAATATTTATTTTTGCCATGCCTTTATGTACAGTCTCCTTCACTGCTTTTTCCCTTAATATAAGCTTAGAAACGTTCACGTCACTCCAGGGGAAACAGGCTTTCGGGGGCACTGCCGTGTGGGCCTGGGCTGCAAAGCGACTCGATAAAAGCAGAACAGTGCACATAGAACGGGGTGGCTCGGTTTAGTCAGAATTACACTTCCTGGTGAAGGAGGAGGCCAAAGACTAGACTTGAGTTTGGAAATACTTATCTTTAGAAAAGAAATATAAATAATTATATTATTCAAATGGGCAGTTTGGCAAGAGAGTATCAATCCCCTCCCTCACACTTTCCACCTAAGCAAAATGTACGGATGTTCATTAGTTTGGGTTCTAAGAATCTTGTTCAACCTTAAAATAATTTGAGGCATTTTTCACAAAAATGTTTGCGGTCAAGCGTGTACTTATGCACAAGTTCTTCAATTTGAATTTAGAGAAAGAGGTTTGAGGATTTTTTCGGAAACTACATAATATTTATGATTGACAATAATTCACCAATATGGCAGTTTTTGTTCTAAATTAAGGAATATGAATATGGAATATGAATGCTCCCTCAAGAGGGGCAGCTAGTGGTCATCAGGAATGTGGTGAACATCAAAATTTGAGATTATTCACAAGATTTCATAATTGTTTTCACACCAGTTTTGCAAATTTAACTTTGGTGGCAAATAAGCCAGAATAACTCTTTGTGAATGAAAAAAACCCAAATAGCCCCATATTAGGGGAGAGAATAGGGGTACTCTAAACTTTTCCTTAGTGGAGAAAAATGAAAAATAAATTGCGCTCAGCTAGTGTACATTCATGCAATAGTCACTACACTGGATCGTCAAACCAGCGTCCATAGGACAAAGTATTGCAAGAGTTCTCATGGAAATGTACAATTGGTGGTAGATATCACTCTTTTGCAAGTAGCTGTGTTAAGTGGTTCACAGGTGTCCAGGTTAAACATAGAACTCCAGATTGTGATCTATATGACTATAATTAATTTACCATCCTTTGATATAGGATCATGGATTCTTAAAACATTATTGAGTTTGTGAAAGGTGTCGCCTAAGGGTGGACTTATGTCGAATCAAGTGTTAATACTTAGGGTTATTGCCACTCATTCAGGCTTCTTCTATGTGGTTATATTAATCTACAAGACTATTTATTGCCCATTGACATCAGCACTCTTTTGAAAAGCAAATTCTTACCTTGCTAATGTTTTACAATCCAATATCACACAAACAAGTCTGACTTTGGATTTTAAAGGCTTTGGTGGAAGATGACACATTTAGCTGTGTTAGGAGTGCTTTAAATGGGCAAGAATTGTCAAATTATGAGTATCTGCACTTCTTTATTTTTTTAAAAGAGTACCTTTACTTCTCAGCAGAAATCTAATACTTTTTTAATAGGATTACTGGCACTTCTAAGTAGCAAACCAGTAGTCTAGGATAGTGAATACTTACACATATATATTTCCTTTCCAAGCACTGTGTGTCTGGACGTTGAATAATGAATAACACAGGATTGCTTATACTTGTTTACTTTTCAGCATAAATATCTGAAAAATCTATGTTAAAACAAGCATTTTAAACTTTCCCTTCTGTGGAATGGTTTTAACTTGACAATATTACGGATTAAAATGAAATGGACACACAAATGGAATGCTGATCGAAAATTAACACTATCTGAATGACCAGACAGAGAAACACAATCTGCATTTGTTGGAGGGAGCATTTATTGGAGGAGCAGCTTTGAAAATAATCATAGTGCATAGTAGCAGTGATGTAGAATTGTTGCAGTGCCTACACATTTATGCTAAAAAGGCAGCAATTAGGCCTCTTACACAGCCTGCAGCTTTTCCCTCAATTATTATGATAGCAGCTTTACTTTGTGTCCCATGAAGAGACATGCAGTCGCAACAGGGTAATATTTACAGCCATGGGTACTATTGACCAATTAAAAATGTTTTTCCATAGGTCCCTTTTCGTGGAAACCAATGGATGTACCGGCAACAAGACTCAGAGGTTTAACTCTAAAAGATAAGTGGGGCCTATTTAATGTCACACTTCACATACAAAGAGGTGTTTGTACATTTATTTTTAGTATTAAAGTTAATCTGCAGCACCAACCACATTGTGCATGCTTCAAAAAATCTGTCCACCGGAATACACCAATTGCATAGGTGGGCAGCAAAGAATGACATCATCAACAAGAACCAAGGTTCTTTGTTCTTGAGCTTACAGTTAATGGCAACAATGAAATAACAATTTTTATGGAAACTGCAAGATTGCAAAAAGGAACATTTCACTAAAAACCTGTTACAAGAAGAGTGACAAAGTGGTCCTTTCCCACCATTCCCCTGGTTTATAAACTCCTAGAAGTGGAGAAAAGAACTTTGTTATGGCCTTTTACTCTAGATTTTGTAGTTTATAGAATGATCATGTTATTTTTTACTGGGTAATATCTGGAAAGCTGTGTAATATGGAACTCCACTACCTGTCAACACTAAGGGCCGTATTATGATAGTGGGCGGTTGGACCACCAGCCCGCAAACACGGTGGTCAGGAGACCGCCCGACCAGCAGGCGGCGATTCAACCACCCAATTACAATGCGACCGCTGGGCTGGCGGTCACAAAGTGCTTATTTTCGCAGCGGTTTGTGCTGTGGCCCAGAAAAAGGGCCGCAGCACATTTTGCTGTGTAAAAGAGCACTTTGTGCATATGTGGTGCATGGAAGTGTGTGGGGGCACTACTTACGCCACAGGACCACGTTGCAGTAGCCCACGAGGGACGGGCCATGTTTGGGACCCCCAAAGTCCCTTTCCGAGACCCTTTTCATGACGGACAGACGGCCATGAAAAGGCTGTCGGAAAGGGGCATCGTAATCCTGATGGCTGTGCCTGCCTTGGCACCGCCTCCATTCAGGATCACGATTCCAAATGATGTCCCATCAGGAGCACTTATCTTGGTGGAGGCGGCGGTCTGTCCCCCGACAGACAAGGGTCTGACCGCCAACATTGTAATAATATGGGCGGACTGAAGGGCTGTCTGTCGGGAGACCACCACCAACAGCCTATCGGTGGGGGTCCCACCGACTTTATAATGAGGCCCTAAATAGACATGCAGTATAACACAGACATTCACATGAGCTCACTGCACTTTTGATTGCTCTCCCAAACTTTTTTGTTACATTTAAACAATTTCCTCAAGTCAAGTCTGCCTCCAGCGGAATCCATTATTTTTTTTAAAAATTGTTTTGGATTTACTAATAATCCAAAAATATGTTCAGCTTGCACCCCAAGTGGAAAGTTAAAAGGAGGAAACCTTATAATATAGTTTGTCACAGTACAGTCGTTTTGCAGCCCGTGCCTGGCTAAGGTTGCATTGCATCGCAGGTACACTGAAAAGGGAAAAAATCTGCCCTACCCAGCCCCTGCCCCAGAATATACATATGCACGTATAAAAACAAAAACAAAGAAAACCTTTCCATCTCTCAGAACACAGTAGGACCTCACTACACTGCAATATTAGCAGTACCCACTTTGGTCAATTAAAACAAACAAAAAAAGCATACATCTTTCTTTTTTTCATCCGCAAAATTACCTAGAGTAACAAATACAGCTAAAAGCACAATCTACATAGGCCAAACTTGGTATTGCATAATTTGTATAAATTTGAACACCCCTCCCATCCTCCTCCCGCGGCCCCAACTCCCCGCCGGTTCCCTCCCCCAAATATTAATTGGAAGATGAAAAACATGAAAGGTTAATAGAAAAACACCAAAAATACTGAAAATATTGCTGGTTGATTACAATTCCTTAAGCGGCAGCTATACACAGCCATGATATGCATTATAAATGTGAGAAAAAGGTATAACTGTCTAAAAAATCCATGATGTCACATATTTCTCTTTTTTCCTCTGGCATACAAAATATTTTGTCATAAAAATGGTAAAGATTTAAAATGATAATGAATGCAGCAAAACAAGTGTAGTGATGTCACCTTTTTTTTATATTTCAAGGCAAGGCACGTAATGTGGACATTATATCTTCGTGCAAATTAGGATTACTGGAAAGAGTAGTTTTGATATATACTATATTTATATATATTTTTTAAAGAGACAGTGAGGCAAAATGTGTCTGCCCATGCAGGTTTCAGTTTAGTCAATGCTAGGAAACTTGTTGAACAAGACTTGAATTGTTAGACAGCACCATGCAAGATGTGGACACCCTGCAATTAGACAATTTACTCAGAGTTTACTAATTTACTGTATCCCTGCCGGCATTTGCAGTTTGTGAGCTGCAAGCTCCGCCCATTTTATGACATATAATTTGCCTCTTGCTCATGTCTCTGTGATGCAGGGCTTTTATCCCTAGAACCTTCTGTACACGCATAGATTTCCATGATGCAAACAGTAAATTCATTAATAAATAATCTCCTCCCTTCGGAAGGTTGGGAAGCTAAGCCCAATATACGGTAAGTGCTACATCTCCATATTCGTTCCTCTCATGTGCGTCATTCCTCTAGGTTCCAACACCTTTTGAACACCCTCAAAACCAGGCAAGGGGGCGGGGATAACACGTTTCTTAAAAAATGCTTCAAATTAATTGTTGTCTCCTCGATTTAGAGTCTGAGGGAGGAAGGACTAATCATTATCCCCCTTTGGGCATAATTTGTGAATCACAATTGCCTATAGGTACTTCTTTCCCGGGGTCATGCTAAATTTATTTCCCTGTTGCATGAGAAGGTAACACTTTTTTACACCTTCATAGAGGCATTTACTTCAGTCTCGCCTTTCGGTTTGAGCAAATTTTGCATATCAATCTTGCTAACCCTCAAATAGCTGAGTTAAGGGGATGATGTTTCAGAATATACCGACAACCAAAAAATTATGTTACCTTTTATAAACTGTAACATACATATATATAAATATACATATATATAGGCTTATGGGCCTTGTCATTTTGCAGCCTGGCTGCTGTCCACTAGCCTTTGTTCAGTGAGAAAGGTTAGGAATAGTGATCCCATGCGTAAACACCAAAAATACTAAACCAATAAAACTAGCTTATCATGCAAATATTAAGGCATCTAGAAGTCAGTTAAAATATATTGTCAGAGAGAGACAAGAACATCTATTTCCCAGCGGACTTCAGACAACAAAGGCTAGATCAGCCGGGGCAGCTGTTTTACCCCTCAGTGAAATATCAACACCTTGTGTTCATGTCATCAGAGTTTCAGCCTTGAGGGAATTAGTGATTGTAAGTGCTGCAATTGCTGGTCTGTTTTCTTCTCTTTCATCAGTTTTATAGTTCGTTTTCATATTTTTTGTCCCATCGTCCTTATTTTTGAAACATTGGTGGGCACTCTTATCTCAGTTGCTCGTTTCTGCTTGTAGAAAGGGTTCTCCGATGATGTTGAGCCCATAGTTCTGGACATTGGTGGGCAGGATTTGCGTCCTGTTCGATACTTGAAATGGAACCAAACTAGCCCAGGTACCAGGACTGCAAAAGAGAAAAAAAAGAGAAACAGTTGATTATCCCAAATACATTGTGTAGGCATTAAAAAGTACTTCCTGCAAAGTCTCACCTCAACTGGAGCCCTATCAAACCTAAACCACAAATTATACACGCACCAGTCTTGCAATGTTTCGGAGTGGGGAAGTCCCACTAACATTTTAAGGCCCTGTTATTGGAATTCCTCGTTGGCACTTCTCTCACCAGCATTCAGAAATGTCATTGGTCTTTGAAAAAGAATACTTCAACGCTAGACACATTTAGTAACTCAAAGTACACGTCAAAACAACACACAAATGAAGTACATTGTATTAAACCCATGTGTACAAACCTCCTAGCATATGCAATGCACACAACATATAATACAAAACTTAGAAAAGAACTAGAGCATAATCTCAGTGTATCCGGCCCTGGTAAAATCTAATACTGGATATTGCTATAGTCACTACAAATTTATTTTACTTTAAAAAAATCTTTAGGTGTCTGCTCTTTAAAGAAAACCTCGTCTGATATTCACTCAAACTGTCTTAAACGTTTTTTATGTGAACAACGTGCCCACGACGGTTTGTCCCAGAAGATGCCTGATGTTATCTTATGAAATCAGAATGGTTACAAAATCGACCCAACACAATGTACCGCATCAAAAAGGTGCCATTTTTTTTACTGTACCCCTTCATCTTCCCACACTCATTTTTCTGAACAATAGAGCTGTTTGTTCCTTGTACGAATTTAATTTGGAAAATACTGAAGCACCTCTCCTGAAAGGACGGTTGGCAAGAACAATTCCAAAGTGTTCTATGCTAATGGCCAACTGGGGGAGGGGGGCAGAACAAAAAAGGTGTAAACAGGATGTGACAGGATGTTGCAAGTGCAGCCATCTCTTGGCATCGAAAGTGTCTGGAAGAAAGCAAACAATCGTTTTCTCTGGGAAAGTTCCGGTTAAACTCAAGGTATCACTGCAATGTGTACATCGGACTACTTTTCTAGTCACCTATTCGTCAGTCCAATCTTGGTTTCTTTCTTTGAATATCTTTTAATCCCCTCTATGTTTCCTTCTCGCCCTAATAGTATCTCGGCTCTCTCTCTTTTCCTTACTGTCCATATGCTCCTGAGTATGAGTGGGCTCCGTTGTGGGGTAATGCAAAAATGCTAGTGCTTCAATGCAAACTTTGTGGGGGAACCATGACGTCTGGCATCACAGAGAAGCATAGGCATAGAGCTGAGCGAGGGAGCCTGAAAAACGAGGCCCCCTGCCCCACAGGGATCCAAGGATCCACATGACATTCAAGTTAATTAATTAGACCGAATGTTTGTTACTAATCAATTAGCTGGATAAGCATAAACAGATATTTCTCATGAATGGGTTCTGTACACCAAGGGGCTTAATTCACAAAGGTACACTTACACTTTTGTGTATGTTTACAATTTTTTGCTATTCACAAACGAATGTTCGAGTAGTACCTTTAAGGCGGTCCTATCTTTTTCTGTACGGAATCTCCGCCACAAGTGCAGAGACTCCTCAATCGTAAATATACTACTCTGAAAATTTGTTTGTGAATAGCAAAAAATTGTAGATTTACAAGTGTAAATTTACCTTTGTGAATCAGGCACCAAGTCAGAAAATCAGATCTCGTACCACTGGTGGATGTTGAATAATATATTTCTACATCAGCACTCTGCTTGGTCATGCAACATCGTACTGTATCTACTAATTGTAGCTTTGTTGCCCCTATATAGCTCATAGCCTACTGAGAACCCCTGACTTCACTACGACTTTTTAATTGTTTGCGAAGTATATGCCTTATTCTGAAAAGAACAAATCAGTTTAATCAGTTGTAATATCTAAAACAGTAAACTAGTGGAATCCCTGCATATTGGGTGTTTTTCTATTTATAGAAAGCAAGAGCCTTATATGGGTTTTTGCAAATGGTGACACTGCGATCATGAGATGAATGGGACAAAGCAAGCACCACAGCTTCCAAGACCCAGTCGTATAGCAGTCACATATTGACTTTGGGATCTGTTGCCTTATTCTCCAAATGATATACTCAAAGAAATAATGAGAACGTGTTTTCATTTAGGTCCCTGATTTGCTTCTTTGTATCTTCTTAATACTAGTTACCAAGGCTAACCTAGTTAACAGAAGCAAGAGCTACATAGTAGCAAAGGGGCAAGTGCTAGAATTGCGCTTTCTGCTCACTCCAGAAGTTCAGACGAGTTCTCGATGAACCCTTTCAGATTCAACTGTATAACTTACTACAAGTCACTGTCACCTGCAGATACTTTATGAGCCTCAATCGTGCAACTAGATATTTTACATAGCCTTTTCTGGAAGACGGAGAGATACAAGAAGCACATTTTTAGGGTGTTGACTACCCCATGGTATTCTTATACTGAACATCTGAACAGTAAATATGCTTTGTGGAATGTAACAAATGGAGATATGGCAGCCAGGGCCCCTTTTCAAAGAATGCAAGAAAAGCAATATAATTATTAAAGAAACATTCACCACAAAATAAACAGAGATGACTATTTTGTGGTCAATGTCATTTCAATGAAGGAGGCTTTTGCCAATCCTAGTTTATCAGCCAGTAAAACAACAAATGGAGACCATCATAAGTAGGCTAAGAGTTGTGGTGTTTCATTTTCACAATTATATCTTTACTAATTCCACTATGCTTAGGTCTGTTTTTTGAAAAGCATAGAATGGCTGGAGGATGTGCTTAATATGCAAAAGAATGAGTGGCAGTGGCCAAAGCTCTGCTCCGCCGGTGCTATGAAAAAAAACGGTGTGTCCAAGGTTGTGAAGTACGGAACTCACCACAGGACTCTTTAATCCGCCTCCAGACACTGCTGGCCCTTTATCTCACTTTTGTCGGTCTCCGCATTCTCTCTTTGTGATGGTTTTCTTTCTTTCTCTTTCCCCTTCCTCCCATTTTGTGGGTTTTGTACCTTTCTTGGTCACGGTCAATATCTGATGAGAAAACCTAAGTGCTGGTCCCTAAAAATGAGTGCCGGTGGACCACACTAGCAACCACAGGCTCAAATTAAGCACTGTCTGCAGGTCACCCTCATGACTCACAGCTAACTGACAGCTATGAGTAAAGCATCCAGTACAATCATCCACATGCACTTTACACCTCTTCGAAGTATACAGAATAAAGTGTGGAGCAAAGAGTGTCTTTTACTTACAGTGCTACATTCAACATAGATTTATGAGGAATAGTCAATTTGCTCACCTTTTCTTTTAGGTAGGTCTTTGGTATGGCATTTGAATGTCGGAGAGCCCTTTTGTGTGCCACTTGTACTTTAAACTTATCGCTCATTGTTTATGACACTTACTAGGCAATCAGAGTACCTTGTGGTGTGGTTCTTAGATCCTGTGGTGCACTTCGTTTTGGGGTGCAGTTGAACAGTGTAACATCCAACATCTATTGTTTTACCAATAATTTCATCTGCATTCGTTCAACGTGATACATTAAATGTATTCATCTCAACAACAAAGTTAAAAGGAAAAAAATCTGAAATGTTACGTACGGTCTCACAGGGCCTTGGTCACAGTATCAACCAAGACTGTGTGAGGTAGAAACGCATCAAGTTTTTTTCTTTTAACTGTGTTTGTGACATGAATATATTTAATGCATCACCTTGAACAAGTGTACATATACATGCCGGAATTATTATGCAGTTTTGAGATTTTGTGCATGATATTGGCTGCCTCCGTCTCAAGAATACCCTCAAGTGCTCAGTCGATATATAGAAGACCATAGCAGATGGTCAGGCTACTATGCACAATTTTCGTGGTTAATTGCTCGTCTAAATAATAGCAGCGACCACCAACAAAAAATGTAATATTGTTGTTCATTTCTAAACAGAAGCAATAGGAGGAATGGTTTGACTTGCAGATATAAGACAGGTCAAAGAGTGTGAGAGCGGAGATGAAGAATGGTGAGATCAGAAAAAGAGCAGTGGGAATACTGGACGCAGTTGTATAAACATGACACATAATCGAGGCGTATCACATGGCCTGATTCTTACAACTCTCTCATGAGGGTTATGACTTACAACTCACTGGCGGCATCATCTTTCAGAGAGTTATGGCTCCCCTCCATAGTGAGAATAAAGGCTATATACCATGCGTGTATACCCACTGTGGGAATTGGGCTATGACATCTTCTCCCAATGCCCACCAGTAAGGACAACGATTGTAAATCTTCCCTTTTAAGACTAACCTCTGGTTTGATTAAACATTTCAGTTACTTCCCCGGTGCAAATGTACTTTTTCTCAAAGGACACAAATCTTTTACATTTAACATTTCAAAAGCTATTTAGAAAGAAAGTACTTTATTTTGGATGAAAGATTTATGTGAATTATCTGCCTCGACCATAACATTTTTACAACACTTAAGGAGGGTATAAGTAACCTATACATTTTAGGATTCACAAAATCACAAAGTATCTAGTTAGCCCATCACCCTAATGTGAGGATGCAAAGACCTTAAATACTTTAGTGTATATTTAGCCTTACTGATGCCACCAGACAGAATCCAGGATAGACATGCAAATAGACAGTTCACAAATAGTGATTGCAAATTGTGCGCTGACGACTGGCACCTGTCTCTGATTTTGTGATGCTGCATATGTACGAATTTGTCACGTAACCAAATTATGGGTTGCACACGGTCGCAGAAAGACCGGCCTAATAAATATTAATTAAATGGATCTGTATTTGCGAACCTCCTATGATTGACTACAAAGGAATGGTGGCCTACAATGAACAGCATACCCAAATGTCAAACTTTTTTTACACATTCAATGTTTTTAGAGGGAAAAAATCCCAATTAGAAACACATTATTATGAGGAAGTGCCTGCTCCCCTTGAGCCTGTTCGACCAGTCACGGTTTGCAATTCTCGCGTGGGTGGGTCGTGCGTGAGTTATCGCACTGGTTTATTGAGCGGAGGTTACCGCGCTGGGGGGGTGGGGTAAAATAAAACATACCTGACCGGTCCCGCACCGCCTCTGCTCCTGGTCCGGGTTTTCCTGCTCCTGAATAGGAACAGGCATGCTCCTTTCCCTCCTGTAAGTCAATGGACAGCGCCCAGCCGGGCACCTGTAGGGAGGGCATGTATGCAGCCTACACAGAGAAAATGTAGAGTGCACATGCCCCAGGACCAACCAAAGCAGTCAGGGTACTCAGAGTGGTGCATGCCACTCCTCCTCGACCCGCCCACTCACCCATCCCCAACCAGGCATATCCTCCTGCCCGCCCCCAACCAGGCATACCACTGCCTTCTGCTTTCTCGCAGCACGAGAAGCAGAAAATAAAATGGTATTTAAAATACCATTTTATTTTCTGCTTCTCGCACTGCGAGAAAGCAGTGGGGTGGCGCTCCGTCGCCCGAATGGAGGAGACGCCCCTGTGCTCGCCACATTTCCGAAGAGGATGCTGTTCGATGGGGATGACTTCCCCTATACCAATTGATTACCTCTTCTTAGAGGATCCAGTAACTTATCAATTGATTACCTCTTCTCAGAGGATCCAGTAACTTATCAATGGCTTGCAACCGTAATTTTAGTCATAAACAATTGGTACATCTCATTGCAGTTCACAGTTAAGAGTGGATGACCGTTTTACACTCTTTCCTATTTGAAGTTGCAATGGGTGTGAAAACCACTTTTGACATTCAGAAAGAGCTTGTAAATTGTAAAAGGGGTGTAGTAGATAGCAAAAAGACATTTTACAGTTGCAAATCCTGCGATTTTGGGTATGCATCTGGAAAATGGCTTAGTACATGTGGCCCCTGGTCCTTAAACTGAAACACTTTTGGAATGTATCTACTACCCATTCAGTTCAACTTCACTTTGGCTCACAAGCTGTGCATCGTGTGCTTTTGGAATAGACACAAGGTGCTCATGAGACAACCTATTTTAAGGGAGTAAGATATAAGATATCACCTTGACCACACCAATCGTGGACTTTTGCAGTTAATTACAGACAAAAAAACAAACTCCCCCACCCAAAAAAATGTTTTTTTCAATTTAGATAAAGCTAATGTTTACTAATTGCATGTAAACATTATGGCAGGTGTGTGAGATTTTATGGTGCGCTCCTCGGTGAAAGGAAAAACTACCTCTACCTCTCTTTACAATCTCAGTGCAGGCTGGTAGACCATCATGAATACTGAGCGCTTCCTGAAGGAGGCAATATCTTGTCTTGTTTGTTTGTTTGTGATCAATTTTACCTTACTTTGTGAGGTTGTGAAATCGAGAGCTTTTTTGTTCAGTTCCTCCTCCACCAAAGTTTTCCTAAACAATCAGTTTCTGAGGGAAACCCCTCCTAGAAAAAATAGGATATGCAATTCCTATTTTTCCAGTAAAATAGATTGAAACACTGTTCCACGTATTTGGGTGAAGAAAATTCCAAACTACCAAGTCATTTATTTATTTAAACTTTGTCGTTGTTGTACCGGAAGTCAGCGAGTGTTTCTTGATATGGAAAATATGTGTTATGATAAGTCTCTGTCTCTGAATTCTGGAGTACTTACAATTTCCTAATGTTGGGCTTTCGTGTACAAATGTACCCGGTGTTGCTGTAGTCTAACGCCTGTTCTTACACTAGTAACTCGGTTCTAATGCACAAGAGTAGTTTTGCGGTGCTTACCAACTCGAAATGTGGTAGTAGTTTCCACTATACATTACCGACATGCAGAACCATGTTTTACTTTCACCAGCTGAGATATTACCATCACAATCAAGATTTGAACCTGCAAAAATAGGCCCTATTTAAAAAGCCATGTTGGAGTGTGTAAAGTAGTACTCCTCTTGTACTCTTTTACGTACTCCTACATGCCTTTGTGAATTGACCGGTAAACATCTAAAATGGGAATACTCATGGAACATTAATTTACAGAAATTACAATAAGAAAGGGTGGTGTACTGTTCACACTTTCATTAATAGGGAGTTAGATATAGTGAGGCTGATTCACAAAGGCATGCAATAATGAGTGATGAGGACTTCTGAAGGGCTACTTTGCTTGCTCATAAATGACTTTGTTAATTGGCCCTTTAATCTAGGAATGGCCAGCAGTGCCTAGTATTTGAACATAATATTGGATTGTTGATATTGAGCTACACAAATATCGAGTTTTTTATATTTTGGCACATTGATATCGTAATGCAGAAATGTAGTGAACAAAAATATCGATTTTTAGGTAAGCAATAGAGTTTACATTAATATCCGTGTTTTTAATATCGTTTTCAATAATAATAGTTGTAAATAAACATAGTTTTTAAATTATAGGTTTTAATGTTACGTTTTAAAAAAAATTTAATTGTTGATAGTAATTTAACGTTTTATAGTAGGATGTGAGGTTTCCACGGGTACAGGGTGGGGAGTAAATGAAGTATAATTAATCATTATTAATTAATATTCATTATTTAGTTGATTATTATGTAAATTGTGTAATTATCACAGTTGTTGGGTTTGTAGGAGTATAGGGTGGGAAGTTAATAAAGTAATAATGGATTAATGATTAAATTATTGATTATTTAATTGATGAATATGTAAAATGTGCAATTTATATAGGTATATTTTAGGTGCATGTTGTTGGGTTTGTAGGGGTATAGAGTGGAACGTTCATTTCGTAATAATTGATTAATAACTATTTATTTGACAATTAATTATGTAAATTGTGTAATTATTTTTTACTGTATATTTAAGGTGTGGGTTGTTGAGTTTGTAGGGGTATAAGGTGGGAAGTAAGTTAATAATCAATTAGCAATTCATTCATGTTTATTGAAATATTTAATTTATGTATAATTATGTAAATTGTTTAATAATTATATTTTTAGGTTATATATTAGGTGTGGGTTGTGTTTGTAGGGGAATATGATGAGAAGTTATTTAAGTAACAAATAATTAACAATTCATTTTTCATTTTTTAATAATTATTTTATTGACTACATAATTTATTAATCATGTTATACTTTTTATTTTAATTACATTTTAATTGTGTGTTGCCAGGTTTGTGGGAGTATAGTGAGGAAATGTAATTAAATGATCAAGTATTAACTTTTTATTTTATTTGACATTATCAAAAAATTTAATAATTATGTAAATCGTTAAAAGTGTTTTTTAAATTTATACATACAATTTTTATATTATGAGTTTTACATTTCTGGTCGATTAATAGAGTTATTAAAATATGTTCTGCATTTGAAGTGAACTACTTTCTCTAATGTTGCATACAGTGAAGTTGGAATAGTAAATTTGACCCCTCTGGAGTCTAACACTTTCCCTACTGTTGCACATACTAGAGTGGAAAAAGTCAATTTTACTGCTCCGGAGTCCAACGTTTTCCCTACTGTAGCAGAAACTAGAGTGGGAATAGCATGTTTTCCCCTTTGCAGTCCAATGCTTCCCTAGTGCAACACTTTCCCTACTGTTGCCAGACTGGAGTGGGAATAGTACATTTTACCCCTCCAGAGTGCAACCTTTTCCCTACTGTTGCACAGAGTGGAGTGGGAATAGTAAATTTGACCCCTCCGGAGCACCACTTTTTATGTACTGTTGCACAGAATGGAGTGGGAATAGTACATTTTACCCCTGCGGAATTCAACGCATTTCCTAGTGTTGCACAGAGTGGAGTAAGAATAGTAAATTTAACCCATCCGGAGTACAACTCTTTCCCTGCTGTTGTACAGGCTGGAGTGGGAATAGTACATTTTATCCCTCTGGCATCCAACGCTTTCCCTACTGTTGCACAGACGGGAGTGGGAATAGTCAATTTTACACCTTTGGAGTCCAATGCTTTCCCTACTCCTGCACAGACTGGAGTGGAAATAGTAGGTCTATTTTTCACATGTGTTACAGTTTTTTATTATTGTTTAAATATTATTTGTTTACTTGTTTAATTGTATATTATCTGTATATATACATGTTTAGAATTGTGTAATACTTTGTTTAATAGTGGTATGTTTTATATGTATATAAATATAAACATACACAGACGTTTTTATGTGTGTATATTTATATAAGTATACATTTATTTTTAATATTAAATGTTACTTAAATGTATTTATATACATTATATTAATGTTATGTTTTAAAATGTTTAAGATTTACTATTTCAAACTGTATTTATTGAAAAACAATATGTTTGTCTTATTTTTTACAGTATTAGTGTGAAACTATATTTATTTTTCGATATTTTTGCACTTACCTTTATAAGTATAGCGAAACGATATTTGTGGCAACGATATTTTGGACATGATATTTGCGTGTCGCAATATTTTTTGTATTGATGTTAAGTCAGTGATCCCAGTACCTTCCACAGCCATAGAGAAATCTGTAAAGGAGTGGAGGAAACACAGGCACTGTTTCCATATGTTTATCCAGACTGATCTGTGTTTCCAGCTCCACATTCACCCTTGCAGCTGCAAGGGTGGAAGTTTGTATGTTATGAGGTAACCTTGACTTGTCTCATTGGCCTCAATAAATATAATGACAAACTATTAGAGAAAATGTTATCTTAGCGTTAACAACGCCGATAAACAAATCTAGCCCTGCAGAATCCAGAAAATGTGTGCTGATACAGAGATCCTAGATGTTATTCAGCACGAGGAGTTCGAAATATGAGAGGAATGTTATTTTTGCTCCTTTTTAAAGCCTCCTGCAAGCATAAATCAGGAGTACTGACTAGCAACATATAGTCTGGCTTCCAGCAAATTAAACTTAGGTGTTGGTACATTCCTTGCACACCTCCCATGTTATATCGAGCAGCTCCAAGAGGGTAATGAAATATATTCATCAATTATTTGTGGCCTTTCCTAAATCCACCGAGGAAAACAAATCTGCACAGAATAAAGAGCCTACAAAAGTTTTAAGAGTCTCTGTCCACCCGTGGGTAGGTCATGTTTAGATTTCTAAACTTTATGGCATTCCTCTAATATCCCGTTCTAGCTCCCACGGGTACGCAAAATGTGATTGGATATGTTTCTCAAAGCGCTTACTTTACTCCGTAACAGTTATTAGTGGTCTTGAGGTGACTACGAAACGGAGCTTGAGCAATCTATCTGCAGACTTTGGTACCATAGACCAGGGCTTTCCAATCTCTTTAAACGAGAGTGGGGGCTAAGAACACTTTTGTAGCCAGTGATCCAGGCAAGAGAAACGAGTAAGCCCAACCCTACCAGGGAGAGTTTGTGGATTCTCCTCTGAGAAAATTTGTAAAATAATGGGGCCAAATGTTGAGTTTTTCAGCCCCATTTGGGAGTAAATGTTCAAAGAGTCAAATGTTTTATTTTGCTAATATTTCCGAGGGGGAACTCTGCAATTGATATTTTATGAGACCTCGGTTATGTGTTATTTCTGGGGCACCACTGTTTTATATACATTTCCCAGCCAGCACCGTGCTTGTGACTCTGCTAGCCTGCCTTCAGCCCGCTATACTCCAGTGCACTGAGCCTCCAGGAACCTAGGTTTACTCTTCAAGGAATGTTGATGCACTTCTGGTTTTACAGGCAGGGGGTTACCTCAGTCATGCAGTGGCCTATCAATGTTAGTGTGCCTCCACACTGCAATGCCTTGGTGGACATCCTTGTGTAACCTACAGATCACAAGTTCAAGTCCTGAGAAATAGTTCAGTGGGTTACATGCCTGCTGCAAACAACTGCAGGCTATGTTTGCAGTATAAGTTTGAATCCTTGAAGCGCAACAGTCTTCATGTGTGAATAAAATGGTTGGACTTGAGCTGAACAGTACAACTATTAAATGCAAAAAACACAGAGTTCTGATTCAAATATATGGCGCTGTCTGGCTTCCCTTCCAAATCCACAATTTTTGCATAACAAAGATCACTTTTTGAAAATACTGCACCATTCGCCCACTTGTTTATTTTTCCAACACACGAAGCAATAGGTGTGTGCAATTGTTTTCTTGACATCTTACAGGAAGAGGATTGAAAAGGGAAAGCCGAAGCCTGGAGAGTGAGGCATGTGTAGGGAGCTGGGTAATCTCTTAGACAATGTGTGACTGTATGTACCTCCTGGTGGCTAGCTGAGTGCAGGGTGTCTAACCTGAACAGCCGGCAAACACCCAATCATGCTAAAATTAACAAGTGGTCTGGGGGAAGAGATGGGGTTTCTCTCTTTTTTGCTTGCTCTGCCTTTATGCACCACGAGGCTCCATTATGCATGCAGGTATCAGCGTTCTTTTGCGAAAGGGTCAAGTCGTGACTGATGTAATTTAAAACAACACCCATAGGGGGGCACATAAAAGACGCTGGAGGGCCGCATTGTGACCTGTGGACCATATGTTGGACAAGCCAGCTGAAGACCACTGCATTCTTCTACATGTAATCAAGGAACGAATAGGGGTCTGTTTTACAATGCTGAACTGGATTGCCTCTTCCCTGTAGGGTAAGGTACAGCATATAGGTGACGCAGAGATTCCATGAGAGAATTGATCTGTTGGGCTTCCAAGGCTTTGCCATCTATCTGGTCCTCGTTAATGGTTTAATAAATTATGGAGGCAGTTGTTTTCCAACCACTTTATGAATTCCTACCACATTTTAGGTAACTATTTTGGTTCCAGTCTAAACACTGAGCAAAACATGCATTATTGTGAATTATAGATCAATTGGTGGAACAGGGATGATGCATATCTGGTGATAATTATTTTACTGGACTTCTTGGCCACATTTGATACTCTAGATCATAAACTATTTTTGGGCACCAATATGGCAACACTTACTTTTTAGTGGTAGGCAGCAGCCAGTCCTCCTATTTCACTCCAGATTTATTAGCTGGGTAGCGATGCAGGGCTCTTACATTTCTCTACCAATATATGTACCCGTCAACATCATTCGTAAAAGAATATAATTTGAATTACCAAATTTATGCTGATGATGCCAGGCTAATTGTTCCAACAGAGGTGGCATGCACCGAACCTTGGTAAGAGTAGGCCACCATATCTGATTATTATTTTGTCTGGATGTACGTGGACGCAGCCCAAAGGCTTCACAGAGTGTGCAACATCTCAGAGTTCAGAAAGATAAATAGTTCTCATTCTCATAGTTCTCAACAAATCTTAGAAGTAGGCAAAGCCTGCACTTATCACTGACAATTAGCACAGAATTCCTTACCTTATCTGGAACACAAAGAAAACTCCACTTTACATAGGGAAATCATTCTATCTATTGTGAACTGCAGGAATGTTATATGGGTATGCCGCACAACATTTGCCATTGTATTGACAGCCAGTGAAAGGTAGAATCAAGTCTAAGATCCTGGCAATGATCCACAGGGCAGTCTATGTGCAAGGGCCAAAATATCTAAAAGTAAAGGAGTCATGGTAAGCACGTATGTAGCCTGAAAACATAAGATAGTCATCCTTCGAGATTTCAGAGAGATGGGTTCCTGGGAACTGCTGAATCAGCGCCCGTGATATCTTAGGTACATAATACCATGCTTGACTGCCACTGCAGTTTGATAATAATTTCAAGATTTACAATTATTTTGAGAACAATCAGAGTTAAATGCTTAGCAAATTGTATTGCACTAATTAGACTAGGTCAAGGGTGGCATTAGTGGAGAATGAAAGCATTGGTGCCTTTAAATTTCAAAATGTCTCTAGTTAGACTTGAATTCTGGTATTCTTTTTGGGAATCCAGACACCCCTTTAGATACCAACCATTCCATTCAGTCAGGTTATTCAAATTATAAATTTAGTTAATTGTCATATGAATTGCTTATTGCCTATTTTGGATTCTCTTCAAATGCAAGTGTGCTCCTCGTATGGAAATATAGATGACTTGGATTACCTGCAATGGCTTGATCATATTGTAATGTAGATGACTTGTGAAACACAGTAATGCATGGAGGGGGGGCATGCTGCATCGGTAATCCAATGAGCGGTTAGGCACTCTTTTGCAAGTTCATCCTGCGGATTGTCCCTGAGATCTAGTCACAGAGTGCTGCCTGAAAAAAACCTTCAAGGCTAGCCAGTAAATATAATTGGTAAAACGGAGGGATTAAAGCATTAAAAAGGAATAAAGTTATGATTTTGCTGATGTACATTGCACCACGTCAGAGGGTTGTAGACATTCTACCACATTCCCTTGGAACTCTGGTTACTCAGAATTCTGTTATTGTGATTTTATGCTTGATTTTAAGCCATGCACTTATGTGAATCAATCCACCTTTAATGAAAAGTTCAGTATGTTTTCTTCTTGTTTGAATTTCAATACATATTTTGTCTGTCTATAGTGTGGTCCACCGCTCTCTTAGCTTACTTCTTTTCAAGAATAACCCTAATAACCTCTTTTGTTTTCTCTTCATTCACTAACCCTACCAGACTTTTTTCATCTTAACCAGCTCTTTCTTTTCATATTGTGTTCCCCAAAACTGCAAGCAGTGTTGTAAACGTGGTCTAACTGTTACACGATTATTCTATAGAGTGGAAATGATGCATAATGCAGACAACCCATGACTGGGTGCTGTGATGTGGATGCATGAAAGAAGGGTCAGAAATGCGATCAGGTGGTAAAAGGAAGTTGGCATAGTTAAAGTTCGAGATAACAAGTGCATAAATGCTCAGTTGACTTGCGTGGAGAGCAACAGAGGTGGCTTTAAAACTATTCTTCCTACCTATTTTGAGGTAGGTGAGAGACAAGTCAAAGCGAGCCAAAACACCAAATATTGTGTCATTAAGAAACAACGTGTTCATGGCACACGGTCTACAGATCTGCTATGTTCCAGAGCTCATGCTGGTCTCCATTGCATATTTCTCTAACATATGGAGGACATAACAGATGGCATATGATCATTACTTGCCGAGTAGAACAACTCAGGGAGCTGTGTGTTGTCACAATCCATGAGTCCAAAGCTGGAGGCAATTCTTACATAATTAGGCGTACCTGGAGAGTTTTACTCCATCATTAACGATTAAAAGCCACCTGGTGTTCGTATAGTACTGCAGTACAGAATTTAAAGCAGAACATATATCTAATGGCTCACAGACCTTTTAGAAACATTGCCATGCTCCATGCATTACTGCTGTCTACTTCCTGGTGGTTGGTACTTCTTGTTTAGCCAAGTTATATAGGACAGCCTTGGCAAACCACGTGCAAAGCTGCAATGCCCAGGATAGACAAATACTATTCAGGTCTTTCTCTGAGCCACGAATTTTTGCAGCAATAATAAATATTATGCCGACATTTTGATATTCTTGTGCTCAATTCTAGCATTTGGGTTTACGTTCAAGCATCAATCTGGTTTTCTGGGATAAAGTGAACGACAAAAAGGTCACAGAATCCTGCTATGGGTGGCAAAAATTTCACAATAAGGCCGAAATTCTTAGAACGAAAGCAAGGCAAGTGGGTGGATTCTGTGACATCTCGAAGAGTCACTCTAATTCAAAAGCCGAACACCTCAAAACGTTCATGTCTGTATAAGTTTTCACCCGTTCCCATGCGAATTTGGTTCTGCTGAAATACTTCAGGGGCCATATTATGGATGCAGCGCATTTTCCTGGATTGCGCTGGGTGCAGCTTTCAAAAGGTGCACCCTGCAAAATCCAGGAAAATGTGCTGCATAAGGGTGAAGGTACTGCCACCAAGGTAGCCGCAAACTTGCACTGCCCCCAGGGCAGAGCATTCATGTGAAAAATGGAGAGGCTGCTTTAAAGCCGCTCCGTGTTTTCACAGTGCAGGTGGCAACCCACCTGCACTTGGGATTAGGTATCCCCTTGCAGGCGGGAGCCGTCGGTGACAGCACCCATCTGCGAGGGAATGTCTGGGGGGTCCATGGGACACCTTCCCCCCTTCTGCCCGAGGGCTGCAATCAGGGGGCTCACTACCAACAGTGCATCACCTTTTAGGTGGTGCGCTGTGAGGGCGCCACCTGAGGGCTTCTTTGCCTCTGCGCCCATGTCGCAGGTGCAGAGGCATTGCCTCATTTGGATGGGGCCACACCCCCAAGCAAATGAGGGAACACCCTCTTCAGGAAGCGCTGTAAGTGCACAAGGGCTTTCAGTATAACAGAAGGGGGTGCAAAAGCGACTGCTGCCTCTTCTGTAATACCAAAGTGACCAGGGGGTGCGCAAAGCAGGTGCAAATGCCGTTTGTGACCCCGGGGCACTTCTAGAATACGGCCCCTGGAATGTAGAAAATGTTATATCCAAGGTTCTGTGGCTAAACCAAATATCGTTTTGGTAGCATTTACTCTTCCATATATAGTTCTATGGTCAGACCATCCAAAATACAACTCCGATGTTGTATGTGCCTGTTGTTAGAAATGCACACCCAACAATTACACTGTCAGCTGCAGATCCGTACCAGCCTTCAAAGCATTATAAACAGGGTTTTTTAAACTTTTCTGACACAATTCTCACTAGAACTGAATCAAGGCAGAACTGTGTACATTGCAATGAAAGGAAGTCTGCTGTGCAGATAAGATGCGCCTGTGCAAAGTGCACGGGAAATAAGCAAAATAAAGAATGGTATCAGGGTTCCTGTCAGCTTGGTAGAGTGAAAATTGGGGCACAAAGCTATGTACACTCTGTTAAGAGTGGCTGTGGGATGATACATGTCTTAAATGCACCAACTTAACTAAATAGTACAATTTCCACCCTCTGAAAAAAGATTTTTAAAATTGAGGTTCTGCTAGCTGTTGAGTGTTGTTTTGTACTATATGTCGCAACGCTAGAGGCTCAAGGATGCACAAGTTCTGGCCTTGTCCTTTTTAAAATGTTATTACAAGTGCACATAGGCTTTGAGTGTTGGTCCTCATTACATTGAAAATCTTGGAAAAACACAATTGTCCCTCACCTGTAACTACTGCTATGGATAATCCTACCTAGACATATGAATAGGGAACCATCAACAGTTTAGAAAAGACCCCAAGACATTCAATTTCGGACAGTAGTGCACTTACCAATGGCACAATGATTCCTGGACGAACCGGGCCATATCACTTCCTTTGCTCTCGTCCCTTTAAAAAATGTAGCATCAGCTACAACAATGCAACACAATTTTATATATATCAAGTAAGCTTGTCTGTCGAAACACGTTACCGAATAAACTGCTTTTTGCTGAATCTCCTGAGAGTGCGTTATACCTGTTTACAGTTTTTTTTTATGTATCACACATATATATATATATATATATATATATATATATATATATATATATATATATATATGTGGAATTAAATCAGATGCATCATATTAATTGTGAACACAAATAAAGCATCTTTTCTATTTACATGTTCGTTTGACCTATATCCGTCAATTGTAAGTACTATTTCCTATTGGTTACCAAGGGGATTTTGCTGCTTTGTTTTATTTTCCCTACCCTTGGAAGGGTGATTTCTCAACAGGAGGTCCCTCTTTTTGTACACTGGTGCACCAGCATCAGCTAACCAGGATTGTGAAAGGCGGTGGGAGCACACCACTTCACCTCCCAGCACAGTTCACCCCTTAGCATTACGGTAAATGCAGTTCACTTTAAATGCTTACTTGAATTTTTGCTGAACTGTTTCACCAGGATTATGGAATGAGTATAAATAAACTAAGGACATCATACAAATGCTTCTGGCGGTGGGAGCTCCAAAATAATATATGTGGCCAAACCAAGCAAGCTCCTTGTCTCGTGGGCCAAAATAAAGCCAGGACAGGCGGCCCTGGCACAGTGCCACTCTCTCTCTAATGCAGTATCAGACTGACTTGAACATAACGAATATAGCATACTAATTGAGCACGTGCGAAAACTGGAAATGCTGTTATTGAATGGGAGACTGTAGGAAACATCTTTTCAGAGTGCATAACTAGGAAACTTGGCAATGAGCTCAAACATCGTCTTCCTCACTGGAACAAACTGTTGATCTGAGGCAAATCATTTTACTTCAAAGGCCCTCAGTACAAGTGGCCTGAAGCAGAATCCTAGGGCACTTTACAAATATTATTGTCCATACCTTTCTCTGACCTAAAGGAAATCATGAGAGGTCATTACCCAGCCATCTAAACTACCTAATAATGACATTATACGATATTTTACATTATACTGTAATTGGGCCATGTGTTTTTCAAATCTTTCATTTGATATAGGTCAGCTTATCGTGCATGTCATTTGCGTAAAACAAACTGCAGTTCAGGTAACACTGAATGAATGATAGAATGAATGGATTGATGGATGTGTAAACTGCGTCTCAATAAACTGAATCCCTGAGGCTGTCTCACTTACAGGAGTGAACAATGGAATCAGAAAATGTTTATAAAGTTTTTTTCAGAAATTAAGATGTTTTGTCTGTGAAGATGGCCTTATATATATGTAGTGTGTTCATTTGCAGGTTTCTGGGATTCAAAAGCTTCTCTCCGCTTTCGAGTCATGGCCATTTAGGTGATCTGGACCAAATGGATCATGTTTTAGTGCAAGAAGGAAGGACTATATTTTGCTGCTGGCGTGTTTGCGGTCTTTTTGTAGATACATATGTATATGAGACAAAGAATCTTAAAAAGTCTTTGGTGTTTCTGGATCAGAGGGATGGAGTCTGAGAGTTTCATTCAGCCACTTGGCTGCCTGATGCATTCTGGACCATCTAAAGGCACTACGACCACTGAGCCACCTTGTCTGTGTTGACTACGGATCTCCAGTGGGCATCTACAGAGCGTTCTGAGTCAAGGGTGACTCATGGGCTTTTAATTTTGGCGCTGGAGGTAATTGACTGAGCTAGGATGAATGGTGTTAGGATAAGTGGGATGTTGGTTGTGCTTTTGGTGCTTAGAAACAGTGATTCCGTTGTGCTTCCTTTAGGCTTATTAGTGAAGCTGGTTGCCATTTCTCAGCAAATTTCAAACAAATCTCAAACATCAGCTTCTAGTACTAGGTATTACGAACTGAAAATGGAAGTCTTAAAATTGGTCTTAGAAAAGGCATCATCTGAGGTATATATTGTAATGTACCCCTCAATCTTGATTAAACATGAAAGTATTGTAGTGTAGGTGCACTGTAATTCTACATGCTGTGTCTGTGACTTGCCTTCGTGCATGGTTAGCGATGCTATTTTTATAAATCACTGCTGAGCAGTGGCAGCTATGAATTGTAAGTGCTTACACTAGACATCTCGTTGATGTGATGAAGTGTGTGGATTAGGCTATGTGTCTATCTATCTGTGTGTACCTCAGGGAGGCTCACCTGAGACTGGCTATGTGGGTTTTACATTTCATGTGCTAGCACAGTGGTGTTTTGTTCACATTAGATAGGGCACAGATTTCCTGGCCCGTGGCATGGAGACTTGCTACTACCCGCTTAAATCTTGAATCTAGGACTCCCTTTCACCACTGGAACATAGTCAGCAAGTTAGGATCTTCATGAAAGAGACATGGAGCTTACCACACAGGTCTCTGCTCATCTCCACTGAACAGATGAAATAGATTTGAGGTTGGTATGTTCTTGCATTAAATAACATAACATGTGTATATGTAAAATGAGCATTCACCCATAAGGGTATCTTGGTGCTGAATAACAGATGTTTATTGTTACCTAATGGTACTCATTTTATCGACCTCAGAAGGATGAAAGGTTGAGTTGACCCGCCAGGATTTGAACCAGTGACCATAAGGTTGAACACAAGCCCCGACAGTGGGCGCAGTAGTTCAATAACCCACCAGACCTGGCTAGAAATCTAATATGCCAGTGAGTCTAATGAATAAACAAAGCATATAAGAGTATATATATATCCGGATTTTACTTCTACACCCTTCTTCCTCCCCACATCTCACATTTAAAAGTATTTGGACTGATTTGACATAAATTGCATAAAATCACAATCTGTGATTCCAAATGCCAGATAATTGTGGGTGCTGACTTTATATACTATTGAGAAAACTTAGAACAGCACACAACCATCTTGGAATGCGAGATGATTGCAAATTGCTCTTAATTTTGGAGGCAGTGGGTTACATATCTTAGTCATTCGCTCTGAGAGGGAGTTTCCTATAGTATGAGATATAATGCAGGGAGGGACAGACAAGAGAGGAGCGAGAATAAATAGAGGAGCTCTGGATTGGCAGTAAGCACAAAGGTTTTTCTGAAAGAATGGGGGACCTGAGTCAAGAATGGCACAATTAGAGCTGCACACTGCTTTGAACATATGTCAAGTCATTAGCAGCCAGTTTAGAGACTGAAGAGCAGTGATGTTAGAGTTATAATAAGTCGCCTGGCAGCTGCTCTCTTGGTTATCCTTAATTTTGAATCAGTAGGTTGGATAGTCTGAGGTATGTACCTTTTGGGTAGCCTAGATGCAAGACTGCTAGCTTGAAAGTGTTGTATACATTTTTGGGGATTCCTGCAGAATGCAAGATTAAATGTAGACATCTCAGCATTTAATTAGATCCCTTTGTAACTTGATTCACTTGAGGTGAATCATGAAGTACCTCATGTCTGTGAACCTTTCGAGATCCCTTAATTGAAGAGATGATTTAAGAGGAGGTCCAAGCTCTTCTGGCCATAGGCTGAATGAGTGATACATGGTAGAAGGTCTATTTACCACTGGCATAACTCAACTTTGTATCATGGCCAATGAATCAACACGGACTTTGTGCCTCATATCACCACCGCTGAAGTCAATGCTATCATGAAGACAATCCACCGGGGACTTCATCTGACTCTTGCTCCCACCACTCCTTCTCCAATGGACTCATCCTGATCATCAAACCATTAACACCCATCGTCAATACCTCCAATGACTTTGCCACATTCCTGGACACCTAGAAAGATGCCACTGTCATGGCCCTGCTCAATAAACAATCCAATGACCCAGTCACACTTTACAACTACAGGCCCATCTCCCTCCTACCATACCCAGCAATGGTCTTAGAGAAACTAATCAACCAATGCCTTACTGACCACCTCAGCATCCCCAGCTCCTCAACATCACGCAGTACATGCCCAACCACAGTCAACATTCGCATGATCCTTGACAGAGGAGACATAGCATCTACTGGGCCTCTGTGCGGCATTTGAAATTGTCTCCCACCACATCCTCATCAGGCGCTTGATAGAGATTTGCAACCAAGAATCTGCTCTCTGCTGGATCCTTCTTAACAGATTGAACGCAAGCTGTCAACCTGGCAACTTACTCCTCAAAGACTGCAAACTCATCTCCGGAGTGCCTCAAGGTTCATCACTCAGCTCCACCCTCCAAAGCATAAATGATCGCTCTGGCCAATGTCATCAACGAACAGGACATCAACATCCTCTCCTACGCAGACTAAACGCAACTCATACTCTCTCTCTCACGCAAGGGCCCCAAAACATTAAAATATTTCACCACCTACATGCCTGAAGTTGCTAACTGGATGAAAGTCAAACTGATAAGAAAAAAATAGTGATCTTCGGCAAGAACACCTCACCATGAGACTCCAACTGGTGGCCGGTCGAACTCGGACTCACACTAGAACCCATGCCAGGAACCTCAGAATAATCATCGATAGCCACCTGGATGTGGCCCACTTGGCAACGCCGTCACTGCATCCTGCTATCACACCCTTAAGATGCTGAGGATGATCTTCAAATGGATCCCAAGCAACACTAGAAAAACTGACACTCATGCCCTAGTCACCAGGAAGTTGCATAGTCTCTATGCTGGAATCACCAAGCAACTCACTAAAAAACTACAAATCACCCAGACCTCAGCAGCCACACTAATCCTCAACCTCGCATACACACTCACACTACACCTCAGGGAACTACACTGATACACAAACACACTCAATTCAAACTCTTCACACACACACACATTTAAGGCGCAACACAACTCAGGCCTCGGCCAACCTGAGCAGTCACATCTCTTTCTACTAACCACCCAGACAACTCAGCTCCACAGGACTACTACTCGCACACATCCCTCGCATGCAGAGAACCAGATCAGGAGTAGGATGGGCGTTACATGGCTCTTACAGCATGGAAAGACGGACCACTCCACATCAGAGCTTCCTCCTCTCTTCATCAATTCTGCAAGTAGCTGAAGACCTGGCTTTTCAATTAACCAACCTACCATAGGCAGGGCTAAGCACACGCACCTCCTCACCGTCAGGATACCCACGCGGATGATAGGTGATTTGTATTACAAATACAAATCACATAACAAATGTACTTAAAAGAGAGACAATAAGCGTACGATCTCAAATAATTGCTAGACGAACCCCTGTTGTTTTATCTTTATTTTACCATGTACTGCTTTCTGCACAGTGTTGAAAAAAATTAAAAAGGGTACTGTAGGTTTCCCCGGCAGCGATATAGCCCTGGCCTCTCTGTAAATTCTTTCTCACGTGAGGCACAAGGAGAAAATGTTACCCTGCAAATATGTATTTGCTAAATGTGTGATAAAAGCAGTATTACAAGAGGTGTACAGAAAAAGGAGATCAGCCCATCTGTCCTGAAGGTAAAACCGTACACCGAGGCTGTGACTCTTCAGGGTTAAAGGCAGACTCTCCAAGTAGGGCCTTTTTCAACCACATGCTCCGCCTCACGTTGCAGCGCTGCCAAAAGCCATCTGACAGGATATATAAGCTTCACCCCGTCCTACCTAAGCGAACAAAGAGTTCTCAGAGCTGGCAACCGGTTTACACAGAGCGGGAACTTTTTTGATTTTTTTTTTTTAGACCGGCTGGAATCTGCAGTGCCGCTTGGAAACCATAACTTGGGGGAGGGGAAAGCAAAAAACGTGTTTGTTTTACTCTCACCATCTTGCCTGCGGGATCGTCTCACACTGCAGGCCCCGCGCCATAAAGGTTAAATTAAAGCCCCAAGCATAATCGTGTGGAAAATGGACATTATTGATTCCTACGGCCCATTGTTCCCGCATTCTGAGTCCCCGAAGTTCAAGTTCAAGATGCTGTTACATCATGTCTGGTTCCTCCTGGTTACCAGACGGCTTGAGACGTGACCACAGCCACAGAAATAACAAACAGCCTTCTTCACGCTTCGCCTCCCCGATCGACCCAAACGTAAACTTTTTCTCCCTCCCACCGCCTCTTTTTATTCCCTTCAAGTGTGCTTCAAGTATGGAGCGCGGCTAATTTAGAGATTAGGTTCCAAATTAGATTATCTAATGGTACTTTAATGGATTGCCGACCCATTTCCTGTGGGATGGCGGCACGCAGGCCTGGCCGGCGTACAGCGCGCTAGCCAGAGAGGGTTCTGAAGAAGGCCGGGCAACAGGGGGCAGTCGTGTGCTGGGTGGGCATGGCGTCTGGGTGCTGACGTCACGCAACAATTAAAAGCCTTCCTTAACACTTCTTGTTGAATTCCAAATTGACACCCACAAACTGTATAATACTGTGCTATCTGTAATGTGTTGACTGTGTTTGCTGTTAATAAACAGATTTTTTTAAACGCCTTCTTTTAAAAAAAAAAAAAAATCTGGACACGCCACGATTTTAGTCTACCTCTTCGAAGTATAAGGCTCAGTTTGCATTCTTTTTCACCAAAAAACTGAACTTCTGGGGCAAGGGCGGGCGGCCTGCATCTCACCCAGTGTGGGAAAGCGCACTCGCTTCGTTTCAAAACGCTGTGCACCCTCGAGCTGTCGCATTACAGAGGGGTGAGGTAATTCCCTTCGCCTGTCATAGCAGCTTCCTGAGGAGGAACTCAGCAGGGTTTCTGTGCTATGTACACGACAGCAGTGTGGAAAATCTCTTCCGCAATAACCCTTTGCTTGAAGTAAAAGAGCGTCCCGTCTCTTTTCCCTGCATTTATCGACATTTTATCGCAGCAGTCGCTTCGTCGTGTTGAGGGGGCACAGTCTGAAGCAAGGCAAACCTGAAAAAACTTATGCGAGCAAAAATCTGATAGAGGCAAACCCTCCACACACCAAACCCCTGGAACAAGCCAGCTGCTGTACTGTACTTGTGTCTAGATAACAGCCCGGATGCAGGAAACGCTGACCTAGTGCTTTTGCCATTGCAGTGGTCTGTGGCAGAAGTTAACCCTTACAATGAGAGCGACTGCACAGAGCGGTCTCATTACAGCGAGGTTAGACGTAATGCAGCACGTCGAGCAGGCATGGCACAAGCAGGTTTCCAGGGAAAGATGTGTGGCTCTATACCCTCTCACAAGAGGTAGATCTACAGACCGGTGATTTGGTCACGTATAATGAATGGAACCAAAATATGCGAGTCCCTAATTGCATGAAGTCATCTACTACATGCATGTTATTCTAAAAAACAGAAACAAAATACACACGTTTATGTCAATGTTTTCCTAAAGGAATGCGTAACAAGTCAGGAAATTGAACATTATTTAGAGTTTGGGTGGCTAAGCATCTATGAGGAGTATTCAGTCACGGCTGAACCCAGTTATTTAATTTTTAAGGAATACAGGTCCCTTACTTCATTATGACATATTAAAGTTGCAACTTTCCAGATCCAGGTCCCTTACTTCATTATGACATATTAAAGTTGCAACTTTCCAGATGGCCTTATGCTTTAACTTTTCAGCTTCACAATGAACACATTAATATTTTTAATTTCAGATCTGCAAGTACCTCCTTCTATGATCATACACACAGCTAGTGAGGTATTTCAACAAATTTCCATACCAACATTGATGACAGCCAGCAAAACCACTTACAATCCGAAACAACACACCTGGACTCCTACCTCATTCACGGCTACAATCTGGAGTCTACCACGCCAGGGTCCTAAAATAGCATTACTCACAGTCTAGGAAAGAGCCTCATAAGGACGCAGCACATGAATGTGCCATTTCCTTGTTCATTTTAACCAAGATAACGACCAACTCCAAAACCGCTAACCCAAGCATCTATCGTCACTCACTGGGCATCAGTCTCCGAGCCATTAACTGGACACTGAATTAATGTCTCCCAAAAATCTACATTAGGCCATTACAACTCCATTCTGCTCGTCTGACACTCAGCATTGACCAACGCTCACCACATTCGCCCATACTTGTAAGTGCTCATATCCACCCACCTTAAGGAAAGAATCCAACGTTGCAACATATTTATACACGTTTGCTGGAATGACATAAAACATCTCCTAAGTAGCACTGGCATGTCAGACGACCATCAAATCCTAGAATTCCGCCAGAAAAACATTGAAACTTGGGTGTTTAGGAGATTCCTTTAAGTTAAAAGAGTACTATCTCTCCTTGCCAGTTCCCCAAGACCGTTCGTAAGAGATTTCCTTTTCAATCAACTCACTGCAACCAGCCAGGATGTAAAGGCCATATAGGTAACCCTGGACTCCAACATGACCTCGGTGTCTTAAGTGGAACAATATCAGCCTCTAATCACTATTTGCACCTTCTGTGCAAAACTTTCCCATGCAGTCTTGACAGTGACTGATCTGCAATCGGTAGTGCCGGCATCATGACCCAAATGGACTGTGCAGATCACAATTAACTAAGTCTCCAGAAACATTAGATACATGGCTGCCACACTAAACATCAGCATGCACCACTAGCAGCTTGTATTTTATCATATGGGTCAGAGACGTTTTTAGGCATGGACAAATTGGTCTCTGGCCCAGGGTCCCAGCCTTTCAGGGGCCCCCTGATAGCACCAACTATGTTCTGCAGAGAGGTTTGCCGATGACCTTGAATAAATCTTAAACAGATTGTTGTAAATAGCGTTTTCTTTCATTTGTTTTTAATGTGTGAGAGTCTATTACAGACATTTTGCAGACAAATGTGTTTGTTTCATGCAACATCCATATAAAAAGTTTCTTTTAGATCAATACAGGGCCTCACATATGAAACATGAGAGGGTGTCACATAGATTATTCGCAGTAATATTAGTGAGTTGCTGCTGTGTTATAATACTGAAAACACATATCACTATCCCTGGATATTAGATGTAAACACATTTAGAACTTGGACCATTGTGCCTGTGCACCGTCAGTGACCTGGCCAAAGATAGCATGTTCTGAACAGTGGTCCCCAAAATAAGTTTGGTTGAGGGCCCCCAAAATCCTTCAAATGTCCCGGCGGTGGGTTCGTTTTTTACCCATATGCCGAGGATGCCGAGCTGCTAGTTTACCTGGATGACAAGTGGGAAGGTGCATCCCACCAATTCCATTCCTGTCTTGTGTAGGTTGTACAGTGAATGTTTTCAGTTTCTAATTGTAATTTATGGATCACACTTAATGCTGCCTTTTCTTTTGCCTGCAAACCTAAACTTGGTTGTCGCAATCTGTTTTTAATTCTCAGAGTTTTGTGCAAAAGCATTCATTTGGAAGGCCAACACCTTGTCATTCATGCTGCCAAGGCCTTGCATTTCAACATGACATTACACGGTATACAAGTTATCCCCAATTCTCTGGTTAACAGATTTCAAATTGTTTCAAATGCGAGGGTCTATCTCCGTCTGTGTTTGAAGAGAAGAGATTCTATTATATCATATCTTTCTAAACTCCAGTGGCTCTACTGGTAGAGCAGTGCATTTATGTTTAAGGCCCTCTGCATGGTCCATCGTAGAGTTAATTCTGTTGACCGTTACTGCAGAGCTTTCCCTGTTTTGGCTTGCTCTTCCTCGAGTACAGCGGGCTATTTCTTTTTGTTCCATGTTTCCAACTTTGGAAACTCTTGCCCTGTCTCTTTTTGAAAACTGAGCAATCATCTGAGCTTTCATACGATTCCTAAAAAATAATGTCTTCCAGCTATCACCGAGGCAGTTTGCCAGAAAACCATGTGGTAAACATGTGCTGAGACCCCCGCAACCAGATTCACAAACTCCTTACCATCAAAAAATGCCTAAAGCCTCACCTGTTTTCAGACCACCATACACCTTCATGGCAGATAGTGTCTAGATTTTGTTCTGGTCTCACTGTGTCCTATATAGGCCTTCATGTCATCACCTTAGATCACTGTGTTGAGACTTCTTGACAAATCTTACCTGACATAGAGTTGCTTGTCCATTTCTGTACTGTCACAAAGCCAATCTCGAATGTCTCAGTGCTTTATAACCCTTGTTAGGTGTGGCAAAGGAGTACTGATTTGCAATGCACCCTCTTTAACTAATGTGGGCATACCACTCATGCGAATCGTCAGACATTAGACATAATAAACATGTCAAGTGCCCCACTCATTACCGTCAGTCCCAATGTTGAAATATTCCATGCATGGCGATTTCCCCAGTGATACTGGTCCGGTTGGCCTTTGTTGCCCTTCTAGTGCATTTACAAACACACATGTTGCTGGTCTTCCTTCCTGCAAGGATTTGTATTGTTTCTATGCACTTAGAGACCTTTTAGCCTGCATGGGCCTCCTTCCTCGTGAAATAACCTGACAATCCTCGGCCTGGCTCATGAACATGGATAAGAAGACAAGGCAGTGCTTGATTGCCCTGCGAGTTTTACTCATTGCTTGCTTCATCCTGAGGAAACCAAGCCAAGAGGCCAGTGTAATATATTGGCCTAGATGGCACATCAGAATCTCACTTCTTCCTCTGACTTGTCATTGTGTTGTGTACAAGATGGGCAAGTAGCCAGTCCATGGATACAGATGTCTTGTTTTCAAACAAAATCTGTGCATTCCCATTGGTCTAATTTCATAATTTAGTTGGGCATTTTAAACAGTCTCTAATGTTTTTGGGTGGAGAAAATTGCATATTTTCACTCTGATTTGAATAAATGATCTGACTAACTGCTGGTGTGGTTGCCAGGACCTGTGCGGGTATATCGTATTGATACTTGGTTAGAATGTGTCACCTTGATTTGTTTTGCAAGAAGATTAGTTTGTTTTTCAAGGACATGCACCTATCTCTGCAAAACAGATGTTGTCCATCCTACTGTGACAAAGATGCTTCATCCAAGACAACAAAGACCGTGTGTCTGGTTTGCACCCTTTTTGGACAGATCCACAGACAAATTATCAATTTAAAGGGACAAGAGACTGGCTGTATACTGAAAGTGATCCGCACTTTCATAATTTGAGCTGCTCTCTCTGAGATAGAAGAGTCAGAGAAAATTACAAAAGTCACATAGAGTCAAACCACCTGTGCCATCTTCAGGGCTGTGGTGACTAGAGACGTGTTTACAATGACGGCAAAAGCCTCCGGTGCTTGGCAGAGAAACTGGCACAAATCTATAATGCAAATATGGAAGAGAAATTAAATCTGGGCATTGTGCGTAAGTATCTGAAGCAGCTGTAACACTGTTTCATAATAGCTGATGAAAACCAAAGCAGGAGTAATCACCTTTGAGGATTAGACTGTACTTCAGTGTCCCTTTTCACCTTATAAAAATTGGAAACACAGGCATGGCCTTATCCCCATAGATGGCGTGTGCGTGAGCACATGATTCCGGGCAGCATCAAACCTGCTCATTTAGTCCCTCTATAAAGTGATTATTTTAATTCCAACTCAATAGCTTAAGCTGAAGGCATCTGTGGAACGACTAGTAGAGACAAGGATCGATTGTCCAAGGGGAAGGACCAAGCGGCTAATTTTCCAAACTGAAGGATAACAATATCAATGCGTGTTTTTGTAAGTTCATAGTCACTGACAGTTGTCAACATACACTTGTAACTCTCAAATAATTTTATATGCATATTGAAATCTTTATTTTACGCCGTTGTGCTCATACTAACGTCAGAAGCAATTATTTTAAAACATTATGACAACATATTTGCCCAAGTTCTGGTAATAAAGCAACTTTTCCTAATTAATTAATTTTCTATGATTTTTTTTTACATCGACTCTGTATTATGTGATGCAAATGCTTGTCTAATTAAAATGGTTTATTGCATTCAAAGGCAAAAATCAAAGGCGAAAGATGACTATCCCCAAGTAAGAGTTACGGAAAGACTATACTAATACTATCACCGAAGGCTCATGAATTTGCTGAGCACCCTTACGAAGGAAGCTGTGGTTGTAAAATAGGCAACCACTAACTTGACTGACAGGTGCCCCAGACTGTTGCTCAGTACAAAAAATGGACATACAGGGTAAATAAGGGATGGTTGCTAATTAACTGAATATCCACCCTAGGGACTAGCACCCATATAGCAGGGAAAATGGTCTGAGAATTGGCAGCCAAATACAATTGTGTTTGAATTAATGCACGTAGGGGCGCCAAAATCCTGGAGTACTGTGTAGACTAGATGCTACATGCCTGAAGATTAAAACCAGATTGTAGACAGTTCAGTTTTATTCACAACCCATAAGAGGGAAGGCTGAATGATGCAAGTGTACATCCTGCAGTAAAGTATGAGTCCAAGATACAAGAGATCCATTCAGGTCCCATAAAAATATTTACACTACAAGCTGCACGAGTTTTCAAACCAAGCCAAGAGTTGGAACAAGAGGAGGGAAAAAGCAGCATTATTAAAAGTGCATTGTCAAAAAAGGGGACTGAATGCATTGATATGTCCTGCACGCAGAAGCGGCAGGAAGAAAACCTAGTAAATAAGGTTTAAAAGGAGTGGGACAAAAATGATGGAACAAATGTATTAAAAAAGAAAGAGGGCTGGTGGACTTTAAGGAGTATGTTTATCTGATTCGTGGGGCATGCGTACAAAGGGGCAAGAATCTCGCAGAAAGATTTTAGAACCATAGTTCAATTTTGCCAAAAGTCAAACTTAATCACTTATTGCCTACACTTGACTTTCTTCACACTGGACCACTTCATCGGAGCACATTTTTACCAGAGGAAAAACAGAACATATTTAATATAGCAAAATTCATGACTTCATATACATCCGTATTTCTTTCATGTACACCTTTGTCATATGGACTTTGGCATGGAGGAACAGAAAAGATAATTAAAAACTTTATTTGTGCTCTAAGGTCGATCCTTGAGCAAACATCCAATTGTCTTGCCAAATATAAGTAGTGGTAAGGAGCATGAGCTCTGCTGGCATTACTTACTACTATTTTATATACACAAAAACAGGAATACATGGATAGATATCATTGCACAACCACTTAAGCACACAGCCAAAAATTATGTTTAAAAAGTGCGTTTAGGATTAGAATTAGTATGAAGGTTTTATGTTTTTAATCTTCTTACATAAAATACATTTGACTGCATGTCTTTCTTCCTTTTCTAGTTTATGTTTCTAAACCCTTGAACAAAGCACATTTATCATAGCCATTTAAGGAAATGAAGAGCTGAGGAACGCATTAAAAACAAATGCTGACAACAACTTAAACATCATTTTAAAACTCATAAGGAGTGTCCTGTGTCATGGAAAAGCACATAGAGATCATTGGGAAGGTGAAGAAGAATGGAAATATATCCATTTATAAGTACTCGCAACTGTAAAATGAAAATGTAAGACGCGTCTGGCTTTTTTTTCTTTTTTTACTAGTTTCCAGGGTTTGTATGTGGGATTGTGCCTGGAGTTGCAGAGTGGTCATAAATTGGGATGATGGTTACAAGTAGGCCTGGTGAAATGTAATTTACGCCAGCATAATTCACTTAATTTCGGGAATTTTGCGTTATGGTTGTCACATGAAATTCACGAAATTATGCCTATCAGCACAATTTGTCGTAAAAATTTACAGTGGATGGCTGGGAACAGCAGACCGTGGGCAGCTGTTGTTTGCAGTGCTTTTTTGTGCACTTTTTTTAGTACAATATGTACCTTTGCATCAAAAAATGAACCCAGGACGCATAACACAAAAGCTAAATACGCAAATTTCGTAAATCCTAATTATATGATGAAGCTCTGCTGGCAGATATATTTTAGTGCAAGCCTTAGATAAAGCAACATGAACGTAGGCACATATTAGGGTATGAAATACATCCATGCACTGCAAGAGAAAATATTCGAGAAAGAGAGAAACTCTCTTCAGTTCACCAGGCCTAGTTTTGGTTGTTTACAATTGTCTATAGCAGATATCTGATGCACACTTAGCAGTGCACTACACAAGTACGTTTCGAAGCTTCGGTCTTGGTTTATATCAATCCAGCTCTGCGTAAAGATGCACATTCCATATCCCCCGTCTTTCTCCGGCTGAACGATTTATGCCACAGACTTGATTTCCTGCGCCCGGGACAGCGGTCTGCAGCAAGGCTGTCGTTTCAGGCGGGCAGCGGGGACAGAGCTGTAGATCTTCTCGGAATGAAGGACAAGACCTGCGGCCAAACCGGCGCGAGGACAGCTGACCCCGCGCCCCCGGGAGGGCAGCTCCTCCTCGCGCGCGGGGTTCACTGCCAGGGCACGGCGGAGCGGGCGCTGACGTTGCACTTCTGCCTTTAACCTGTGGCGTGCCGTCGCACAGCACGCACTCCGTTTCCCGCCCCTCTCGGCTCTCGGGCCCAGCTGCAGTGGTGCTGGCGGGCAGATTACGAGTCTTTGCGCGCCATTGTTCCCCGGTGCAGAACGAAAAATGCAAACCCCATGATAGGGTGGCAACCTTTCCCCTCCCAAAAATGGAAACGTGTTCGTTTTTAGATTTTAGTAAAGACGGATGCAGGTACGTCAGATTTAAACAAAATATCTATATCAGCGGTCGAAGTGCATAAAAAAATATATATAGGTACTGTGATGATGTATGCCATGGGGTCGGATCAGTGAGCTTGGGGGCGCGGTCAAAGGTGTGGCTAAAATAAACAAAATATTCTTTCAGGTGTTTTTGGTCTTTCACCTTCAGGTAACTACATATTTAATAGCGCACAGCTTAAATGAGAAATACTTTTCAAAAGTTATTAATCAATGGCAGATGCACTAGGGACATTATGAAACCTCTATTATTTAATAGAGGCGGAGAGCTGTGGTGCAGCGGCCAGGGCAGCTGACTTCGGAGCACAGGGTTCACCTTTCGATCCCCGGTGGCAGCTCAGCTCAGCACCATGTGACTTTGGGCAATAGCTCACTTAATTTCCACGACGGCCCCCAGCGCCTTGAGACCTATAAGCAGGGCTCGAGTCCGGGTACCACGCGGGTGGATGGCGTCCACCCTCTTATTTTACCGGGAGCTCGTTAACTGGAGCAAATGGAGCCACACATTCAGTCTTTGGCCTCTCTGGGGCGAGATCGTAGCTCATTCAGAACACTGCTCACACGCTGGCTTCTCTGATGCAATCGTATCTAAGGGGTGAGCGAGGGGAGGCAATGAGTCTGATGGGTCAAGCCACCTTTCGTGACGTCACTTCCTGTCGTGACGTCAGCATCCCCCCACTTCTTTTTTTAGGAATTGTGCCCTGCCTATAAGGGTGAGTTGTTCGAGCTTTACAAATAGGGATTTAGATTTAACTATGCACCGCAAAGGTCTGGGTAACCAGAGAACCACAGAAATATATCTTGGTTGGTGCAAAGGAGAATATTGGAGTGTATTTTTAGTGCTACAAAGTCCAGGCCTGTGACAGAAAGCACTGTGAATATATAAGTCATTATTTTAAACTTGCATTACATAAAGTATAAGCTAGGCTGCTCCAAGATGCTCAAAAAGGTTTAATATAAAGTGTTTCTTCCAAAATATCGTTTTTAGTACTTTTTTTTTTGGTACTGTTCATATTTCCTCCCTCAAATCCTCCTGGAGATGATCAGACGTTGTTGACACACTGTCTCAGTGCACTAGGGTCTCGTATGACAAACTTTCCAGGGGGTGATCCTAGTTCTCATTTCTCCACTGTACTGAACTACAAAAAACATTCAAACTATTTTATCAAACAGGTTAAAAAAAAATCAGAGTTGAACCACAGTTGCACAATAAATGCCCACTCTGCGTGCGCCAACAACTCCAACAGTGCCTCAAAGAAATGCAGCAACTTTTTATGGCAGTCTGTCTGGCGGGAGGTAATTCACCCTCCATGCTAAGCCTAGTCTTTGGTGTCTTCTAACAGTTTGTCAGCAGAGATCAAAATGCTGAGCCGAATTATATCTGGTGTCAGTGGGGGCGTGGGGCAGTAACGTGAACTAGATCTCTCCAGAGGCTGGGGCAGAACAACCGTGAAAAGATCAGTGAGAATGGGTTATCCATCATGTGAAAGCCCCCTTGTCTTGTTTTACGATGAGCGGAATATTATGTGCTTTTTGAACGCAAAATCTCTGCATGACTAGAGGTAGCAACACCACTGCCCAAGCTGGTGTTGAAACTCAGAAGGGACTTACCTGTTAACAAGAATGTGTGATGCTTCTAAGTAAAATTCGCTGCCGGTAGCCTACCCGTTAGAAGAGCCTCAATTGCTTTTTGCCGCCCTGCTTAACTCAGGCGCAGCTTGTCCCGCCGGCTGTTCAAGTCTAAGCACCTTTCAGCGATCTATCATTGAGTGACCAACCGGACCACCGACACCCTCGCTCGCCCGCCTGGGTCTAACTCACTGTGTCCATCGACAACCCTGTCCTGATGACGATCCCGACTAAAGGGGATCGAAACGCCGTCGACTGTACAGCTTGAACTATACGACGCATATCACGTTTTGTGCTCCTGTATAAATAAGTGGTTGTCAAGTGATTATAACTTGTTTTTCGGAGCCATTATTTGATGTAAATACTTTGGTTAATGCGTCGCCAATGCTGTTGTTTTTAGCACTTGCACTTTCACTATCACTAAACTGTATATAGCACTCGCACCAAGTGTCACTGGGTTGTCACAAGATCCGCTCTGTACAGTGCTGTTTTAAACTGTATTGACATATGAAAGATCTTTTTCCCTTACCTCTTGGTAAATTATACCACTTCCTCTGAAAATCAATTGACTCCTTGTCTTTCTCTCCTGTGTAATGCATATTGCATACATTCTTTGAAACTGCCTTCACGTAAATCCTGTTGGGAATTGTTCTAGCTTACACGATACACCCATCCCAACGAGGTCTATGGGTTTTCTCCTGTTCTTCCTATACAATCTAAGTAAAATCCAGCATAGTTTATTATCGTGTGCAGCCGATGACAATATGCAAGAACATATATGATGGACTTACACAACAGTTATTTTAAAATATCAAAAACACTGCATTACAGCTTTACTGAAAAATACCCTTCTTGTCTTTAATTTCTAATCAAGACTGAACTTTCTGACCTACTGAATAATAAAATACTGCTGGGATTTCAGAGTGACCAACAATTAGCAAAACGTGAATTTAAATTCACTTCATACATATTGATTGTGGATATAAGGAAAACCTGTGATGATTTTACTATTCAGTGGGCCAACCACACAGTCCCATTTCATTCTTGCCTTACATTTAAAATCACCTCTTTCTGTGTTCTAATTTCAACAGATTATCTCAGCAGCATTACGGATTGGCTAGCCAGATGTTCACAAACGTTCTGACTCCACTGCCATCTAGGGAACTTCAAGTGAAAATCCTAGAGCAATGCTTGGTACCTTCTTTGCAACATCATCTGCCATTAGGACATGTGAGCATGTGGCCGTATCTTGCGCTGACACTTGTGAGAGGGCACTTCTTATTATACATTTCAGTGTTGTCAGAATAATGCTAGTTTTGCAGTTGTTTCTACCAACCAAAAATGTATTGTCCACAACACAATACATTTACAAGACTGTGTAGCTCCAGGAATCATAAATGTTAATCCTGCGTCCTGAAAAATATTCCTTGTCATAGGTGGTGCTTCAAAACCCTATTTTCACCTTATGAAGCAAAGAGATTTCAGGAAGGGTAAACTTCGATTTTCACTTTAAAAAAGTCTGCATTTAGATCACTTTATTTGGGCACAATGATTACTCAACATTGCATTTATGTGGTGCATCCCTATACCACTCTGACTCGCTGTAGATGAAGAGATCCTGCTGAATGAGGTATAGCAATCCTCAGAGCAAGAATTTGCTCATCACAACACATTTCCTCAATAGATGAAAAACTGAAAGGGGTAAAGTTAGCAAAATGTATTAAACTGCCATTTGAACTATTTTCCAGTTTCTGCAAAATCCTTCACATAATCCTTTATACATGCTACGGATATGATGTGAGACAGGAGTCAGGCACGCCTGTCGTTGTACTGCAAAGGTAGGTAAAAATATCATCTGTATCTGTTAACTTACATTCCATAGTTTAAACCTAGCCAGTTGGCAGGGGTGTTAGGAAATATATATTACAAATGGATATTTAGTTTTTATAGGAAATTCGAAGGATAGGGAACATTCCTCAAGTCGATATTTTCATTTTCTGGAGAACCTCACCCTTTTACCCGGGGGATGTCCAGCATGACAAGGGCGGGGCAAACTATGTAAAAAATCCTAGTGCTCTTTGATGTGGGGTGGGCCAGGTATCTTGCAGATGTGCACAGAAGGAAATTGGGCACATGTAATGAATGACAAGTCGTCCATTTGTCAGGCGATTGGGCTAGTAACATTTGTCAAAGACGTTTACATTCAAAGAATGTTTTACAAGGTGAATGAAAAAACAAGATATCTGAAATTTGTTAAGGGTTCCATTCCAGATCGATGACCCATTGGCCTGAGCTCTGGAAGATCTATTCAGGATTTTTTTGCAGATTGCATCAGCAGCAAGCAGAATGCGGGGCAGCGGGTTTGTGACCGGTACGAACCTACAAAATTGAATTCCTAAGGATTGTTTTCTCACTAGGCCATATTTCCCAGCGTGCATCCATAACTGTACATCCAAAGAAAGACAAGATAAATGGGTGCTAGGGCTTCCAAAGTGCATTGGACCAATTAATATGACTGGTAGATGATATTTCGGCTGATTTAACACATCTGTTCTTTCAATCCAACATAAAGTATACACTAAGGCTTGGATGTGTGGGGTCTGTGTTGTGGGACCAATTGTGTTCTTACCCTGGTCTGTGGCGTCTAAACGTTTATAAACGTTCATGCTCTCATGGTCAGACTCAAGGCTCTGAATGCTCCCAGTTAAGGGTCAACGAGTCAAACGAGCCAAGGAGCAAAACCCTGGCTTTCCATGTCATGCTATTCTAAAACACCTTATAACTATAAGTAGAATCCTTCACAGTGGTAAAGTATGGAACAGGAGCTGCCATTTCATGTTCAATCAAAAACACTGATCTTTATTGATTGGCTAACTTTTAACCAAACCTTAGGAGTAACGTTTCAACCTTTCAAACCATAGAATGATATTTTAATGTTTCCTGGGTATTCAAATATAGAACTCTGTCCTACAAAATGAGTCATTGTTCACACTGAATTGTCCTGATATGATGATGATTGGTAGCAAAGTCCAACGTGTATTGTATACTGTACAGGTTCACATGAGGCAGATTCCTATTGAAAACGTCAGAAACAAACTCTCAATTATGAATTATGCAACTTTTCTCCTGTCTACTCTTTCTGTATTCCCCAAATGCAAACCTGACTTGCAAGCAAAAACTATTCAGACTTGCCTATTTAGCAAATAAGATACTCACACGAAAGGGTACAAATTATCAAAGTAATTTGCACAAGACACTGAGGTTCTATCTATTTATCTATCTAGCTAGCTATCTATCTAGCTATCTATCTATCTATCCATCTTTCTATCCATCCATCTATCCATATGTCTATCTACCATCCGTCTATCTGTCAGTCTATCTTCTAACCCTTGAAGCAACCAATCTGCCTAGCCAACTGTCCATAAATATGTTCTTATATATGGGACCATGAACCATGATGCAGTCTTATAGCCCACCGCTGATGGCTATAATGGTTGTTAAAGGCCCTCCCCCAAGTTACAATGAGGGACTATAACGAGGGAGAGGGCCTTTCTCAAATAGTATAGTGCGAGACAGAAGGGATTTCAGGCTATCAGAACATTCCAGTAACTGAGGGCAGAATGTTCTAAATTACACAAGGAGAAACATTCCACACTTTAAGAGCCGTGGACAGAATTACCGCTTGCCAATGGAAATGTTGAAATCTGGCCAGTTCTGTTGGAGTTCCCTGTGTTTTGGGTCAAAATAACAATGTGGAAATAGCAAAGTGAAAATGCCTAAATTATTTGGTGCCAGCCGATAGAAATCCAAACTCCGGAGTAGTAAAGCAGCATTCATGTGCATTGCTCTTTTTGGCAAAATAGAAGTCGTCTTAAAATCTTCAGAACCTCATTCCGATTTTTGCATTTTGAAAGTTATGGCCAACAGACAAACAATTTAGTTTAAAAATGAAGAATTTTTAGCTGATCTTCTGAATTTGTCAACAAAATATAGACCATTCCACTTGTTTAGCTGTGTGTGATGCATCATTTGATAACACTTCCATGGCAATAGTTGGCTAAACCATTGGTATTGTTAGTCTGATATTGCTGTGGGATAACAACTTACCTGGAGCAGTTATGTGGAATGTTGTATGATACATTTATGCCCAAGATGAAACCACGTGTAAAGAGTACTGGCTTGTTTTGCAACCATAATTAACGTTTTAAAGTGTTTCATGGGTGGCTGGAACAAGAACAACATGTGTAATGTTTATTTTACCTCTTATGAAAACCAGTTGAGTTTTTAATTGGAAAAGGACAAATTATTGTGTGCCACTATGGTATCTAATAACAATCTACTTAAATGGTTAAAATGCTTACTGGGAAATCACGATGGAACAACTCTAAAATGTACATTTACAATAGCATTCCAACTTCTTTTTCCAAAGACCTAGTTCCATGGATGAGAGCACTTCGACTGAGACTGTGTGCCTTCCTCAGCAGAGGTGTCTATTTAGTTTAATTTAAAAATCGTTTGAGCTATTAAATGATTTGTTTAACTATTAACTAAAGCACACCATGTGTGTAACGTCTTTACCAGATATTATGAACAAGTTAACAAGAGTCACTCAAAGTCTTAAAGAGTCCCACGGCCATGGCATATTAGCTGAGCTCACAGCAGCCGCGATTTATTTTTAATACGTGGTGTGAACAGTTTAAATATTTACAGAAATACTTAACTATTAGGGTAAGTCATTATTTGTAAACAATAATGTCCCAATTCACAAATCACCCAGTTGAACCTAGGTGGGAAAAGTGGGTCTTTTGCAAACATAAAATCCAAATCTGTATTGCTAGATTGATGGAATATTATGTGTATATGGTACTTTTAGGAATGTGGCAGAATTGCTACATTTGCAATTTAAGAAATAAGTGGGGTTGTGGATATAAAGGACTAGGCAGACTCCACCTAAGGTATTTCAGGACGTGAATGGGGAGAAAGCATCCTCATATTCAAAGGAAGTGTAAAGTATGGTGTTTCACCACTTGGGTTTTAGAAGAAAAAAAATAGATGTGAAAGTGCAGCATTAACACAAGTCGAATTTCAATATGTTAGACAATCTGCAGTCTCAATTTTTATGAATTTCAAAGCGCTAGAAATTCTTTAATCTATTTATTTATGTGAGAACGTCTGGGATTGTTTGTGAATCCATTAAAATCCATTAAAAGTCATGTGCCCCAAATGTAGGAGGGCACATTACTTACTGTGGGGTCGGTTGTGCATTGAGTCCTCATAGTTTCTTAGTGTGAGAGAGCAAATAATATGCATATAAATGGAAACAAACTGTCTGGCGTTAGTTTTCTTATTAAAAGCAAGCTGCAACATGAGAGCAAACATGTAATATTCATATTTTAACACTACTTGCTTATAATAAGTTATTACATGTGAGTAGTACTGTCCTCTACAGCCGCACAGAACACCTGGACGCACATTCTCTCAGAAGTTCAGAGACAAATGGTAAACAGTTTTCAAATATTCTCTGTGTTACAGAAGATAAGAAATTCTGGGGCATATTTACAAGCCCCCTGACCACCAGAGCACCACTTTTTTGATGCTCCGGTGGCGCAGTGTGCTGAGCCATGCAATGCCACCCTGCGTGGTTTTTCATGGCCTTGTAAATGTGGCCCCCTTCCATACATTTCTCTGCCTCAAAGAGGCATTCCCTGGGTGTTGCTGTGGGTGTTCCCACACAACACCAATGTAATCTGTGGCATTCCCAGATTTACAAGGTTTTGTAAACCTGGTAATGCATCAGATTATAACGCCCAGGGGAGGCGTAAAATTGGTGCAACAAGGAGAAATACCTTTATTTCTCCTAATTTTATTCTCTTTCTATGTGTGCTGCATTATGAAGCATATAAAGGAGGGAATCGCAATCAATGATTGTTTTTGGGCAGGAAGGTCGTCCCTTCCTGAACAAAAACAATCATCCCTGCAAGCAGGCACCCTTGCACCATGGTTCAAGGATACCTGCATTGGTGCTAGGCAGCCTATTGTGAGGCAACACTGAGAAAAGCACAGGGATGTGTCGTACTGTTGTAAATATGATGCATCCCTGCACTTTCCTAATGACACAGCTCGGCGCAGCAAAATGGCTTGCAGCGCCGGACTGCATCATTATCTTGTAAATATGTCCTTCTGCCTCTTACGGAGCGCCGAGTGTAGCATTAGATGTCTGCGCACTCTCTTTCACAGATTGCAGACAAGGAGATCAGTGTAGGAGTTCTGCTCTCACTGATCTAAACCATGGAGCCACACAGTGAACTGATGTGGACGGAGCAAGAACATGTTGTACTCTACATTAGGCCGTCTGCGATTCATGCCGATCCATCAGTGTTGCTGCAACGCGCTTAGTTGAGATTTTTATCCAGAACTTTGTATTTTTAAAGGAGAAAATTAATCTAAATGGCTGTATTTCAGAGCAGTTTGATTTTTTCTCTTGTTGATGTTTTGTATTGTTAACCTCTGTGCCATTGTACCAAATGCCACCACATCATGGGAAACACCTTCACACTGTCTTGTCATCAGCAGGCTTCATTCTGGTAGTTGCAGTTTGGTACGTAACACTGCACATTTGGGTTCAAACACTTACTATGCAGAGTGTTTATGGGAAAAACAAGTTTGGAGGCCTTGTGACTACATATTCATTAGAACCCTTAGAGACATACATTACTCTTAATATGAATGGTAAGGAGGAGTGTGTATCCCTAGTCCTCAGCTTGCCAAAGCCGAAGGTTGATTTTCACCAGCTAAAATATTCACAGCAGTTAAGTGTGTTTTCGCCGTAGGTCAACTAATGTATAGGTGTGCATGCATTACAGAGATGTATATCAGTGCACAGGTCTTTGTTTTGTGTGGCTACAGAAATCTGTACCTGTTTTTTCAAAGGTTATGATAGACAAACTTACATTACAACCATTTAAGTTACACCACCTTGTGCACCAACTTTTGTTACATTTTCAACGGGTTAGATAATAAACATATCTTTGTTCTATTAATCAGTGATAAATGTAATCATTAACGTAACGACATAGTTACGTTTTTTTGATTTTTCCTTGTATGTAAATGTAGGCTAATCACCTTTAACGAGTCATCCTTTCTTACCACGGTGTAATTGTTTATTTATAGCTCTCAACTGCACCAGCCATTCTCTCAAGATTAGTGGGTTAGTAAACTGTGGCTTACAATACATGGCTATTATAGTAACAATCTTTCCAAGCAAAGCAACCAAAACATAATTGGACTTGCTACACAGCCCAAGGAAAAACATATTACAGAAGAAGTGATGTGTTTATTCAGCGACATAAACAATCTGCATTTTAACTACAGGGCCCAAAATATAGTATTTACTTTCTGAGGCATAGCTGAAGTGTCACATATACCGAAACCCTCAAATCTTAAAATTGGATTATCGGTGTATTTGACAGCAACAATTTAGCCTCCCCGGGCATTTAGTTAACAGCACCGAGGATGTTATTACTTTATGTTAACAATACACCGAACTTTGCAGCAGCATGTAAAGGTTTATGTAGTACATAATACACAGAGGTGTTCATGTGAAATACATCGATCTATATAAATATATTTATTTTCTAGCAGGGCCACCTAAAACAGATATTGAAACTCTATGTACTGTATAAGTTTAGAAGTGCAGGGTTTGAAATAATCAAAATATTACCTTTGCCAAGTTATTCCCAATGTGTCCTCACTGGCACTGGGGTATAAATGCCTGCCGTTTTGATTCATGGTCCAGTCACATATCCTCAGCTGTCAAGTGAAACCTAGCAGTCAGATTTGGATTGAGCAGCACTACAGTTTTTTTTACTATTTATATGAACACATGCAATAGCGCATACCTTAATTTCCCAATATGTCACTACTCAACTTAAGTCTCAAAAGCAGAATTTCTATAGAGGTTGTATAACAAATAAACAGCTACTTTTCAAGTAGTCATATAAGAGTATCTTGTGTGTTTTTAGCATACAACAATTAGACATTATTAGCATTACAAAGTAATCTAAAGAAAAGAAAATGTTAATGTTCAATGGTGACAGAATTTAGGCGGGAAATGAAAATGGCATTGATGACTTTTTTTTCCCTATGCAAGCAACCAAGGATTTGCTCAGGGACGATGAAATAAATATTCATTATTTTAAAGCATGCAATTATGAAATTTAGAAGACATGCAATTTATAGAAGGGATACATTTGCAAACAATACACATACCCTAGTAAGTATGCTTCTGACGACTGATGTGACCGCCAGAATCATATGAAAACAGAGAGCGTTGTAAAATGGTCGCTCGCTAACTATTCTGATCATTTGAAATTCAGCACTACATGGAAGAAGGCAGGCATGCAAGAGAGAGAAAGAGAGAGCAAAGTTTCCTTAGCAAACCTAAATCTTGAGCTCCCTCCTTCTCAGACGATGAGTGTAACCCTATACATTGGTGTTGCTCAACAGCTGCCATACCGTGCTAACAAATTTATAGGAAAGGTTTGCGGGCCATATTACGAGGAGCTGAATTTAAAAGTCTTTAGCAAAAAAACATGCTACAACTATGTGCTCTTAACCATGCAAGTTAGTATTGCATGCACAAGCAATGTGGAGTATATAGGACATCGCGGAATATACTATTAGCTTAGGTATGAAGTAGACATGCTGTACTTTTTTCAATGCTATGTGTGAATGTGCCTACAGGAAAGCTCTAGCATTTGACCTATCCTGCAGACAACAGAAAACTCTGGTGTTGTGGTTGCATTAATAATGCTTATAGACTAATTTGAATGTTTGTCTTAAATCCAAAAGAACGCTAAACTAAATCTAATGAGCATTACAATGGCAAATTGCTTTCCCCAGAGAGTACGCCTCCCACCATTCAAGTCAGAGGCCACTGAAGTCATCTGCGGCGTGCCACAAGGATCTTCACTCAGCCCCACCCTCTTCAACGTATACATGAGCCCCCTCGCGACCATCGCACGCCAACACAACCTCAACATCATCTCCTACGCTGATGACACTCAACTAATCCTCTCACTCACCAAAGACCCAAACATCGCCAAAACCAACCTACACGAAGGAATGAAAGAGGTAGCCGAATGGATGAAGCATAGCCGTCTGAAACTGAATTCAGACAAAACAGAAGTCCTTATCTTAGGTACCTCCCCCTCCGCCTGGGACGACTCTTGGTGGCCAGAGGCCCTTGGAAAAGCACCCATCCCGACGAATCACGCACGGAACCTAGGCGTCATCCTGGATTCCTCACTCTCGATGACCAGACAAGTCAACGCCGTCTCTTCATCTTGCTTCAACATTCTTCGCATGCTCAAAAAAACTTTTCGCTGGATCCCCACCGAAACGCACTGGTTACAAGCCGCCTGGACTACGGAAACACCCTTTACGCCGGTATCACCGCAAAACTTCAGAAAAGACTCCAACGCATCCAGAACGCATCAGCCAGACTCATATTAGACATTCCGCGTAAAGAACACATTTCCGGTCACCTGAAAAACCTCCACTGGCTCCCCGTCAATAAGAGGATAACTTTCCGCCTCCTCACCCACGCACACAAAGCTCTTTACGAACTTGGACCCGAATGCCTCAATACACGTCTCTCCTTCTACACCCCCTCCCGCCAGCTGCGCTCTTCCAACCAAGCCCTCGCTGCTGTTCCCCGCGTCAACAAAACCACCATGGGAGGAAGATCATTCTCCTACCTAGCGGCCAAAACCTGGAACTCACTTCCCATGCACCTTCGCCTCACTCAAAACCACCTAGCATTCAGAAAGCAACTTAAAACCTGGATATTCGAGAAGTAATTCCTCACCCCTCTTCAAGCGCCTTGAGACCCTCTGGGTATGTAGCGCGCTATATAAATTTATTGACTTGACTTGACATTATGCCTTTATAGACAACAAGAAAAGCAAACATTTCCAAACATTACTTGTCTATTGGAGACGGTGTAATCTGCAGCAGAGAGGGTGCAGTAACCGTAGATATTTAGGCCTGATTGAATAGATTCCACTTATGCAACTTTGAGCTGATATTAGCGCAAATATACATATTGACAACCCGACTGGTGCCTAACGTCAACACCTGATTGGTGCAAATAGTCATTGTACACTAGCTATTCAGTGCTAATATTGTTTTTTTTCTCCTATCAGCAGTGCGATACTGTATCACAGCAATTTACTTAATTTAGCAATAGGGCGGGCCTACGATGTATGGACTGAGGATTGAAATTGGCAGCAGACTTGAGGATTCTGACCTCAGCCTACAATTGTGGGTGCTTTGCAATATAAGAGTATTCCATGCAATGAATACAGGCTGCAATTTTGTAACAAAAAATCAAGAAAGGTTCATTAATATATAAATCCTAGTTGATTTCACTCAGGGCTTTTTTTGTGGTTATTTATCAGTGGTAATGCAGGTATATGCACATTGCCACTAAGACCTGAAGGTTTGTTTTTAGTTGCTATTACAATGATCAACAGGTTGTTTGATATACACTTGAGCATTAGGCTCATGTCTAGATGGGGACTTTTTCACTCATATTTGGACTTGAAATTTCTAGGTTGCAATCTTTCTTACTAACATCGTGGATATATATCTTTGAACGTATGATCTCCTGGAAACACAAATAGAAGATATGCCATTTGTTATGTGTATTTGTAAACTGTACTATCACCCACGTGGGGATCCTGCGCAGATGTGTGTGCCTAGCCCTTCCTATGTAAGTGTTTAATTAAATTTCAACTGTTCTGATGATCAAAAAGGAGAACAGTATGTTGGTTAATTTTACATTTAACTATCCAGATGTTTGGCCAATAAACCAACCTATGACATTACAAGGAAAGAGAGGTGATCCCTAGCCCAGAACATCAACAATGCAAATCTCTTTTAAATCATTTAGTAGAACTTTCTCAGGCCCATCTTTGCCACACCCAGGACTTTACTAAGCGCTGCATTTGTTCTGCTAGTAAATGAGGTAACTAAGCTTAATAAGGAGACTCTTCGGATATGAGAACGGAATAGCGTTATTGAGGCGGCTACAGTAAGGCAGCGAGTGATCTATCAGACCACACATGGACGAAACAGGATGATTGGCATTACGGCCCTATTCATGCATAGAGTGACTGGGAAGCATACAGTGTTTATACGCATTAGCCAGTAGAGTAGTCTACGCTTGGGACCCTTACTTTTCTTAATGCAGTGTATAAGCAGCCATTTATTTTTTATGTGTTAGCAGACACCCATAGTCAGTATCCCCAGCACTGAAACAGGTGTCCACTATTCCTGCTTTGCTTTCTAGGGATAGAGGGGACTCTACGATGCAGATGTGGTGTATCTCGTGGTGGTTCACCTTGTTACTCTGCCAAGCCCATCTTCACTTCAGCTATCCTTATCAATGCAGCGAAACAAATCCTGCTGAGCAGATGTCATCTGCAAGCACATTTCTGACATTAAGGAGATGTAGGAGGCTGAGATCAAGCATAACTTGAAACCATCAGACCGCTGCAATGATGCATTCTTTGGATTGGCCCAAGTAACAAGTTCTCTTCTTAAGAAAGAATGCAGCGAAGGGATCCAAAAATGTGCCGCATTGTACACCATGACTTTTGTGAAGAGCAACAAAACTGGCAAGGTGTCTAATTCCCATAAAACAAATATTAGGCACTTCGCGTGAACAGGAAGAATAGATTTTGAAAAGTATGGATAATTGTATTCCAGGAAGCATATCCATGTCTGTTGTTCTGGAAACCTATTGCTTCGCTCACACAGACAATATGAGCGTATTTAAAACATATGTTCATTCCACTGTTTCACGATTAGATGAGTGTTTCTTGTCTTTCGTCAGCTGAAATGTTCCCTAAAGCTTTAGAATTCTCTTTGTAAAGCATGGACTCTTCCTGCAGGCATGGGCCGCCTAAAGCACTTGTTGCAGGAGCCATGGGGGCTCTTAGTCCATAGTCAGCAATTCGAGTAAGGATGTGGTCCTTTTGTTTGAAATGCTTGGGGTATATTCTTTAGTTTCTGGTTGTTGCACTGATTTCACAACTATCTATGACAACGATATCCAGAAGATGCCAATTTTTTAAAAGCCTAACCTAAAACGAGAGTTATTCCCCTAGTTGTCGGTGGAAACCAGATGCTTCACTGAGTTCTCCCAGTGTCATGTGTACACCCACAACCATAAAATAAATAAGTCCATAATTATTTGTTTGCAAGATATTCATTGAGAGGTTATTTCGAGTGTTAAAACCAGTAATGCCCCGTTTTGGTACACTGACGTGTAGAACAAGATTGAGTACTGAGTGATCCTCTTGAAGTATATCCTTTGTCTCTAACTAGCAATCTAGTCTACAAAGTCCCCGTGAACTGGACTCTTGCACTTGGAGACCAGGTTATTTTGCCACATATAAACCATCATCCGTGTTGTTTGTGCTGTTTGAGAATTTCACTTGACTTTTTCAGTGGTTTGTTTTTGGGCTTAAGGGACGTTTGGCCTGTTCTCAAACACCCATTGCTGAAAAACTAGGAATAAGGACAAACAACGTAACATTCATAGCCCACTTGATGCGTGCATTATATATGGCCTGGCACGCATATTGAAGAGAAACACTGTCCCGTGGTTTACAGATGTTGCCAAGGATTCACAGTCTCTGCACAAAGGATAACACTTGTTAAGAGTCTTCAGTTTTATTTTGCTTCTGGCATTTTATCGCAAGCATTATCCAAACATTTGTAATGCAGGGACGTTCTTACATTTTGTTTTGTGATTAATCTCACTGTTCCACTATGCCAACTTGTAAAAAGGCCTATTCATTTTGGAAGGAATAGTTAACAACTGAACAATAAGTTTATTGAGTGTGATTACTGTGTCAAACTGCATTTGCATTCCCATCCCACCAGCTCCTTGTGATGTGCATTGACTGCTCATCCTGCCAGTTTGCTTATCTAAGCACATCAGGAGCCTGAACAACTAGGACATCAGAGGTAAATGACGGTACCCACCACAGATACAACGCTGTAACCACTGGATATACCAATGACCAGAGTAAAAAGCCTCATAGCATGTACAAACCCAGTATTAGCTTGTGGTACCCAATAATCATGTCTAAGGACTCACAATCAATGGGGTCTGGTCTAGTATTAGTAGTAACTTGCATATCCTTTGCACTTTTGGATAGAGGAGAAAACCAAGTGTGCACAGTCCCAGCTTTAGAGTCATCCTGCAAGGCAAGGATATACAACTGACCAGTCTGCAGTAGTAGAAGGGCCTTGGCGTGTGTGATTTATGTGGCATCTCCTAAGGATCAATACAGGAGGTGGTCCTTATCCATTGCAAGCCACTCTGGTGTCCCACAGCAGCAACTACAAATGCCCAATCAATGTCACAAAAGTTACAAGGCTAAACACTATGCAGTGGGCAGAGCAGTGACTGTGAATCCTTGGCACTATACGTAAGTAAAACTTGGTACAATGTTTCTCATTGACGTGTTGCCAGGATTTATGTGATACATGCATCAAGTGTGCTAGGATTGCTACAGTATTTGTTCTTATTCCGAGTTTTTTAGCAAGGGGTGTTCAGTGCTGGAATACTTCAGAACAACATCATCATTGCTTTTAGTTCATCTACATTATCACCCAATGGGGCCAACCGTATGCGAGTATCTCATCCCAAAAGAAGCAATCTTGCAGAGCTGCTACACCACGCCCCCTCTGCATGAGATAAGATGCAGGCACTCTGCTTCATTGGGCCTTATCAGCATGGTGTATCTTCCAAGTCTAAACACAATATTGAAGAGGTCCCATTGACGTTGCTGACGATGACAGGCACACAATTTAAAGTTCCCAGTGGGTTGGCAGCATTAGCGCAAGCATGTCCAAGACCATTTTGTTCTCTGTCCCTAAGTAAGCACCTATTTTCAGCCTTCGGCCACTTGCTCATTGTGCTTAGCGACTTGGGGTAAATATACCTCGCTGTCAAGTCTCCCTGAGGATGATGTGTCATAAAAGCCTTGAACAGTGCTGAGGTAAGACAACTTGCAATCAGTTCATGCACTTTCCACCTATCATCATTCTCTTTCTTTCAAAGTATCTGCAACACTGGTTACAACTCAGTTGAAGCATTGTTTCTTTCAATCCACTTACGTTTCCTAATCCAACCAAGTTATGTTCTTGTACACGCGGTATAAATAGGGCCACTAGAATCACACGATTGTGCAGCTGCAGTGATTTTCGCATAATTATAGATGTGCTGCATTTGCCACATAATCCATCACCTGTCGCATAATCTGCAGATTTTAACAAAAAAATTGTTTCTAGCTCAAACGGTTCAAAAGTTACAAAAAATACGACAAAATGTATTACCGGGCAGTAGAAGGCCCTTTCCAAAGCTGGACTTGTAACTTTTCTGTTGCTAATTGATATATTTGGGTGTTAAACTGGTACTAATGAGGTGCAACCAATGCCCAGAAAGTATTACCAAGTTTAAAAATGATGAGATAATGAAGTGATACGATTATAAAATGAACTGCATTGTGCTGCATAATTTGCCTTTTCTTGCTGCATAATTTGGCCCTCTCCTGACACATAATTCCAGTGGCCCGGAATATAAGTACCATAGAGAGATGCTTCTGATTCAGAATCCGAATGGATGCTTAATGTCGGATCCCACCACCATTCTCTGGCCTGTGTAATATCTTATGGCCTAAAGGTGATCAAGTTTATACAGTGCACTTTAAAATGTAGTAACTCAGGCCCGTGTTGAAGATTTCCCAAGAAAATAATGCAAGACACAGACTATTTAGCTTTGATTTCGAATTTGCGTACTCTACGTTAAGTTTTTCAATGCCTCTAGTCTGAGTATGCACACAACTGATAGGATAGGCGCATATGCAGCCCAAACAGAAAGAACTGCTCTATCTGATGATATACCTCAGAACACAAGCTGAGCTAAACGTGTTAGGGAAAGTGAATCAATCACAGAGGCCAAAAAGGAGAGTGAATAAATGACCAAGGCCACAAAGCGAAGTGGTTACTTTGCTGCAGCTTTTAGAACTAAAGCCTTACTTGCTGTCATTGTTTTTCTTAAAACTTCCTCTAAATGTGTTTCCTTCCTAGTTCGCTTGTGTGAGAGGTGACCTCTAATCCTTATGCATACCCGCAGGCAGCCACGTGATCACCGATTACGTCCAACACGTCAATTATGATAAGGCACACAATGAGAACAGCCCGAGTGTTGAGAGCTCACTTCCTGATGTAACCAAGAGCTGTTCTTTTTAAGAGCCCTCTCCCAGCCTTCTTCCCTGTGCTTGCCTGGGGCAAGAGCACCTCCGAGACCTTCTTTACCAGAGAGGCTTCTCCTGTTTTCATTTTGTTTACATTTCTCCTGACAAATGGCTGGAGGGATTTCCAAGCAAATGTGACTAATACAATAGCTAAGGTGCTTTTTTTTCCTTTTCAGAGGAAAGAAAATGTTTAAAGTACAAAATATTCATTTTGGGATTGCGGGCTGTGGTTTTGGTCTTTAGAACATTGATACACAGTACCTCTGAAGAGGCCTGCGGTTGGGAGAGAAGGTAAAAGCTGATGATGTTGCTCTGAAAGACCAGGTAACTGGTCCCGAGCAAATTGTTGCTGATCTGGTGCATGTATTTGGAGTTTTAGAATGGTGCAATGTACAGGTATCAAAATGTTTTCAGAGTTTTAACTTTGCTGCCCAGCCCATATCACTTTCCATAAAACCGAAAGATTTGAGAGTAAGTGCTCGTTTTATAGGTTGATGGTCTTTACTCGGTCCATCAAGGTGGTGGAGAACATCAGGATCACCACCTTGAGGGACAGGGGATTACCATATTTACTGATCACCGCCAGCCCAGTGGTGAGCTCTGTACCTTAACATCACAGCGGGACTTCTAAAAGTACCAAACGTTTGGTGGATGTCGGATGTTGGTTTTGACGGCCGTCAAGCCGATCGCTTTATTTATCAGAAGCAAACTCTCAAAGTGGGAATATGCTTTTGTAAAATACATAAATAATTACTCCATGCTGAAAGAGTGTTTTTCCTTGGCATGGGGGTAATTATTTAAAATGTTCTCATGTGACAGCCAGGCAACACCTGACAGTCACAAACAGAATAATTGAAATAATGTGCTAGAGACTAAGGAGGCCTTAAGACCGGCAGCCCTAAGTAAGGCAGGCAGTGTGATGCCCATACTCCAACAGAGAGCACTCCATCAGACTTTCGCAGTAAGCTTTCTGTGGACAGAGCCAACGAGGGCACCGCTGACAAAAAGTAGACGGTCCGTCTGACTCTAAATAGGATGGAGATATTGAGAGATCAGCTGACAGAGTACGCTGTCAGGTTTTTGACAGAGTACCCTCTCCAACAAACTCTAAATCAGGTCTTAAATATGTTTTATTACTACACCTACTAAGTCCACGGTTTGATGAAATATGTGTATTAGATTGGATAGAGAGGTTTGCGGGTAGTTGGGGAGTTAACAATATTTCTTCTCTGGAGTCATCATTGAAAGTTCTACCACGTTCTGCCTATTATAATCGCTTTCAACGAACATCTGTACATTAATGGCCAATGTACTTGATTCCAGTTTATTGTGGAATGATTAAAGGACCCCTTTCACAACAAATTACAAAATAAATTGGGTGCCAAGTAAAAATCAACAGGGAGGGAAAAGAACCTTTAGCATTTCATATCTAACCCTCAGGGTGTCACAAGGGTTTGTTTGAATGCATTTGCCTGCCACATACACACTCCAAGATTACATCCTTCAAAGAGAGCACAACAAAACGCCTGCCACTATAAGTGCAGATGAGTCTAGGAGAGAGAGAGAAGTAGCTTGTGTACGTGTTTGTGTGGGTACAGAGAGGAAGAGCGAAAGAAGGGAGAGAGAGGAGTGAGAGGTTGAGAATAATATGTTTGAGAATAAAAGACAAAGTCGAAGAGAAAGGAAAAGGTATTGAAAGTGGACGGCGAGAAAGAAAGAGAGAGAGTGACAGGAAGTGAATGACAGTCAAAAACTCAGAGGAATAGCTGATATAATATTTACGTATATTGAATGCACGCCAACACTAAGGGCCTGATTACAAGTTTGGCGGATGGGTACTCCATTTTAAATGTGGCGGGATATCCCGTCCGACATATTACGAGTTCCATTATATCCAATGGAATTTAATGGAACTCGTAATGTGGCGAACGGGATATCAGTCACATTTGTGATGGAGTAAACCATCCGCCAAACTCGTAATTAGGCCTTAAATGTGCTAGCAGTAACAGCTTTTTTTAACAGTACCTATAACTAAAGGTTTGAAATGGTTGTAAAACATTATTATTTTACGGTGCACTGGCCAAGGCAAAAACTGTGGTGTGCTTAATTGCTCTGTGTTATTTATTTGATGGTATAGTGCTCTGGTGATGGTCCTATTTTTGCAGCTTGAGGAGCGACATCAGATTATGTTCAAGCATTATTCCCCAATCTTCTGTAGTGCATGCTGTGGATGCCTGTGTGTACTGGAGGCTTCAAAACAGTAATGGAAAGAAAGCTCACAAACCCCACTCCTTTGTCTGTTCATAAAGGTTCCACCATTCAACAGTAATCTAGCACAAAATCGGAGAAACATGATAAACTACGTCTACATACCTGCCAACTTGAACAACAACCCCACCGAGTGAGGAAGGGGCTGTGCCTTGAAGAGGGCGAGGCTTTGTGCCGAGAAGAACTTATGAGGTACTTTTGAACCCCACCCCACCCCAAGCCCCCTCCTCCCAAACTAAAAAAATGCTTGCTGAGGCTGGTGTCAATGTCTTGTATTTTTACACCACTTAATGGATGTCGGCAGTGGTTTTCAGCTTTATTTCCCTGCCACCGTGTGATATTGACTCCTCACCGGAAGACCCTGTGATGGGAGCCGATATCATGTGTCAGGATTCCCTCCTGGATGGACGACAAGATCTGAGAAAGCCTCATCCAGGCATTCTAGAGGTACTATATTGGAATTTTCTTCAAAAGGATTGTGTAATTTATTTGTATTTAGTCCCTTGTTGCCCTCGTGCACTGATCTGCAGGATGTTAATTCTTATGTCTAGAGTATCCTCCCCCTTGACAGGAGTGCACACCGTGTGGAGCTTTCACTTCCTGCTTTTGCTTTTGGCCCCTTCTGTTTATGGGAGGGGCTCAGACCTAACACAGCCCAACATTTCTCTCCAATGCCACTTCCTGTTTACAAACCCCATGAAAGGAAGAGGTTTACTAGGTTGCAGCAATGGAGAAGCTGAACCTGGGGTCTGCAGGACATAAAATCACTGCAACGAAGTACATTTATTTCTAGGCCACCCCACATACATGCCATATTATTGGTGCCTAATGAACAGTGAGAAAGGGTTTGCGGTATTTCCAGATAGTACTTATCCCTCAAATAAAAAGATGTCTTTAACTGGACAAGTAAGCTGCAAAAATAAGCCCATTTTGTAATAGAGAATGAGTGTGAGTAGCTAAATGTTCTCTAGAACTATCAACTGATTGACACTTTCACAAGATCACCCACAAAGAAATGCCTCCACAGTTGTCATGTCAATCTTTTAACAATTGATCTATCATTTTGTACAGCGATCATAATGAAACATCTTTCTTGATACTTTGATCAACAACTGAAACCGCATTAACAATAATAATCAGTGCACTCATATAGAGCCCTTCACGATTTGACTAGCCTCAAGGCGATGGTAATCAGTAGAAATGTTTAACCTACTCAGTGGAGTTCATGTTATCACCCTCAGAAAGATGAAAAGCTAAAATGACCCAAGGGGATACAAACCTGTGACTTTCAAAGTGCTCTAAATGGAGGTATTATTCCACTGGGCTATCTTACAGTATTTCTCCCACCACTGTCTCCTGAACTTGTAATTCAAGACGCTGCATATCAATCCAGTATACCATGTGTGCATATATGTTCAAGGTATATATATATATGAGGTACGTGGTGTTCCCGCGTTGAAATAATCAGCAACAGCAATCACAGCCGATCAGCAAACAGGAACATATATATATGTGTGTGTGTATATATCTTTATAGATATATATATATATTTCAAACCAAAGTTTTCCGGCGCGTTTGTGGCTCGCCACAGCATGCGCCAGGAACACAGTGCACGGACCAGAATTTGCAGTGCTTAGATGATTTTATTCGCTTGTCGGCTCATCATATATATATATATATATATACCTTGAACATATACGCACACATGGTATACTGGATTGATATGTGTTAAATGTATATATATATATATATATATATATATATATATATACACACACACACATATATATATATATATATATATATATATATATATATATATATATATATATATATATATATATATATATATATATATATATATATATATATATATATATATATATAGTTGTCCTATGGAGACCATGCAGTGCAGGGCACGTCTTGAGGGCACGGCTGCAGGCTATTCAAGATGGCTCGAATTTATGAGTATTACCATCATTATGTGGCTAGCATTATAGCTCGCCCCTTCCTTGAAACAGGAAAGCACTCAACAAGAGGCATGCCAATACCTTTTGTGACCTGTATGGATAAATCTCCATGCTGCCCTCCCCCCGGTGAGCGGGGAATGTGCCGGTGACAATATTTATTCTGCAAGGGTCAATGTGTATTAAAGGGTATGGCGAATGTTTAAGGGGCCTCGCTGCAACTAAGGCCATCGGCTTTCTAATTTCGTATTTCTCCCGGCTAATATAAAATGATGGATGGCCTTTATTTCATGTAGCCCTTGATTTTCTCTTTCATTCATCATAAGCTGCTTTAAACCAAATGCATTTAGAAGCTGCCACCAGAAGAGTGGTCTCTTTTACATCTTTACAAAGTAATGAAAGGACGCCGTAAATCAATCCGGCTCTCCTGTTTCTACCTTAGCCAAGGATAACCTTTACACTGGCAAAGTAACTCAAGCCAGTTCTGGGAAATTCGGCCTGCTTTCCTGAGCGACAGACATGTAAAGCATTGCCATCTTCCTGACCCTTTTAAGCTATGAACGAGCGAAGGTAGTAACAGGAGGTCATCCTCTCTATAGAGTATCTTCATCTGTGTATATTTCTGTCTGTGACTGTGGGCATGTGTGTATAGTGTCAGTGTTGTGTGTATGTGTAGTTTGTGTGTGGTCGGTATGATAAGTGGGCAAGTTATAAGTTCTCTGTGTGGATCAGTGCATATGTGTTTGTTTAGCCTGCGTGTTTCTCATGTGGGGTGCAAGTGGGGTGCGTGTGAGTTATGAAGAATGCCTTTTGTGTGTGTGTGTATGAATGTAGTGCCTGTGTAGCAATTATGTGTGGGTGTGCGACAAAATGTAATATTTGTTGGCTAAGGCATATGGTCCGTGTGTGGATCAGTGCATGCATGTATGTTTGGCCTGTGTGTGTCTCGTGTGGTGTAAGAGTGGTGTGTGTATGTATGAAGGGGCCTGTGTAGCATTTGTGTGTGAGTGTGAGAGAGAGTACAGAATTTAGTGATTGTGTGTAATGTATATGAGGAGGGTGTTTGGGGCCTATGTGTACAAAACATGATCTAACCACTGTGGAAAATTCCGTGGTTGTGTGTGTCTGTCTATGGTATAACCTTGCTGTATCTGTGTGGTGATTATGCGTGACATTGGGCTTCCATTAATGTCTGTGGCGGCTTTGACTCTCTGAAGCCATCTCAGGGTTTATTGTCTGAGTAATGAGGGGGCAACTGGAGGTAAGAGAGTGAGGAAGACAATGAGCGGGTACAGCCCAAAACAAGTATAATATGGAGGTGTACATCCTTAAAATCAGTGGCGTAACGATAATTGAGGGGGCCCCCCTGCCAGGTACGTGGAGGGGCCCCCTCCGGACTCTATTAGGAGCTCTCAGGCCGAAGTGCAGCGCTGAGGGGGCCACCTTGAGGGCCCCCCCGCACTGCAGGGGATGCGTGGGCCTGTGTTACGCCCCTGCTTAAAATAAGAGTCTAAATGTGAGGACAGGAACACTCGACCATTAAAAAATGTAAAAAAACATCGAGATAAAGATGTGGCACCAGTGTTGTAATGCCAATGACATCTAGCTTTGATAACCCTCGGCCTGATGTACAGTTTGGCGGATGGGTTACATCATCACAAATAGATATCCTATTTGCCTTATTACATGTGCATTATATCCTGTGGCACTTGTAAGAACATGGGCAGGATATCAGTCACCTCTGTGACTGAGTAACCTGTCCGCCAAACTCTAAATTAAGCCCCATGTTTTCTCCTGTAAGTATTTTGTATATGTACACTGCAAGCATCTAAACGCATACTCTTAACTCCTCCACAAAACAAGCACTGGCAAAGCCAATAAGTCTGGCCTGTGGGCGAGCTATTGACTTTAAAACACATTGGCTGCTAAGGCAATTCCCGCTGGGTGCTGATCATCTTGGATTCCCATTGTTCATGACAAGGTCAGCTCGTCATTAGCACAGCTCCAGTGTACTGCATGACGAGCTGACCTTGTCATGAGCATCCAAGAGGTTAAGAATTGGGTGGGGGTACAGAACAGGATGGTGGGTGGAGGTGGAGAAGAGGAGGGAGGTGAGGGTGGAGAAAAGAAGGACAGGTGATGCTGGAGAATGGGAGAGTGCGGCTAGAGAAAGGGAGTGGGTGGAGAACAGGAGGGAAAAAGGCGCTAAGAAGTGGGCAACCGTGATCACGTCATAGAGCTTTTTTTTTTTTTTTACTTCTTTCGGTTAAGGGGGGTGAGAAAAAGATGGAATGGTGTCTGGTGGGAGGGGAAGAAGAAACACAGACAGGGTGCGTGGGAGGGCAAAGAAGAAACAGGAATAGGAGTTGGTGGGGGAAAGAAGAAATATTGACAGATTGATTCCATATTTTATAGAGATAAAGAAAATAAAAAGTGGTGGCTTTTTTGTCATTTTAGGACTAATAAACCCCATTAGTCCTTCTGTTTAAATTGTTTCTATAAGTCTCGTATTGGATCATTATGTTCCGAAACCTCATAGCGTGAATGGTCTAAAAAAGCCAGTTTTTCCCATTAACTGCATTACATCCAATAAACCTTTTTTTCTCTACTAATGTACATATTTGAATTAGAAACAAGAAGTATTATGTAAGCCGTCTTTAGAAAAGACTAGTGCATTATCTACACAGAGAAGGGGTAGGTGGGAGGAGGAAGAAGCACCACGTACAAGGAGGAGTGGGAGGGGAAGAAGAAATAGTACCTCAATCCCAGAGTGAGAGGTGGAAGGAGGCTAATTAGGATGAAGCAATCTGTGCTTGGTCCATGCTACACAGAAGAAACAGGAAGTTATGCATGGCATATGATGGCCAATTATGAGGCAGCATGTAAGAGTGACGAAGAAGCCCTTGAAGAGTAAGCAGTGGGTGGGTTCCAAGCTCCATATTCAACACAATATCTCTTGCAAGCGAAAGCACGTGCTGGCGCTCATGCATTAACGCAGGCAAGACCAAAAAATTACCCATTGCCTACCTCAAAGTACTAAAACATGTCTAACAGTGTTCTTAAAATGTTCTTATGTTCTCTTTTCTTAAAGACACTTAGCCCTGAATCTGTTTTTTGGTCTGGGCCTGGTTTCCTCCAAAATAATCAAATATTCATCTTTAAAATATCAATTAACACTGTTTTTTGGCTTCTTACTGAAGTAAAATCAACTAACGAAATAACTGCATCAAATTCAATATCCTTCTTTAACACTTTTGCTAAGTACTGATCCTTGCAACAGGAGCACAAATGTGTGGAGTTGCATGGGTCATTACAGCCTGAGCTCATCTGCCTTAAATTGAGCATGGGGGAAAGGTCTGAGGTTCCCAACCCCATAGTGTTGTTCCAGGTCCTCTATGAAAGGGTTTGTCAAGCATTTTATTGGAATGGCCTCCTTCACAAACAGTAACTCAAATATGAATGTGTTGCAAATGCTATTAACATCACTAACTTATGGGATAATTAAGAGTTTGGCAGATGCGGGACATCGGCTAAAACATAATAGAGGTCAAGTCCGACATAACATGAGAGCCATGAAGTCAATGACACTTCACATATGGTCAGCAGGATATCCATAAAATTTAGCAAAACACAAAGAAAATGTGAGGGGAGGGTCCTAGGGACATTTTTTTTTAAAGTCCTGCAAGAAGTGATTCCCCATATATTACAATCGCAACACAATACTTCTCGGGTCCATCATAGAAAAGGTGTCTCTCAAAAAAGTTCCTCTGGGGAGCAATCACTTTCAGGACGAATGCTTCATTATATCGCTTCTCCTCCCAGTGGAAAAACCTAGTCCCACTGAGGGCTACAACTCCCTCACTATGAGGTAGGAGCTCTGGGATGTTTTCTTATATATCCTGTGATGTATGAGGATGCTAAAATCCCATATGTGAGTACTTGGTGGAGCGCTGAGCGTGATAGAAAAGATAGATGTGATGTTAAAACTACCTAATTTGATACAAAAGAAATGTTATTGGCCTGTTCAAATTAGTAGGATTAAAAGGCAGTGCAAAGCAGTGTGAATTAGACTGCTAAATTGGCAAGGTTGGTCGACATGTTTCAGCCTAATTGGTCATACAGTGTCCAGGCTTTCATCAGAACCATAAAAACAATGCTGCTGCAAATGTGATGAAGATATTGTAAAGCGTATAGAAAAAAACAATAGATTCAAAACCAGTAATCCAATGTTAATGCTCGGTACTACTGGAACTTATCCAAAATGGTGGATAAGTAGACCAACCTCTACATGGTAACAACTTAGGGAAGGGGGCCTGCTCTCTCCGTCGGTACCCCATTGTGGTACATGAGCTGCAACCGGAGGCCTGACCCAGCCAATGTCCTATCCCAGAGGATGCAGACATTCTACTCTTGGTAAAACTCTCTGGCTGCATATTAAATGTGCTTCGAATAAGACACCCAATAGCTCTCAAGTCGATCTCAAACTGAATAAAGTCCACTCAGATTCCATGTTTCAAATCTGTATCCTCCAAGCACCTTAGAAAAAACAGATGTGATAGAATATTAAGGTTTTGGCTCTGCTAATGCACACACCCTCCTTTCATACTGTAAGCAGTTAAATATGTTGTCAAGTTGGCAGTCATACTTTGCCACTATTGTCCTCCTGTAAATTTCAATCTACAATTGGAAATATATTTACCTATATCGCTACTCTTTGTTTTCAAGATCATTTTGGGACTACAAGAGGTAATAACTTTAAAATAAGCCACTAAGTAAGACTTTAGGTATCTTTTTTACAGATTCCAGGTAAGTCTCATACTCTTGAACTGTACGAAATTGCCAGGACATAAATATGGGTAGGTCCATCTCTGGTACCACAGAGCTGTATGCACTTGGTCATAGAGTAGCTGCACATCATAGAAGAGCCTTAAACACAAGTATACATACTGCACTGGAAGGAGTGGTAAGGGGAAGCAGAGGGATGCTTAAAATATATGTGACACAAGCCGACAGGAGAGGTCTAATGAACGACTTCACCGTTTGGTGCCACACAGAGGAAAACATACTTTATAGATTGTGCTTAAAATAGACCAGAATTGTAGTTTGCCATGTCCTGGTTGGCATTTATATGTACTGGTGATGATAAATGACTGGTTCTCCAAGAGGTGATCCCTGATAGAAAGTGAGTTTGCAGACTGTTATAGGCTTAATTTGGGAAACACTGGGCAAGTTTGACCAGGGTGGCGTAGCCCTATTTTGGACAAACTCATACACACGCATTTAATGAGTGAGGAAAGTAATTTCTTTGTCAATGACTGGCAAAGGCTGCTATGAATCAAATGTACCTAATTGGAACCAAAGAAGAAACAAAAGCAGTGTAGAACAACATAGGTCAATGCCAGAACACACAGCAGCATGTTGCTCTGGTCTTTCTTGTTTGCATGACCGCTTGGCAAGATGATCTAGAAATGTGTTAGCGCATATCTTGTAAAAAAAAAAAAAAGAGCCTGTGCTAAAGCGACACAGCTCACATGTGTTCAATAATAAAATGATCAAGCACATGTGTGTCAACCAAAGCTACAGCTTGGAAATTAGAAAGCATTCCACACTGTGGGCTTTCCAAAGGGGAGGCGAGGAAGAAGTAAGCACATTGACAAATCATATTGTAAAGCAAACGTTTTGGAGAGCCTAAGTCAGTATTATTTGGTATTTTTACAGGACGTGTACAGATGTTTTTGGTTAGTTCTCACTAGTAATGAAAAGTGGCAGAGCGCCAAGTATCCCGGGCAAACTGACATGGGTATGATTTTCTCTGGGCTTGCGTGTTACAACATAACAGACACACACATATGCACATCCACACTCACATGCATGTACACACATACGCACACACACACACTCTCAATCCCACACATGTGCACGCATACCTACACTATGCAACCGCAGTGGAATGGATGCAGGCCAAGGGATTCCATGCTGTGCCCGGGATAGTGCTGCCACAAACAGAAGAAGTTTCAAGGCAAATTATGAGTGGTGGCCTGTTTGTGGTAGAACATGGGGTGAGACTTAAAAAACAGGGCATAAAGAGTCATGCCAAAGACTTACTCTACTGGCATGCAGGACTCACACAGAGTCCTTTCTCCCTCTGTCATAGTCCATCATTTTATTTTCATTTTGGGTCACATCCTGGTAATTTAAGACTGTGCAGCTGTCAAAATCAGGGAGCGGCATATATAAACACCATAAAGTGCAGCCCTGGAACGCGTCTGAATTTATTTCCCGATGCTGTTCGGAAGCCATTGTAAGATTATTTATTTTTTTGTACGGATGCAGAGCAACACCGCCTTTTTGTCGCTTCCCGCTAATTTGCTCCCGCCCACAATTCATCCCAGCTCCATATTTTCACAGTTTGGGTAAACACTTAATTTGCATTAAATTTACAGCATTAATGAGATGGGAGGTGTAAAATGCTACTTGAAACATAAATGATGCGACACCAAAAAAAAAAAGTGTTTTTACCAGGTCAGGAATCAGCACTCTAAATTAGTTCTAATAAATGAGGAATGGTGATGATGTGCTAAACGGAGAGTTTGGCCTCGTAACTCATGTGCTGGAGCTGCACTGCCTGCAGACGCAACATCTGGAAAGCATGAAATAGCTCTGGGATTACAATGTGAGCATTTTATTCACACTGGTCTCAAGATGAACTCTCGAATGTGTCGCTGTCACTCACCACAGAGAACGCAGCCACAGCTATGCTTTCCCCTGCGTTAATAGTGGGTGTCTCACACATGTCTGAAGTATGGCATTCATTTGGAGAGCAAATGGCGGCCATATTTTCCTCTAAAAAACTGTCTACAATACTGGCTGAAATCTGTGACCTAGAAGAGCATACCATGTTACTGGGACTTGGTTATGAAGGGGGGCTTTTTAGGGTGCCCCAGAAGAGTCTGTTCTGTTCTCGGGGGCAATGCACAGAGGAACGGCAACTCACACACAGAAATCTACAATGGCAACTCACACACAGAAATCTACAACGCTACATCTAAGTAAAATGTGCCCACCTGTTGCTGATGAAGAAAGGCTGGATCTCTCGGGCTGAGTCCCACATACCGGTTGGCTTGGGTGGTGCCAGAGGCTGTGTAAGCTGAGAGGAATAGAAAAAGACAGCAATGAGGAAGGGACAAACCCATACACGTCTACACAGCAAAAGACAAGAGCGGCTACCAAATCTTAACTTTCCTAGTTTCTGGAAGTGTAGCTTGGGTTTCCTTGAATATCCATGTGCTTCCTACGAAGTGTTGAGGAAAATGTGCAATATCTTTTTAATACTTGTGCGTGTACGTACAGGAGAGGTGGCATGTTTGCATGGTGACAAGGTAAGAGGTACCTGTTCCAATCTGAAATATTATGAGGGGCATATACTGGGCATCAGCGCGTGGACAGGAGTAGCAGGTCCTGTCCTTATGTTCTCTTTGAAAACCCTGGCTCTGCTCTGTCCCCCCTTGGTCTTAGGGTCTTGAAGGCAGCGACTGGCGCAGAACATACACAGGGCTCACAGCCCTTCTTACTTTATGTCCTTTCTCACACTTTGACCTTCCTTTACCAATTGGAAATAAATGGGAGCTGTTAACAGGCTCAGTAGATAGAGGCAGGAGTTGTGTCTCCTGGCAATGGGATAACCATGTGATTTTTCTAGTGATTAAAGCATATCTGTTATCACTTAGGTATCCATGGGGAACCTGGATCAAATTGCCAGTGAAAGAATGGCCAACTCCGTGACCGTGTTTATCACCTCATGTCTAAGAAAGGCATAGGCTGGAAAAGGGAGCAAAGGATCAAGTCATCTCTTATCCCACCTCGAGTGGCCCTGCTACATTGCCCCCCGCCCTGGCATCCTTAATAGCAGCACCTTAGTTCCCACCACTGGCACGGCCAGCCCTCTATCAGCGTACCCTGAAGAACACACTTGGGACCCCTGAAACAAATCAGGTCTTAATAAACCAGAAAACACATCCCTTGGTTCTGGAGCTTTTGAGGAATGTGGCAGACGGTGTTTACCATGCGCTCTTACTGAAGTGACTCAGAGATGGCTGATGAAGTTGAAACCACAAGACACCCATCAAGGACAAGGGTCAAAATATTATTCTCCCTCCTGATTCAAAATCTATGGGCTACTATTTATGTCAGGTTGTAAACAGAGGAAGGTGTTTATTGCATGCTGTGGTCTGCACTGACAAAGCTTCGGTGCTGTTCACACAAGAATATTTATGGCATTTTTCACTGTTGGAGAAAATAATTTCCATTTCTCTTAAAAGGCTTGGCTCATTTCGCAAGATTCATCACATCTGTGTTCTAACGTCAATGTTACTTTTTAGGTCTTAACCCCTTGATATCTCTGACCCTGATGTACAGACAGCATTTTTAAAGACAGAATTGTAGTCCTAAAATAGTTGTGGTATGTTTCCATTTTTTATGAGAGTTAAAAGAATCCTATGGAAATGTTTTAGAGCCAAAGATTTGTAAGAAGACGAATGCTCCTTCCTGTTTACCCATGTAGTTTGTGCAGATAACGTATGTAGTTATGCATTTTTTTTCTCCATTTGGGAAAATATGTTTTCTTTTGAAGAAGTTCTCCCTATTCATCAGTAATAAACATATGACGCCCCTTTACCATTTTCTGTTTCAAAAGCACTCTTACTTTTTGTAGGAGTAGTGGTCCATGTGCTGCTTTAGAAACACCTTGAGGTTTAAAAAAAGCTCGTTTCCAGGTCCACCTCTCTGCCACCCCCTTTGCTCCCTTACTTACAAACTTGATTCAGTTTTACTCCTGAGCAAAAGTACACCCAAAGAGGTTTACTTCTTTTCTGACCGACTACATTGTTTGGCTTTTGTGAGTAACTCAGGATTTGCAGTCTATGAACACAAACACAACTTTTTGCACACCGATGTGACGCCGGGATGTGTAAAAGCTTCAACAAATGTTTGCTTTAGTCTCCTAGAGCTAACACTTCAACTCAACACTCTTCCTCTCTCTCTCCATCTCCTACTCCCAAGCCCTCTGTAAAATTAATTGTCTGGGCCCCCTAAAGGCAGATGTCTGACTTGCTAACTCTAGGAGCGGCATTCCACCAGCACAATGGTAAAGTAAACTTTTTTTTAGGACTTCAGTGACCCTGACAATGCTGTTTTCTCAAGAAAAATGGCTCAAGGTTTTTAAATAATACCAGTCAAAAGGCAAAATTTTACTTTTAGAAAACAAATAAGCTAAACATAATATTGTAAACATATAAGGAACTGAGGCATGAACACACCAGAGCTCTTGCACTAAACCTCTGTTTGTAATTAACTATGTTTGAAACCATGGACACCACAAACACGGCGGAGACGGGCATGTGGTATATATGCCTGATCCTTACATTAACAGAAGTGCAAACCTTGAAAGAATGAGTTACCAGATTGTATGCGTTGAAGTACTTTTATTGATGATTGACTGACTAACGCGTTACCCATATAACTAATTCCGGCTTATTGTAAGAAATACCAAAAACACAACTGAGGTGTACATTGTTCAGGTACTGACACTCATGATATAGGTGTTAGTCAACCCTTGGTTGGAATCATCTAGGAGAAAGGAATGAGCTATACATAAAAATATATTTAGGGGGGGTGGAGGGGGGGGGGGGGGTTGCTGCAAATGAAAGCCTGATAGCAAACTGTAAAATGTAAGCACCAACCTCCACTGAAAACTGTGAAGGCGGCTGGCTGCATTCTACCACAGGTGGTTTTACATTAGGGCAGCAGCTGTGTGAGAGATCAGTGAAAGCTGAAAGCACTGTGCTTGTGGTCTAGTGGTGGAGCCACAAAGCCTTAAAGTAGGGAGGTTGAAGACTATGTATTACTTGCTGTGCCTGGCATAGCCACCGACACTTTGCTACGCACACACCTAGTTCTCCAAGAGATACTTGCTCACTAACATTGAGTGGTGTAGCCGACTCACCTTCAGTGGATGTTGTGATGGGTTTTGTGTCCGTCATGGTGAGCGTCACCGGCCGCACTGCGCTGTGGTGGGGCGAGGGCGTCAACACTGGAGTGAAATGACCAGGCACCTTCCCTACTTGGCCACTGCTGTTGGGCTATGAAAGGAAGAAAGAGTCAGAGAATCAACAAGGTTGACATCAGCCTGTTGTTGTCAGGACAGCACTTTTAGTCACCGGCCTATTGTGTGATAGGACATTTTAATTTTGCTTCCTGCAAGGAAACACTATACGCCTGGAGGACAAACACAGCCAAACCAGGGAAGTAAACATGAGCAAAGCATGGGCACCTTAATGCTTCAGAGCCTCTTTGTAAACAATATAGTCAGTTGCTTCCTAGTCAGTGCCACGATGGAAACTGAGGAAACAATTGCTTTTGATGATCAACTAACAAATGATTAGCAACGCTTTCAAAACTGAGTAACTTAATCAGAACCTAGCGCTCTGAGTTTCTTTTGATTGTCAGATCATTTTTAACGTTACAACAGTGATCAGCTACATATAAGTGCAACTTTGCGTAAGCCAGGAGAAACAAATAATTGCAAAGGATGACACATAAATGTGTTCTTAAATACTTTTTCTATTATTCAAATTTTACTTTGACAGTAGATATTTACCTCAGCCAACAGGTGTGCTGGGGCAGGCTTTCTCTTCTAGAGTTGCACCGATTCCCAGTTCCACTCCAGTCTATAAACCCGTCTATCACTCTTCGATCAGAATAATACGACTTTCTCCAAATCTACAGTAGCGCCAAAGTTTTCATTTATAATTTGAAGGACTCAGATCTGAACTATTAATGTGGTGTCCATATCTTGGGCTCATCGGATTTTAGCTGGTGAACAGCAGTGCAGCACTACTGTTTGCCAGGAAGGGCCCAGGGCCTGTATGGCAGAAGATAGCTCGCAAAAATATTGTCTGACAGAAACATTGCCCTAAATATAATTTACAGAAATATTGTTCCAGTAGTGGTAGATTTTCTCTTATTAACTTAAATAGGATGATATTTTTATAAACAATGTTTTGGACAAAATACTACCGTCAGATGATATTTTGGTTTAGATATCGTGGTACCACACCATGCACTGGTGATTAAAGACAGTGGAAAGCAGTTCACAAACAATTGGGTGTGAGAGAGAAAACCCTAGAGATATGGGAATGTTTTGGAGCTTGTGACTGGGCAGTTCCAGTCCATGTCAAGTGTTTGTGAAAGAGTGTCTATGCTTTAACGGGTTCTTCCCTCCCACGGTCCCCGCCCGTCTCCCACTGAAATGCAAGAACCAGGTTTGGTTTTAATTTTGACAAAATCGGTTTCATTTGCCATTGGATCCAGTGACTGCTGGCTATGGCCCAGACTCCCCATTGTGAGCATGCGTAGTGTCTATGTGATTAATCAACTATTGCAGTGTACTTCCGGTGCACTGCCTCCCATGTTTTTGTGGTTTCTCGTTCCCTCATCCCAGAAAGTCTCCCTGGCATCCTCCCGAGGACTCATTCTCAGACGGTGTACATGGCTCTGGCGCCACTGCCTCCATTCTAGATAACCCAAATATCCTCAAGTGCACCTTGCAACCTGGACCACAAGTAAAGAAGGCCCAGGAGACAGGAACCCCTGCAGCTCAAAGCCGAAGTCTCACTGTTTCCTCAAAGCCGGATTCTGCACCTTTACGGTCATCCTAAACTACATTCCAGTTCACTTGTTAACACCAGTCTCACCACTACACCTCTTATCTTATACGCACCCTCGTCTCCTGTCTTGCCCCACTGATCCTCTATTCCATCCCATTCCGACTCTTATACATCTCTTCTCACCAACACACAGCGCATGACTCTCCAATAGATAACTTATTCGACCACACTGAATCTGATGCCTCCCTTAAAGTCATTATCTTTGGTCCAGTGCTTCAAGGAGTTTTTAATTCCTTTACAAAAAAATACATCCAACGTTTAGGAGGGCAAAGTTTTTCTTAGGGGCACACAGCTGGCTGTTTGAATGGATGGGGATGCCAAATACTAGGGCTACTTAGTCTTGATTCTAACTCATGCCTCTTTCCTCCCCCGCCCCCACTTCCTGTCTCTGGATCTCAGTTTTGCAGGTGCATTTGTTATCCACGTTTTCTCGCTTTGCTGCTGTTCTCCTATCTTTCATACCCACCTTTCTCTATTTCCGCCTTTTTCTCGCTTGCATTGAGTCAAAGTCTGCTGATGAAAGTAATTTCAGATTTCCAAAAAAGTATGTTGGAGCCCAGCACGTGCAAGCACCTGCACAAATTAGGCACTGCATTAAAGTCTAGAAACGGACACTAAAAGAAGCTTCTCTTCCACGCTGACAGCCACCCATCTCACCAACGAAGTACCCACCAGTCTCTAAGCCTCAGAGGCCACAAAGAACATGTCCCATCTTATCCTTACACCTCTCTTTACAGCTGCTGATATATGCCTCTCGCTAACGGCCGCTTACTTTTACTGCTCTGGGACTCAGGCTAAAGTCTAGGCGTCTGCCTCTTCTACTCGGATCCCTTCACTCTGCTGTGCCATCTTTCTTATAGAGCTTACTGGAAAAGTTAATAACTTTTGTTTTATAATTTCCGAAGTATCATTGTATGGGAAATGTATTTTCGGGGTTTTGCTTATCCTTGCACATAACAGCAGACGCTGAAACCGGCAACTATAGAAATCTGTGGGGTTTATTTAAACGATGCTCCCCATTCGTGTTCCCAAATCCACTAAAGTGTCTGCAACTAAGAGTATCCAATTGGGACTGCAACCAAAGGACAACCAGAAATTCAGCACATGGGAGCAACGAAGCAGTTTGCTTGCACTTACTTTGTTTGCCCCTGGGATACCATTGGCCTCTAACTAGTGGAGGATTAAACGATGTGCATATGTTAGATTTGGGATTTTGATGAAGAGATGGAAAGCAAAGGAAAAACTTTGACAATAGTCATTTCTGTGTCCCACGTAAAGACTCTGCCAGCAAACCGGCCCATTTCGTTGTCCGGCATACCTTTTCCTGTTAAATAAATGTAAATCCAGCTCGGTTCCCTTTTTCTATTGAACTGTAGGATTCGTGTCTGAAAACACTGGAATAAATCTTGCTGGCGCACACATGTCATACCTAATTATACAGGGACCGACCACTGACCATAATGGAATGTGGATATACTATCCTAACTCCAAGGGTGCCTTGAAACTGGCGTGGAACATACGGCGTACCAAAGGAAATATCACTGTACCTTTAGATTTTGATGCACTCGCTTGAAAGTACCTGCATACACTCTTGGGACCCGTCCGCGTAGAGCTCTAATCCTCCCAGAGATGGTGATTTTCTGGGTTTGTCAGGGTTTACCCAGACTGTGAGGACTGGACCAGTCCTCGCAGTGTGTGTTAAACATGCAGCCACTCACTCACTCTCTCTCTTCCACTGTAAACATCAGAGCAGCCGAGCATGCATGGATAGCCAGCTCCGCTACCCTTGGCTAGATAGCTTCACAGGTCTAGACCTCATGCTATTTTCATTGCAGCTTGTATAAATATATTACATGGGTGTGCATACCATTTGTCCTGGCCTCACATTATTTGGGTTAGAATTTTTCAATTTAAAAATGTTAGTCATAAATAATAGGTTTTCCTTTGGCTGGGCCAAGCATTTTTCCCTTTGAGCAAATATTTTCATAAAGATCGTTAGGGCAGCAGAAACGTGTTGCTCAGGAGAACCCAGCACTCCCAGAAAGGTAAAACTACATTTCTGTTTAGCTCCTCACTTGCAAAGTAGTACCAGGGGATCCATGGGGTGGCCAAAAACAGGAGAGAGAACAAACACATACTAATTGGCTGGCCCTCAAAAGAACCAACAAACTCTTCTTCACACCTCCACAGTTGTGCAGATGCCAGACAATGGTACTAATTAGTTGTATTTACGTCTATAATTATCCACATTTATTCTCATCTTATGGCTGTGTATCATTTTTTTAGAGGGTGAAAACATGATGTTACAGCTAACAGAGAATTACAAAGTGTTAACAGGTTATCGGTGGACAGTTTGTAATACTAGTGGCCCCATGGGTCAGGAATGAATAAGCAGCACCCAGCTCACCAGGTGCTGAATAAAATACTGATTTAATATATTATTTATATATTATTTATTTCTGCCACCTTCTTCCAGGACAAAATGCATATGGAAGTCAACAAACATCATTGGTTCCATGGAGCACAAAGATTATAAAAACTTGCAGATTATATTTTATATAAAGCTTTCCAGCAGTCTGACAACTTCATATCATTATGTATATCTGTTGCTAAACTGAGTCAGCGCAATGGTACTCATTCAATTGATCTTGTAATAGGCGTGTTAAAAGTTGCTAAGTGCGCTGAATCTAAAAAATCTGTGAGCTTCGTAAAGGGCAAAGCTTTTTTTTTTAATTGGCACTTTGTTACGGTGTGAAGTAGTTCTGCTACTACAAGGAGCCAAACTGGCCAGTGGATGGATTGCCGTCCTCTCAGTGTCAGCCCTACATCCCCTCCTCTGGCCCCGCCCATAGGTGAAATCCCATCCTTGCTTTCTACCCGCATCACTCATCACGCCTCCATGCTCCGCCTCGTTGGAGCAAAATCTCTAGCAGTCCCCACCTACTGGGCATCCCTAACTCTAATCTGCCTCTTACTAACGGTATCCCTAATCAATCGCCATACCTGCATAGGGAGGGCTTGAACGGGCTATCCTTTTGGAGGATGTCCCATCCAGGGGTCACCCAATCTGAAGAAATCTGATGCACAAGAGGTTGGTTCGCTTTAACTATGCCTCAGACCCAGTCTGAAGTGCTCAGGAACTTTGACCAGCATCAACTAGCTGAAATCTCTGAACTACACCCAATTTTGCAGAGCATACATCTTAAAACCTTTGCCAACCTCTATTTTACAAGCATGAATACCTTACACCTTCAAGACTTGCCAGTAAGTTGATGTAGTACAAAAAAGTGTGGCAATCAGTATACAAGACTTTCTTAATTGCTCCACAGATTTTAAATAATCATGGTAATTACTGTAGAACATCACAGCAGTTACCAGCAGTACTTAACAGAGGCTAAAAGGTGGTATACAAATACATTTAAAAGATACTGATTTTAACAATAGTAACCGTGTTAACATATGTTAATCCCCTCTACATCTGAAGTAATTCCTGGGTAATGGTATTACCTCTGCTGTGGCATTTTCAAACGTGACAGGGTTCAATTGGAGTGAAAATTATGTCACAATGCAGGGGTAAACTCTGTTGGATATAGCATATATTTTAGAAACTTTGTGAAAGTAGAAAAAAATCAGGAACTAAGCAAAACTAAGCAGGTGAAAAGATACTTTGTACACCCCTTTTTAGGTCGAAGCCTACCTGACAGCATAGCTGTCTGGTTGCAAATAGACTTCTAGGGGGCATTCTGAAAGCATGCCTAGGAATGCATTTTGTCCATTGCTTAACATTGGCTTTGTGGATTGTAACTCACATTTGCTTCCTTTCTATTTGCTGGCTTTATTTGTTTTAGGCTGTCCAACGTGTCTTTGTCCCTCGCATGGAGCTTAGCCTGTTTACCACCTCTATGACTTGCTCCTTGTATTCTTCCATGAGTGCTTGCTTTCTGTAAGAGGTCTTTAAATTTTGATATTATCTTGACACATTTGCAGGGCATTGAAAGATAGAGGCCAAATGCCAGGCTCTGTCTTCCAAGGGAGCTTGGTATTTACTTTTCTTTTTTCTGACTTTAAAGTGAGAGGATTTATGTTACAATCTTGCAGGATTACTGAGGGTGGGAAAGAAAAGTATTTCTTTCTAATACACAACACAATTTAAATGTCTGTAATTGAACAGTGCAAATATTTCAGAATATATTAGAATTAGGAAAACACAAATGAAGCACCTTTTTGTAACTGAAGTGTGATGGAAACAAATATTTTAATACGATAAAAAAAATCAATACACTAGGCGATTTATCGTTTGTGTGCTGTTTAGCTTTATCAGTAAAACTGTATGTGTAAATGTAATGGTCATTTCAATTGAAAATGTGTTGTCTATTATGGCGGTGCACTACCACACCATGCATACTCCACTTTATGCCACTCCAAGCTACTACACTCTATGTCACTTCACTCTATGACACTCCACTCCATGACACAACATGACACTCTACTCTATGTCACTCTATAGCACTCCACTTCATGACAGTCCACTCTATGACACTCTACGCCACTTCACTGTATGCCACTTTACTGTACGCTATTTCACTCTATGCCATTCAACTCTACGACACTCTATGCCACTCCACATTACTCCATACAGTGACACTCCACGCTACGCTACGCACCTCCGCTCTACAACACTTTATGACACTTTACTCTATGCCACTTCACCATACGCCCCTCCACTCTATAACACTCTACTCTATTCCACTCTTCACCACTCCACTCTATGGCATTCTACTTCAGTCAATGCCACTTCACTCTGGGCCACTTAACTCCACTCCACTCTATGCCACTGCACTCTATGCCAATCCACTGTATGACACGCCATTCTATGACTCTACTCCACTCTATGCCACTCCACAACACTTTTCTCTACTCTACGGCACTCCACCCTACTCTCCTCTATGAAACTTTACTCCAATCTACGTCCCTCCAATCTACATCCCTCTAACTCCACTTTACAACACTCCCCTCCATGACACTCCACCCCACTCTCCTCTATGATACTTTACTCCACTCTACGCCCCTCCAATCTACAAGCCTCTAACTCCACTTTACAACCCCCACTCTATGACACTCTAAACCCCTCCACTCTAGGCCCCTCCACTCTACAACACTCTACTCTACGACATTTTACTACACACTATGACAACCTACTCCACTCTATGCTATTCAGTCTATGCCACTCCACACCACTTTACTCCACATTATGCCACTCCTCTCTCTTCCATACGACACTCCAAACTACAACACTCCACTCTACAACACTCTACTCTATGCCACTCCACAATACGACAATCTACTCTGCTCTACTCCATTCTACACTACTTTATGCCACCCTACTCTATGACACAGAGTCACTCTATTCCACTCTATGCCAATCCACTCTACGCCCCTCCACTCTATGACACTCTATTCTAGAACACTTCACTCTATAACACGGCACGCTATGACACTCCACTCTACAACAAGCCACTCTACGACACTCCACTCCACTCTACAACATCACTCCTCACCACTCTAGGCCACTCCACTCTATGACACTGTATTCCACTCTACACCACTCCACTTTACGCCACTCTATGCCATTCCACTCTATGCCGCACCACTCTATGACATTCTACTCCAATCTCTTCCCCTCCACTATGCACCCTTCCATTCTACGACAATTTACTCCACTCCACACCACATCACTCCACGCCAAACCACCCCACTCTATGCCTCTGAACACCACTCCATTCTCCTCAATGCCACTTGACTGTTAGCCATGCTGAACAGCAGACACACTGGTGTACAAGGCTTAAATACATTGGCAAAGCCAATAGACCTTACATAGACAATACCTATTGGCTTTGCCAATGCTTGTTGAATTTGTAACTTGCGGGTGGCACACAGACGTCTGCAGCAAAAGCATTTACAGCATCAGATTATCTGAGATGCAAATAGACCCTCGGCTCTGGAAATCATGATTCTCAGGGAGGACTACAGCTTCACTGCCGCTTCACAAGAGCATTTGTTTCAAATATCACGGCCGTCAATTTTTAATAAATGGACTGATTGACCTTCCAGGCTGCTCGCCACAGATAATTTGTTGCAGTTAGCATGAAGGGAAGAAAAATGTCTTATGATCTCTGCAGTGTAAGCCTATGACATCAGTGGCTTTTCACAATTGTTTTCCGGTCATATTGTATTGAACGAGATAGCTGTCTCGCAGTAACCAGTGTAGATAGCGGCCATGTAGTGAGATTTCAAAATGGCTCAGTAGACTAGAACACTATTCAGAGGCCTAAACTGGGAAGCTAAATGAGCACATTATGGGGAGGTGCTCACAGGAAGGAGCTCCATAAAGAGAAGGGGTTCAGAGTATCTGTCCTAACCTCTCCCAACATATCCCTTGCCACCACAAAGGGGCAGCAGGGTAACAGCTCTGATTGTAGGGAGTAATAGCTCGATAAGCCACACTCTCCTGAAATTAATGCTTTGAGTTGCAAGGGACATACAGACAGTTATTTACAGAAGGAAAGAACATTGGTTACTTGGTTACTCTTATGAAACATACCTGATCCCAGTCATATCACCCAGTTACCCATGCTTGATGCCTGGAAAACACAATTGCTTGAGCATGTGAGTGGAAAGCTCTCACACAAAAGAAATTGTCAACTTTTTATGCAACATTGTGACACTTCTTTAAAAAGTGCATTAAGTCTAGTTATAGTAAAAGGTCATTGGGTGGGTAGACTGAGCTCCTACAACCGTGATCTACAGGCATCCACCAACTCAGAGGGTCAATGTCCAGGAGTGGTGATTCAGCTTTTTCATCCTTCTACAGTCTGTTAATTAAGAACCATGTAACCGGCATTACTAAAAGCTATTCTTTACAGGGGAAATAAGTGAGTCGGGCTGTTGTGTGATACTTGAATGGATCAGTTTTATATTAGCATTATAAAAAAAAAATCCAGAGGAAAATATTGAAAACCAATTTAGAGAAAAAATGGTATTCTTGCACAGACGAGTGTTTTTTGTGAAAGAAACATGGCCATGAGTACGAGACTACTTAAATGTTACAAACACCATAATTTGCAAAATCACTGAGTTTGTATCGGCAACATTTTGTTGTACTAAATATTAAATCCTTTTTGTGATTTGGGAAAGCCTTTCTGAATCGCAAAAGATGTTTTGTGACTCATTCTGAATCGCAATTTGGAGGGGGCGTGAACGAGTGTCCCCCACCTATTTGTGGTGTATCAATGGCTTGCGACTACAATACCAGTCGTAAACTACTGAAAATGTACCAGCCTCTAAGAAGGTGTATGAGCCAGCTTGCTCCATGCATATGTTAGATTTATTATTTCTGTATTAATATTTTTGGACTCAAAAGCAATGCAACAATGTCCTTTGGAATCTAGAAAACAACTTCTATATTAATTGTGGTAATTGTAGCTTATTTCGTGATTTCAGAAACAGTGGCAGTAAAGGCTGCCTTCTCCCAGTGTATTAAAATTCAAGGCACACAGGGTGTGATATGGGACTTTCTGTCCGGCTGAAAAAGCAGAAACTAGAGCAGGAATTGAAGATTACATTAGAGACCCTGGAACGAGTCCAAGTATTGACAGAACAGTGCTCGGCTGCTGCAGTCGGCGCTGCTGCCCAGTAACACAGTGTGCAGCGTCTGCAGTGAAAAGGGGCCAGCTATCTTACGAATGGTCCCACTAAAGACCCAATACAAATGAAAAGCACCTGGGCACGGATGGTCAAGAGTAGCATCAACATACATATTGTCATGGAACAGGCAGTGAGTAAACCCAGCAACCGGTGGAGAAAAACAGAAAACGGAATACCATTTACTAAAGGCCAATCATATTGTATTGTATTTGCACTTCCTACCCATAACGAGGCATTGAAGTGTATTTTTGACGTGTAGCACGCTAATCAGGAACCGATAAAGGATTAGTGGTGAATTAGTATAGTGAAAAACCAAAGTAATCTGAGGCGTGGATATGTTAGTCCATTATTTGGGTTGAGATAGAAAAGGGAAGGGTTTGCATTTATATGGCGCTTCCTACCCCTGATGAGGTATTGAAGCACTTGTTGGAGAGTAGCACGAGCGCTCATCCAAATGCATAAAAGAAGTCAAAATGAGGCAAAGAGCTTTTACAAAAATATTATAAAAATCTACTTTAAAAAAGGTGGGACTTAAACACTGAGAGGAAGGGTCTATATCTCATGAGTAGGGGTGATCTGTGCACACAGGAAGAATTTGGGCCCAGATTACGTATTGCTCACACTGTCTTGGTATGTGCCATAGCACACCCTTAGCTAGGGTCCCCCTCGGTACAAACGGAGTCACTGTGCCCGATTACAAAAAATGCGCAGCCTACCTTTAACAGTCCACGCCTGCGCTTTAGATAAAGAATGAGCTATGGTAATGGTGAGAAATGAAACAGCATCTCTCTCCTTTCACTGAAGGAGTACCAGACTCTTATAAGAGGGGAACGTTATCCTCCCTGCAGGTGGGTGCAATGAGTTACTGCTTATGCTTGCAGGAGGATGCCTGTTGAGTTCCTGGGAGCCCACGCCTCCATCTCTTTAAAATATAGGTGGTGCAAAGAGACAGCACACTGACTGTGCACCACTTCTATATGCAGCAGTCAGTGCACCTCCTGTTGGGTTATTTTGCTCTGCATCCGCATCTGTAATCTGGCATGGGCACAAATGGAACATGTTTTCCTATTTGCTTAGGGCCACACCCGGCTTACACCATATTCTTGAAGGGGCCACACACACATCAACGGTCCCTTTTATAATAACAAATTGGCCCTCAATGCAGAAAGGCAGTGCACACCCCGGTTGTGCCCTACACCCCTGGGACTTCCTTTATGACAGTCCCTGGTGCTCCTTACATATCATCAGACACCAATGTTTCAGTATTAATCTATGTGATCAGAAGAAAAAGCAAGTCACCTGAGTTGACGTTACTCTGCAGTTCTGTCTATAAAAGAAGAAGCTATCTGATTCACCAGCGAAGTGTTGATCTGGCAAAGCTTCTGTCTGTCCCTCCCAGAGCTCTATACACATATGCCCTTTGGAATATTGATCGAACGCAACTCTCTGTCGTTCCTGAGGCTGGATTCTCTCAGCTACAAAAACATGAACACAGACAAAACTGTGCACATGTCCAGAGATCTGAGTGACAAGAGGAAGAGATCCAGCAACTTAAATCAAGAACATAAATGTGGTCTCATTAGATGATGCGTTTTACCACTTATTAAATGTGGACAATATGGATGGTAAATAGTAATATATTTGTAACCTGGGAAAGACATGGGGTTTATATCACTATTTGTCTTCAAACCAGTGCAGCGTAGCAAGTGGGAGATTTTGGTACAGTAACCGCCAGCACTGGCGTTGACTGTCACGGGTATGCGTATCGAGTCATGACTACCACACTTCAGACCTTGAGAAAGAGGAAACTGGGCCACAACGAACACAAGTGCAATCTGATGGGGAAGATCACAATCATGGTGATGATGAATACAAAATTGTTGGGCACCTTCTTCAGGGTCCAGTACAAATGAGGCTGCTCACTTTATTGTATGCGCTAATTGGTAGCGGGATGCGTCTGGCTGAAGCTTTCTATTTCAGAAACCATATACATGGCCTACCTATTCTGGCACTTCCTGGAATAATCTCCCATTGTTCAGATACATTTCAATTTCCCTGTCACTGGTGTCTGGTCATGTTATAATCCTAATGTGGTGCTGCAAATGTAATTGGTGCCGCTATACAAATACTCCTCGTTTAAAGTCTGAGTTGCATTCCTAGTTATGGTATTTTTCCTTTTTGGGTTACTTGGAAAGTGCCTCAATACCTTTTAGTGGTATGCCATGTGAATATGTTGTGAGCACCTACACTTCTTTAATTTAAAAGGGAGAGGACCTGCTCTTCTCAGCACTGTCGCAATACATTTAATGGGACAGTACCAGCACTTCTCAGGAGTAAACAGGCACTCTAAATAGTGAGTAGCTACACTTCTATGTCTCCATTTAATACATTGCTTACTGAAGTCTCCTGGGCCAGGATGACATACCTGAGATTCATAGAAAGGCCCGTTTTCATTCACACTACGCATCCTACATTGATTACCTGGCTCGTCTGAGGACTGGACGGGTCGTACGACGGGCCGTAGTTCTTCAGATTATCCTGAGGGTTCAGGTGCGGAGGATATCTGATCGTCGAATGAGAGAAGTACGTAGAAGGTGTTGGAGGAAGAATACTTTGTGCTGAAAATGGCAGCGGTGACGGTGAACTTCTGCTTGAGATGACTGCAGGGGATAAAACAGAGATAAACACATACAATCGTATTTATATGCATCTCCAGTGAAGTCTTTGTTTTATTTTTGCTACGTTACTTGCAGCCCACTCTTGGGTTGTGTGGAGAAAACAATAACTGGCCACGAACTGGCAAGACTTGCTCTTAAAAAAAAAAGTAAAAGACAGAAATAATTAATCAAAACCATTTCAAAATGATAACCCTCCTGAGGGCCTTGACAGCACAACTTTCCCAGATCTGCAAGTGCTGAGGTCGGCTGAAACTGTGAGTGGATTACACCATGGTCTGATTTAATGTCTCTTGAAATGAAACAGTGTTTCCCAGTAGAAAACATTTTTCATCCGCAACGTATTTCTCTCGAGAGTCTTGCGGCATCTAAAGGGAACCATGTTACTTTCTGCAGCCAGACACCAAGGCCAGTCTCAGCCACTGTTGTCCTGTGGGAATGGCCCTCGGAGCCCAAGGGTGACTTTTCTTCTTTGACAAGCTTTACTTATGCTCTGGTTGCAAGCAAGGGGACAGAGGGAGGTGGACAGTGCTTAATTTGTAAAAGAAAGAGTGCTGGTGCCTGAAGCTATGCTTAGAAGCCCGTGGCTGGTGCAATTAAACCTTGGGGTGCCCAATACCAAAGTTGATAGTCTTAAAACCTCCTCAGACACTCCCTGCCCCTTTATCTCACTCTTGCAGGTTCCAACTTTCTCCCTTTCTGATGCTTATTTTCCATCTTCTCTTCCTCCGTCTTTCCGATTTGTGTATTTTTTCCTCTCTTGCTTTCTGTAAATATCTAATATGGAAAAATAAGTAACAGTGGCACCCACTGGCAACCACCGGCTCAAATTAAGTACTGGAGGTGGAAGGCAAGGCAGGGGTAGGGAAGTGTGGGAAGAATACTACCAGAAGTCGAGTAGCAAGGCCTGGCCAACTCTCATTAAAATGGGAATATATTTTGAATCAAAGACATTGCAAAAGACCCTCTAGAACGAAAAAAAGTGTGTGTGAATATAAGAGCATTCTATCCACACTATATTTCACTGCCTGTTACTTTAGTTAGGAGTGTGCAACGATAAACTTGCAAGTAAATACAATGAGTGCCAAGATGCTCATACCTGTCAGAATTTGCAATAAGCATTCCTAAAATACAGACAGATGGGCTGATTTACTAGTTGGAAGAAGTGCTATGGTGGTATGGAATGGATTCTGCATCTACACGGGATCATGCCCGAGGCCTACAGCCGATATCAGACACCCCTGTGGTGACGGGTTCTTTAAAATGTTGTTTAATATTGCTCTGTGATTTAATAAATAAGGCAAAGTATGGTAATACTACTGCAACTACTACTTCTACTCCTACTTAGACCATCTGCTCTGAAAATTGCACTCTGTCCAACTGGATTACAGCAAAGTGCTGACTCACAACACCTGCCAGGTACCTTGTTCTTTTTCTCGTGAGCTCTTAACCAATTCTCTCCTTCTGCCTTACACTGCCTTTGTCTTTCCCTTTATCTCTGTTTCACTATCACCATCTCTGTTCAGTTCTCTCATTCTGCCTTCCGCTGTCTCTGTGTCTCACACGCATACACACACAAAAGCATGCACAGAAGCTGAACAAATACACCCCTCGTACTCATGTACAACTGGCTCTTTCAACCATGCCAGCCAGGCGCCTCTTGCTTCCTTCAATGTTTCACATTTTGTTAATCGATTCATCAATCTCATATATATATATATATATATATATATATATATATATATATATATATATATATATATATATATATATATATATATATATATATCTGTGTGAATACTACTGTAAAGATAGTATTTAACGGGAAGCAAGAGCAAACTGTACCACAAGCCTGACTAATTAGGCTTAATGGTAGATGCAGAAAGTACATGGTTTTGTCTCTGTTTGTTTAAACAAGTAGTATCACTGCTGAATGAAGAAATGATTGGATTAAGGTTTTATGGGCATTCATTAATACGTTGTTACATTATATGCACACGTTACTGCCCCATTCAAAAGGCCTTAATCCCATTTTGAATTTACAACCTGATGTCCTTAAAAGATACAATAATATGCCAAAGGGCCACACTCTAGACGCCTCCTTTCAATTGGCCTAATTTACTCTCTGCAAAGTTTTACACCCACAGCTAGTGGTACCGGTGGTACCCCCAATTCCAGAATGTGGACTTCAGAAGGATTTCAAGGGAAATCCTGAGGTTCTCCTGAGAAATGAAGAATTACTGGGAGAATCTATGGTTCTACATGTTGTCATCATGCAAAGAACTGAGGTTCTTGATCCTTGTGGGAAAAGGAAGGTTTTCTAAACTCTACCTTGGATGTCATCAGTCAACTTTATGTCAAGAGGTTTTTCTTCCCTATGAACAGGTGTCCTCCATGGATAACTACAACATTAGACATCATATTCTGGATCAATGGTGTTGCCAAATGTAACATACCAGTAGAAAGATGTATAAAAAAGTTTGTAAATTAAATTTCATTGGAAGTTGTTTGTGGAATTGTAGTGAGGATTTACTTATAGGAATTCAACAATTTTGCTTAGTGAGAGAGAGACAGAAAGCCACACTTAAGAGTGTGATTTTAGCAACCCCGTAGGGACTCACAAGTTGATACAGTGATAAGAGGGCCCGGTTTAGTCTTGCCCTGTATGTCTTTCATTTCCTGAAAATTAGGGATCTGTGCGAACACATTATTCTACAACTACAAAGAATGCATCCTCTTCTTCCTTCACAGATTCCAGCACCAACAACGATAGCTTGCACTGTGGAACACATAGTAAGACAAAACACCTGCTGGCCAAGCTTAGATTAGCCTTCAGAAAACAACATGTAGGTGGCAAGGGTTCTGCTACAATTGCTTGTTTGAAATGTATTGAGGTTTCAGTCGTAGAGGCACTGAAGGGAATTTCATTAGATGCAAAATTCACACAGCGACGTAGGAACTATGATCAATAAAATGGTCAATCATTGGTGTTTATCCATGCTATGGTGTCCCGTAAGCCACCTACTTCAGGCAGCTGTGTAAGAAGGTTCAAATGTGGCGCCTACTGATTCTGTGGTAACACTTACTGAGTGGAACGGCAAGGAGTATTTATGATTCTCTTTTAATTATTTGTGGAGTAACTAAATGTTAAAGGCCAGTGTGTACACTGTTTTTCCCTACTTCTCCTCCTACCTTTCCATCTGATAACAGATTGTTCACATGGGCACCTTCAACCCACAAAAATCCCTATCGCCTTTGGAGCCCCCAGGGCTCCATACTGTCTTTTGTCATTTTCAACCTTCACTTGGAGCCGCTTGCTGCTCTACTCACAGATAACAGCATCAAGATTTAAAAGTATGCCGATGATATACAACTCTATTTGAAAGCCTCCACCTCTTCATTCATCCAATGCCTCAAACACTGCGTGCACATTATCCAGCCCCCAACTGAAGCTCCACCCAACCAAGACAGAATTCCTGTTACTTGCCAAGAATAACAAACATGACACAGTGCAAACTGGGATCAATGGCATTAAACAAGACTTTCACCAAATGCTAAGTGACTTGGATACAACCTCACCCATAAGGAACACACCATCAAAAAAACAGAGATTGCCTGGAACCAGCTTCCATAAAGCGACTTCAGAAATGTTGTTCAAGACCTCATACTCTTGCATTTCAATGTTGATGTTGCCCTACTCCATGGCCTCCCATACTCCACAAGGGCACCCCTTAGAGACGTATTACCCGCTGCAGCACGCCTCTCCCAGGGATGAAAGAAATATGATCACATCACCCCATCCTAATGGAATTCCATTGACTCCCCTTGCAGGCTTGCACCACCTTCAAAAGCTGTGTTGATTACATAACTATCTCGGCCAACAGACTCGCTTATCTTGCTGACGGGCTCACCATATAAGCTTGGGTTTGCCCTTACGTTAATGCTCAACTTAACAACACACACTCTATATGTTGAAGTCTTATCAGGGCAATCACCCTGCAACACACCCATTCGAAGAAACAGGTGCTAATCCCTCTGGGGCAGATTAATCCGCCAAATGCATGCCTAATAACACATGCAAGAGTGGAGTTCTCTTTTGGACCAATGTTATCCTTACCACTGTGTCCTACGCCTGGGATTCCGGGGTGGTGATGTTGGGGGAAAGTGCTCAGTCTGGGCGAAGAATCTTGGGGCGACGTCGGGCTAAATAATGGCTTGTCAGGCTTCTTCATCGTAGGCGAAGACATATCTGGTGAAGAAATAAAGAAACAGCATGAACGCCCGAACTCCTGTATGCACCTGTGCCAGACATACATATTTACTCTATATGAGCTGAAACATACACCTGCCTTTAATTACTGGAGTGCTGCTTTTCACATTAATTTATAGAGATGGATATACCATTTCAACTGCCCACGACCTGGCTACATTCCAACAATGCCAGGCATGCACCCGGGTAGAAATATCACAACAGGCACCCAGCAGCCCGGTGTGGACGCACCATCGCACCACAGCCACTACTCCTCACACAGGAACATGGGCGAAGCCACAACGAGCCAGCAACACTCTGGTGGCAGGGGCCAAACAAATACTTCCGTGAAATAACGCAATAATAAGCCCCATTTTGTTTGTAAAAGTAGGCTTTGGCCGAAAAGAAAGGGGCCAGTGATGGCGCGCGCGCGGAGGGAGCGGCGGAAGGTGGGCGCCCACAAAGGAGGCCTTTGTTCCGCCCCGGGGCTCCGGGCGGAGCGTCCGGCCCTCGCGCCTGCGTCTGGCTGGAGCGGCAGTGAAAGATTCCTCATGCTCCTTCCGGCGACGTTGATGGATTCCCCTAAATAAAATATTATCGGGGTGGGAGGCTGGGTGCGGGGGAATATGCCTGTGAGCGCGGGCTGGATTTGGAACACGGGTTGTTCTTCTTGGCAGGCGTCGGAGGGAGCCCCCTCACATGAGGCTGACCGTCCAGCCCGAGGCACACAGGCTAACACTGAAAGGAAGGCTTTTGTAATGTGTGTACCCAAGTGCCCTGTCGGTGGGAACGAAAGCAAGGAGATAGGAGCCCTTCACAATATAAAATCTAAGGTTTTTTAGCCACAAGACTTTCTTGGGGCAAACGTGTTGCCTAATACGAGGAGCAAGTGTGTGCTAGGCAAGTCACCTCCCAGTCAGTTCATGGTTTTGTGACAGGATTCCAGGCTTGCATGTAGTATGTAAATTCCAGTGTCTGGTTGTGTGACAGTAGTACAGGCTTGCATGTAGTATGTAAACTCCAGTGTCTGGTTTTGTGACAGTATTCCAGGCTTGCATGTAGTATGTAAACTCCGGTGTCTGGTTGTGTGACAGGATTCCAGGCTTACATGTAGTAGTATGTAAACTCCAGTGTCTGGTTATGTGACAGGATTCCAGGCTTACATGTAGTATGTAAACTCCCGTGTCTGGTTATGTGACAGGATTCCAGGCTTACATGTAGTAGGTAAACTCCAGTGTCTGGTTATGTGACAGGGTTCCGGGCTTACATGTAGTATGTAAACTCCCGTGTCTGGTTATGTGACAGTATTCCAGGCATGCATGTAGTATGTAAACTCCAGTGTCTGTTTGTGTGACAGTATTCAGGCATGCATGTAGTATGTAAACTCCAGTGTCTGGTTGTGTGACAGTATTCCAGGTTTGCACGTAATTTGTAAACTCCAGTGTCTGGTTATGTGACAGGATTCCAGGCTTACATGTAGTATGTAAACTCCCGTGTCTGGTTATGTGACAGTATTCCAGGCATGCATGTAGTATGTAAACTCCAGTGTCTGTTTGTGTGACAGTATTCAGGCATGCATGTAGTATGTAAACTCCAGTGTCTGGTTGTGTGACAGTATTCCAGGTTTGCACGTAATTTGTAAACTCCAGTGTCTGGTTATGTGACAGGATTCCAGGCTTACATGTAGTATGTAAACTCCCGTGTCTGGTTGTGTGACAGTATTCCAGGTTTGCACGTAATTTGTAAACTCCAGTGTCTGGTTATGTGACAGGATTCCAGGCTTACATGTAGTATGTAAACTCCTGTGTCTGGTTATGTGACAGTATTTCAGGCATGCATGTAGTATGTAAACTCCAGTTTCTGTTTATATGACAGTATTCCAGGCTTGCATGTAGTATGTAAACTCCAGTGTCTGTTTGTGTGACAGTATTCAGGCATGTATGTAGTATGTAAACTCCAGTGTCTGGTTGTGTGACAGTATTCCAGGTTTGCACGTAATTTGTAAACTCCAGTGTCTGGTTGTGTGACAATATTCCAGGCTTGCATGCAATATGTAAACTCCAGTGTCTGGTTGTGTGACAGTATTCTAGGCTTGCATGCAGTATGACAACTCTAGTGTCTGGTTATGTGACAGAATTCGAGGCTTGCATGTAGTAAGTAAACTCCATATTCCAAGCGTGCATGTAATATGTAAACTCCAGCGTCAATGTGTCACTATAAGAGATTGTGCGTTGCCCCATATTACACCTGAGTAGTCCGTTCAGTTATGGTTGTTTGGCTGATTGTTGAGGCTTGTGGCCTAGCAATTACAAAGGAGGCTGAAAACTTTCAAGGACATGAAATAAAAGAAAACAAGCACAGGCAAAGCCAATAGGTCTGGTATTGGCTGCCAGCCTTTTCGCTTTGTCACAGCCTGTTTTGCTTTGTCATGGGCTTTGCAAAAATGTATTGCCGGGAATCTGCAGTCCATCTGTCAGTCATAAAAAAATAGCGTAACCCTAAATAATAGCTTTTATTTTTTTTAAAACACACATTGTAAGTCCAAACCTGGTGAGTGCCATTTCTTAATAAGCCAGGACACACCTCACACGGGGCCACTTGGGAGCTTTGCCAATGGAGCGGCGACTTGAGGAAAAAGCTGTGAGCGTGCATCAATTGTTGGGTGCTTGGCAGCATACCAGTTGGACTTGGGAGGGAAGGCCAAGGTGCAACTACTTGAACAACTTTAAATAAACGTGCTATGTTCGTGTTTTGAAATTTACAAGCAGCCAGAAAAAGCTCCAGCTGCCAGACAAGGAATGTGGGGGAATTAACACTTGGCACTGCAGCTGCAGCCAGACTAATTGGTTGTAAAGGAACTGAACACTCTAATTAGTGCATGTTTCATCATTTATAAGGAAAAGTATAACCAAATGCCTTCCTGCCACTTGTTTGGCTATAAGACAGGCACATCTTTAACCGATTAAGGAATGAGACCTTGACACAGCAGTGTACACTTCACTCAAATATTTGATCCGCCAATGTCTTTGGCAATGAGATCCGTAGCTTTTTACTGTCATTAATTATCAACATGATGGTTCACAATTCTGCCTGGCAGGGTGAAATGAAAAGAACATGTGAATACACCAAAAAGCAGCAGAAACTGGTGATTCTTGAAAGTATTGGGTATAAATGCCCACACAGAATGGCAGTAAGTAAGGGATTTGTGTGGGTACTTTTATTGAGAAACATTTTAAGAAACTGTGGCCAAATTGTGCATTTTCTTCAAATGTGTCATATAAATTTGCTAAAACGTTATTGGTTCTTTAAAAGTGCGTATGAAATGATTTTCTGGTGTGCCAAACAAACCTGACAACACCTTGGAGGTTCAGCAACATTTGACACAATGGTGACAAATTAAAGCATTTTTCAGCAAAATTTCCATGTGAGAGGTTTAAAAAGACATAAATGAAACAAGCAGTCAGAAAATGCAATTTCATAAGGCCTATCATTTTCTATAACGTACCTTTACTGACACATTTCACTTGTTTTAATTAATAATAATATGCCTGGGCCAGCACTAGAACAGATACGGGCACAATCAAGCAAAAGATGTCTACAATGTGCAAGAAATACTAGGGTTAGAGCAGACCAGCATCATAACAAATGTGGACAGCCATTCAAAACACGTATCAGCAGTTGCTCTGTCCATTTGTGGACTGTGATTATTTAATCTTAATTACATTAACTGGGTGTGAATGTATGTTATCTTTGAAAGTGATGCCCACTCATATAAAATAATGACCAGATTAATCCAAGGGACCCAATGTTCACAATACTTGCATTAGGCTAGGGGCCGGCACTGTCATGCTACACATAGGCACAGTATGCTAGGTAATTCCACCATTATGTAGGAACAGCTTTACACCATGAATAAGAACCATCATGCAATACATCATGATCCAAACGAATACCAATATTATGCCATGACCAGCATTATACCACCGGTGAGCACACCCATGCCCACGGATGCCCACAATATTACATTATTAACCCTTGGCTAACATTATATCAGAGATGGGCACCGTCATCAACTGGATCCCAACACAGTGTCAGAAGACGTTTTCAATATTAGTCAAGTGCCGCAATATACCAGCTGTGATCATTATTATGGACCAGCTACCTAAAATATATAAACAATTAACACCACTTGGCTAACTTTGGGTTTAAACAATATGGCAAGATTTACTAATATTATTCCGGGGCCATAATTGTCTGATGTGTACGCACCATCCTGTCACTGAGAACCATAATATGGCAAGAATAACCACTATTATTCCAGGGCCACCGTTATAAGAGCACTGGGCACTATCAGCTCTTGAAGCCTCACATATGACAAGAATTACCATCATTGTGCCTGGGTCTGAGCAACGACACGTGTGGCCACGAAACACAGCAATATTGTTACACACAGACATGCTTACAAAAGCACTTATGCACACACAGGGACACACTCAAAAATGCAGACACAGCAACAGCACTCAAACCTTTTAAAACAATACTTACAGCATCACACATTCTGCTTAGGCTCTGTCACTCTCATCTTCAGCTTCTAGCATCTGCCTCCATCATCACATAGCAAGCCCTGCAGCACACTTACAATGTGAGTGACAGTAAACAGTCTGATTCAAGGCCCTACCCCATCAATCACACTTTAAGCTTGACACAAGGCCTGCCACTGGTAATGGAGCGCTGATGACCAGTGCTGGAGACATGGTTACTTGTGCAGCTGAATTTCATGTCCCACCTCTTTTTCCAGAGCTTTGTTTGTGAGCTCTCCAAAGCTATACAAACTGTGCATGTGTGGTGGGCCAAGAGTGGAAATAAGCATGTGTTCTGTATTTTACACACCTTCAGAACATTTTAGTGATGGGAGGGGGTGACGAGGTGACACTCTGCTTCAATGCCCTAAGAGGAAAGCTGTCTCTATCCACCTAGGTGTTTGTCTTCACATCAACCTTGTTGGACTTTCCCCGGGTCATGCCCGAAGATTTTATTTTAGGGTATCTGCACTGTAGCATTCATTATGGATTATAAAGTAAAGGCCCAAAAAAAATCAGAAATGGCCACAGCAATGGAATAGCAATTAAGGCTGTTTAGTTTCAGCCGAAATCGCAGTTGACTCATTGTCAAATATTTGCTTCTGAGTTTGATAGCGTCATAGTTGTTTCTGAAATTGGATTACATGTGATCAGTTGAACTACTATGAAGTATTTATTATTTTCGACTGAAACCAAGAAGCGACATTAGACAACAATAAAAAAAGCACTAACGACCTAAATATCCAGTCCCATCAAATGTATAGCTGAAGGATGCCTTGAAACACCACACATCTGTGATTATAGTAGAGTAGTTTTACTATGACCAGCCTTGCGCTAGCCATATCTACCGTATTCAAAGCCCTCCCCCTGCAGTACTTCCACCGTTACCACCTTGGTACTGACGTCAACCCCAGACTGAATTATTGACAATATGTGTATTGCTTGAATATTTTGATATGCTTGTAGCAAAGGGTCAGATTACTTCATACCCATCCCCATTAACACTCAAAGTATCAGACGAAGCCCCACACTGCAAGCATTCAGGAACAGCCTCAAAACCTGGCTCATCGGATGATCAGAGTTGCCCGAAAGCCCACTCCCCCAGCGCCTTGAGACCCTCACAGATGCGTAATGCGCTTTACAAATCCCTGATTGATTGATTGTTTGAAAGTCTTCTAGCATGAATTCCACCATGGGTTAACAGACCCTGTCTTTCAGGTTAGGAGGGAGAGCAATCCACCCAGACTGTGCAATTTATATACAGCTGGAGTATTAACATTTGTGGGGACTTGATTAGAGTGCTTTGATCTCACCTCAAGATAATTTCCGCCGGATGCAACTCCTTCACCGGGACGGGACAATGAAATGCAAGTTAAGGGGTTCTAGAGAGATGATGCCCATGGAATAACTTTACATGCAACATGTTGTATGGAAAGGCATATCGACATTATACCCAGCGTCGTTCAGGGACACGTACTTAGACACCAACAGCAAGTACATGAACAAATGGAAGATCGAATTGTTTTGGGAGGTAGGGGTCTGATGAGGCACAGTCGATCATATGCAGGAGAGCTGTCAAGTCCTCAATATGCTCTCAGCATAAAGAAAATGCGTATTAAATCTTACTGTGCTGGTACTTTTATGCCAACTGCTTTGGTTCAGAAATGATTGGTAATTCATATCATTGTTGGAGGGGCTGCCAAGATTCAGGCACCATGACACGCATGTGGTGGCAGTGTGGTCATATTCATACATAATGGGAAATTGTTTTGACTGTCATCAAAGACATAATAGGTCTACCCCTGGCCTCAGACCCTCAAGTATTAATACTATGCATAATAGGCGAGGAAGGCTCTTACCCGTCCTTGAATGCACGGGTAAACTCAACATATACTTCTGATAGCAAGACTTTCTGTCACCCAAGGATCCTTCCATTCCACCATTGAGTCTATGGCAGGCCAAACAATGGAGTCTCTTCACCACGAAGAAATTAACGGCTAGGATCCAAGATAAGTGTAAAGGTTGAACAAGTGTCGGCCACTGTAAAGAACTGCATGACCCCCTGATGCAGGTGCCTCATTTGTTCGAGAGACAAGCAAAACCTCCAGATTAGCCGCAATGTCCCCTACTCAGGAGAGTTGAGGGCTCACGGCGGAATCGGTGTCATCAGAATGTTATGGTGTTATTTGTATGTCACGTGCAATCACTATTGTGGTGAAGTGCACCATTTTTGACTGTCCTAACTACAGTCATTCTGTCAGTATCTGAACTATTTCCAGAAATATTATATGTTTGCCACATTGTACCATAAAACTAATAAATAGAGTTCATTAAAAAAACAGCCCTGTGATGTAAGTTGAAACCACTGGAATGTCCTCGCCTCTTCAGCAGTCACATAGAGAGAGTGCCAAAGAGTCGCCGTGGTGGTGATATGGTGGTGAGGGACAGCGCGGCTGGCAGTCTTTGTAGCGCAATCGTTGAGAAGCTTCCAGAAGGGGTTTAGAAATGTTTTTTTAGGACTAATCGGGAGGCAGCAACAGCATGTTTTACAGATCTCTGTTTCGTCAACACTAGGGAATGTTGTGCCATAAGGGCTTTGTCAGCCTTTGCACAAGAGAGTAAGCAGACAAATCATTATGAAAAAAAGCTGCTGGGACAAAAAAGTGAAAGTTTAAGAAAATATTTGCTTTCAGCGCAGCTAAACCTCGCCCAGTGTGCAGTCTAACCCTGCTGTCAGGAAGAGGGGAAAAAAACGATAAGTGCTCTGTTGAACCCTGGACGCCGCCTGTGAATGCGATGTTTTTGTGTGTCGCAGGCTGTCACAGGGATAAGGTTACTCCAACACCTTCACACGATTCTCAGACACCACCACTCCCTTGTGCCTCTCACAGGGTATCAGAAAACGAAGGCGCTCGAAAAGATTGGATTTCAGTCCACACCTCAGACAAAAACTTGTGGTCATTCGCGTTGGGAAAGGCTGTGTTTCTGTGAAACTTGTGCGGTAATAGTAGACCGACAACAGGCGTGTGGTCAGGTATTGGGAAATAAGTGATGGCACCTTATCATCTACAGGCTTTGAGTGGTCCTCGCGTACTACACAAGATTGCTAGAGGCGAGCAAACCAATGAAAGTTTGTGCATAGGTACAACGCACGATTAGTGGTTAATCCATTGGTTCCAGATGTTTTATCAGAACTAATTTGTGATCTCAAGAAAACTATTCCATATGTTTACTCTAGTTTTGGGGGGTAATTAATTTAATAGTTGAAGTTAGGTGTGATCATTAGTGGTTGGTGTTGATATGGAAATCAAAGCATGTATCGATTAAAATGAAATCTCATCCTTATTAACAAAATCGCCTGTTGTGAACTCTACATCAACCTTGACTCAAAAATATGCAGTCAAGCAGGCCCTGCCTGAGACCTAGGCCTGTGACTTCTGATTGATAGGTCACAGGTGGGTGGGAGCGTAGCTGGCAGGCAAACACTCGGGCAGGACACTCTTGAACGGGAAACATCCTTTACAACGCAACTTTTACCACGCAGTGCCTTTACGACGCAACTTTTACAACGCAAACCATTACAACGCATTGCGCTGGGGGGCGCTCTAGGATAGGGAATAGATTTAATTTACTATCCAACACCTTCCCTAGTGTCCACGGGGACTGGATTGGAATAGTAAATTAAACTATTCACTATCCAGCACCCCAAAGCGCTATGCGTTGTAAAGGCATGCGTTGTAAAAACCGCGTTGTAAAGGCATGCGTGGTAAAAGCATGCGTTGTAATGTCATACATCCCTCTTGAACAATCCCACAGATTGGCACAGTGACATTACATGGGTCGAGAGAAATTGCCACCAATAAAGCACCCATGGCAGGAGGGGGCCACGCGCACTCCTAAAAATATCAAAAAGTCAGATGCCAAATGAGTTAGGGACACATAGCCAATCAGAACATAGCACTCTTAGTAATCACACGCTTCCAAGGACATCTGGCCACATTATACACTGGCCACATTGTGTCCACGCGAGGTCGAGACCCAGCTAAAGTAACCTTAGACAATTAATTTATGACTCCAAAGGCAGCATCCAGCATTCCTTCACCATACATGGTACGCCGGAAACATTTTATGACCCATTATGTTATGCATAAAAGACAAACTTATACTGATTGTAAATTGAGACAGTCCTCAGGACTTGTGCCTGTAACTGTATTTCCCGGCTGTAATGTTTAATTAAGCAAACTGTTCCTGTTTTGCCAAACACCTCTTTTCTTCTGTTTTTGAAGGGATATCAAACTCAAGCAACATTGGTATGTTATTTAATGCACATGGGTGGTGGGATGAAAAGATAGGGGAGAGGAGAATAAGTATTGTCACGTGGGAGAAATATGATTTCACACAAGGAGAACTTGGGACCTAAGTAATGAGGAGTGAGTAAATTGCAGAAATACAATAATACATAATAAGGCACATAGCCATGTAACAGAGTATGCTGTTCTCAGAGACAGGAGGTATGCAGAAGATGGTAAAAAAAAGGAAATAGTGTGTGTGTGTGTGTGTGTGCATTGCAGAAAACAACAAATACTTATGCTGGGACTTTCTTATTGCCCACCTAATGACTTCAATTATGCACAAACCAGGATCAATATCTCTAGTTATATCCGCAAACTGAAACTAATAACGTTTTTTTACCATAAAAAACGGCCTGGAAACGAACCGCATTAAATCTACATTTGCCCCTTCTGTGCCTAAAGACTCAATTGATATATTCCATGAGAGAGTGACGGAGGACATTAAAAAACTATATCATCGCACCAACCAACCAAAAACAACAAAAAGAGACAGAGTACATCAAACTAATCAATAAATTAAGCAAAAATCTTGAGGTGGTTGTAAAGCAGTCAGATAAACGAGGCAACATTGTGCTATGGTCACAAGTGGAATATACAAAGGAAGCACATAGACAACTATCAGATCAACTATGCTACGATAAAACCACCATGAAAGACTACAACAAGGCCAAGGAGACATTGCCCAAAAAAACTCCATCAATTCAAACGTGACGACATGATATCAGGAGAAGAATTTAAATTCCTTTGGGTAGAATATCCAGTGATCCCATCAACCTACTTTGTGCCTAAAACTCACAAAAGCATCAGTCCAATCCCAGGACGACCCATTATCTCCGCCATTAACAGCATGGGAGAGCACAAAGCACAATAGCTAGACTATTTTTTGCAAGATCTAGTGATGGACCTCCCAAACTACGTCAAAGATACAGGAGACTTTTTAAATACAATCAAAGAAATACAATGGGAAGCAGACATGAGATTTATAACTCTAGACATAGAGTCATTGTATACATGTATTGAACATAAAATTGGTCTTGAGGCAATTGAAAACTTTCTAGCCACAAGACCGGCAGAATGATATGAACATAGCAAAACCATCATGGAATGTATACAATGGAGTCTGAATAACAATTATTTCATGTTTGGAACCCAAATGTACAAAAAACTAAGGGGCGTAGCAATGGGGTCCTGCTTCTCCCCCAGCTACGCCTGCCTCATGGTGGGCTGGTGGGAGGAGCAGATCCTGAGGTCAACACACTCTGCTATGTATACCAAGCATGTGAAGCATTGGCTTCGGTATATAGATGATGTTTTTTTTTGTCTGGCAGGGTAGTGAAGAAAGTGACACTCTATTTATCAACAACATCAATAATAATTCTGCCAACTTAAGATTCACCTCACGCAAAAGTGAAAAAAGTGTTGATTTTCTAGATGTAAGAGTAGATATAAATGAAGAAGAGATCACAACTACTCTACACAGAAAAATAACGGCGGGCAACTTGACGCTTCATGAGTCAAGTGCTCTCCCTCAGCACTTGGTACAGAGCATACCCTACGGGGAACTCTTAATAATAAAAAGAATAGTTGTCGGACTGCGTTGCCGCATGTGAACAAGGATACTTTGTTATCCGAAACGCGTCATAAGCTGTGAAGAACAAACAAAGACCTCAATTTTTACCACGATATTTCGGAGTCGTTCCCAAAACTTGCTCCGTGATCTTGCTCAAGATAGGGACACGGACTCCAATTAGGTGCGTGTTTTCTTTATTTTTCAATGAAACAGACGCGTCAGCATGTATATATATATATAAATATATATATATATATCCTCCAACAACAGTGTTTTGGCAGCGTGCGCAAGCACTTCAAAATGCCACATGAACCCTTCCTCAGTTGAGAAAGAAAGAAACCGGCACTCGGAGACTGAGGAAAATTAACTTTTGTTTATTCTATCAGGCCACTCCGAACAGGAAGTGTTTTGGCTGTTGAACAGCCTTCCTCACCAAAATAGCGCCATTTTGTTAACATCTTATATACTCCCTTTCAGCACAAACATAAAGGAAATACTATCAGTTTCTTATGGGCAGCAAGGTGAAACACCAACAATCATCCCATTTCAAATTGTGTGTTTTCTGCTCAGGATAGTTCAATTAATTCTACATATTATAAACATCTCCTTTCAACGTTTTCAGGCGCTGACTCGTGCCAATGTTTTAGCAATACAGTTGCATCAACATAAATGAATGAAATCAACGTAATCCGTGCCATTCACATACTGAAGGCGCACTGATCCTCTGAAACCCCGAGTTTTGCCTTTAAATAAAGTACAGCCTCAAAGGGGCAAACCTTTTCGCTCTGTTTCATCGCTGCACAGCTTTAGCAGCAAGGTATATATTTGTATACATAGCTCACGTGTATTGTACGTGTCTTATGCTGTGCTACAGAAAGTACACGTGAGGTAACTCTTCCGGGAGTTTATCCCACAGTAGTTCCCACTACCTGCTTGCCTCGGTGGCCTGCCTGCAGCCGGCACGACAGAGAACAAAAGTGCTGGGAGCAGAGAACAAAGGCGCCCGTCTCCCCGGGCCTGCAGCTACTGTACCGCATGCGGCAGCCCCCGCGCCCTCTGCTCCGCGCTGGCGGCCATTGGTGGCCGGCGTAAACAGGCCTTCTGTTGTGTCTGGCCGCTCCCACGCTCGCCGGGCAGCTGAAAGGAGGCTGCGTCGTCAGGGCGGCCCAACTTGGCACGCTGCGCCCGCGCTAATGTATGCCCCGGCACCTCATTTGCATGAGCGGGCTCGCTGAATGGGTGAAGGGTGAGCGGGGAGCCCCCCGCCATCTCCACATGAATGCATATTGAACATTTGGCTGTAAATCAGCTGGTCCCTTCCTCCACGCACCCCCTTGCGTGCACTAACTTCGCGACGTGCTGCACCGTTTATGGTGCCTTCATGTCCCACGCAGACAAGCATCCCAGATGCTCTGGCCGGGGTTTGCCAGAACAGAAAACTGTTTGTATTGGTCACAGCGGCGGGCCCATTCTTCCGCACGGGGCAGGGGGCGCAGGCACATCGGTGTCTCTCGCACTTAAATAACTCTGCTGCCTGTAAATGCCTGTGCTCTGTGCAAAAGAGAGAATGGACTACCGGGTCGCCAGTCAGTAACCGAGTGCTGTTCCTCGATTTATTGCAAGAAATACAGACACTCGGTTAAGTATTCAAGTCAACACTCCCTTGATGCATAAAAAGCAGGGCTCGAGTCGGGGTACCACGCGGGTGGACGGCATCCCCCCACTTAACTGGAGCAAATGGAGCCACACATTCACCCTGATAAAAAGGATGTTACTGTAAAATAATTAACACATAAAAAACTTTGCTTCTTTAAAGTAGTGAGAGAGCGCAAACTGATATAAATATATGAGTACATCACACTTACCTATAGTGAGCATAAGTCATGATGAGAAATGCCATGAGTGCTAATAGTATATGAAATTATATTCTAAATGTATAGCTAATATAGAGATTTAAGTAGAAGTGGAACTAATACAGAAATGTGTGACTTTATATGATTTTATTAGACGTGATTATTTTGAATCTATGTCGTGTAGCTGTTAACATATAAGATGGTCTGTGGTAAAACGCAGAACGTGGTAGGCCTCAGGGCCAGAGCTGGAGCTAAAAGGGAAGGTGTTTCTTTTCACGACACAGATTGTTTAACGTTTTTGGTCATTGCATTAATGGGCCGTGATTTAGAGTAATGTTTTCTAAATAATAGAATAAGAGTTTAACATGCTTTAATTAAATGAAGAATTTGAATGCTATAATCATAATGTGAAATATTGTAGGCCTGAAATGTTTTAGCAGTGATTTACACGTACATGTCTGGGCTGAGAAATGTTGCAAGCCTTTTTAGAAGTCTATGAGAGTTGGGTTCTTGGCGGCAGATATCTGTCTGCAACAGGAAAGGGGGGATCCAATTATAAGTGAATGAATAGAGGTCTGTTCAGTAGACGGCCCAGACATGGAGGAGGGTTCTGGAATGTTTAAGGGGTATCAGCGGGCCGGAGAAGAGACTGAGAAGCAAGGTCAACTCTAACGTCTGAGGCCCAATACAAAGCATCATGGAAAAAGCCTGAAGTTGCACCACGTGAGAGGCGTTTCGCAAGGGGCGTCTCAATGTTGTTGACTGTTTTGTATTAGGGACAGCACCCCTGGGTGGAGTTAGAGCAGAGACCTGAGGACCCTTTAGAGAGCGGATGGGTAGGCAGTGAGGGGTCATGACTGGAGAACTTTAGGTTTTCACCAAGAGACTTAGAGTGGGTGACTTCCCTTGGGGGTCATTCATTGCTGACACCTTTGTTAGGTTGGGATTTGGTTAAGTAGGGATACCATCTAGAACAGGGTAGGGACGCCTAACCTGTGTTTGTTTCCTCCAACCTAAATGAAGGAGAGATATGCGTCTATGCTGATAGCTTTGCTATTTTTAGAACTTGTGTTAGTGATTTCTGTTGCTCGTCTGAGGGCTTTTCGAGAGCACATGTATGTAATTGGACCTGTGTATCTCGTGAATCTCATTCTGAGATGCTTGTATTTGCAGCTCATTATATCTTTACAATAAACTTTTGAAACCTAGAAGTTGTCCGTGATCTTTGAGAGTAGAGTCCTTTCTTGGGTGAACTAATTTGCAGATAGGTGTACTGTTTCCTTCCAAGACAGGCAATAAAGGTTCAGTCGACCAGATCGAGGTTTGGATCAATAGATATAAGGTATCGATCAAAATCTCGCCCTTTCAGTTGGTAGCTATAGAGGATGGTTGCCTTCTTGAGGACGGTGACCTAGGCCAGGTTAGCTTACCCCAAGGCCCCTAGAAATCGATGATCGGAAGAACAGCCCGCAGATGAAGATCCGGATGACGTGAGACAGAAAAAGCAGCAGTATCAGAGAGAGTGAGTATAAAGGGTTATGCGTGTTAGATTGCGGTGTTTTTGTATTGTATCTATGTTGTAATGTTTGGCGGAGTTGAATGTCTGTAGAGTGACTGTGGAACAGGTTGTGAGCGCGCGCAACCGGTGGAAATCTTAAGTTCAAAGAGAGCTTAAGTGGTTCGGGTGTATCGGACACCCAGAGTAATTGTCAACTAGTGTGAAGGGGGTCATGAGGTACCATTGATCACCCGAGAGACCGAGATAGGGGGAACGTAAGAGTGAGTGCGTGAGTAACGGACGCTGGTCGGAAGTTACTGTGTGTGTAAGTAACCTATCAGAGAGACGATAGACATCTCGTCAGTTGTGTTGACAATTACAGATAGACTGTGGACGTACAGTCGAGAGAAGTGACCGCTTGGTCGGAAGTAGTCATTTTTCAGTGTATGAATGGGACGCATGCATAACCGGGAGACGAGTTGAGAAAGGAGGGGTGCTGCTGCGAAGCGGAGAAAAGAGACGTCAGGTAGTGTCGCGCAGTGATTGGCTGACCGGAGAAAGACCGCGCTGTGATAGGCCAGCTAGCAAACACGTCATACAGGGTCGCGACGTGATTGGCCAACAGGAGAAAGACCGCGCTGTGATAGGCCAAGCTAGCAAAGCCGCGACAGGATTGGTGGAGTGTCATCAGGAAGTAAACAGAGTAGCGAGGCTGGATTTTGTGCGCATAATTATGAAGTGTTTTAAATGGTTGAAAGCGCTGTTTAAGAAAGAGAGGAGAGGATCGTATGAAGGGGAAGAAGCCCCGCCGGAGGGTACGCCAGCTCGTTATATGGCAGTAAATGTTGGGTTGCATACGATCCTTTGGATATCAGAGTGGAGTAAGATTACTGAAGGAAACGAGGAACTGACGTTCCCGAAGTACGGGACGTTCAGATTAGAGGTGTTACATCGATTGAAATCAGTCATGACCTCAAAGAGACCCTTGCCTAGACCAACCCAGTTTGAAGCCCTTGAAGCATGGCTTAGGGCAGCGCATGAAAGGAATATGAACAGACGGCAAGAAAGGGTGAAACGCTCGGTAAGGGCAGTGCAGGATGCCAGGTGGGATGCGGATGCTAAAAGATGGAGAGTGCATAATTTGGAAATAAATAAACTGTACCCAGTGTTAGAGGCGCCAGTAAATAAAAGCCCCATAGAAGAAGATGACGAGAGCGAAACAGAGGACAGCCTGATAAACAGATTACTGACAGACAGGCCACCCCCGTATAATAGAAAAGGGGGAGAGGTCGAGAATACTGAAGGAGAAAAGGGGGGCAATGCAGGAGAGCATAGACTGCTTCCCAGTTCAGAGTGGGATCCTGAGCCAAAGAAAGAGTTGCTCCAGCCTAGTCAGGTGCAACAGGTAGTCGGTAGGTTTGTGGTACAAAGAGCGCCGGAAACGGAAAGCGCCACATCCTACCCATTACCAGATGCACTACAGGTACCTGTTACCATAGGTCCTATAATATCGATATATGACCAAGAGAGAGCAAGAGGGGAAGAACGGAAACGGAAAGACAGAGAAAGAGCAGAGCAGGCAAGGAGGAACGATACCACTAATTCCCCAAGTCAGATGCCGATACCCAGAGAGTGGAGTACCCCGATGCATACAGCAGGGGACCCAGGAGAAGATCCTGGGGGCCCCAGATGGCCAATGGATCTGAGGGGATCTGGACGAAAATCCTTTCAAGAGCTAAATGAGTACATGAAGCAGTGGGATGAGGCAGTGAAGGCTCAAAAGTGCATCAATGCTGCAGAAGCAGAAAGGGAAAGTCAGGACAGCAGAGCACGGACTCACTGCGGGGCTGGAGAGAGTAGCCCGGAGTGGGACTGTAGAGGGAGTAGGGGAGTCACCCATTGGGCCCGGAATGGAGGTAGAACAGACCTGGAAAACGGGGGCCCCGGGAGTGAAGGGGTGGCATGCCCAATACTCAGTGAAGGGGAGAGGAGAGCGCAAGAGTACAGGAACAGCTTTAAGTGTCCACACTGTGTGCCTGCCACCAGAGAACAGAATGGGAGTTGTGAGAGGTCGCACCATAGTCCCTGTGATGACAGAAATGAGCGCAGCCCAGGGAATATGGGGAACCAGGAAGGATCGTATCGGATACTGAGCGATACGAGGCAAAGGGAGTGTAGCGACCAGAGGGAAAATAACAGAGAGATGTGCGGTGAGAGGAGAGAAGAAGACGAGAGTGGGCAGAGAGAGAGTAGGGATAAAAGGCCCGTGTTCCATCACCTTCCAAGATTGGATGGCCGAGCATGGGACCTGGAGAGATGGGAGCAAGGGAGGCCACCCATTAATTCTCCTGAGCCCAAACGCAGAGCTCGAAGTTGGGATGGGAGGGAGACCAGTGAGCCCCCTTCAAAAGACATATTGCGAGCTGAGATAAAAGCCAAGAGACTTGATGTCTCCAGCTTAAGGTCAGATCTGGATGACATGGTAGATGGTACCCTGCCTTTGGAAAGAATGGAAATGTATGAACAGGATGAAATACTGTATATGGCAAAGGACATCACACGAAAGGCGAGAGCAGTCCATGAGAAGTTAGTCGAACTAGCAAGCAAATATATGGTGGACTTGTCAAGAACCAAAGCACTACAGGGTAACCACAGGCTACATTACTCAGATCGAGACCTAGACGAGAGGAGAACGATTGGGCTGAAAACACACATAAGGGAACTGATTACTGGAATAAGGACATGGAGGGCACTAGATAAATGGGAAGAAAGGTGGTCCAAGAAAGGGACCGGCAGAAGAAGCATGTTTGGTATAACACCAGGACAGCAGGGAATAGAAGCTTACCCTTTGCGTGAAGTTGCCAATGGGAGCTATGTACATGTCCCTTGGAGTAGGGGAGATTTAGCTGCTTTTACCACATCTTTCCCCAAGTTACGAGAGAGCCCAGTGGAGTGGTACAAGCAAGTCGAGAGGTTTGTAAAGATCTCAAAAGTCCTATGGATAGATCTGAACACGCTGTTTGACATTGTAGTACCAGGAGATCTGTGGACAGCATGCAAGGTTAGCGCTGAGTGGCCCACAACGGAACCAGAGAGAGATGCTAGGACTAATGGGCCGTCCGAGATCGTGATGGCAAAATTCGAGAGAGTGATGACTTGGCTGAAAGAGAAGGTGCCAATGCAAGACATAGATTGGGTCAGAATAGACAGAACGAGACAAGAACCCAAAGAGACAGTCCATGAATATTACGAGAGATTGCTGAAGGCGTTTAAACAGTATAGCGGCTTGGATGTAATGGATCCAAAGGACATAGGGCAATTCGTGTCCAAGTTCGTCCTGGGACTGAGACCGGATATTAGTTTAATGATTCAGCAACACTCGATTTGTTGGCAAAGTAGACCCCTAGATGAAATACTGAGATATGCTAGGTACTGCTGTGATGAGGTAGACTCCAAGGCTAAGAAACTAAAAGAGAAGCTGATGGTGGTACAATTGCAGGCAGCAGGAAAGGGGGGACCGCAACAACAGCAGCAAGGGACAGGTACAGGGGGTAAGAAGCAGTACAGTCAGAACAAGGGTAATGAGGAGAGTACTACCTTTAGACCCAGAGTAGACATAGCTACCTTGAAGAAAACGACTAGGTGCCACCAGTGCAACGAGTTGGGGCATTGGAAACGCGAGTGCCCTTACAATGTGGAGATCGGAGAGCAAGAGATAGAGGAGGAAGAGGTCCAGAGCGCACCTATGAGAGGGGCGACGCCATACCAAGGAAAGGTGCTCAAAGGGGGGGGGGCTCCTCCCCGAGCCCAGTTCCCGCAACCTCCTCGAGTAGGGAGTATGGGTAAGACCTATAGACAAATGCCCCTGTTTGTGGAAGGTGAAGAGTGCTATTATGTGGACCCATTAACCGGACAGAGAGTGGAAAGAGAAGACTGCACCCTCGGGGCAGCCTTAGAGGTAGATCAGAGGGGACCCTATGTGGAAGCAGAAGTAGCAGGGTGCCCTACGACATTTCTGGTGGACACAGGAGCCACTAGATCCACGATCAGATCAGCTGCAGTTCCAGACCTGCCCATGTCTGGAGAGACCATACAGGTGGTAGGGGTCGCAAACAGGAGAATAACCAGCCAATTGACAGAACCGGTACAGGTGAAAATAGGGAAGTACAGCGATGAGCACCAATTTGTGGTTTGCGATTCAAGCCCTGTGTGTCTGCTAGGAAGAGACCTGTTGTGCAAATTGAATTGTACTATATACTGTACACCCCAGGGAGTGGAGGTATTGACTAATGATGATGATGCAGATTTCAAAGTTGCAAACTCAAGAATATGTGTGGAGCTGTACCCTACTTTGACAGTAGACGAGCTTCCCTGGGATTTGAGAGAGACAGTGGCATCAGAAGTATGGGATTTCACTGGGGAAGAAATTGGATTGGTCAAAGGGGTGGACCCAGTGAAAATTGTAGTGAAACCGCATGCTGAGTTCCCAAGAACACCCCAGTATAAATTGACTCCAGAAACGATTGCAGGCATAAAACCCGTGATCGAGTCCATGATTAAACAGGGAATACTGAAAGAAATCGTGGGTAGTCCATGTAACTCCCCGATTATGGGTCTGCAAAAACCAAATGGGAAATTTCGGATAGTGCAGGACCTTCGAAAGATTAATAACATAGTCGTTTCATGTTGTCCAGTGGTACCGAATCCATCAGTGATACTGTTTCAGATTCCATTCCAAGCAGAGTGGTTCACTGTGATAGATCTTTGTCAGGCTTTCTTTTCGATCCCTTTGGACGAAGATAGCCATTTTCTTTTCGCATTTAAGCTGGAAAATCGCGTCCTAACATGGTGTCGTATCCCTCAGGGGTATACAGAGAGTCCATCGATCTTTAACCAGCTTCTGAAGAAAAATCTTGAAAGTCTAGTGCTGCCCCAGAAGTCAGTTCTGGTCCAGTACATAGACGACCTCCTTGTGGCGTCAGAAACAGAAGAAGCTTGCAGGGAAGACTCCATTGCTTTGTTAAATCACCTAGCTGCCAATGGGCACAAGGTGTCCCCGGGAAAATTGCAGTACTGCCTGACAGAAGTGCAGTACTTGGGACACAGAATTGAGAAAGGCAAACGAAAGGTGTCACCAGACAGGATAGAGGCGATCATGAAAATGAACGCGCCTCAGACACAGAGAGAGGTCAGGATGTTCCTAGGGATGGTGGGTTATTGCCGACAGTGGATCGTGAACTTTTCACTGAAAGCAAAGCCCTTGCAAAAACTGACGCACAAGGAGGTGAGTGATCCGGTACCATGGGACAAAGACTGTTTGATGGCGTTCCTACAGTTGCGAGAGGACCTGTGTCGTGCTCCGGCATTGGGAATGCCTGATTACAATAAACAATTCTTTCTTTACTGTTGTGAGAGAGAAGGTTGTGCGTTGTCTGTGTTGGTCCAAATCCATGGGAATGCCCGTAGACCAGTTGCTTATTTCTCGGCTACTTTAGACCCAGTAGCCGCAGCGTTGCCCGGATGTCTCAAATCCGTTGCTGCAACGGGTGTCAGCATTGAGAGATGTGAAAATATTGTTATGGGGCACCCGTTAGAGGTGTGCGTGCCACATTCTGTTGAACTGTTGATGACCAGGACCAAAACACAGCATCTGACCAATAGCAGGCTCACGCGCTATGAGCAAGTTATTCTTGCTGCAGAGAACGTGACCCTCAAGAGATGCTCTGTTTTGAACCCTGCTACCTTAATGCCACTTCCAAATGATATTGATGATGATGATGAATATACAGACCATGACTGTCTCGATGTGACTGAACTATGCACCAAACCCAGACCCGACATCGTAGATGAGCCACTGACCGACCCAGACGAAGTTTTCTTTGTCGATGGCTCATGTGTAAGAGACGAAGTTGGGCAGTTGAGAGCAGCTTATGCTGTTTGTACAATTGAAGGAGTTGTGGAAGCAGGGTGCCTGGAAGGAGTACACTCCGCTCAGGTAGCCGAGATTATTGCCCTGACACGTGCTTGCTTAGCAGGCAATCAAATTCGAGTCACCATCTACACCGACAGCCAATACGGGTTTGGGGTAGTTCATGATTACGGGCAGTTATGGTCTCAAAGAGGGTTCATGACTTCTTCAGGCTCTCCCATTCGCAATGGAGAGTTTGTGCGCTTGTTGTTAGAAGCATTGCAATGTCCAGCAAGTATCGCAGTTGTAAAGTGCATCGCACATACCAAAAATGAGGACTTTGTTTCGAAAGGCAATAGATATGCTGATGAAGTTGCGCGGTATTGCGCAGAACAAGGTTACTCTTTCACAGAGGTGGAGGTGGGTGGAATAAATGTGAGAACTGAATTAGCCATGATACTGGAAACTGTTGATACTTGGGATGAACTGTCAACCATGCAAGAAAATGCTCCTGATTCTGAGAAAGAAACATGGGAAAAGGCAGGATGTGTAATGGGTGAGACTCATTTTTGGGTCTCAGCAGACGGCAGAGCAGTGTTGCCCAATGAGATGGTGAGTCCAATGGCTAGACTCATACATGGTCCAGTACACTTAGGGAGAGATGCTATGCTGAGAGTGTTTAGACAGACTTGGTACAATCCTAAGTTTAGAATAGCAGCAGAAGCAGTGTGCCAGCGTTGTGTGACCTGCCAGCAGCTGAATGTAGGGAAAAGAACACCAGTTGCACTAAGTCACATAGGAAGGTCTGGAGGTCCATTCAACAGAATGCAGATAGATTTCATTGAAATGCCAAGATGCAACCGCCTCCGCTATGTCCTGGTGGTTGTTTGTGTGTTCTCCAGATGGGTTGAGGCATACCCTACACGTAGGTGCGACACCCTCACAGTGGCTAAGTTACTGCTTAGAGAACTTATCCCTCGGTTCGGGGTGCCGGCCTTTTTGGAATCAGATAGGGGAACACATTTTAACAGCGAGCTTGTGAAGATGATTTGTGTTGCACTGAATATAGACCAGAAGCTCCATTGCAGTTACCGACCAGAAGCCTCAGGAATTGTGGAACAAATTAATGGCACGATCAAGTCCAGAATAGCGAAAGTTTGCTCCTCAACGACCCTGAGTTGGCCTGATGCCCTGCCATTGGTACTCATGAGCCTTCGTAGTACCCCAGACAGAAGAACAGGGTTGTCACCACATGAGGTGTTAATGGGGAGAGCAATGAGACTGCCATCTATTCCAGCTACTGCACTGTTAAATATCACAGATGATATGATCCTGGACTATTGTAAGGGGCTGTCTGACGCCATGCGTTCTGTGTCCCTTCAGGTGCAGGCTGCAGAGGTTCCAGCGTGCCAGGGCCCTTGCCATGACCTGTATCCTGGGGACTGGGTCCTGGTGAAGAAACATGTGAGAAGAAGCTGCTTGGATATTCGTTGGCGTGGGCCCTACCAGGTCATCCTGATCACAAGTACAGCTGTAAAGGTGGGAGGCCTGCCCAACTGGATACACGCGTCGCATACGAAAAGGGTTCCAGCACCTCTGGAAACAGCTCCTCTCTCGGATGGACGTCCAGCTGAGGGCCAAGAAGCCATAGAGGGGGCTAGCCAAGCTGTAGAGGTGCCAGTGGAAGCAGGGAACGAGTCTGACCAAGCTGAGGACGGTCAGTACAACAGCGAAACAGAAGACGCTACAGAAGGAGAAGACAGCTGGGAGTACGAGTCTGACCCTGACAGGTCTGAAAGAGAGCGAGAACAGACCAGAAGGAGAAGGAGTAGAAGGGCACGTGGAGAAGCAAATTGGCCGCAAAGAAGAAGTTCTAGCCTGAGGTCAACTCCAGAAGCAACCCTTCCTCCGATATCAGAAGACTCAGACCCAGAAGAAGGTGCTCAGGGCGCTGAAGCACCAGACCGAAGGAGGTCAAGAAGAGTGCGTGTGCCTAACAGAAGATACTCCACACCTGAGTGGACATATCTGGCGACAAATGTCTGTGAAACCGGAGACAGGGAGGATCCGAGCGGTGGTGGTGTCCAGTTCTGAGCCCATTATCACCGTGGAAATACAACTGTTGGTACCCGGTGTCGAACAAGAAGGGTCACTAACATTCGTGCTCCCCAGACCTCCCCGCCTCAGCAAGTTAAAACACATGTTTCTTACAGAATTGAAATTCCCCGACTTTGGTACCACGATAACAGCACATGAAGAGCATACTCTTCGCATGGAAATATTGAACTATGCTATTGAAGCTGCAACCACAAATCTAATAGTCGATTGTTAAAGGACTTTGTAAATAAAGCAAGCAGAAGAAAAGAAGATTACCTAGCGCCCAGGAAGCAGAGAATTTTAGGGAACCCCTTGAGTGGATGGAGAAGGGCTAGGGTTGTCTTTTTGAACTGTGAAAGGACTTTTTGCGAAAAAGGCTGTCAGCCTCCAGCTGTGTGGATTCTAAAGACAAAAAGGATTGAAAGAGACTGTAAAGGAACGAGAGGAAAAGAACTTTTTGCAAAGAAAAAGGGAAAAGCTAGATTGTCTGACGAAATGGAGGCCGGCACCCCGAACCGCAGAGCTAAATGTATAATAGGTACACTAATAGTAGGAGTGATAATATTAATAGCTTTAGTGGTAACAATTTCTTATGTAAAGGGACATGAGGAAGAGGTAAAGGTAACTGATGCGAATTCTGTAGTAACACTTACACCCACTGTTGCAGGTGAGAAAAGGGAAAACACTCAAGAGAAAGCGTTATTGGCTGCAGAAGCCCGCAGGTTACATGTAGACGAGTCCCAAGGAGACTTTAGGTCAAATGCTTACGCTAAACTTTTGTATGAATACGTGGATGCCATGGAGGTTAAGGATTGCTACGTCTGCATGCAGTTGCCTGCGTCTGTAGATGAAGGAATTCGATATCATCACCTCCCTCTGACATATGGCATTACATGTAGCTTATTGCTTAGTATATTTTATGAGAGAGATAGTTTTGAATACTATTTCTCCAATTATGATTCTGTGTTGCCAGAAGTCCCGAATTATAAGCAGATGAATAAATGGGACTACTGGAAGAGTGAAGACAGATTGGCCAAGTTCTTCATTCCTTGGATTACCTTAGATACTTCACATGCCCGTAGAAATAATCTGACATGTAAGGTGTCCGAAGTCGAGAAAAAGTTCATAGGGCAGGTGGATGATCGTTACAGGAGACAAAAGATTTTGAAAAAATCAGGACAAGGGAAATTAGATTGGACCGAGGAAGAGAAGTCACATAAGAGAAAGGGTAGTAGTGGTCCAATAGCTTTAGATAAAGCGCAGAGAGGAAAGTTATGTCTTCACCGAGCCAAAACGTATTATGAAAATGTATACGTGGGTGAAGTTGACTGTGAACATGCTTTTAATTTAGAGTACTACACTAAGGATTTCCTGAAGGGAATGCAAGTGATTCCAAATGTGTATTTTGTATGTGGAAGAAATGCTTACGTGAGACTACCTGACAACTGGTATGGATCATGTTACTTGGCAATTGTCTTCCCCAAAATATATCATGCACAAGACTTATTGATCATTGAGGGCCAGACATCATCGAGGGGAAGGAGAGATTTAGGCGATGCAGAAATGGTTGGAGATGTCTTTGGAGCTATGTTCCCTCTTTTGGGAATAATCCTTAATGATGTTAAAATTAGACGACTGGCAACAGTTGTCGACAGGTTGTCTGCCAGCACTGCTCAGTCCTTAATGCTGGTAGAAGGAGAGATGCAATCGATAAGGGCTATGGTTCTTCAAAATCGGCTTGCATTAGATGTCTTATTAGCAAAAGAGGGCGGAGTCTGTAAGGCTTTGAAGGTTCAGGAATGTTGCACTTACATTCCAGACCTTTCAAAACCCCTTGAGAAAGTTATTAAGAACATAACTAATATACACAAAGAGATCGAAGACTTGAGTAGAGAAAATGTCTGGGAAAAGGTGGGCCACGGAATGAGTACAGTTGGAGGGTGGTTTTCCACCTTAGGCAAAAGCTTTATTTGGTATATCCTAAAGCCTATCATCATAATATTGATCTGTGGGATAATATTGTGGGGATTGGTGAGGGTATTCAAATGGTACAGAGCAAGAAGGTCAGAAAGGGCCCAAAGAGAACAGTTGCAGAGATTGGCTGCCATACAAGATAATCAGTACAGGAGCCTGAGAGCTCTGGAAGCGCAGAGAATGCCAGCAATAACTGCAGTTTAAATGTTAGTGATGACCCCGAGAGGTCATCAAAGGGGGGAACTGAGAGAGCGCAAACTGATATAAATATATGAGTACATCACACTTACCTATAGTGAGCATAAGTCATGATGAGAAATGCCATGAGTGCTAATAGTATATGAAATTATATTCTAAATGTATAGCTAATATAGAGATTTAAGTAGAAGTGGAACTAATACAGAAATGTGTGACTTTATATGATTTTATTAGACGTGATTATTTTGAATCTATGTCGTGTAGCTGTTAACATATAAGATGGTCTGTGGTAAAACGCAGAACGTGGTAGGCCTCAGGGCCAGAGCTGGAGCTAAAAGGGAAGGTGTTTCTTTTCACGACACAGATTGTTTAACGTTTTTGGTCATTGCATTAATGGGCCGTGATTTAGAGTAATGTTTTCTAAATAATAGAATAAGAGTTTAACATGCTTTAATTAAATGAAGAATTTGAATGCTATAATCATAATGTGAAATATTGTAGGCCTGAAATGTTTTAGCAGTGATTTACACGTACATGTCTGGGCTGAGAAATGTTGCAAGCCTTTTTAGAAGTCTATGAGAGTTGGGTTCTTGGCGGCAGATATCTGTCTGCAACAGGAAAGGGGGGATCCAATTATAAGTGAATGAATAGAGGTCTGTTCAGTAGACGGCCCAGACATGGAGGAGGGTTCTGGAATGTTTAAGGGGTATCAGCGGGCCGGAGAAGAGACTGAGAAGCAAGGTCAACTCTAACGTCTGAGGCCCAATACAAAGCATCATGGAAAAAGCCTGAAGTTGCACCACGTGAGAGGCGTTTCGCAAGGGGCGTCTCAATGTTGTTGACTGTTTTGTATTAGGGACAGCACCCCTGGGTGGAGTTAGAGCAGAGACCTGAGGACCCTTTAGAGAGCGGATGGGTAGGCAGTGAGGGGTCATGACTGGAGAACTTTAGGTTTTCACCAAGAGACTTAGAGTGGGTGACTTCCCTTGGGGGTCATTCATTGCTGACACCTTTGTTAGGTTGGGATTTGGTTAAGTAGGGATACCATCTAGAACAGGGTAGGGACGCCTAACCTGTGTTTGTTTCCTCCAACCTAAATGAAGGAGAGATATGCGTCTATGCTGATAGCTTTGCTATTTTTAGAACTTGTGTTAGTGATTTCTGTTGCTCGTCTGAGGGCTTTTCGAGAGCACATGTATGTAATTGGACCTGTGTATCTCGTGAATCTCATTCTGAGATGCTTGTATTTGCAGCTCATTATATCTTTACAATAAACTTTTGAAACCTAGAAGTTGTCCGTGATCTTTGAGAGTAGAGTCCTTTCTTGGGTGAACTAATTTGCAGATAGGTGTACTGTTTCCTTCCAAGACAGGCAATAAAGGTTCAGTCGACCAGATCGAGGTTTGGATCAATAGATATAAGGTATCGATCAAAATCTCGCCCTTTCAGTAGCAGGCTTATCAACCTCGAACAATTCCAGTAAACCTCACCATGCATAAACATCTCCTCAAACTGAGACATAAAAACGAGGTAACGTACAAAAACAATCGCTCCTTGTTCTCCCAAAGTGTTAAAGGGACTGTGCTTTCAAATTTCTGTTATAGTGTGGCTGTGGTTAAAATCAGGAGCAGGCCGTTATGAGTGGCGGTTACACTACATGCTGAATTGACATTATATTGAACTGCTGGTGTGAAAATACAAAACTGTGTGCTACTACCACCTAAACTACTGCACGTTGTGGAGAAAGAGAATGATGTCTGCTCAGCGCTTGTGTAGCCATTCACACAGCCCACAAATGTTTGAGGACGCCATAGAACCCGCCCAGTTTTGTGTGGAAACAGACAAACAGATGCAACTTTAAAATAAGCTGAAAAGGTGCATATGAACGCACTGCCAGTTCCACCCTGTTGTCTTTCTCTCTCTCCCTCTTTCTAGGTGTGTCTCCTGGTCCAGTGTAGTGCTTTCACAGGCCTTCTTGAGTTTTAGCACTATATGCATTTGTCCTACTTCGCCACACAATGCCAAATACGTTTAAAAGGTTTTTTTTACCAGTGGAAATACGTGCATTAGTAAGAGAAACTGTGAAAGTGGTGATCTGGAGGTGGCAGTGTGTTGGGGGAGGCCGGGTGTTTGGACAAGAAAAATACATATCACAGTGCCTAAAAGTATGACTGCAGTCTCCGCCCACCACAAGTCCCCTCTTCTACCTGTAGTGAGGACCAAGCCAATGAAAGACAGAGATTGGTCGTGCCAGAATGTCTTATTCTGCTATTTGTTTGTGCATAAAGAGGGAGAACTGAGCCAAGAGTGTTTAAAAATATAACCCTAATCGGCCCACAACAGGAGTGATCCCCCACAAATTTTCAAAGATGTGTCTTACACCATTTGTCTGTCATTTGCACCTTTACAGATCCGACATTTTTGCTGACCAGAGACAAGGCGGTTTGCAGTCATGTGCATGGAGTAGGTTGCCGTGGATATATGGCTGGAAAGTCACATTTTTAAAAAAGATCAATTGCGTGCTACAGTTAGAATGATAAACGAATATATTTTTTTTCTCCCCAAGAATATATAACTGGTGCGTTAGGGAAATACAGCAGGGCAGCGTGACCCGATGCTTTAGAGATAGCAGTTAAAATTTAAACCACTGATAAATCAACATTGAGTTAAGATACCGTTCTTTCAGAGTGTCCCTTTTTTTAGATTTAGAAATAGCCAATGGTTCGGCTCATTCTTTGGCTGTTGGAGCCAAGCCAAACATGTGGCTTGGCTCTTGCTCATCTCTGGCTTAAAGTTTTCTGGCTTGCGCTTCTCTCGTCATCTGACAAGACAGGCCCGCTGCTCAAAGCTTAACTGCTCCAGGCTCCAGTCCAGTAAGAGTTAGTCTTGCACGCCCTGAGCTGGGTAGGCACATCTTACACTGCAAAGGAATAGTGCTGCATAGCACAAGCATGGAATCTGTGGCTGGAATCATTCATCCGGAGTCCACAAGGGCTAGGACACAGCGTGTTGTAGGGCTTGACAGTTAAACACCTAGTAACATCTCACAAGGGTCTGTTAAACAATTCTATACGCCCTAGTCTACATTTCTTCCTTACTGGAGACTTGGGACCTAATTTAGGGTCTGGCAGGGCAGAAAGTTACCATCGGCCGAGCCAACAGAGGCTCCACCAATGGTAAACCAAGGGTTTGCTCTATTCTAAATAGAGTGGGAGAACAGCAGAATTGGTGGGGCAGACGGATGCTCAGTTTACGGTGTTCCTCCCACTCCGTCAAACCCTCAATAAGGCACTGAATACACATTTTTCCTGTGTTATGGTACCAGAATATCATGGCCTAAATATCTTCTGACATTATGAGGACTAAATATAATATATAGAAAAATTGCAACACTAGAGTTAATAATTGATAATCTACACACAATGGGACAATATGTTTTGAAACTATTTTTAAACCGCTATTTTTTTGTCAGACAATATTTTTGTGTTAGATATTCTGACATGCAAACCTCCCTGCTGTTCTGCCACCTTCCCTCCATTAAGTTATGATGGGCACTCCCCAGCTCTTCTGTTGCATACTCTGATGGCATTGTGAGGTTACTTCCACATAGCTCCTAAATTGCCCTAAAAAATGAGTCAATTTCAGTGAAAGTACCTTGAATGCTGTTTCTTTAGAACACCAAATGTTTGTAGAAGAAACCATCCACTCTTTATTAAAACCTTTTTGCCTATTGCCTTGTGTAAATCTGAAATTAATCTCACTTAAAACACGTAATTATATTATGAACATTAATTACAAAACATGCTCTGTGCTTATATGGCAATCCATCGTGCAAATGAATGAAGATACAAAGTGCAAACACTTCTAAGCTACAGATTAACTATGTATATGTTGGTCATTGACACACATTTTTAGGTCGAGCCTGGGCAGCGCATGTGCTGCTCTGCGAGGCATGCTGTATTCGAGTATGGACTTGAAACCCCACCCACACACTGCCCATATTTTTGATTGACGTGTCATTGTCCTTTGTAAATGCTGGCTTTTGATTTGTTAATAGGCTTGTTAGTCCCTCCTTAGTACCGCCTTGTCTTCATGTGTAACCTCCTATGAGGTCGGGCCCTTTTACTTCTGTTGCAACACGATATGTCTTATATAGTCGGGAAGCACTATTTTCTTTAACGAGTTTCTCCTACTGCAGGCACGACTTGCTTTCCTGCAACATTCAGCGCGACATGCACACTTTCACTTTCCAAGCAGCTTGGAACAATGGTGGCTGCTGCTTTGAAATTAAATAGGTGTTGCAGTTACAAGAGTTTGAGCTATTGGCATTGTAAATGACAATGCCTTTTGTTTATCTATTTTAAAAACAACACATAAATAAAAGGCATTGTCATTTACAATGCCAATAGCTTAAACTCTCGCAAATGGGAGGCCTATTGCATTGCAAATTCTCGTTTCTTAAAGTAGCAATACATAATTTTCCTGGCTCACCAGCAGCCCCCACAGTATGTGTGGAACTACTGCTTAGGTGTGACTAGTCACTTACCACGCTAAACTTGGCTCAAATTGGAAATTGTGTAGGTATATCAAACTTGATACACAAACTCTTATTTTTTCCTAATGAGTATTACTGTATTTCATTACTTTTGTTGCAGCCCACAGTAAACGGTTGTGTATTGTGTAGCCTGACATTTAAGGGCCTGCATCCTCCTCTGAACAGCACTTCCAAAATGTGAGCAAAGTCTTAACCTCACATTGAAGCGGTGAGCGTACTACAACAAAGATGTGCACTGCCTGAAGTCCCACCCTCCCCCACACACTGGAAGGACTTGACTAAGTCTGAATCCCTTCTCAGGCATCTAGAGGAGCTTAGGCCAGCCTACTGGGACGACTATGCCAAGCGCGAGTTTAAAGGAGCGCGCACTTAGGACCCGGGCCCCCGGGCCCCACCTCCCAGTCACGTAGGTAGGGGAGGGCCGGCTCGCCCAATTGGCGTCCGGCCGTCAAGTGCTTCCGGGTCAGGGGGAGTGACGCACATCCGGTGCAGCAGGGGGCGGAGACCTTTGGCCTATTTAGGGTCAAGTGCCCGTGGCCTCGACCTCTTTTCCCTCTGCTGCACCGGGACCGACTGACCGCGCTTTCTACGCTCCCACCCATTTCCTACCCTTAGTACTTTGTTAACTCCCACCCACCCGTCCCGTAGTCCAGAGTTTTGAGGGGGCGTGTTGCGGTAAAGAGACCTGCGAACAGTGACATTGACTTACAGAAGGGAGGGGAGTCCGCCTTGCGTACTCCCGAGGCCAGCACTGAGGGGAGAGACGGTAAGCTCTCCCGGGAAAAAGTGACCACCGGCTGGGGAGGCTAGGGCGACAGATTACGAGCCTCCTGGGTCCCTGGGCAGCCTGGTGGTCGGGGGGTGGGCCCCGGTAATGGCGGACAAGGTTCAGAGGTGGGGGCCCACTGCTCATGGGCGCAGGCGCGCTGCGCCTGCGGTGAAAACTCAGTTTGAGGGATGCGAGCCAGGAGGCCCCTTGGTGCTGGGGGGATAATAATCTTGCAAATCATGAAAGTCAATATTAAAAGTGTGTTGTAATTTTGAAGTATGCAGTTGATTTGCCTTGTCATGTTTATGAAATGTTGATATTAAACATGGCCGTTTTTAACCCACACAAATCTCTTTGGTTGATTTAACTGTGGGGTACTTTATGCTTGAAGGGGGAGGCGGGGCTATGCTGGGGGATCCGGGTCCTAATGATGGGCAGGTTTTCTCCCATTATTCCTTCCAGTAGCCTTGAGTTTCAGACAAGGAATGGGAAATGGAATTTGAGATTGAAAGAAGGCAAACACATTCCTGCTGGATTCCCCTTTCCTTAACCTGTTGAGAAAGTGTGAGGTTTGCTCACTTCCGGAGCCATTTTATTGGTCTTATTAAGAGCTTGAAAGCTGAACCTTACAGAAACACTGGTCTCATTACTGAATGCGAACCTTTAGCCACTTAACTAACTGAACAGTGTATGTTGTCCAGGCACCCTGCCAGACAACAGCTCACCGCTTTTGAGGCTCATCTGAGGTGTTACAGCCCCTCTAGCCACGAAGGAAGGACGAGCCTGCCAGGTCAACCACAAAGGCTTTTGAGGAAAAGTGCTTGAATTGCTCTGGAAAAACAAGCATTTGCAATGCAATAGGTCTATCATTTATGAGAGTTTGAGCTACTGGCATTGTAAATGACAATGCCTTTTATTTATGTATTGTTTTTAAAACAGATAAATAAAAGGCATTGTCATTTACAATGCCAATAGCTTAAACTCTCACAAATGTGAGACCTATTGCATTGCTAATGTGTCCTATACAAATTTTTAAAAGCGTTAGAAAAGAGTGTGTCCTGCTTGCAGCAGGCAGGACAAAGCAATATGAGAAAATCGTGCTTGAAAGCTGTAATTAAAGCCTACTGAGTAACAACACAAGTAACAGGAGGTGTCGCCATGGGAGGTTACAAAATGAGACAAGGACGTACTAGGAAGGGACTACCAAGCCTTTTGACCAATAAACAGTCACAATTTACAGTGGACAGTGATACAAGCCAATGAAAAATATGGGCATAGAGTGGGCTGAGCTTTAAGTCCCTACCTCAATACAGCATGCTTCGCAGAGGAGCGCATGCGCTGCCCAGCCTAAAGCTAACCAAGCCTCTCTGAAAGTCAGCAGGAGTTGAACACGGATAGCAATCTCATTCATACTAGAAGTGTTTTGGCATTTGGTTGCATTGTCCAGGAATGAATCTGAAGTGTAAGTTTTCATTTCTTCATAAGATAATGTTCCTCAATAGGTTAAAAATCTACTGACCTCTGACCTGGAAGCAGCCTCGCAGGCCTGTCTGGGGCCCTGCTATACTGTGCTTGTGAAAGAGTGAGAGAACTTCATAGCACAGACCCCAGACTCTATTTTCACCTGGAAATGTTCAAGGCCCCTGGCCGGTCTGGGCCCATTTGAACTACTTTCATGAGCCTTCCTCTTCTACTGCTGAAAAATTAATTTTAGTTACATTTAGGGTATTTTCATCCCACTTAAATTATTCTTAATTTTTTATACCGATCCATTTTTTACTTTAAATTAATGTATATTTTTTCCCAATTGCTTCTATTTTGCCATATTGTTTAGCTGTATTTATTGAATATGCTTGTTTACAAATGTTGTGTTTGTATGCATTTGTGTTTCTTACTGCATACATTTTGCATTCTATTTAAGTACGTCCTGCATCTTCCAGATTCTCTTACTCAGTTAACCCACTGAGCCGTGTTGGGATGGACAGGATAAACAAGGGTGCCTGATAGAGCTTTTCGGACCTACCTGTTTCAGAGACTCACTGCTTTGCATAGTTCGAAATCTCCTTTGCGATGAATTAAGTTCCTGATTTGTCGTCCACTCAATTTCAGACAAATATTCTTTCGCATTTGTAACAATAACAAATGTGAGCATGGAAGGAGTCTTGGGTTAAAAAGTCAAGACTGGCTAAAGGTGTCACGCTTTGCACGGAGCCACTTGGCTGCTCTGCAAAGAGTATGTAAGAGAATGTGATGGGTGTAGTCAATACGTGTAGGCAGTCACTGCAGGAAGGCAGGCGAGAGCTTTACCACAAGGAGCCAGTTAGAGAGTTCTGACTTCAATGACACTTTTTTCAGTGAATCTCACACAGCCTTAGTTCTTTGAATGACTCAAAACTCTTACACGCTGCATAAGAAAATTACAACTAGCTCATTTTACTTCATATTCTAGCTTGCCTCATGAAACAGCTTTGTTTACACAGCTATGTCCACATCATGAGGTTAGGTAGAGCCTTAACACATGAGTTTGCACCATGGCCAATGAGGCTGACTTTGGGCATATGAACTTAGATATGACTATGAGCCAAGACTTGGGTTCACGAGTAACAGTAATAACATATGGGGCTGGATCTGGGTAGTTGAGGCTGGACCAGGAATCAAGTCTAAGCCTGGCCCCGTTCTTTGGAATCTGGCCTAGGACATCTGTAGCTGAGCATATGGGGCTGTATTTGGGTTTGTGAAGGTGTGCCTTGGTATAAGAGGCTAAATTGGGTAATATGAGACTGAAATAGTCATTTGAGTCTACCCAGGGACATATATGCGTGAGACACTGACAAATGGTTGCAGCATCACGCTATATATGGCTGTACCAGGCAAACGATAGCTGGATCTCTGGTATAAGGTGGTGCACATTGGTTGGCACTTAAAATAACATTTATGCAATCGAGTTGGAAATTTCAGCTATTCTTTTATTGTACGAGTTTCAATATGTTTTTCCTTTGAAACAATTCATTTTCTTGCTATTTCAGATGTAATGAGGGCCATGTACTGTCATCAGATGTCAGAGGACATCCGATGTCATGTCCATTATCCCAATCAATACAATACATATAAATATCGCCTACATAATGTGCATTCAAAGTGGAGGTTTATGTTCAGGGCAATTTTCCGCAACCGGTTTTTAAAAATGTTTTTTAAACAGGTGTTGCTCACTTTTCACCTACTTTGCACTTCCCTGTCTGCAAATACTATTTTAATATTTTACTATCTTCACACCGCTCTTAGTGTGACAATAGTCGTCAGAAACAAAGGGTAGCTTGCGCTGTAAATTGTGGGATACATTTCTTCCATACATGAGGAATGTACCAAACTGATAAATCCTTGTCCACTTATGTTTTTATTTTTTTTGTATGAGCATTTTCATGCAATAGCAGCTCGTTTGAGAACGCACGGCGAATCTAAAATATGGCCCCGCATCACCTTCCCACCTGGGAGCGTGTATATGCGGTACCTGGGTCTGCCCCGAGCCCTGGCACGGCGCCCTCGCCCCCAGGGATATCATATGTGCCGAGTGCATTCCTGTACATATCACCCGCTGTGATGTTCCAAGTCCGTTCTTGCACGAGCCTCTCGTGTTACCAGCGACACACGGGCGCATGCCTGGGTCTGACGTGTGTCCCACGTCCTCTTGCACCGCATCAAAGAGGCCGTGGCTTGTGTAAACAGAACACATAAACGCAGATTAAACGAGTCCTCGGCGTGGTAATTCTATCTAGAGGGGAGACCGGAGGGTGGCGAGAGGACACGAGGGGAGGGGGAGACAGATGCAGGGAGAGGGGAGAGGATGAGAGAGAGGAGCGGGAGTGCGAATTGATAGAGGGAGGTGGCAAGAAAGCGAGAGAAACCGAGGCCTAAGGGTATAGGAAAACAGCGCGCGGGCGAAAAGGGTAGCTGGAGGGGGGCATATTAGAGAGAAAGAAAGAGAGAGCGAGAGAGAGAAAGAGAAAGATGAGAAAAAAGTGAGAGAGAGACAGGTAAACAGAAATGAGCGGGGGGTATTAGACAGAAGAGAGAAAGACAGAGAGAGAGAGAGAGAGAGAGAGAGAGAGAGAGAGAGAGAGAGAGAAAGAGAGAGAGATGAGAAAAAAAGTGAGAGAAAGACAGGTAAACAGAAATGAGCCTGGGGGGGGGGGGGGGGTATTAGAGAGAAGAGAGAAAGACAGAGAGAGAGAGAGAAAGAGATGAGAAAAAAGTGAGAGAGACAGGTAAACAGAAATGAGCCTGGGGGGGGGGTATTAGAGAGAGGAAGAAAGAGAGAGATGAGAAAAAAGTGAGAGAAAGAGAGGTAAACAGAAAGGAGCCAGCGGAGACAGGGGACCCGATAAAGTCAGAAGGTGAGATAGTCACTGATGGGGGGTGGTGTTGTAGTAGGGAGGAAGATGACAAGATTGAAGGAGAGATGTGACTCGGGCAGGCAGAGAGAACAATAGTGTGTGGCTCTCAAGGAGAAGGTGAGAGGAGGGACGGAGAGGAAGGAATGCGAGACAGGCTTGGAGGGATGAGAGAGACGGGGCAAGGGGTGACAGATTGAAAGGAGCACAAGAGAGAAAGGCTGAGGCGGAGTACAAACGAAAGGCAGACGGAGTGGGAAGGGAGCGGGCCAAGGAGAGAGTGAGGTGAAATTCGGAGGCGGTAGAGGAAAAAAAAGGGGGGATGCTTATGAAGGAAACAGAAAGAGAGGGCGGTGAGAGCGAGCGAGACAGAGAGGTGTGGGGGGGGGGGGGGGGTGGAGACCGGAGGAGGAGAGGGTGCGGCACAGTGCACGCGGAGGGCTCCTCGGCAGCTTGCACAAATGGTGCTCCAGATGTATGGCTGCTCAAGTCCGCCCAAGGCAACAATTCTGATCAATTCTAATGTGATAAAATGCTGCAGGGGAAAGTGCGCCGCAACGTGTTTACGTCAGCGCTTAATTAAACTGTTGTTCGCTACCAGAGAGCCTTAGAAAAACACTAATGAGACACGAGTTTGGGCAATTTTCTCATCAAAGTAAAGACCCCCTCTTCCCTCTCAGTGCCGCCGCCAGTCACGCGCGCGCGCGCTCCCTGGGTGAACGCCACGTGACCCGCCGGCGGGCCACGGCCACCTGTTATCAGGACTTCACCCCGGTTAACCAGTGATTGCGCGCGGGTTCAGAGAGGGCCCGCCGCGCACCTGCCCGGCTGCCGCGCGCACCTGCTGCCGCTCCTGCGCGTGGCGTGGCGCAGCATATGCGCACTTTTGTACTTTTCCTGGAAATGTATTTATAGGTCGTGGTGCATTCCTACAGTCTGCAAGGAAACAGGCGTGGGGGTGTTTTTTTTCTGTCTGCTGGCCGGAGCAGGCAGTGCACGTGACGTGGTCCGGCCACGTGTACCCGTGGCTGCAGACAGCTTCTTCCTAGCATTTATTGCTGCAACTTTACTGAGCGGAAAGGCGTTTACCTGCACGCTGAAAAGGGAGAGGAGTCCCGGGCTTTGAGTGGGATGAAAAAAAGTAGTGTGTTCCAAAAATAGGCTAAACCTGTATATTTAAGGGCGTGGCTAAAACATATAACCTAACATTGTCATATACTGCAACCCTACCCACACGTCTGCAGAGCATCACAAGTGCAACTGGCATATGTGATCATTGCTCTTTGCGCGCCACAGAGAGGCCGAGGAATGGATGTTCATGTGTTCTGAACACATTTTTGACCCACTAACAGGCACTGATAGAAACTTGCACTACTCAATCGTGGCCTCTATAATAACCTGGAAATAGCTATCACTGTTAGGGAACGCAGGACTAAGTAAAGCATGTGAGATATAAACCTAAACAGCATGGTTTACCGTAACTTTTTTTTTTACACTTATCGTTTCGAAACAGATCAGTATTTTTGCCTGTAAAGTTAATATCTTGAATACAGAGCCCGAAAGGAACCAATCCAATGTTAGTTTTGAAATACCACTAGATCGGAGACCCGGAGGGAGCCGACCCACTTAAAGTCCTGGGGTGGGGGGTCCAAGTATCTAAGCCATGATGTCTCTGAGACAAGCAAAGAAATGACTAATCTGCCCAGTGCAAAGCATACCAGGCTCACCAAGAAGTGCCAGTACTATCATATTCACAGAATTTCAGCTCCACACAGAGAAAAGGCTCCACAATTCCATTCGTAGTGCAGCAGCGACAGTACAGACCAGTTCAAAGCACGCAGACCAACACAAAGAGGTGCCAGTACTATGCACTGGCATAACAAAACTTGAGAGCTCGCCCTGCAAAGTACATGGCCCCACTTTGTACTGATGCAGGAGCTCTTAGGTTAGGGTACTGTGCTGATGGAGCCCGCTGAAGCTAGGTCCCCCCCCCCCCGCACTGCGGGGGCTACAGGGACCTTTGTTACGCCACTGGTACCATGAGAGTCACAGAAATGCTGAATCAGACAACGAAATGCATGTACTACCGCATTCACGGTACTGCAGACTCACACTGAGATATATCTATGCTACCACTCTCAGAGTACTGCAGATTCACACACAGAATTGACGGTATTGCTCTATTCGGAGTACTGTAGGTCCACGCAGAGATGTGGCCCTAAAGGGGACACTGCACGTTTTGCAAGATCTCATTAATGGCTGCAGGACGTTCTATCAGATAAACTCAACACGCAGTGCTTAATTTGTAACAAAATAGATGCCAGTGGCCTAGTCAGGAGGCCACTGAAGCTTGCACCATGTATTGACCCTGCCAACCCTGCCAATGTCAGTATCAACACAACTATTAACCATCACACTCCTACAAATGAGACAATTTAACTATTCTACGCCCCTAAAAGCTTTAACAATGGCTTGGGTGGCAGGTATGCATAATTTTTAAGGTACACTGAATTAAAATACAACCGTTTTTGTGCTCATCTCTAAATTAGACAGACAGCGCTACCATGTAGCAGACAGACTGTCATAGCGCTGGTGTTGACAATTAAGTGTCAGTGCCACGCACCGGAAACCACAGGTTCAACTTAAGCACTGCTCAACACTAAAGGAACTTCACTGGCTCCTGCTCCATGTCTACATCACCTGCAAGGCCAGACACCTCACTTACAGAGTCATCAGAAAAGATGCCACTGGATACCCTGCCAAGAAATCACGTAGGTGGACAGCACCAAATCAGAATACTGAAGGACTGGAGAGAAAGAATCAAAAGAAGGAATGAAAATAGCAGAAGGCAAGCCCTTTTCATCTAGGGATTCAGATTCTGGGACAACATTTGTGTTGAGATCAGATGTCTGGGCCCTTTTACTTGAGGCCCAACTTTTTGCTATAGTGCCATGTCCGCATCCTCCATGCAACCTCCTCTTGTTTGGACCACATTCCTCGCATCAAGCGATGTCGCATCTGGGATGCTCTTTTTCTATTTCACTGCCAAAATCAGCCCACATTCTAGTTTTTTGTGGCAGTAATGGCTCCTTTTGCAGCGCTACATAAACTTCAGTAGGGCAATTCCGCCCCATCTTTGTGAGTGTTCTACTTTGAATGAGGGCAGTGCTGCATACATCTGGATAATACTGTTTGATTCTGCAGCACTTTGCATGGGGCTGCAGTACTCCACGAAGCTGAATAGTAATGTTTGAATCTGCAGTAGTTTGTGTGGGTCAGTACTGTATCTAGTGTATGCATCCAACAATGTAGTAAATTGTAAAATTCAGACACTTCTTTTTGCAGCTGCGGTACTGCCACTTCTTTGTGGGCCTCAACTGCCATAGGTGTGTTTATTTAATGTGCTTTAGTAGTGCACCAGCTACTCTCTCCCGTTTCACAGCTCCAGAATGGGTTCCACAGCGGTATTCGTACAAGCGCCTTGAGACCCTTGCGGGTGAGTAGTGCGCTATACAAGTATCAATTTACACATTCAAACCAGTTCAGATCTGCAGAGAGATGCATAGTTGCTGTCACTCTGACATATCCTCAGTAAAGTGTATGATATGTATTTTACAGTCAAATGGTACATTTAACACCACACAGGTCTATACTTCCAGATTGTACTACCTTGTACCCTGTTCTCCCTGCAATCACATGCTGCAGAATGAACTTCTGGAGCTGTGAAACGGGAGAGAGTAGCTGGTGCACTACTAAAGCACATTAAATAAACACACCTATGCCAGTTGAGGCATATTATTAAAATGCAGCGCCAGGAATCAGTTGTGAGATTTCACGGAGAACAACTCACCCGCTCCTAGGAAAAGAGCCAGAGAGTAAATGTTCCTGACTGCTGCATTTTACATTAGTTAGGATCGTGCTGCACAAAATACCTAATTTATTCCTTTTGTTATGTCTGTCATCCGTATTCAAGGAAATTGTACTTAACAAACTAGGTATTATACCGACATGCATGATAGGTAGTGGGGATGTCACAGCATTTTGTGATAGGTGGCAATACAAAATTATAACTACCAGAGACTGTCTTCACCGAGAAAATTGATTTTGATGGTCCATATGCATATTACACATATTATTTTTTTCTTGCCCAGGCTTTACACTGTATGACTTCTTTACTATGACCATTTGGCAAATAAACCCAGCAGGGGCAAGTGTGCATGTGTTTGTGTGAATGTGTTTGCTGGTGCATGTTTGTGTGCGTCTTTGAGTGTGCGTCTGTGTGTATATGTGTGCACGTGTCTGCGTATGTGCATGTTTGTGAGTGTCAGTGCTTGTTTGTTTCTATGTGTACGTGTGTGTGTGTGAGTTTGCAGGTGTGTGTCAGTGTTTGTGTGTGTGTCTGTGATGACACATGCAGGTGTGTGTGCTTGGTTATGTATGTAATCAGAGTGTTGGCTTCATTTAGCTTGATTCTCTGCTCAGATTTCAGAAGAGGCCTCGCTTCCTGAGCAAAGCTTGAACCGGAGTAGGGTGTCTACTGGTCTTAAGAACCCAACTTCAGTCAGCATACAATCAGAATTAGACTGAAATCCCAAATGATGCATTCCACTGCACTTCTTAGAGCATCCATTTGGCTGGACTTTACAGTAGACATGACTGTCCTGCAGCACACCATCTACTACACGGTGTAAAGCATTACCAGTTGCACATGGGTATCCAAGTGAATCTGGACTATAAGCATCAGGACATCCTTTACAAGGAAAGAGGTATTGTAGTCATATCTTCTGCCAAAAAATAAAATGGTGGCTTGAGTGCGGAAGAGATCGCTGAGTGAGTTTCACTAAAAGTATCATTTTAAATTATGCACCAGGTCTATGAAGAAACATTACTGTGCTTACACTGTAACCCAGAAAATCTGGATTCCATTTGAGTATTGAAGTGAACCTAAAGGTAAGAGTTAAGAATTCATAAAAAAAAATAACAGTTGCGGAAATTCATCCAAGTCTTGGTACAGGTCACACAAATGGAATGCAATGTGAAATCAATTTCCCAACAAAAAAGGCAATCTTGTTTGGTTGTAAATATTAACAAATCTCACTTGTGACAGTTCCCGAGCTCCTATGGCTACAGGACATTTTCAATAAGACGTCCAGAGCTTTGGCGTCCAGATGGCTTCAGGGGAAAGAACACATCTGACGCGATTAAAACATGGCAGAATTAAGCTTAGTAGATGGCCTAGAAGAGCCTGCACAATGTCTGGCAGATGGTTAGATTCAAAAGACTGTAGCATAGCCAACTGCGTGGGCCTCGGGCAAGACCTTTTATTATGACTGCCAAGCTCCCAAAAACGTGTTCCTTATCATGCTCTCACAATGCAGCACACTGCTCTTTGTGGGGTTGGAGAATAAGCGAGCATGCCTTTACTATCAGAAGATGAGGGATAAACAAATTCATCTGTAGACGTGGGAAGCGATTTGATGCTCAAGAACATTCTAGATGTAATCAATGTGGATCCACTTTGAGCACATAACCCAAAATTGTATTATCTCCTTTGGTGGCCCAAGATGTTCCATTTAGACGCCATGCAGCCAATTTCTCCCATCTATGTCTGCTGCTCATTCGGCTTCTTTTTTGCAGTTTTTTCTGGGGTGCATGAGTTTAGTAGTGAAACTTTTAGATGTACAGAAAGTATTTGACTTGTCTGACCAAAGGTGTGACATACTCTAGGAAATTTGAAATGCAGCTGAGATGATCTGTAGTTCAATGTCACTGGGCCAGATGTCCATAACTTGATATTGTGCTTTAACGGTCTGGTAGCAAAACCTACCTCTTTTGTCAGCCTTTCATGCCAGAATGCTTTTATCAATCTGTTACAGGGCTCGAGTCGAGGTACCACGCAGGTGGACGGCGTCCCCCCACTTATTTTACAGGGTGGACGCCGTCCCCTGCCAAACACCTGGACTTCACCTTTTTGGCATCTCTGGGACGAGATTGGAGCCACCTTTCGTGACGTCACTTCCTGTCGTGACGTCACTTCCGGTGACAGTGTCCCCCCACTTCTTTTTTTAGGACTTGTGGCCTGGTTTGTTACATCTTATTGTTGTAAAACACTCTGGTGACTATTTAAGAGTATGTGTGTTTCTTTGCTAATGAATATGGGTGCACAATTTGATATGAACTCTATCTATTGTATAAGCATGCAACATAAGCCACACATTTATATCTGTATTTATAAGTAATAATCAAAAATATTATTGTTAGATTTGAATTCTCAGGAAAGTACTTTTTCAACTAAATGACCAAACCTTTGGGCAATACATGTCCTCTGAAACAGTTAACCGCATCCGCGCTCCGTTTTGCGAATTACTGAGTTACATGACGAGGACACGGCAGGTTACGCTCATGACAAGCTCAGCTCGTCATCAGCCCCGAAGGGGTTAAGAGGCTATTTAGACAAACATATTTGGAAAACCGAAAAGCCCTATCAAAAGGCATGAACAGTTTATTCGACTGAACTCTTTGAGGAAAAAGCGTAAGAAATCACCTGTTAGCGAGTCAGAGGAATGTAACCTAAGTTTAAAAAGTTGCCACATAAACTAGGTAAGGCACACAAACAGGTAATGTCTCCAGCTGTGGACAAACTTGAACTTTCGATTTAGAAAAAATATTAAAATTGTAAACTCTACAATAGTATCTACCAGCAGGGCTGGATGGCAGGGTGCATGCTACTCTTGTCCTCTTTAACACCACTTTTGCCACCTATGTCTTAAAGACACAATACAATTGTGGAGTGTATGCTGGGAGGACGCGTGGCTCTGCAAAATAAAGCAATCTGTGTCAGTGGCACCATTACCTTGGCACCATGACATAGGCTCATTGCTGTATCAGCCTAACAATTACATGACTAGTAAGTAAGTCAAAATATTCATTTAATTAGACCTCAGTCTATGAAACTAAGCCAGGAACAATATATCATAAAATACTTTCTAAAAACCCACTGCACACGTTACATCTAAAGTCTGGGTCCTAAAAAATAATACAAATTGCTTAATAGTGGTTTCTTAATCTGTATTTAACTTAAACAGGTTTTAAAATTGTGCTTCTTACATGCTTTACAAAAAAACAGTCAAGCAGAATATGCGCTATATTACATTTAAAAGGTAGCCCGCAAAAGGATTTCCCTCCATTTTCCACTATATCGGTAATTATGTCTGGACACACTAAGAAAGGGTTACAGACTAAGAGAAATTTTAGAATCAATAATCTAATATTCCGACTCGGTATTACATCTAAATAATGTTAATTTGGATGGTGCAAACAAGAATCTCTTAAACGTTCCACAGACAGTTTATTGCTCAAATATCTCATATTGCTTCTTCTTGATTTAAGATTTATTATGAACTGCAATTATTTTCTTGATTAACGTCAATGCTAATTTTGTCATGGAAAGCTGTACATCTAGGCATTTTCCCAACGGAAACACATTCCTCCTTGCATCCTCTGACCAGCCACTTTTACTCTTGACAATTTCTTCCTGACAAAAAATTCCTATTTTAGGATATTGAGTCTTTCCCAAAAGTGAAGTATAAGGTACAACTTTGCCTCCATTCTTATTGCCCGAACCATAGAGGGACCTGGAAGGTTTCATATATTTTTAGAGCAACCTTCCTCTTTTAGATACCTTTCAAATTTGTAACCCAAACATAGGATTTATGCTCCATATTGCATCTTGGGTTGTATCTTTGCTGAGTGTGCTGTTAGACATGGACTCATAGAGGTGCCCCCAAAATCTCTATTGAACTTCTTCAAACCCGAAAGAGATCTTAAGACTCTTATGACCTTAATGGGATAAGTCCAATTCAAACCTTTGTGGACTCGCATACCTAGCTACTTATAGGAATCCACTACCACCAGTTTATGAGGTCCCATAAACCACTAACAATGCACTCTTTTCTTACCGAAGAGCATAATTTTAGTTGTATCCATATGAATAATCATATTTTTATTGGTACAAAAATTGAAAAAATTGGTAAGTATTTTTCGAAAACTGTTCTAGGTGGTGCAAAATGAGGACCATTACATAAGCTTGTATTAAAGGCCAGTTGAGGGATAAGGCTTAACTAGGCTGAAACCCGATTCTGATTGCTTGTGTTCACTGTCAGAGAGGGCCAAGTCAGACAGTTCATGCTGAACCACTCCTATTGGGGCTGGCCAAATATGATTGCAAAATGGCTGGTATCTGTTTGAAGAGCATTGCGGGTGAAAAACTACAGACTGGAATGTGGAATGAGCTTCCCGGTAGCTAAAACATTTACAATCATTGCATCTCTTGGCTTTGTGTTTTCCTCACGTCTAAGCTCTGGCCACGACCAGTGAAATGGTGAAATAGATAAGATTGTCAATCAGTGTTAATGGGAGTGAGGGCGGTCAAGTAGCAATGTATGAGCAAGTGAAGTGGACAACCCATTCAAGTACACACACCCAAAAAGACACAGATAGACAAAAACACTCAATGACGAAGTTAATTGATGGAGCTGGAAATGGTAAGAAAAAAATATACTGCTGAAGAAGTAGACACAGTTGAATGTTAGCAGATTTTAATTAGATCCATTATAGAAGTTCTGATTGCAAAGTAATAACACGATTTTACTGGATCCATTTCCCAGAATGTGTGTCCAGGGACAAAACAATCCAGCTCCACCTTCTTACTGTCCAGTGTTGTCTACTTGCGATCAGTGGTTCAATTTGTATCTATGCTTTACCAGTAACATTTCCTTTGTGTTTTTTCACCCGGGCATTTATGGGCCTGCATCCCCAAATCCCTATGTCACAATTGGATTGAATCAGGCGTGGCTCTTGCATA